>NC_061061.1:9165493-9905493 GCF_021917145.1 Hypomesus transpacificus
TTCCCCGGACCTCCTCAACAAAACTGGACACCTCAGAGTCTCGGGCTAAAAACACTCCATCAAAGAACCCTGGCTCTTCACTCCTTTAAGACAATGTATTATGGACTACCTTTGTAATAGGACCTTTTATTTATGTAGCACTTATCAAAAAAAACATTGACATTAACAGTGTCATTAACAGCTGGACATACTGTATATTAACTACATTGGCTGTTCATAATGTGTGCACAGAACTCACTGGTTTGTTTTCTGGAACCTGTACAACTTTCTGTTGCCATCCACAGAAACAGCCACCATTTCAGGGCTACAGGCTGGACAGACCAATGGCTCCTTTCCAAGAAGTTGGTTCTCTTCATAGTTGCAGTACACAAATTGCAGAAAACTTCTCTGAAATGCATCTGCATTCACTTTGCCAGTCTAAAGAAAATAATATAATACAGCTTTCAAAAACGATAAACTACATCTTTGCCTTTGTATGTTTTGTGTTTTGTATGCAACTTTTCAAATCCATAAGGAAGCAAATGACTATTTTGTGTGGTAAGGTCTTCAGTCTATAATCTGAAATATGTACTACCTACTACAGCCACTTGTGGACCTTGAACTGCTTTTTACTTACTCTTCCATATTGCTTTGTTCTCTGGTCCAACATTGCTGTAAAGGCTTGTCTGGACATTCCTGGAGCTGCTGTGTTCATAGCCTCAAAGGAATGGAAGAGATCCTGGTGGAACAGTGTCTGTGTTAGTAATATAAAAAATTCAACAGTTTAACAAGATCCTACCATTTATGCAAACCAGTATGATGGATCTACCAACAGAGACTGCTGCATCAGCGGTGTCACAGGAGCATATCCTTTGAGGTAGAGCTGTTGGCAGAAAACAATCTGCAAGGCAAAGAACCATAAGGTATACAATTAATAATGTTTGGGTTGTGAGTAATGACTTAAATAACACATTTCAATTTCATATAAGAATGATCTGTTAAGAAAATTGACAATCAATTGTAAAACAAATGCCAACCTTGTTCACAAATGCTGTATTTTCCAGTGTCACAGAGTGTCACAGCCTCTGTTGGTGGGATGTATTTGAAAAATCCATCCATGATGGTTTGCCTGTTGTGAAGAGTGTGGTGTTTATGTACCGAGCCATCACACTCAGCACAAAACCACTCTGAGGGCATACATTCCCCACAACGGATGACAGCTTCTTTCACGTGACAGTGATTGCATGTCATCTGTACGATGTTCTCAGCAGAAAGTAAATTGTCAAGGTTCTGTGGCCTCGCCTGTTGCCAACATTGTTGGACCTCTTTCTGCCTTTGACTCCAACTGGACAATGGTGGCTGCTGAACAAAATCTTGCGATTCCATGTTCTCTGAGTCCTGTAGAAGGTCCTCAAGCTGCCGCATATTCAAATCTTCAAAAGGGAGGAGAAAAAATAATAATATCGTAACTCCAACATCGCCACAACACACTGTTGAAATACAGCATTTGGAACGAAAGATTATTCACCATGGTCTAGGTGTTGGCCATGGTCTAATGGCGGTGAAGAAGAAACATGTCTTCCTTCGTCTGGTCTTTGTGATGTTGACTGCTTTCTAAGGGCTCGTGGGCGCTGGTGAACAATGTCCCCATTGTGGTCCCTCTTCTTCCAATGAACAGGCTTTGGTGATGTGGTCTTAGTTTTCTGTCTGTTCTTCTCTGTCTAGAATTACAACTTGGTTTAAGAAAGGTTTACCAATATGGGAAATGCCTTCGGACTACTGACAGAAAAAGCAGTTAAAGTAGTGTAACCCTTCTGATTCATGTCTTTTAAATACGCCTCCATGTATCTTATATGAACTGGTAAGAAGGAATACTGTTAACTATAGACAAAACAGAAGCTGCTTTACCTCTTCTGTCTTGAGATGTTCAAGAAATGTATCTACACTCTTGAGCTCATCCTCCAATTCCATCAACTGCAAATCACTCATCATTGAGTTGAAAGAGTAGACAGACAAATGGGCAGATGGCGAGTGGGATGTTTCTTTGGGACACAAGAAAGTGCAATATTAGAACACTTTGAATACAAATAGTAGATAATAGACTCGGAAGTACAAGGAGGCCAGGAACGTAGGTACCAGGTTGTAAAAACAACGATCTGGCGGTGAGTGGAGGGCAAACCAGGGTATGTCACCGCAAGTTATTGGGAAACTGGACCGCAGGTGTGGATCTTGTGCAGGTAGGGTGGACTGGATCACTGGAGCCTGGAGATTCACACAAACACAGACAAACAGAAAGACAAACAGAAAGACAGGCAGAGCCTGTGGAGGGCGTAACACAGGTGGACAGAGGTAGGTGGACACAGGTATACACAGGTACGTCCTGACAAATTATTAAAATAGGCAGTAAGGCAAGGATATGGTGAGGTAATAATATGGTGAGGTAATAAGGATATCGATATCGTTTCCAGAAAATGCGTGACTTCAGCTGCAAGTAAGAAAAGATAAAAAATACAATACAATAAATGTCATACCTAGCAAGCTATGAGATGTAAAAAGGACCACGCCAGCAAAGATAAACATTGGTCTGAGTCCAATGAAAGTGCACCGGTTCATGACCTTGCATGACATAACGTCAGACTAGCTAACTAGCTAGCACAGTGTATTAGCCTATTTTTGCAGTTTACAAAGTCAATTAATTTATATTGGTGATGCAAAGCACCGGGCAATGTACGTCAAACATAATAACATTAAACCAACCTAAAAACAATTAAAAAAAACTGTATAGTAGGATAGTATCTTAAATATACGTTTACCTCATCGATAATAGCTTACCTTTTCAGTACGAGAGAGCGGAGGTTTGGGTGACAAGAAGTAGTTCCAGCCAGATATTGAGCGTCAAACTTTTAGGCGACTCGTGTGTAATAATAAAATTACAATAATGTTGGATAATTTATAGGTTTTGCTGTCAGTGCATTTGACATGATTGCTTCCATGCGCTTAAAATTATGATTAAAATAAAATGATATTCCTCCCCCGATGGATTCTATTTTTCTTTTCTTTTTCATGCATATAGGCCTACCTTTTTAGATCGGTTTATTTGGTATCAGTCCATTTTAAAAATAACTTTTATGTCCTTAAATAAGGTTTATGTCATTGATAACGTTTATGTCTTGGATATAACAAAAAAAATCATGTTGAAAGCACATCGGCCGGATTTTTACGAAATCACCCGACTTATTATGGTGACGTTTCGTAAAAATCCGAAAGCCGCTCATCAAAATCTATGGGAGACCTAATGCGTCAAAATACGACGCCATAGTTCACAATTTTCTACGGGAAAAGCCGAACATATTAACATGGAAGTCATGGGCGTCCCTAGGCGTCAAAAAACGACGAAAAAGGCATCCCCCGGCGTCGGTATAGTGACGCCAAAGGGCTCTGCCCAAGCGTCAATATTTGACGAGTTGGGATGAGACTGGGTTGTATTACTCGTATTGCTTGACATCAATATTACACTTATGCTGCCCTCTGCTGACGAAAGACAGCCTAACCCTGTGTGAAGTACAAAAGTAATGACATAAAAAAATGTTGTTAAATCCATAATAGACTTTGACAAATATGAAAAGTTAAGTTTAATCAATTACTGAAAATATCTTCAGCATTTTTAAGTAAAAAAGTTCACAATGCAAAAAGGTGATAGGGATGAAAGCCATTGCAGCCTAAATTAAAGGTACAGCATTGTTTCAGTAAGAATTGCCCCCTTTGAACATGGTGTATCAGTTACTGAGGCCCTATGAGAGTTATTTCACGATGATGTGGGAGCCACAACAGAACAGCTTGGCCAGGCCAGGCGCCAGTCTGGAGCCTAGAGAATGTCTCTGGGGAGCTCCACTCACAGGAGCAGCTTCCTCTGGAGGAACACATTAAAGGACTTTACTTAGCCGAGACTGTTGAAACAATTGGTTACTCCAATCTTGGAACAGGTATGCATGCATCTTTTGGTAAAATGTATTGTAATTGACCCGTCTGTTAGTGAGGCACCAGTCTCAAGATGCACGGCATTCTGCAACATTCTAAAACGACTTCTACAGATTTCTAATGCAATGCAAAAACGGACTCACAGAGTAACAATTTGCCAACTGACTAGTTACAAACTACTGTATAGAAATAAATAGCCACATTATAGCGTATTTGTCGGAGCTGGAGAGTACTTTGTAGAGCGGCAGGAGTGTTTCCTGTGAGAAAGAGGTCTTCCTCTTTTCCAGATGGTCAGTCACAGGTGTCATGACAGGAGTGTTTCCTGTGAGAGGGAGGTCTTCATCTCACCAGATGGTCAGTCACAGGTGTCATGACAGGAGTGCTTCCTGTGAGAAGGAGGTCTTCCTCTCTTCCAGATGGTCAGTCACAGGTGTCATAGCAGGAGTGTTTCCTGTGAGAGGGAGGTCTTCGTCTCACCAGATGGTCAGTCACAGGTGTCATGGCAGACAAGTGTGTGGCAAGAGGTACTGATCTGGCTGCAGATCTAAATGTGGCGTTGATCATATAAGTTGATTATTCATGGACTGCTGTGACGTTTGGAGCACCCAGCTGAACTGACCTCCTCTTTTGTGAGTCTCTTAGCAAGAACTAAAAGGACTGAGGAAAATGACTAACCAGTTTCAATATCGATCTTAAAAATGAGTACATCAATGACAAAGGGTCTCAAGACTGAAAACTTTATTCAAAATAAGGTGGTCTTTTAAATAATGTTAAAGCTGCATGTTCTTAACATGTAAGGAATTCATAATTTATACACAGTGGCCCTTATATTTCGTTATGAGTGGAAATAAACCCAAGAAGAACCTGGTATGGGATGTCAATATCAAAAAGGCAGAGCATGATTGATGATGCAACCAAGTAAAATGGAATCCATTAATATTCGTTCATCCACAAACAGCGAAAGAATGTCATGGCACAACCCCAGTGAAGTTACTGGCTCCCACTCTTAGTAGAGGTTGAACCAGGAGGGGCGTTTCCTGTTCCTTTCCACTATTCTCTTTTCCTTGTCAGCTTCCCCTGGCATCTCGTTCTCATACAGGACCACTGTTTCAAGAGCTGGGCCGTTCAGGGGCTTGCCCTCCATGGTCTTGATCTGTGCCCGGATAACAGCTGTCTCCCTTCGAACCTTTTCATAGCAGAACCCGCACAGGATGTGCTTCTGTTTAAGGTGACCACACTCCTGACATGGCTCAATGTTGTTCTGGAGGTGTGTCATAGGGAGGTATGGAAAGAGAGAGAGATAAGGAATTATATACCATACATGAAATTCTGTTGTCAAGAGTTAGACATTGTGATAATCCTGATTATGTCACAGCCCTTACTTGGACTTTGGTGAGTTTTGTCTCATCTCTCCTCCTAGTCCTGTTGATTTCTATTGTGCGTCTCTTCTTGGGTGCTGCCATCCAGAACACATTGTCCAAAAAGCTGGGCTCTGTGGTCAGCTCTGTCTCCTCTCTCTCATCATCCAGGGGCTGAGGGAAGAGACTGGAACCCTGGACAACCAAAGCTGGGGCTTGGTAGAATAAAAAGTAGATAATACAATAAACTGACTTATCCTAGTTATACACAATCATTCGACATTGTGAACCTAAACTTACCAATGACACCAAAGTGATTTCAGGTGCACTAGCACCCTTCGATTGTGTTGTAATGGTAGCAAACAGGTTAGCTAGCTAGCTAACTAGCTCGACTAACGTTACATAAAATATGACCGTATGAAGGTTCCAACTCACCAAGTTGTCTATCAAGTCCTGTGGCTTGTGCAAGTCTGCTCTCCAACCGTAATAAAGAGCGGCTGAGAACATTCACGAAACCAGACAAATGTATCATTTTTGAGGTGTTCATGCTGGTTTTCGACTCATGTCACACAACTCACGGTCATTTGGGTCTGATACGTCATAGAACTGCGACAATAACCCCTCAAAAACTGGAATAGTAGTTATAACACAATCTTAAAAATAAAAAAAAAGTATTTCCCTTCCTTTATTTTTCTCTATGTTACAAAAATATGTTAGTAGGCAATATACACAGAACATTTTGTCGTAATGCATCCAAAGCTTTTGCACTTGACGCATGAACTGCTGCATCATCGATACGCGACGGCTAATCCCAGTGAAGGAGCAAAGATGGCAGAAAGAGGCTACAGTTTCTCACTCACCACATTCAGGTAACTTGCGTAAATTGCGTTTATTGTTAACTATACACGTTAGAAGGGCGTATACGCTTTTCACAACTAACTCCATCGGTGTTCGTTAGTTGAAACGTCTACGACATTTGTGTTCGCAGGATGCGATGCTGCATCGTCATTGTTACTGTTACAAGTCAATTGTGCCTCTCAATTTCACAAACCCGTACAATTGAAAGGCTTAAGTGTTGCTTCTGGGTGCAGCTAGCAGTGCTGAAGTAGCCAAATCTATTTCACTGGCAGCTTCAAATGTGAAGTTTATCTACTACATTGATAGTTAGCTAAAAGACTACTGATAGTTGGCTTTCGCTTTCATTTTTGAAAGCTCGGTTTACAGACCTGTTACTTTGCTTTTTCCCCACACAGCCCTTCAGGAAAACTGGTTCAGATTGAGTATGCACTTGCAGCAGTAGCAGCTGGAGCTCCCTCAGTTGGAATCAAAGGTTAATATCCCGGTGTCTTAAGAATACATTGGTCTTTAATATTTTGCTAACCATGACTATTTATACAACTATCTTCCATGCCATTGTCACATTGCCATCATCCTTAATATTTCTCTCCTTAACTCATCAAATTACAGAGTTGAGGTGGTTGATGATAGATGACTGTTTCCCTTTCAGCAACAAATGGAGTCGTTTTGGCAACAGAGAAGAAACAGAAATCAATACTGTATGATGAGCAGAGTGTTCACAAGGTTGAGCCCATAACAAAACACATTGGCATGGTCTACAGTGGCATGGGCCCAGACTACAGGTACATACAGTACAGGGATTACACTTGTTTAGTACTTTTAATAGAGTAACAATGCATATGCTGCATATGTCCATTCCATATGCTGAGACATATGTTGAGAATATATATATATATATATATAGTCAACCGCTAAGCCCGAGATACTCTGGGCTTGCTTATGAGTATGGATACAAGAGATATTAGTAAAGTGAATGTCTTTGCAGGGTGCTGTTAAGAAGAGCGCGTAAACTGGCCCAGCAGTACTTTCTGGTGTATCAGGAGCCAATCCCCACAGCCCAGCTGGTCCAGAGGGTCGCCTCTGTTATGCAGGAATACACCCAATCAGGGTAAGGTGTATATATACTGTACCTGTGAATAAATATCTCATAGATTATTGAATGTATGACTGGTTGATGGTCAAACCAAACCAAGGCAGGTATATTTGTTGCTGGTGTGAATCACGCATTTGCTCTTGTGGAAAAAAATGGTCAGCATCAGAGTCATCATATTTTGTGTTTTGTTAACAGTGGTGTAAGACCCTTTGGAGTTTCATTGTTGATCGCTGGATGGGATGAAGGCCACCCATACCTCTTCCAGTCAGACCCCTCAGTATGTTTCTAATTGTCTGCCAATTAAATAGTATTTAATCTATTGTAGTTTGATCTAAATTGATGAAATCAAAAAAAAAAAAATGGTAATCATACTGTATCTGACCACAGTCTGTTGTCTCAGTGCCCATCTCTCCTGAACATGAAACTTCTATTATGTCCAGGGTGCATATTTTGCTTGGAAAGCTACTGCGATGGGAAAGAGCTACGTCAATGGAAAAACATTCCTCGAGAAAAGGTACAATAAAAAAAACCTAAACATTAATTAGTAATTGAAGAAATGTATTTGGCAAATAATGATTGCATTTATAGTAATAAGTTCAACTATTTGTCCTTTCATAGGTATAACAATGACCTGGAACTTGAGGATGCAATCCATACAGCAATCCTTACGTTGAAGGTCTGTTTGTGTAAATATTGTTTGACTATATGACTGAACATTCAGTTTAATTTTTTAACTAGCATCCTTTGTTTCCATTTGTAAATGACATGGATATGTTTCATGTGTTACAGGAAAGTTTTGAGGGTCAGATGACTGAGGAGAATATTGAGGTGGGGATCTGCAACGAGGCTGGTTTCAGGAGACTCACTCCGGCAGAAGTCAAGGACTACCTGGCAGCTATTGCTTAAAACATTGCCCCTTGACATAGTTGTCTAATTAAGTGGTTTATCAGTTTTCATAAACATACCCACACACTTTTCGCAGTTTAGCAACATTTCTTTGATTTGTATTTCTCCTTTGACACTTGTTGACCCACTACCAAATAAAATGGTGATTATGTATTCCTATTATATTTGCCTTTCTTGATGATGGATTTATTGTAAGTACTTTTGTAGGTTTCATGGTTGTTTTGATTATTTAAATATTACGTTATTAGTCTAGTGTTCTTTATTGGTCAGTAAGAACAAGACATGGGCTATAATAATTGTCATTAATTAAATAACTGGTTGGTATTTTCAAGTAGCTACGTCGTTGATATTTTTGCTGAAGTTAAATAATTCTCAGATTATGTGCACGACCCATTTGGTTAACCATAATGCACACTTTGCAAGGCGTGCTAAATGTAACCCGTAGCATTTCCCCCCAAATATGCCTCATATCCTTCCACTTTCCAACGCTGTTACAAAATATTCGTCCAGACCCGCGTTAAAATACCCTTGAGTACATAATCTATTGTTATTCAATCCAAACATGAATCGAGTCATCACCTTGATTTTGTTTTTGAAATTGTGTTTAGTCAGGCTGATGATGTATCGGGGGGCCTATATTTCCAGTCGGATGTACACTGGACACCGTAGTTCATCTGTTCGTGACGTTTATGGCGCCAGAAATCAAGGTTTGGGAGAAGGGGTGTGTGCAAACCAGCAAACTATGTCCCTGAATTTAGGAAGACATTAAGGATTATTGAATAGTTTCATATATTGTGTATAATACTTTTATGCTTACGTGAAAGAAACATTAACAACACATTAAAATGGTGATGCTACGCAGCAGCAGTGGGGGCGCAGAACCAGCAACTCCGAAGAATTCTGACTTGGATATCAGCTCTGAGTTTTTGTCATTAGTTCCCGCTTCGCAGCGAAAGTCAACCAGGTTGAAAAGGGGCCTCGATGACAGCTGCAGCAGCCTAGAAAACAACACGCAAAATGTGGGTTTCTTTGTGAAAGCTAATACGTTTTTAAGAGTATTTTGCTAGGACGTTAGCTACATAGCTTACGATGTAATGACACGGAGAGCTTATAGGTTCAGCTGTGCTAGTGTTGTTGATCACTTGGCCAAGTTAGCATGCTATCTGTCTCTCGTGCATGTGTGTTTATGTAAAAACATGTACGAAGCTAAATTGATAGAGACAGCTAACCTTAGATCGATTACAAGTTTGTCACTTCAAAATATACAGCTAAGTAAGACTGCGTGTTCATGGATGTGTGGTCCACCCAAACGCACAGGGTCACTTGGTGGTAAAGGAGGAGAACGGCAGGACCCGGGGAAGCCTGCAGACCAGGGGGCAGAAAGTCAAGCATGAGGTGTCATTTGCTGAAATGAATGGCAAGATCCCGCAGCACCCACAAGCAGAGAGCAAAACTAGCGAACATAGTACAAGGTGATTCCTGGCACATCACAGTCTCTGTTGTTAGGACCTCTTTGCAGGAAACGGTACGAGATAGCACTGCACTGTTTTGTACTTCAATGTCAAAATTCTAACACCTCTGTCCTCAGAAGATCTCCAAGATTGCAGGGAGATGGGAAAGCATCTAGCGACAAGCAAGCAGGTAATTGGATGTAAGATGTAATGCAGCAGGTCAGTTCAACAGCAACTTGAAAGTATTTCTTTGATGTGTGGTATTTTTATTTCCTATGGTCCAATTTACAGATGAGGTTGAGGAAGAATCTACTCCTAAACGGACCCACTTTGGATTGCGTAGCAGGGACCAAGAAAGTGCTGCTGCACGACGCAGTTCCAGTATCACAAGATCCAAGAGGAACTCTAGAAATCAGTCTGTTCTTTATGACAGACTCATCACTAAGTACGACCACTGAACTCAATCCAGTAAAGCCACAAATACCCCCTTGAAAGTGAATGTAACAAAAGCTAATTTGGTTTAGGTCTCATACACAGTTTTGTTGAATAGATTCCAATGCAATTCACACTGTCTTTTCAGCCCTTCTGAGTTACACCAGCCTACATCTTTATTGTCAGGCTGTTATGTTTCAGTTCAAAGAATATTTGACAAGTTAAGTTTATTTTTGTTCTCCTCCACAGTACAGCTGAGGCTGTGTTGCAGAAAATGGACGACATGCAGAAAATGCGACGCCGGTTAAGAAGCAGGGACACTCAAGAGGAGGTAAGGTCCTGGTTTACACAAACACACACACACAAAGGGCCCTATCTTGCATCCAGCGTAATTGACTTTGTCAACGACGCAAGTATGATTTTTAGTTTGCACTCGACGCAAAGAGGACTGTTCCCTCCACATACGCACGTTGGTTAATTAGAGAGTGACTTTGTGCTCCCGGGGGCGGTTCAGCGAAAAGAGGAGGCGTGTTCCGGCGCAAACGTTCCCTGGTGCTATTTTGCAGTTTCAGAAAAACAATTCCGCCACTGACCAGGAAAAACGTAGTCTAAAGTCAATGGCGCGTTATTCAGATGGTATTTTAAGGGCGCAAGCTTGGACCGTGCGCACTGCTGGTGAGGCCAGGGTCTTCATGCGAAGCTACGTTTCATTGTTTTGATTTATGGCGTGTTACATTTCTTCAATGATTATAAAAAGATTTTCATTCGAATCTCTGTATGCAAACTTGATTTGTGGCAATTTCCTCCCACGCCTGTTAAACCAAAGCTAATTTGGGTTGGTTTCTTCTCCCATCTCCATCAGGATCAGAATTCGGTTTATTCGCATGTAGCTTATGTTACAAAAAACCACAGAATTTACTGTGGCAGTAAGGCGCAAACAATTAACTTATACGGGTCTTAAATTAAGTAAAAAAGTAGTAGTTAAACTAATTCTAAGAACTAAACAATTTAAAAAATAACAATTTAAAAAATAAAATAGATATAAGAATACGAATTAGAATGAGCAGCATGAGCAGGCAATTTAGTGCAATGAGAACTGCTCTGCCCTTCCCATACAATGTCACTTCTCTCTGTTACGGCCCTGACTAGAACATTGGTCTCCTGGCGTGCGCCTGGCAAATCCGCCGTGGAACAAGCGCTGCTCTTAAAGGGAATGTGAGATGATGCTCTGATTGGTTTATTGCACGTTACGCCCGAACCACACCCATTAGTGATGTAGCGACTTTGGACCAACCCATTTTAGATTTGCGCCAGGCGCAAAAGTCATTTATCCCGCCGGCAAAATAGCAACCCCGCCGGAGTCCCGCCCACAAAGTTACTTGCGCTGTGCGTTTTTATACTGCTTTTCAGATCCTTAAAGTGGAACTGAACTGATTTATGAAGTAAGGCTCATTTTTATTAAAATAAGATCACAAAACTTTATCAAACAACCAAAAGAGCTAAATGTTCCATTTGTAAATAAAAACGTTTTCAACTTTACTACTTAATTACAGGGCTTTGAATCGTCATGTCTGTGACGTCACGAGAATGGTTAGGTACTGTGACTGATAGCTAGCAGCTATCAAGATTAACATTGACAACACAGAGGTAGAAATGGCTTCAAGCGAACCAGCTAAAAAACGATGCAAAGGGGGGTGTTATTGTATAGCCCCAGGTTGTACAAACAAATTTTACAGGATAGAAGGCATTCACTATCATGTACTACCCCTCAAGCGGCAACCGGTTTTACGTAAGAATGGCTTGTAGCTATGAAGTGCCAAAGCCAGTTTACATTTACATTTATTCATTTACATTTATTCATCAGTTGCCCCCAGATTCAGAGTTTGCAGTGATCACTTTACAGAAGTGTATTATATTTATGAACCTGTTACACAGGCTACACACACTGGCGTTTTTGACATAGCTAGCTCTACCTCCTAAATTCACAGAGATGATCGTAGCCTAATATTTAACACACAAAGCTAGCTCCGTAACGTTAGCTACATACACTGTAGTTTGTTATGTTTAACCTAGCGAACAAGTTATCAACTCGACCAGTGAGCATGTTTCACACAACTTTAAGGTAACAGTACTAGTAGCTGAAGCTTACCAGCTATTTATAGGGATCCAAACTTTCAAGTTTAAGTATTTTATTGTCAGATGCACAGAACAACACAGGGTCAGACCAAGCACGAAAATTCTTAGGACAAGACAACGCAAGGCTACCTGGCATAACATGACATATAAGCAATCAGATCATAGGTTACACTTATGATATGCTAACATATGTAATATACTAAACCTCCTAAATATACAAAATAATAAACAAAACAGTATACTAAACCGATGATACAAATATTATCCTATGATGACCTCATAACCTATACTGACCTAACCGAACATCTTTCAGGGAAAGCATGGCCACCTCAAAGATCTTTCTCTTCACATAGCATGGGGAAGAGCCTGTGCTCAATGATGCACGATAATTTTGGGGGACCACCAACACCCAGGTCATGCAGGTCTGCCTTTATGATCAGATCGATGTCTCTGTTGGCATTGTCGTGCAGTTATGACAAGTAGCCTACCAGTTACTTGTCAAGTAGCCTACACCACTCTTGTTGAACTGTGTCAGTGTTCAACCTGTCAGTGTCAACTATATTTATATCTTCAGACAAAACCACATCTTCTATATCGTATAACAACTGCGGGAACATAATTACGTATTGGTTTGAAAGCATACGCCATGGAATGAACAGGGATAGGTATGATGGGTCGATTTTCTTACATTTTTTATGTAGTTTGGCAGGTTAAAATTTAGTGCAACCATTCTCGTGACGTCAGCTGTATACGTCATTTAAACATGGTGGCGCCCTGTTTTTTTTTAAGTACATAATTTACACACTAGAGATATCAATTATTTCTATAATATGGCATACAGTTGTATGTTATATTTTTTCACATGACTAAATGTATATACTATTATAATATCACTGTGTCTAATCGCGATTCAGTTCTACTTTGAAATAGGGCCCAAAGCCTGTCAGAGGGTTACCGAACAAAATTTGGATGGACACAGGTTAAAAGGTTAGACATTGCTGTTGTAGAGGAACATTATAAAATGATGACTTTTTTTGTATTTATTCTTGTAGCTGGGGATGTACACAAGGGCCAAGAGAAAGAGGTCTTCTGAGCGGACAGATGAGGAGAATGAAAACACTCAGAAGAAGGAGAACGGAGGTAAGTTTCAGTTTGAGCTTTTTAACTTTCATCTACTGAGTTTGATTAGTCTTCTTGCTCTAAATCTTCTTTGTTCAGCCACAGATTACAGTGAGGATGAGGAGGTAGAAGAAAATGAGGAAGGCCACAACGAGGCTGATGATGATGATGATGATAATGAGGACGATGGTGAAGATGAGGAGGGGGACAATCAGAAACGCTACGACTTCAGGCAAAGGAAAGCTGTGGTTCGCTACCAGGTTCCACAGGACGGTTCGTGCAAAGCTTGTATTGCCTGCATTTGTCACTTCATCAATGTATTATTGATAATCAACACACAAAATGTAGAACTGAATAATGAGGAACGCTCTACCTCCTAGAATAATATGTTACAGACAAAAATATATATATTTAAATTTATGTAGTTTCCTTTCATGTTGTTATTGTAATAGAACCATCAATTGTAATATCTCTTAAGGAAAACAAATACAAATCTAATAATCCCCCCTTGCCTCTCCATCGCCAGAGCCCAGGAAACCGCCCATGTACTTCAAGGGTCACTCGTCCCCCGCCAGGACAAGGAGGCGGTTCAGGTTCAGCACCTCCGGGCCAAGGAGCCCCTACAACAGAAGGAGGAGCAGCAGGTATGTCAGCTGCAGCACCACACACACTACATACACCCTGAATACTGGAGGCATAGACCAGACCTCATATCTTTCACACATACACGGACACACTAGGCCTAGATCAGGCTGCCCGAATGCAGACTAAGGATCGATCAAGGTCTAAGGATACCTATAAATGGACAATGTCACAATGTGTTTTGAAGGCTGACAAGAGTACAACGTGTTCAGGAGAGGTCAATCTTTTATATTTATGTTGAATGCAGTAGAAAACCCTTGCAATCTTCTTTTCTTAATGTGCCTTTTCTTGATGTGAATCCTTCGGAGTGGGTCCGTTAGGTAAGCTGTTGGACCATTCTTTAGCTGTTATTAGGACCTCCATAATGGGATAGGCACTGTGGTAGGTAGGCTGCACGGAGTGGGGTACTGTGTGTCCATGGGGTTTAAGGCCATCGAGTTGTCGTAGGAAGTGGGTCCATCTTTTGTGACTAGTCGTTCCTAGCATGACTCTGTGACTTTGCCCTGATCCCAGTGAAACTGACAAATAGACTGATGTGCTTCTCGGCCCGTAGAAGACGACATGCCATCCACAGCAGCGACTCCACGTCTTCTTCTGCCTCTTCCTCCTCCTCGGATGAGGAGAAGTTCCACAGGAAAAGGAGCAAGAACAGAAACAGACCGATCAACAGGTGAAACGGTGATCGCTGCTTGGCCGGTTTCACCACAGGCATAACAAGCACAGTGCTATCTATCACTAAGATTCCTAATTCCACAGTGCTCCTGTAGTTAGTCTGGATGATGTTTCTTTTCCAATTGTGCGGTACTCATTCCTCCGCTGCATCCCAGGTGCCTGCCCATGAATTTGGTGAAGGAGGATCTGTTGGGAATCCACAAGGACAGGATGAAGATCGGCGCTAGTCTGGCCGACGTCGACCCCATGCAAATCGACCAGACTGTGAGTTTGATTTCTTCCTGGTGGGAATTCATTCCATCAGTTCAGTAACTTCCTGGACCACTTTGATTCAAAATGTTTCTAGATAGACTTAAGCCAATTCCCTATGTGGATTTTTCCAGGTGCGTTTTGACAGCATCGGGGGTCTGACCACGCACATTTCGGCCCTGAAGGAAATGGTGGTCTTTCCTCTGCTCTACCCCGAGGTGTTCGAGAGGTTCAAAATCCAACCACCTAGGTAAAGAAACAATGGATGAACCAGGATAGAATTATGCTGTGAATTTAAAGCTGCGTTCAAAAGCTGAAACTTGGATTGGAACTCTTAATGATTTGCTCATATGTTTAGGTATACAAATAGGTTGCTTATGGTGTGCGTGTTTTTCCTCCTCCCCTCAGGGGCTGTCTGTTTTACGGCCCACCGGGGACAGGGAAGACCCTGGTGGCGCGAGCGCTGTCTAACGAGTGCAGCCAGGGGGATAAGAAGGTGGCCTTTTTCATGAGGAAGGGAGCCGACTGTCTCAGCAAGTGGGTGGGAGAGTCTGAGCGCCAGCTACGACTGCTCTTCGACCAGGTGAGGACCTCCCCTTGTTAGAAACTGTAAATGGCAGCTCGGATCTAAGAATGATTCGAGAGACCGCAGATAGTGCGGCTAGTTAGATCAACACTTAGCACTTTGAGCTGCAATTCTTGTATGAAAAGTGCTATATAAATAAAGACTTACTTACTTACTCACTCCCCGGCAGCAGCACCGCCAGGAAACCTCCATGACGAACAAATCCCCTGGGGAGGGGGGGGGTCTGGGTGCTGGGGAGATGGGCAAGTGTGTACGTACTAATCAATTTTGCTGCTCCATTCCCTAGGCTTATCAGATGCGGCCAGCCATCATATTCTTCGATGAGATAGATGGCTTGGCTCCGGTCAGGTCCAGCAGGCAGGATCAGATACACAGGTGAGGTCACACACGAGTGAAGACATCATGCATCTGCTGTCAGCTGCCCCAAGGTGCCCCATATCAAAGAGGGATACAAAAATATTTGTTTTGCTATTTCTTTTATGGCTTTATTGGACAGAGACAGTTACAAAGAGACAGGAAATGTATGGGAGAGAGAGAGGGAAAGGCATGCAGAAATGGCCCGAGCCGGATTTGAACCCGGGCAGCTGCGTTAGGGCCTCAGTCCATATGGTACGCACCCAACCCGGTGAGCTACCGGGGCTAAAAATAATTGAGATAAATAAGTATCGTTTTCGATAATCTGGATATAAAAAAAAAATGATTAATGATATCGGAAACCCAGGTCCATATGTGCAGAAGACCCTGTGCTGACGTAGCTGCAGCGTCCTAGCTGATGCGTGTCCCTGTGCTGTGTGGTTCACTGCAGCTCCATCGTGTCCACCCTGCTGGCCCTGATGGATGGGCTGGACAGCCGTGGAGAGGTGGTGGTGATCGGAGCCACCAACCGGCTGGACGCCATCGACCCCGCCCTGAGGCGGCCCGGGCGCTTCGACAGGGAGTTCCTGTTCAGTCTCCCAGACAGAGAAGTAGGAAGACACACAAAGATGATTCATGATCTGTAGTTATATTTTATAGTAGGTTGTATCATTTATATATACTGTGTATACATATGTGAGCTGTCTTGGGGGGTGGGGAGATATATATCTAACTCATGCTTCTCTGTATGGAGGCTGTCTCTGGCAAATGAATGTCACATCGAACGCCTCAGGATAACATACCATGCAGTGAAATGTCACGATGGCAGTGTAATGTTTGAATCATTTGACCTGGCCTCCGCAGGCACGTAAGGACATTTTGAAGATCCACACCAGACAGTGGGACCCTCAACCATCTGATGCTTTTCTGGAGGAACTGGCAGACAAATGTGTTGGTATGTCCAACTTTGATTTAAAAATGACTTGCACTCAGGTCCTCATATGAGGCCTGACTTCCCAGTCTACACCTACGCAAAGAATGTCAATGGAGATTTTCCCTCAAAAGTGAATCTTCGCTCTATACTAGATTTACTTATCTGGTAAACCATTACTGAAGTGAAACTGTTGAAGCAGTACAAGAGGGCATCCACACAGACAAGTTTCCCCCCCTTCACAACCCCCTGTCTGTCCGTCCGTCTCCTAGGATACTGCGGCGCCGACATCAAGGCGGTGTGTGGCGAGGCGGCGCTGTGCGCCCTCAGGAGGCGCTATCCTCAGATCTACTCCTCCTCCCAGAAGCTTCTGCTCGACGTCTCCACCATCTGTATCGGCTCCCGGGACTTCCTGTCGGCTATGCGTCGGACCGTGCCCGCCTCCCAGAGGGCCGTGGCCAGTCCGGCCAAGGCGTTGACGCCGGTGGTGCAGCCGTTGATGGGCGCGGCCCTGAAGAATGTTCTGGAAGTCCTCGGAAAGCTTTTCCCCCACGTTGAACAGGGGCTCAAGAGGAAGAAGGATTCCGGTGGGTCAAGAATGACAAAATGGAGCTGTTTCGCACCCTTTTACTACCTTGTAGTTTTGTAATGGTACAATTTTCTAGCTTTGCAAGACAACAAGGGAAAGGAAAAAAAAAACCCAATGTGAAGCATTGTGCCTATAATGTAATTTGATGGTATTCTACATCTTTGTGTCTCTGGAACAGGTGTTCCTGGAGGTGTGTTTGAAGATGATCTGATGTTCAGTGAGGACGAGGACTCCATCGTTAGCCCTAAGGACCTCCATCACCCTCTGCCCAGGCCAGCCAGAGAGTTCCTGAGCTTCCACAGGTGGGCCACAGTTTGACTCTTCTGTCTAGAGCTCTCATATGACTCTTCTGTCTAGAGCTCTCATATGTCTGTTGGAAAGTACCAAGCTATCAACTATCCATTTGCTCGGTATAGTAATCACATGTGCTAACATCTCTTGTCTCCCTCTCTCACTTTCTCTCCCTGCATCTCTCCCTCCCTGCATCTGTCCAGGAGTGTGTTGAGCCAGCCCACCTCCTACCGCCCACGGCTGCTGCTGTCAGGTCGCCCCGGGTCGGGTCAGAGCGCCCACCTGGCCCCGGCCGTGCTCCACGCCCTGGAGAAGTTCAGCGTGTACACCCTGGACGTGGCCGTGCTGCTGGGGGTCAGCTCAACCAGCCCCGAGGAGGCCTGTGCCCAGGTGGGTAGTGGCGCAGGGCTAGTCCCAGGCCCTTTGGAGGTCATCTTTGTGACTTCGCTCCTAATGTGGTCTGTACAGTCTGTTGGACTTGGTTTCTCAAAACTGCAGACTAAAGACCAAGAAAACTGAACTCCTCCTTTTCTTTCTTTTCCTCTCCTCTCTTTCTCCCCTCCTGTCTCCATTTCTTCCTTTGTCTCTATCCTGTAGATATTCTGCGAGGCCAAGCGTACGTCCCCCAGCATCCTGTATATGCCCCACATCCAGCAGTGGTGGGTGACCATGGGCGCTGCCCTGAGAGCCACCTTCCTCAGCCTGCTCAGCGCCATCCCCTCCTTCTCGCCCGTGCTGCTGCTGGCCACATGCAGCCTGCCGCATGCAGACCTGGCCTACGAGGTCGGACACCACACATGACCACACACACCTTGCAGCCTGCTCCACACAGACCCATCCCACTTTAGACACGCGCCCTGCCCAAAAGCTAACCCGTGTTGTCTGTCCTTGTTCAGATCCAGGACCTGTTCCGTATGGAGTACGGGGAGGTCTACCACGTCCAGCCCCCAACCCAGAAGGAGAGGAGTAACTTCTTTGAAGACCTTATCCTCAACCAAGCAGCCAAAGCCCCCGTATCAAAGAGAAAAGCAGGTAAGATGCTCTAGTGCATAATTTTTGTTGTTTTTATTATCATTAAACCTAAACAGTCAACAACAATGTTTTTGCGCCTCATTTGAAACATTGAGTGAGCATGTATACTTGATTCAACAACAGTTAGCTCCGACCAAGTAATTTGATTGGACAAGAGGCATTCCACAAGTGCTGATATTTGGCAATACACTGGGAATTGTAACGACACTTGTACCACCAGCGCTAATCCCTTTTGTGAAGGACAACGTTTGTGTTTTTGTGAAGGACAACGTTTATGTTGCTTGGCAACAGTACAGAGGAGTTGTGGAACAATTTTTTGTGTTGGCCAAATAAATTATGAAATAATAAACACACTCTTGGGATATCACTTTCATTTACGAGGACCCTAATGTTTGCCATGGCTGTCCCTCCCTCCAGTGTTACAGGCCCTGGAGGTGCTACCAGTGGCCCCTGCGCCTCCCCCTCGCCAGCTGACCGAGAAGGAGCAACAGCGGCTGGAGGAACAGGAAGAGGACACTCTCAGGGAGCTCCGCCTCTTCCTGCGAGACGTCACCAACCGGCTGTCTCTTGACAAGCGATTCAAGGCCTTCACCAAGCCTGTGGACCTGGGGGAGGTGAGTGTCTGGGGCGTAAGGGTGGTGGCTGGGGACATTGCTCAGCTCTAATGGTGATTAGACTCATTGTCCAGAGCTCATGTAGGGCGAACTGAGTGTTGCTCTGTCTACAGTTATTGTGATTTATTGCTGGTGCCATTTGTTGTATTTTCTTTTGGCCAGCATATTCTTTATTTATATTATATTAGTTTTTTGTATTTTATATTTTTATAATTTTTGTCGCCTTGTGATTATGCTGGATGTTGCCTTACCTTGTCTTAAGAATTGTGTTACCTAGAATTACCTGTTTTATGAGGTGCATAATGACAAACACATCTCTGAGAACTTTGATGTGAATAGCCCATGCACAGTCTCTCCTGGAGGAGTGGACAAGTGCACACTTCAGATGGTGTCACCTCCATCCTTCACAGGTGGTGATCCTGTGTTTTAATTATATAGTTTTAAACTTTTTCCTCCGGGACAGGTTCCAGACTATGCTACAGTGATCAAGCAGCCTATGGACCTGTCCACCATCATCTCCAGGATCGACCTGCACCAGTACGGGACTGCCAAGGAGTTCCTCCACGAAGTGGACCTCATCTGGCAGAACGCCCTTGAGTACAACCCTGACAGAGACCCTTCAGGTAGGAAAGTTCCCAACCCCTCACAAGACAATTGTTCTCACAACATCATCCATTTCATTATACAGTAACATTGTCATGATGGTGTGCGTTTGAGATTTCTTAATTGCTGAAGTAAAACAACTAAACGTCAAAACGTGTTTGTTCTTCCAGACCGTCAGATTCGCCAGCGTGCCTGCGCTCTGAAGGACACAGTCCACGCCATCATCCGAGACGAGCTGGACGAAGACTTTGAGAAGATCTGTGAAGACATCAAGGAGTCACGCAGCACAAGAGGTGAGTGTGCTTCGTGTTCCCCGTCTGGAAAGACCCTCAATACGCTTTCTCAGCTGTGGAGTAAAGGTAGCCTAGACCATTTCAACAAAACTGTCATTAAATGTTTAGTAAATGCACCCCTAAGGAGTCTGTGTCTCAAAAACGTCCCTGAGACAGCCTCCTCTGTGTTCCCTGTAGGCTGCTCAAAGTCAAGGTTCGCTCCATCCTACTACCATGTCCTGCCCAGACAGCCCCAGGCAGTGGAGCCCCCCACCGCTGAGGCTGCCCCTCCCAGAGATCTGCCACAGGCCTCTCTTGCAGTCGCCAGCACTCCTCGACACCCAGGTCACCACCTACTGATGCCCCTGGGAATACCGGCAATACAGAACTACAACACCCAATATCACTAATCAACCTGATATCTAGCTATGTGTTATTTGTATTTGGCTGTGGTTCTTTAGGTCCCTTTTTAGAGGGGTATGGTACATTAGGAAGATGCTTCCTTCTTTTTCAGTCCCGTACGAGAGGTTGCAATCCTAACTGGTTCATTCAAATTCCTTGCGTCTTGTTCCACTGTTTCTCAAAGTGGCTTGTTCCCACAGCAGCCTATAGGAGGAAGAGGAGGAAGGGCCGCTGGTGCAACGGCTACCTGACCAGGAAGAAGGCTTCTCCTCACGCGTCCAAAGACGACTCAAACCTGCCTGACTCTGGGGAAGACGAGGAGGAGGAGGAAGAGGAGACTGACGGAAAAGTGATGGAGAGTGAGGAGGGTGAAGAGCAGGACACAGAGGGATTTAATGCTGAGCATGCCCAGACGGAGCAGGAGATCCAGCCAATGGAGGAGGAGGAGGCTGGGGAGATGGCCACTCGGGAACCTGCAGAGAGGGACAAAGCAAACAGCCATGCGCCAGGGGAGGGGGGAGACGGGAACAGCCAGGCTGCAGTAAAAGGGGGAGAGCAGACCAGCCAGGCGTCGTTGGAAGGGGGAGAAAGGAACAGCCAAGTGTCAACGAAGGGTAGAGACCAGAGGAGCTGTTCCCCCTCTGAAGCGGGAGACCAGAAGCTCCATGGCCCAGTAGAGGTAGGGGATCAAAGCAGCCAGGGCCCGTCAGACGAAGGAGAACAAGGCCAGAAGTCCACCACTCAGATCACCGAAGCTGAGACACTAAAGCCAGCTGTGGAGGAGGAGGCTAGTACAGGTTAGTGCTAAAACATAACCACTGCCGAGTCACCAAGTGCTTTGCTTGTGCCAGGAATGCTGCTGGCTAAGTGCTGTTTGTTAATATATTCATGGGCTCCAGTAAGTCCCGTTTTTTTGTATCATGTCTCAGAGAAGGGCACAAGGCGTATGACCCGTGGCCTGAAGAGCCAAGTTCTGCAACAGCAGATGATCGATGTGGACAAAGCCCTGGAGATCCTGGACCAGAAGATACCTCCACTCGTCGTGGACAGAGATAAGCTTAAGGTGAAATATCGCTGCCATGCTTCTCAAGCAAGGAACATTACCCATTCACATAAATCAGCCTCTGCTGTGTGGTCAGTTGGTATAGAAGCCGCTTTCTTGTGTTTCAGGAGCTGCTACTGAGAGTGGTTTCGAAAACAGAGGGCTATGAGGTCTATCAGCTAGAGAAGCTATACGCTCTGCTGTCTCAGAGCATCTACAGACACCGCAGAGACTATGACAAGACCAGTCTCCTACAGGTTGGTTGTTTATTCAGTTTTTCTACCTTCTTTTCCTAATAGTCTGGACATGTTGACATCAGATCTAAAACAGGCATGTAATCAACATACAGGATATCTGAATGTGTATGGACAGCTGTGGTTCACAGCTAATAATGAAGAACGCTATCTGCAGTTTCCAATTGTCCACTTACATTAACATAAAAATGTAGATGTGAGATGAGATTTTAATTAAACATTCAAAGAGCCCCAATTAAGACCTCACATCTTTTTTTCTTGTATGAAACCACCAAATTGTATTATTTGTTTCAAATAATTTCATTTGTGTTTACGCATTTTGGCCTCTATTGTGTCTTTCTAGGAGATGGAGAAAGAAATTGAAGATTTTTGCTAGTCACGATGATATGACCTGCTAAAAGGACCCACACTTTTTTGCTTAAAAATGTATGAATTTTGATAGAAATATACAGATTGTATTTTGTGTATTTCCTATGAATTTTTATGTTTTTTTTAATTACTGTTTAATTAAAGTTTGCCACATTTGATTAGAGTGGTCTTTCTCTCTTTACTTTTAAATATGTCACTTAACAACAGTGTAATGCCACTAAAAATAAATTTCACCTGTGTTGCTGACTTGTATGAAGAGGATTCTGAGGCTGAGACAGACATGATATGTCAGATATATGTCTGATCAAGCAGTGTGACTAAAAATAACCCAATCTTCACCAGCAACAAGCCTGTTGATGAATTATGTCGGGCTTTGCTTTTACAGACCGAATGCCCGTGGATATGGCTGTGCTTGTGAATGTTTCTTTCTGGAGTTAATTAATTTTTCACTAAAGGGATCAAAATGGAGGCAGCTAAGCCTTTTGAAATAAAGTTGAAGTGGCCCAGTACTAATTTTTGTAATATGTCTCTTCACTCCTGAAAAGGAAAAGTGGCGTGGACATATTTTGAAATTGAAAGCGGCATGTTGTCAGGTCACGTGAGGTCTGCTACTTTGCACTGTCAAATAAATTATACCACGAACTCAATCGAGTCGTATGTCAAGGTTGCGTATTACAGGAACATGAAACATGATTTTACACATTAGACTTTGATTTTGTCCACTGCAGAGTCGCTGTGGAATGACGTCAAGACGTATCACATTGAATGATGACGCCGTTTCATCATTAAAACTGCCATTAAAAAGAAATGAAATTCAGGTTTGTTGATACATTGCATGACTACATGTGACAGACTTAGTTCACCTTTGGAGCTGGTTGGTGTTTCAACAAGTTTGTTAAGCCGTAATAGTTAGAAAGTAACTGTTGAGCTAGGGAGAATGTCAAATTCGAGCATCTGCAGACAGAGGTAGACTGGATTCGGCTGACTCCCCTCCACGCACTGTCTCGGAAGACCCGCTAGCCTGCGAGTACTGCAGTCCGGCCAGGCGCGTCATGCCGAGGGCTCGCTAACCGCAGACCAGAACACATTTAAGACGTTCGCCCCCATTGTTGCTGTAAGCTATGCTTGTTTTAATAAGTTAGCTAGCTGTTGAGCTATCTTGCTATCAGACCAACGTTAACGTTACCTGACTGCATAGAGTGGCAGACAGTGCACCTATGGTGCTATGAAACAGTACTGCTAGCATTTTGGATAAGCTAACTATAGCTAGCTAGTAGGTATGTATTGTACAGTAAGCATACCTATTGCTGTATCGTTTTACAGTATAATGGTTGATAAGACAATGTGATGAGTTTTATTAAACTATAAACTGTAGACAACTGACAAGTTTACATTTACAAGTTGAGTACACAGTGCAATAAATAATTTTATATCACTGTCACTGTAAAAACAATGCTTTAAACAGATATCAAAAGGATGACATTCCACAGTTGTATCTCAGAAGTAATACAGATGGAACTGATCTTGCATTTGCTCTCATGTGTTTCAGCAGGAACATGAAGATGTGAATCCAACCATCTGCTGCGCAAAGACCCAAGTTGGAGGCTAAGTAGATTCTTCTTCTCTCAGTTTCCCAACGAGTGTGAGCAATGTCCAGCAGGAGGAAGTCAACCACACCCTGCATGTTGCTGCCATCTGATGTGGAGGAGCAAGAGGACCCAGACATGGAGGTGAGCGAGGAGAGTGTTGGAGGTACGGATGGCTCCTCTGAGAAACCTGCTGAAGCCCTTGGTCCAGCTGAACCTGACGCAGGTGAGGAATTAGATTATCAATATTTGCTCTTAGTGGACAACATAAAATAAACATAACACTAGTCCATATTCTGATAACTAGTATCTCTTGTTCTCTGATTGAACTCAAAGCCTCTTTTCATTCCATGTGTATTTTCAGAGCATGACACCAGTCTACCTGAGGGGGAGGACAGTGTCAATTTTGGAGCAGTCAGACGTAGCAACCATTCAGAGGAGTCCATCAGTGACCTCATTATGGATGGGGGGTTTGTTGAGCCGGATGCTGATGGTAGCGAAGACCCAACCGTAGCTGCAATTTCCCTCAGCAAGACTCCCATCATGAAGATGAAGAGCAAATCCGAATCCAAGAGGATTGCGCTGTCTCTGAAAGCGGCGGAGGAGAGTGATGGCGTCGGGGAGAGTGAGGGAGAGCAGGAACCGATTGAAGCGCCTCTGGGCTCCCTCACGCCGGCAGAGCTGATGAGTCCGCTGCTACATGCCGAGGCACTAAAACCTGGCCTTTTGCTTAACTTCCCCACCAGCGCTGACCACAAGCAGAAATCCGTGCTGAACTCAGCCTCGATGCTGCCAGCGGGCCTTGCCCAGGTGCTGTCAGCCCTGCAGGCGCAGCAGAGCGCTGCCCAGGCCCAACTCCTCATCCCTCTGAGCAGCATCCCCTCCTACAACGCAGCCATGGACACCAACACTCTACTGGTCAACACTTACAAGAGGTTCCCTTACCCCTCGATGGCAGAGATCCTTGGTCTGGCCTCCCAGACTAAGTTCAGTGAAGAGCAGATCAAGATCTGGTTCTCGGCCCAGCGGCTGAAACATGGAGTGAGCTGGACCCCAGAGGAAGTGGAGGATGCTAGGAGGAAGCAGTTTAATGGCACGGTGCATACAGTACCCCAGACCATTACAGTCATCCCAGCGCACCATCTCTCTGCAGCAGCCAACGGCCTTCAGTCCATCCTCCAGACCTGCCAGATCGTGGGCCAGCCAGGCCTGGTGTTCACCCAGGTGGGCACCACCAGTAGCTTGCCTGTCACCACCCCCATCACCTTGACAGTGGCTGGGGTCCCCAACCAGAGCCATACCCCTAAGGCCTGCTCAAGCCAAACTAGCCCAGCAGGTAGTGAGTTGAAGAGGGCTACCACAGTCCAGCCCCCTTCTCTGACCCCCCAGGAGAACTCTGCCCTCAGCGCCGACCATTTCGGGATGCGACCCAAGAAGTCGAAGGAGCAGTTGGCGGAGCTGAAGGCCAGCTACCTTCGCAACCACTTTGCCAGTGACGCTGAGATTGCCCGTCTGATGAAGCTGACCAACCTGACAAAGGGGGAGATTAAGAAGTGGTTCAGCGACACACGCTACAACCAGCGCAACTCCAAGAACAGCCACGTCATTGTGTTCCACGACGGCAACCGAGGCGGTGGAGGTGGCAACGCCACCATCGTCATTGACTCCAGTGATGAGACTCCTCAGTCCCCTCCCCCCGCAATTCTGCCACCGGTCAAGGAGACACGACCCAAAACCTGGAACCCCTTCCCAGACTTCACCTTGCAGAAGTTCAAGGAAAAGACTCCAGAGCAGCTGGTGGTCCTGGAGGAAAGCTACCAGAAGTGCGACATGCCCTCCGACGAGGAGCTGAGCCGACTGAGGACGGAGACCAAGCTGACACGGCGAGAGATCGATGCCTGGTTCACGGAGAAAAGGAAGACCCTAGCTCCCTCGGCAGCTGCTGCCCCTGAGTCCCCTGAACCAGGTGGCGAGCAGATGGATCAAGAAGCAGCAGGCACCTCTCCCTCATCCTCGAGGAAGGGCTGTCAGACCCCACCGGGTGGCAGGCGAGCCAGCAGGGACAAGGTGGTGAAAAAGAGCCCTGAGCAGCTCCACGTCCTGAAGAGCACCTTCGTCCGGACCCAGTGGCCCTCAGCCGAGGACTACGACAGGCTCGCCAAGGAGAGTGGCCTGCCCAGGTCCTACATCGTCAACTGGTTCGGAGACTCGCGGTACGCATGGAAGAACGGGAACCTCAAGTGGTTCTTCTTTTACCAAAGCGGCAACGTGGAGGGCATCAACGGCAACAAGAACAGGAAGCGGCGGGTCCGGAACCGCGGCTGGGGACGTTCCCGGAGCAGGAGGGCCAAAAGGTCCGCTGGCGTGGAGAAGTCCCCACCTGTCAAGTTTAAGACAGGCAGGGACATCCTGAAGGAGTACTATCTCAAGCACAAGTACCTGAACGAGCAGGACCTGGACGAGCTGGTGGCCAAGTCCAACATGGGATATGAGCAGGTGAGAGAGTGGTTTGCCGAGGTCCAGCGACGGGAGGACATGGGGACGGACCCGTTTGAGGGAGCTGCTGAGAACGATGAGCAGGAGGGAGGGGAGGACCGAGAGGGGAGGGAGGGGGCAGAGCTAGCACCCGAAGAGCAAAGCAGCACAGTGGTGGAAGAGGAGGAGGATGATGAAGAGGATGATGAAGATGACACTGATGATAGCGAGGCCTGGGAGCCTTCTCGGGGGGTCCGGAGGTCAATGTCGGGCCCAGAGGACCAGTGATGGTCAGATGATCCCAGAAGTCCAACAGCACAACACAAAGTAACCAACAGACTGACAATAATCTGTGTCTTTTAAGGGGCACCAACTGAATAGGTCCCTGGTGTACCCACACAAAACATGCACCTTTTACACTTAGTGTTGTGTAGATGTATTTGTTTGTCTTGCTAATACTACCAGTTGTTACACAGAGAGTGGACATGACAAGATCAGATGTTTTAATATTGGAAAGGATCTAGTTCGTTATGGCTAATGAAAAATTTAAAAACCTTGATTTAATCACCACATGTATGTATGTGCATAGAAGTTATATATGTTAACTTCTCTATGTCAGTGAAAGACAGTAAAAACCTTCTAGTGAATCATTTGGAACATGATGAGGATGTTCCGTTGGAAGTTATGGGATGCAAGGAACGGCTGTGCCAAAGTAAATTGAATGTGTTGGTATCTGTGCTACAGATGAGCTGGTAGCCGGAGGTCCAGCGTAGCATGGCCTCTTTGGGTGAATTGACATTTGTAGTACAGACAGACGTGCACTTTTGACTCATCACTTGATAAACGTGTTGTGGAATCAAATCTTGATTGGGCACCTTAGATCTCTCACACCATTAAATGGCTGTGAGAGACCAGATCTGTTTTCTCTGAACTAACCAGTATTTTGCCTTTTTTTAGTCCTCTGATTGTAAGTTCAAGAGGATGAACCACACTGACTGCCCCTGTTGATGTTTCAAATACAAGTCCAGAACGGATATTCATTCAGCACAATAGATCATTATTAACTAGCCTAGCAGCTTTTAACAACATTTAACTATTAACATTGTAGCAGTGTCCACATTTATAAAGCTTTGCTGCCTTGAAAGTTTGCATGAATTTTGCATTCATTTAGCATTTTTTACAAAATAAGCTTTATGCAAGTTCAAAAGAGTAAGCTTCAAATGTTTTCTAATTTATGTCCAAATGCATGTTTGTGTTATAACATTGCTTTTATTTTGTCCATGTGCAGAGGGCTCTCTTTGACACTTATTGCAATCTAAATACCAGTTTACTTTGTATCATTTTCTTTAGTCAGCTTTTTCCACTTCTGTAAGCTGTCCTAAATGTCCTAAAAGCCTGTTGGATTGCTGCCTGCTAAACGGTTGAATATATTAATGAGGTAAAGACTGGATATCAACCTTTGGCCTGAGATCTAAAGCTAAATTAAGCCTGGCTCATTAAAGTGAGCTCAAGTAAACTGTGGAACAGATTCTTATCTGAGATGATTCACCAAATACTGTGGTCTTACCACCACTCTGACCCTGACATCCAACTGAGGGATGGTTTCAGCACCTTTTGAAGAGACACACCTCTGTGCCTGACAGTACTACACATGGCTCATTCATTTTTTAGGGGGAATTTAACGATAAGCACTGGGAGGAAAGAATGCCTTCTGCTCAAAACGTTTTGATGTTTTGCATGAGCGTCGAGCATATAAGGTGCTTGTGTGCATTTGCTCAAAAGTTTGCATGTACGCTTACTTATATACTAAAGTATATATCGATAGAGATGTCTATGGCCCTGTCTGAATTCTCTGAAAATGCATCTTTCCTACCGACCTTTTATGTTAGAATAGGTTATCCCACATCTTTCTCTACACAACAGTTTTCTAATATCAATGTACAATTAGGGTTCTGTTTAAGCAAGGGAGATATGAGGTTGCATTTTAGAGAATTTTTATGGGTCTGTCAATTCCCCATGAAGTTGAATTTGAGACTCCATGCCCTTAATTCTATAGTGCATGCAATAATCAAAACAGGAGCTGATTTTGTAAATATAATATTTGATGTATTTGTATTAAGTAGCCCCCATTTTGTATGTTTCTATTTATGATCATGATGAATCCTGTCTTAAGTGTATGACATTGATTTAAATGTACAGGTTTTTGAAATGGATAAAGTTTTAGAGCGTAGTCCTTTTGCAGTGTTCCCTGTGGCTTTGTGTTACACACCTGTCAGCAACACTATGGCTGGGTTGCACCAACATGGATTAAATTAATCCTGGTTTAGAGTTAATCTAGGGTTAGTAAATCTATGTTTAAACTGGTTTATAATTAATCAGAGATGTGTTGCACATCTTAATTTTAACCCTGGATTAGCTAAACTAGTTTAAACAAGGGTTAAAACGGGATTAGTTTATGTTCAATGTCCGCCATGATGGATTCCGACGAAATGTAAACAAATTCACAACGTATGTTTAACATATATGGAACTAAATAGCCTTAAATGAATGAATGCACTCTTTCCTAAACTAGCTGCTATTTTGCCTGGGTCTCAGAGTTCAAAAGTGGAGTCATCAGGTATGGGCGACATGCATAGCCATTGTCCCCCACTTGATGTCCACGGATCTCCCCTCTCTCCAGCAGTGCACAAAGTTGACTGTTGTCAAAGATTCGGCTGTCATGTGTGGATCCTGGCCATATTGCAACAATGTGTGTGATCTGGGCCTGGTCATCACACACAACTTGGACATTAATTGAGCAGTAGCCCTTTCGATTCCGAAACAGCTCCCCAGTCTCACCACCTGGGTTGGTAATGGGAATGTAGGTGCAGTCGATAGCCCCAATTACTCCTGGAAAACCTGCTCTCCCATAGAATCCAGCTGTTGTCTCTCTCCTTGGTACAAAGGGAATGTACTGAGCCTTTAAACTTGCAATTGCCTTGGACACTCTGCTGACAATTCTGCAGACTGTGGATTTATGAACTCCGAAAAGATCTCCATCAACCATCTGAAAACTCCCTGTAGCATAAAATCGCAAAGCAACTAGGAGCTGGAGAAGCGGTGGCACAGCAAAATTCCTCTCACTTCCATGCTTGATTGCTGGTCCAACCTTCCCATTTAGGTATATGACAGACTCTTTTGTAAATCTATACCGCTGTGAAAACTTGCTGTTGTCATAGAATTCAATTGGGTTTAGCCTAACTCTAATTTTCCTGCGAGGAACTCTTTCGTCTAACCCCATTCAGTGAAGATATGCAGCCATGTTGTCAATAAAACTGAGATAAACCTCCTCCAGGGGTGGTTTAAATATAACAGCTAATCCAGGTTTAGACTAGGTTTAAAAGGACTGGTGCAACAGATTTAAATTTAATCTAGATTTAAATGGAAATTAAACAGAGATTGTCAAAGGGTTAGATTTACCCAGGATTAATTGTTAACCAAGGTTAAACTAGGTTTAAAGTTTGGTGCAACTGGATAAAAATACAAACCTGGTTTAAACTCAATTTAAGAGTTAATCCTTGTTGGTGCAACCCAGCCTATGTATACAAGTTACTCCTGTACAGTAGATCAAATGTGTCTATAGAAGTTACAATTGTCTTATACAAGTATGTAGAAGTACTGTCCTCTTTGCAATTTTTGCAATTGTTCTGTATTTACAAGGAATTCTTTAGTAGTGAGCCGAAGTTGAATACAAAAATGACTTTTAAGAATGTGTCTGACCAGAACTTCAAACATTACAGACTGCACAGTTACTTTTCCCTCTCTATTTAATTGGAGTTCTAACTACAGATTGGATAATGCATTTCTTTTCTCAGCTTTATTTATTTATAGTAAAGACTTTGTTTCAGAAAATATTTTGTCACAATGTTAAGTTTCTTAATTGTGTCAAGATTTGAGGAAAACGTGAAAGATGGTTGCAAACTTTGAAATATAAACCACGGAGATATGTTACTGTGGAGCTTTGAAAAACACTATTGGAATCAGCTTTATCCCATGAGATAGACTTTGTACAATGCATTTCTTAAGTCTGAATCTTTGGTTAGACAAAATTTATATTTTATACTTGTTTGAGGACAAAATAAAGTGCATTTCGATTAAAATACATTCATGCATTGGTCGTCATTTGTAAACATTCTGAAACCTCTCGTCTAAGACCGGAACGTAGGTTTATCCGGAACTAACGTTTACAACCCTTTTGTGTGCTATCGTAATGCAGAAATGGTACACATCTAAAATCAACACATTAGTATAACTCTATGGTTTAGGGCAGCTGGCTGGGATATAATATAGTTTTTCATACAGCAAAATGGATATATTTGGGAGTACCTTTGACGATTCAATGTTCGAAGAAGCAAGAGACAAAGCCACTGTTCCTCTTTCTTCCTACAAGGCAAAGTTCTGTGCGGCAGAGGTATGAATCTAGAAACACCAGGGCCAGCTATCTAGCTGTCTCTCTCTGCTAACACTTTTACCTTAACCAGGGCCAGCTATCTAGCTGTCTCTTTCTGCTAATACTTTTACCTTAACTTGCTATATCAAAACACTGAGTCATAGGTGCATTCGACTTCATGCAGCGCCGGCGTCGCCTGTAACCGCCTGCAGCCCGGCTGACGAAGCAGCCAATAGCAGTCTCAGCTTCAAGGCAGCTGCCTGCAGGCGCCGCCGGTGCTGCATGAAGTCGAATACACCAAATGATTGAATGCTGGAAGTCTAGCAAAATATTTATATAACGTTTAACGATCAGTTTTGTGTTCCTCCCCCCCAGTGGTTTTGTGAGACAGATGCTACTGATACAGATGACTTGTTGGACAGGCAAAAAGTGTTCAAATTTCGGGCTGATTTGGAGTTTAGGAAAGGAAACTACCAGGTACAGTAGCTAATGGCTAATTCAATCAGTCAATCAATACCTTTAATTGTCATTGCTAATAACTGCACAACGAAATTCAGTGCCTCGCAGTCTCAGTGGTACACGCAGACATGGGAAAATGCTATATACAACAGATATAGACAAAGGACCTAAAATATTTTTTTAAATATATAAAATCTCTATAGTAAAGTGACTTTGCATCATTGGCTTTGTTGCCATACTGATTTTACTGTCATTCCACTATCTTTTCTGTTTGTTTTTTAGAAAGCGTTAAACGACTACACCAGCTGCCTTGCATTGGTACCAGAGGGTAATCTAACCATCAAACGAGATGTGTTGGAGGCCATGGCGCGATGCCTGTCTCACATTGGACATATGGAACAGGCACTAGAGACTGTAGAGCAACTGGTAAGAACAATTGTGATAAGCAAGGAATTTTCCAGTTGTGTAACTCATTGGTCTCTTAAATAATCTCAAATTGACCTGTGTTACCCCTTGCAGAGTAAAGAAGCCACAAACACGTGTCACCTGACATGCATCCTACTTCTGAAGGTGAACATCTACCAGTATTGCAGAGACCTTGGAAACAAGATAATTGCTCTTCAGCTGCTCTGCTGTCTCCACCCCTACAATCAGTGGCACTGGACTGCTCTCGCGGACTGCTACATCAGCCAGTTGGAGTCACTGAGTTCTCAGGCCCCAGGCTTGAGCTTTCTGTCACAGGAAAATACACTGGACATGATAGGGCAGCAGCAAGTGATTCGGTTGTACCCTACAGCACCAGAGAGGGAGGACAGAGACAGTGTCTGGCTGAAGGCCTGCATGTGTTTGCTTAGAGCAGGGTAAATGCATACTCTGATAGACGTGAACCACATCTCCTACCTCCCACATGTTGGCAGACATTGTCTTCGACAAGGACAAAGACAAGGAAGCTTTTCTTGCTCAAAGTGTGTGTGTGTGCGTGTGCGCGTGTTTAGGCTGCTCCTGAGGATCTTGAGGAACCAGCAGTCGTCCTTCGTGCTGCAGAGCAGTGAGAAAGCCCTCCAGAGGACAGAAGAGGCACTGCAGCACCTGCATCCAACAGAGAGGACTTTACAGCTCGTCACTGAGGTCAGAAATTGAGACAAAACTTAGCGGCATTTTGTGTTCTTGTGTGTGCTTTACCACTGTGCTGGGGGAGTTCAGGCCATAAATGGCCTCCATGCTTTGCCTGCAGGTGATGGGAGAGGATCTGGTCCCAGAGAAGATGCGAGAGGAAAACCAGGATGGGGAGAGTCTAGACAACATTAGTTTGAAGAACTTTGAAGACAGGTGGTGGAACAGGCTGCTGCAGACTGGACTGCTGGGTCCAGATGGAGGAAAACTGACCACAGAAAAGACTGAAAGTGTATCAGAAACTTGACATTTTTTTTTCGAAAAATATATGTTTTGCATACCTCTCAAGCCAACACAATGGGACTTCAATATGCCAGATGGAAGGTCAACTGCTAAACCAGTATTGTAAAAACTCATACCTGGGAGTTAAATATCATTGGTTTGCAACAGAACAAATGACATTTGTACCCTGCTCTGCATTGTAGCCCTTTTAAGAACATTTGGCTGGCATTTTTGCAACACTATATTATCTAGAATTACTGGCAGGGTCACTCAGATGCAGGCCGCAGCTTCCTGAAGCCTACCATGTCTGGACGTTGCAGTGTGATCCGGAAATGTCACCAACTTGAAACAGACATGAATAAAGAGAAAGCCCTGAGTCATCTTTAAATGTGATTGCACATAACATTTTGTGTCACACAATTGTACTTTTGTCTCGTCTACAATGTAGACGTTCTGTGAAGCATTTAAAAATGTAGTGAATATAACGTTTACGCATTTAGCAGACGCTTTTATCCAAAGCGACGTCCAAGAGAGAGCTTTACAAAAGAGCATAGGTCACTGATCATAACGAGGTAGCCCCAAACATTGCAAACAGTCAGAACATCAAGCACACATTGTGAAAAACCAAATAAGTGCCAAAGGGAATAACCATTAGAGCATGTAGTTAAACAAGTTACAATTAAATAACATGAAACCCAAAAAGTGCAAAAGGGTACCTGTAGAAGAACAATCAACAGTAAAATATTTCACAGCGAGTACAAAGGTTTAAATCCGTTAAAACAACAAGAGCAACAAGTCTCTCAATAAGAGTCATTGTGAACCTGGAGGAAACTAACATCAGGTCCAGCCAAGCATTCCTAAGTGCTGTTGTACTCCCGGAACAAGTCTGTCTTGAGCCTTTTCTTGAAGGTGGGGAGATAGTCTGTGTTTTGGTGGAGGTGGGGAGCTGATTCCACCATTGGGGGGCCAGACAGGAGAAGCGCTTGTGTTGGGACCGGGCGCTCTTGAGCGGTGGGACCACCAGACGGTTGTCAGAAGAAGACCGTAGGTGGCGGGTGGGGGTGGAAGGCTGGAGGAGAGACTTGATGTAGTCGGGTGCAGTCCTGTTCACCACTTGGAAGGTCAGTACCAGAGTCTTGAATCTGATATGGGCCGTGATGGGAAGCCAGTGGAGGGAGATTAAGAGCGGGGTAACATGGGAGCGTCTGGGTACATAATATCACTTCCATTATGTGGACTTGACTTTGTATGTGACGTATGACATGTTTTGGTCTTTCACCAATACAGTATTTCTGAAAATACATAAAAGTCAATAGCCGTTGATTATTACCTTTTTCATGATTGATTTTATTTATTCAACCAGGAAGGGCTCATTGAGATATACTCTCAATATCTCTTTCCAGAGCGTCCTGGCCAAAATACACAGCACCAAGTCATTACACCATTACAACATGAAAAAGAACAAGGAATCTAGTCAAATAATAACATAGTCCCTGGACTATAAAATCATTGGCAAATTATAAAACAAATATTAAAACATTTACAGGTCAAGGAATAACTTCAAAATCCTTCATAAATTATAAAAAAACGCTAATCTGGAAAAGTTCCTCCAGTTTAAAACTAATTTGGAAGAAGTTCCAAGCTAATAGAGCAGTACATAGAAGCCCTTTTACCAAATCCAATTCTGAAATGGTTGTTGGCCAGTCAAAACTGGCAGGTCAAAAGCTGAAACGACAGTTGACAGGATAACTTGCTGCAGACGACGTGTGTATGCTTCAAAAAGTATTAAAACACAGAATGGCTTTATACATAAAAGTATACCAGTGAGTGAGTTTACAGGGGAATAGAGGTGCCCAGCCAACCCTATAATAGGAAGTGCAGTGGTGCGTAAGTGTTATGCAGTTTTAAATAAATCTCAGCGCTCCATGATTAAGGATGTTGATTGTCAACCTCAGACATTGAGTTGAAGCAGTGAACCTCCACGTCATCTTGTCACTTGTGCACATCATAAAAGTAATTTCTCATTATTTTGAACAAATTGTCAATGCTCTGGTATAATCATGCACATTATGTAATTGTTTTTGTTGCTCCTGACGTTGGTCAAAACATATCAAACTAGTTTTCTACTGAATAGTCTAACACCCCAAAACATCTGAGCATTTGCATAAGTCATTACCTGCCAAATGGTTGAACCAGTTGTCCTAATTGTAATTCCCCATACAGTGCTGACTGAACAGTTCTGCAGTTCCAGTTAAGGGGTCTTTCCACTGCTTACAGTTCTACTCTTTTGTATGTTTTTCCTTTGTGCTATGCAGTGCTGTATAACAGTCTAATATTTTTTCTGTATCACAATGACCTGGTGAACAAATTACAGTACAAACAGGAAAAGCATAAATGTGAATCCTGTCCAATCTCTTGCAATCTCCTACATACATTAACCATTAAAGTTTTGTATAAAATGTCAAAGGAACTGATGGTCATTTCGGAAAGGCCTCAGAAAATCTCTGCAGAAAACACAAGTTGACAAAAGGCAGATTTTTCGACGACATTCATATATGTGAATCTAAGTGAAATTTTGCCCAGTCACTATGGAGTTATTCAGATGACTTATGTGTGAACCACAGATTGGTCATGAGCAGATGGTGCCTATATATCAAGCCCACTGTCCCTCCTAGAGGTCTGGCATTGCTGTTTGGGAAATGCCAGGGTAAGTATCCAGCACTGAGATCACGAGAGAAAACTCTCTGGTGCGCCATGGGCCTGTTGATGTTGCTGTGCCTCTGGGGCATCCATTGGAGCCCTTGGGGGGCCATGTACACCCGCTGGTTCCCCAGGCCCAGGGAAGCTGGCTGGACGTCTGGCTGGGGAAGGTGGGGGCTGGGCTGGGCTGGGGGAGCTGCTTGTTCCAGCTGGGTAAGGTCGGTTTGAGTGAATGTAGACGTTGGTTGTTTCTCTTGGAGATGGAGGACAGATAGAGGAAGTTTTGACTGACCGATAACATGGAGACCTGGTATAGGTTGGGAACAAGCGTAGAGTCGTGTGAATTCCTGGTGGAAGGGTTGGACTGCACTGCCCTTGAAGAAGGCAGCCAGGTTCCTGTGGACCTGCCAGGAAAGCCAGGTGAAACTGCAAGAGGAGGTACCAGGAAAAAGAGGATATCAGTTTTAAAAGGCAGACAAACAAGGTAAACCGGTAAACGAGCATTGTTACCATTGTAACTGATCATCATTTTTACAAAAGCCAAAAATATGCTACCATAGTACCAAGTTAAATACTTATTCCATTACATAAATCAAATACCTATCATTGTTAATATTACTGGGGGCCAGTCATTCCTTTTCCAAGGTATGTGGCAGCAGACATACCTGTATGATCCAGCCAGCACCTCGATGCTGTCTAAGATGATGAACTTCTCTTTGATCTGACCAGTCACTATCCTGCCAGACTTTGAACAGTAGGTCTCCCCTCGCACACTGCGAACAGACATATTCTGCGGGAAGAACAGAGACTTTCTGAGAATCCACATGAGCTAAAGCACTAGCGATAGCTAGAAAGCACTGCCTGTTTGGGAATGCTATGAAAATGATCTTCAACCACGTCCAGTGCACAATGTTGTATCAATGAAGTCTGTTTAGTGTGGCTCACAGTAAGATGGGTGCAACTGATGTGGAGATCCCCACACATGTTCTCAAACAGGGCCACGTTGAGATGGTCCAGGAGGAGATGGACCGACACGCCGCGCTTCATCGCTTCCAGAATGTCACAGAACACCTCCACATCAGTGAAGGTGTCCATAACTATTGCAACCTCCTGACACACACAAACATTTTATTAATGCAATTTTTTGTGGTGGAAAGATTATGCAGACACACCCAAACACACGCATACTTCTGATTCCTCCTACCTTGGTGGATTTGCTGATGAACTCCCTGACTAAGTCTTTCATGCTGGTAGCTCTGTCTGACTGGAAGCAGACCTCCACACTGGGTGTGCCCTGTAGGTGGTGGTCAAATCTTGCCTGCCAGCTATCTTCCAGTGTGGGGACGGTCCTCTCAGACACAAGGGGGCAGCAGCTCTGGTCATCAGACTGCAAGAACTCGGAGGGTGTCGACCCTACGCCATCTCCTCCTTCCTCCTCTGCTTCACAAACGCCGCAGCTCTGATCCCTGGCGCTCTCCAAAATGTACCGCTTCTCCTCAGAAGACAGGAAGTCCACCTCTCCTTCTCTGGCCAGCACTTCCTGGTAGGCCTGCCGGCCTTGGTCGAGGAGGGCATCGGTGGCCAAACGGATGTTCTCGTTGTGGCTGAGATCTAGCAGGGCCACCGGGGAGGTGGGGCTCCTGATGTCCAGGAGACGCCCTCTCACCTTACCCAAAGGCTTGGACCTCCGGTACGACAGCATAGACAGGCCGTTGTTCTGCAGGATCCAGAGTGGCAATGTTGCCGTTTCTCCACCTGTGAGAGGAGCAGCCACGCACACACGCATCACATCTCCAACCGTCACCACCCCTTCTGTGCCCCGGAGCTTTCGGCTGAGGTGTGTAGAAGTGTGTCAGACAGGTGGCGACAGCGTGTTTTGAACATGTGAGCTTTGAAGAGAGATAAGCATTGCTTGGTAGTTGTTCTGACACCTCCCTACCTGGAGGGGTGTAGGAGGGGCCGGGCAGCGGACAGTGATTGACAGGTGTGAGCATGGCTGTCACATCCCCTCAGTGAAACCTAACCGTTCACCTGATAGGCTGTCACCTGTCAGTGTGCAGCCATCACTCACCACTCCCGCCCTCCCAACTCCTGTATGAATACTAAACATCCAACCTTCCCCGTCTCCGACATGGAACCTCCCCTTTCCTCATGAGCGGATAGATGAATGCCGCCCTACACAGCTGTTACCAATCTAGGCATGCCAGATCAGTGATTTCTTGAAGGAGGAGAGGAAGGGAGCATGCATGTTGAGACTATTCACTCAGCCCTCGTACGTTCTTGTCCAGCTGTAGTGGTGTAACGTGTGTGCATCTGAGAACAGGTTCTGCTGCCTGTAAACCCAGGAGGAGATACATGATATCCGTCACCGCAACACTCCAAAATTCCCCCTCTCTACCGTAGGTACTGGTAAGGATTTGAAATTGAAACGTGAGAAAATCATTCACACATCATCCATGACTCAATGTTATTGATTCATTTTTATCCAATATTTAAAAAAACGAATACATAATAAAAGCACACAGGAGAGATTCAACAAATGCACTGCCATTTTGTGGGATCTGGGTGTTAGTACAGCTGGTTGGAAATTTTGATTTGTGGTTTCCCCTCTCGCTTCACCACAGTGAACACCTGGGCTGTGAGGGAGTTGGTCTCCACGCTGAAAGTGAGACTATGCATTCCCAGTCATGTCTCCTTTAAAAAACACAAAAACATACAGTCTCTCTTTCAAGTCTAGCTATAGAAATGTCCCCAGCTCCGGCCAGGGGAGGGGGGAGGGTGGTGCAGAGGGTGTGTGGTCATTAGGAGATGGGGGACAGAGAGGCGGACGAGAGCGTCCTCTTGGCACGGGCTGCCAGCTTGAGGCGCAGGTCCAGGATGTCCTGCATCATCTCCCTCTCCCTGGTGTCCAGCTGTTCTCTGCCTCGGTCCAGAGAAACTTGACACACACACACACAGAATAAAAGGAATGAGTCAGCAAAGGAGATTACACCTGTGAGCCTTTGAGTTTATTTGTTTGTTTTTGTGTGTGTTTGTAAGCATCTTGCCGAAGCATCCGTACTCACAGCTGGTGGAGTCGTCGGAGGCGGACTGGTTGTTGAGACACACGGGGGAGCCGTCTATCTGGGCGGGGGCCAGGGCGGAGGTGAAGGCTGCAGCAGCTATCTCTGGTCTGGGAGGCAGCCCTCTGGTGGAGCAGGGCGACGTCGCTCTCTTCTCCCTCTGTCCGTCTGACACACACACACACCTCTGTCAGTTACCATACACCACATCTACCAACATCCACCTGGCCCTGCCAGGCAGAGTCCACCCCCAGCTGGCCCGCCTCGGCCAGGGACTCCTCCAGCACCTGAGGGGTGGGGGGAGTTAGAGGAGACGGCTGAGTGAACAATAATTAGGGGAGCTGTGTTGAGCTGTCATACTCTGAGTCTCTCTTATTTTGTATTACGCCCCCCCCCCACCCATTTTTCAGCTGTATCTATATGGTTTGTAGATCATTTACACAAAACATTTAATTCACTTCAGCTTGAAGTATTGATTGTCATGGTTAGAATGAAAATAAAAGGTACAAATGAGAAGGAATTGTGTGAGAATGTGTGTTGTGGCATGGGTACACGCATAAAAGGTTTTTGGGAGCCCAGAGAATGTGAATTGTGTGTTCATTGTGTGTGACACAGACAGTGTATACGCACCTAGTGTGTGTTGCTGGCTGCTCCGGAGGTTGTTCAGGTGCTGCTGTGTCTCCAGTCTGTCCTGGCTGAGCTGCTGTGTCCTCTGAGCCTCGGCTACGCAGCCCGCTTGTCTGTCCTGCTGCAGCTGGCCCTGCAAACACACCACCTCCTCCCACTGAGGCACGCACGCCAGGCATGCACACACTGGGTTTATATTTGCTCAAGAGATGATGACATTTCTGTCTTCCCTCAGTATTTCTCCTTCCCCATCCCCTCTCCCTCCTCCTCTCCTACCTTCCTGCCCTCCGTGTCCCTCAGGGTGTGGAGGAGCTGTTCCTCCCGGACGCGGGCCTCCCTGTGCAGCCTAGCCAACCGCTCGTACCTCCTCCCCTGCTCCTCCTCTGCCCACCCCAGGCGCTGCGCCACCTGGCCCTGCCAGGCAGAGTCCACCCCCAGCTGGCCCGCCTCGGCCAGGGACTCCTCCAGCACCTGAGGGGTGGGGGGAGTTAGAGGAGACGGCTGAGTGAACAATAATTAGGGGAGCTGTGTTGAGCTCTCATACTGAGTCTCTCTTATTTTGTATTTATGCCCCCCCCCCATTTTTCAGCTGTATCTATATGGTTTGTAGATCATTTACACAAAACATTTAATTCACTTCAGCTTGAAGTATTGATTGTAATGGTTAGAATGAAAATAAAAAGGTACAAATGAGAAGGAATTGTGTGAGAATGTGTGTAGTGTTATGGGTGCGTGTACACGCATACAAGGTTTTTGGGAGCTCAGTGCACCTTGAGGTGAGAGAACGCAGGCGCTCTGTCACGTCTGTTTCGGCCGTGTCAGGGTGTGTTAGCATGACTCACTCTTCTCGTGGCCGGGCCCAGCTCTGTGTCATCGTCTAGGCTCAGGAGCCGCTGCTGGGCAGCCGCCTCCAGCTCAGCCCTCCTGGTCCTAGTGTCCACCTCCACCCTGACCTCCTCGCTCACACGCTCCTGCTCCCTGGCCAGGCGCTGGAGGACAAGGACACTCCATTCACTTCACATTACAGTCCATACAACACAACTTGACTGAAAAGTAAACAGTACACGCTGACTGAACGATAGACTATAATGAGTGTTTCTCTCCCTCCGATCTAAATGTGCTTAGTTTTGCGTTGAGAAGCTGTATGGATGGAGCTGTGCAGGAGCAGTGTTCTCCAGGCTGGTCCACCTGTTCCAGCAGCTTCCTCTGAGCCTCCAGCTCCATCTGCCTCACTTCCAGATCCTGCACGGCCGCCGCAGTCTCCTGGTCCCGCAGGTCCATCTGCACACACACACACACACACACGTTATATTCGGTAGTACACCCCCGCAGACAATACCTGCATGCATACACAAACACAACATCACAAATGTATAACACACACTAACACCCACGCACACAGAAATCATTTACTCTTCACACTAGAACTCAATAAGAGCGTTGCTGCTAGGGCAGAGTGAGGGAGCGTCAACAGCAGGTTGCGTGAGAGGGCTTTCCAGACCTTTCTCTGGATGTCGTGGTCCAGTCTGTGCAGCTGGCTGGTTCTCTGGTCCTGTGTGTGTTTCAGGAAGCGCGTCCTGGCAGCATCCAACAGCTGCAGCTCTTTCACCTTCAGCTCTCTCTTCATAGCTGCTACCCTGCACACACACGTATCAGAATTGGACTAATCTGTCCCTCTCTATGTATTTTTTGTATCTGTGCTTCTATATCGGCGGCTTGTGTATGTACATCATTTGTGTGTGTCGTACATCTGTTTTTACATATGTGAGTGTGTTTTTTTGTGTACAGTATTTTAGATAAGCATATTTTAGATCCACTTTCATGCACGGGTGTAAATATGTCCTGGGGTTGTCCCAATACCAACATTAGGACTTGGATACTGCTGCCATTGAAAGTATCAAGGTACTGGACACTAATGATTTCACGAAAAAGGGGGCAATTTGACCATGTAATAGTCGGCTATTTTCAATTGGAACCTCTCTGTGGCCAGTGCTAATCGGCGTCTCTCCAGCCCCTCGGTTCTCTCCCACGCCAGCAGCATGTGGGCGTGATGTCACACAGTCCTGCTCGTCTTAAAGACACAGGTCAGCTTTTACCACTACTGTACTACAGCCTGTTTATCTCTAAAAGCCAGTTTAGTACCACAGCTAGTAAATTGTATCTTGACATGGTAACATTTCTTGTTTATCGTGCAACAGTAATATGTCTATAGCTGTGTTTTATTTACGTGTGTATGTCTGCACGCGTATGTGTGTATGTCTGCATTTGTGTGTGTATTTCTGCCTGTGTGTGTGTGCATGTGTGTGTATGTGCATGTCTGCGTGTGTGTGTGTATGTGCATGTCTGCGTGTGTGTGCATGTGTGTGCTGACTTGGTCCTCTGCAGGGTGAGCCTGGCCTCCTCCTCCTCCAGGATCCTCCTGCGCTGCTCCTCAGCCTGCTGCAGCAGCTCCTGCTGGCTGTACCACGCCTCCTCCTCCGCCCGCCGACGCACCGTCTCCACCCGCAGCTGCTGCAGCGCCTGCCTGCACGCACACACACACACACGTACATGCACCCAAGCACATACACGAACACACGTATACACAAACATATGCACGCATTCGCACACACATGCACACACAAACTATTTAAACCTGGAGATAGTCAACTACAGCGACACAACAATGCAGCAAGAAGCTACTTATACTGCACTTCAGTCGGCTAACAGGGAGCAAAAACTGGACCGGTTCACACATATTCATTGCTAACCAGCCACACCTGACTTGTTTTTGAAAAAAAATAATAATAATGGCGGACGTCTTTATGGCTTCTCCAGTGTCCTCACCTCTCCCTGAGGTAGTCCAGCTCCTGCTCCCGAATCCTCTGGCGTTCCTGGGATTGGTACTCCACCACGCAGGAGGGGTACTTGTTGAAAACGGGGTACTGGCCCCGGGTCAAGGGCTCTGCGTCGGCCAGCAGGCCCCTGGGGTGGAGCTCCGCCGGGGTGCTGTCCATTAGCCGGTACGCCTCCTTCACCATGGAGACCAGGTCCAGGTTGTTACGGTGGTGGAAGAAATACTGGAGGGGGGGGAGGGGTCAAGTTAGTACAGGAGTTAGGAGGGACAGACCTAATGTTTTTCTTTGTCTTTAAAATGAATACGGCTGGGGAGGGGGCGGGGTCCAACCTCAAAGTCCTCCTTGCGGGAGCAGAGGAGGAGGGGTGCCCTGCAGCTGGTGACGTAGGCCACTGCGGCCATGAGCAGGAAAGAGGGGTGGTTGGAGAACATGTTGTCAAACAGGCGCAGCCACTCGTCTCGTGTGAGCACCTCGGAGAACAGGGTCTCCAGCAGGGGCCATATGTACAGCTGGTGTGGGGGTGGAGGAGGTGGGGGCAGGGAGAAGTAGATGGAACATGGGAAAAATATAAAATGTTATCTACGTATCCTCTCTGTAATGCTGCTGGCTTCAACTTTATTTTCTATATTATAACTGCGCAATAAACACAAACTCCAATAAGCTACTTTCCATGCATAACATGCGTTGTTCACATTCATCATTGACAGGAGAAAAGACTTAAAATATATATACAGAATGACACTGTCAAATCTAAAAAGATGTTCAGTTCAGTACCTGTGAGGTCACCCCACAGTCTATGAAGTGCTGCAGGAGCTCCTTGTCGTGGTGTGCCAGGACGTTTTCGGCCATGCTCAGCACGTTTAAGGGCGGGTTTGGGAAGTACTCAAACCAATGTTGGCACCAGTTCACTGCAACAAAGGAGAGGACATAAACTTTCTTTATGTGATAGCCATTGGGCTGGGTTTCAATCGAGGAAGTTTGACTGCTTTTAACAAATCTGACAGGGTAGGTGTACAGGGTAGGAGCGATGGAATGGAACACAGCCCAGCAAAGAATACAACAGCTTTCCAGTAGGATGCACAAGTCATTCAATCTATATGAACGTCAGTATATCAACTTATGTGCTATATGTACCTATAACGGTGGCGACCACCTCGAAGCAAACCAGTGGATTATTCTGGAAGAGCTTGACGAAGGGGAAGGCCACCAGAGGAAGGTAGTCTGTCTCACCAAAGATGGCCGACCAGTGAGCCAGGGCAGAGAGGACCCTGCGCAAACAGAGGACAGGCGACGACCGAGGGTGAAACACACATTCAACGATTTCACGAATCGAATATTCAAATGACTTTCATATCAGGGAGAAGATGACACTCGGTTTTGAGGTGGCAAACGCGTGCCTGACACTATGTAAATGCACAACAGTGCAATCGGGTTCGATCCGATCCAGCCTGGCATCAACCGTCCAGCACAGACCTCTGGAGTCCTCGCTGCAGCTTGTGGCTCTTGATGGGGTAGCGCTCCTGCAGGCTGGCGTAGGCTGGGTGGAGGCCCTTGTCCGTCAGGCTGCTGAAGGCCGCGTGGTTCTCCGGCAGACGCAGCAAAGAGCGCCACACAAACATGCTGTTGGGGGGGTGAGTCTCAAATTTACAAAAGATCCAATAACGGGGGAACCGTGATTGGAAATTGGAACTGTACGTGTCAGCGACCGTGATAATCTTCCCCATGTCCATGTTGGCGGTGACGTCTCTGTGGCTGTGACTCACCGGTATTTGGCAGGATACTCTCCAAAGGCCTTCAGTAGAGCTACCAGCCTTTTCTTGTTCAAACCGTCGGGCAGGTCGTTCTGGACAAAACCAAACCAAACCAGTTCACTAAGGTTCGGATTGAAAATGGAATTCTATTAAAACTAGGCCTATTAATAGTTTTTGTGATATCTCTTAAATCAAAACTATTGGATGTGCCAGGTGTATATAGAATCCTACTGCCATCTGTCTAATATGTGGGGTACTGCGGTGCCCAGATGCAGAAAGCTGCGCTGAGGTGGCGGAACAACATCCCTCACCTCTTTGTCTTCTGCCATGGAGACAGCTGGAGGTCTGAGCCCTCTGGTCTGCACCCTCCGTCCCGATGTCTTTGCTGGTCTCTGGACCTTCTCAGACTTCACCTTAACCCACAGAGCCGACTGTTCCTCACTGTCCCCTCCAATCACAGCCTTCACCAGGGGTGGGGGTGGCTTGGGGAGGGGCAGAAAGCAGGTGTGTATATAAAGGCATATAAAGGCAGATATGTATTAAGATACTGTGTTGTTGTTCTACTGTTTGTTACACAAAAGCCAGCATTCTGCAGGTACTGAGGGGTTTTTAGAACCTGGGAATGGCTACCTTGTTGAGGTCCTGGGTGAGGCCCTGAACGCTGTAGATGTTCAGGCTGCCGTCGTCCATGACAGCGACCACGTTACGCCCGCTGGGGCTGAGCGCCACCGAGGTGATGGCGTTCTCGTGGGAGCCGATGTCAAACAGGAGCTTGCATGTCTGAGTGTTGATGAAGCGCATGATGCCGTCCTGGCTCAACACACCCAGGGTCTGAGCAACACCACAACACAACCAAACAGGCGCAATGAGTTAGCTCGATAGTTCGTTGTCAAATAAATTTGCATAACTGTATAGAAAGAACAATGGAATTCTTGCTTGCAAGGAGGTTAACTATGATAAATTATATAATAATAAAAGTGGGATCACTATTCAATTAATAATATACTCAGAACATGCTAAACGAAAGCAAATGAAAAATGATAACACCAACTAGTATGTGCATCTTTATCTCTTCTTTAACATAAACCTAAGCTCTTACCGTCCTAGTCTACAGACATATTTTCAATATGCATGATATTTTATCTTAATTTTGACTTTCCAAAAGGGAAATGTATCTCATATGCTGTTTTGGTGTAAATCAACAGCAGTATAGTGTGAAGAGACACAAGAAAATGAGTAATCTCCTGATATCTCTCCAAACGTCATTATCACACATATCAGAAGATCTAGAAGTTCCCCTTATCCTGCCCAGTACCTGGCTGGTGCCGCCATCCAAACTGTCATGGAGGAACTCCAGCTGTCTCACGGTGCGGACCTTGGGGGGCATCTGGACAACCCTGAGGAGCTGCCTGCTCTCCAGACACCACAGGTGCAGGAGGTTGGACCGCCCCCCTGCAGCCAGAGTCTTACCGTCACTGCAAACACACACCAGAGGTCCACACACACACACACACACACACACACAGTATAGTAGAGATATTCAGATATCATTTGAATTGACATAACCGAGAGATGTGCAAAAAGTTCAAAGTGACCTGGGCATCAGTTAAATCTATTTTTGCAACAATAAAATAACGGGTATATTTGTAATAAATATATGTAAATGTGGATCTTTGGTAAATGTCAATTTACATTTTGAAACACATCTGTATTTTATCATAATGACCAATGTTTTAAAACAGCCAGTTTTAATAAAAAAAATGTATATACAATTTTTCTTTGTTTTACACACAGACATACACCCGAAAAACGAGTTAAATCTTGGCTCCTGTAACTGAACCTCGGACCCACCTTGTGACAGAGAAGGCCTTGTAGTGGAGCCTGGGCCCCTGGTCTGGGACAGGCAGCTGGTATTTACAGGACAGCGTGTCGCTCTCCCAGGCAAAGATGGAGTCATCACTGAAGCAGCTCAAAATGGTGTTACTCAGAGGAAGGAAAAACACCTGAACACACACAAACAAACACACACAAGGCCAAGCATCAGCATTACTATTTGAACCGTTCCATTCCACCAAGCGAGACCCCAAATCTCACTCAAGTGACTGTCTTGTGTCTTCAGGCCAGCCTTCTGTGAAGGAGCTCACCCTCTGCATGGCCACAGACTGGCGGACGTTGAGCTTTCTCTTCCTCTGGAAGGTGTCTAGGTCCCAGAGTTGAGCAGCGTCGGCCGACGTGGTGATGGCGTAGCGGCCAGACCCGTGGACAGACAGGTGGGACACCGCCCCCTCGTGGCCTCGCATCCAGCTCACTAGCTGCATGGTGTCTGGCAGGGACAAGACACCACACCCTTCACAATCAGTGCTAGCCATTTTCGGAATTGAACAAATAACAGATGTCAGAAATGAGAATCAGCAGAGTTTCATAAAAAAAATCTTAACACACCAGCCAGTACCAATAAATAGTCAGTAAAGTTTCAGCAATATTACTACCTTTGTCAAAGCACTTGATGGAGTAATCTGCAAGAGCAACCAAGTATTCTGTTGTCCTGCGCAGGTTGAAGGCCAATGCTGTGCATGCTTGCCCAGTTCTCTGAACAAGTCTAAACCTGGTGGAAAAATATGAGAACATAAAAGAGGCCAGCATCGTTGCAGTTAACCAGTTCAGTAAGAGACAGTACATTCTTTATATCCGAGAAACCAAGTTAAATCACCTGTTTCTGGTGATATCAAACACATATATGTTCCCATGGTGGTCTCCAGCCAGAAATGACTCCCCTGTCGTGTCAAAGGCGACATGTAGAAAGCGCACAGTTTTTGATTGATAAGCAGATGCACTGCGAATCACTGTAACAATAACCCTGAAAAAGTCAAAATAATGATGCATTAAGTTTCAATCCCTGATGATCTTAAGTAACTGTGTAATGTCTTTCTCTATGTAAATTGTTTTAATGTAGTCGCCATCCTCACACTCTGCAAAACAGCTGGAAGTAAGTGATTTGATTGAAAACAAAGGTTAACTATCCACCTAGCAAGGTGTCAACAGCACACGTAAAGATACATATTTTAGCAAGCCCACCCATTGCTAGTTGGTGTTGGTTTACGATGCCACACTTTCCCCTCCTCTTTGGTTCCTATATCTGTCACCTGCATTTTATTTGAGGAGTAAACTTCTTGGAGGGTAAACTGCTACGTTGCAGTCTGACTGAACATTTGTTAGTGTAGAGCTAGCTCGTTAGCTAGCAAACTTTAACTAGCCAGCTTGCTAAACCTATCGTCTGGCGGTAAGTACAGCGCGAAATTTTAAAAATGAACATAGCTACTTATGAACAGTGTGAATAAGTCAAAATGACACAATAATTATTAACCCTTATACGTCTTGGCTATACAAAGTAAAAACTGGTGTATCACATTTAGAGATTTTCTTAGTTTCTAATTAGGTTTTTTAATAGCCAACCATCCACTTGTTCTAGTAGTGATGTCAGTTACTCTTGGTCGCCTGATAGTGGCGTATTGCATGTAAATAGATTGATGCATTGTGGGTATTGAAGTTCATTTATAAACTCAACAACTCCCTCTTAGCTTCTGTCAGTTAGCCCCCGCCGTCCTATAGCTAACTTTGACAGCATTTACATTTGTATCAGTGCTTGCGCTGATAACCACTTGAAACCAATAGGAACTTTTATTAATGCAAAACGTAACATTTATAAATAATAATAGTAGTATTAATTTGTAGTCCTCACTCACCTGTAAGCAAATCATACGCCCCCTTTCCGCCGCTTGCTGTCCGTTCCGTATCTTCGTGGATGCCTATGGGTGGATGATGTGCAAATTTGACAGGAAGTAAGCAAAGCAAGAGCTAGCAATGAGCAGCCACGTCATGTAACCTTAACTAAGGAAGAAAACGCGTAAGCAGAGTGTAGATATCAAAACCAACTATTCATAAACTGACCTATTCGGAGTATTTTCTTTTTTTGGAGGACCTTCATTCGGCTGTGTTTATTTTTGCCGATATCATATGGAAAGATGTCTGACATCGGGGACTGGTTCAAAAGCATACCGTTCATCACCCGGTATTGGTTTGCTGGTTCAATTGCTGTTCCCTTGATAGGGAAATTGGGATTGATCAGTCCTAAGTACCTTGTTTTATGGCCTGAGTATTTCTTTCACAAGTTTCAGGTGAGTGTTGAAGAGGTGGTTAATGTTGTATTTAGTTATCTTTGCGCAGTTAATTAGCTAGCTATTTGCTAGTTAGCAACGCTTGCAGGCCTTGTTGGTCCTGATTTTGAGAGATGTGAATTGTGTCCAATCACAAAGCGAGTATCAAGAACGTGAGGTTGCCCTTCCGGAATGTATGACTCTTCAAAACTCAATCCATCGCTGATGGTATCATGATGATTGTCTCTTCATAAGCAAACTTCAAGCACATTTTTATGTGAATGGCAACGTTATGGTGAAATAAATTAATTGATTTGACTAAGGGTTTGCAACTCAAATTAATAATTCCACCAGATGGTGCCATTTAATCCCGTAACACATACAGCACATTCGAGTATCAACAACTAAATCTATGGTTATAGTTAGATGACAGACAACTGTCAGGCAGTGACTCAATGGCCCATCCACCAGCCAGTGAGATTACACTGAGGCTGCTCTATAAATATACTTGTGTGTGTCTATGTACTGTGTTGTAGTAAGCTCATGTGAACAACTCGTATGCTACAGATGAGATACATGCTAGTCTACTAAACAAACAGGCCAATGTTCAAGACCCCCCCAAAAAGATGGCAACGAAGATTAAATTGTGACACAAACATTGTTTCAATAATCTATTATGTCATACATTTAGTTTATGTGACAGATATGAGCAGCAGACACACTGTAGCTGTTAGAACAGCTTAGTGCCTGGCTAGACATCCCATTCTAGGATCTCACTGTTCATTAATGTTTAAGTCATGTCTGGGCCTAGGTGACATTAGGGAGAGTCTGTGTGCAGTCATTTATAAAACATGGGGAGCTGCAGTAGTCTATACAGACTACATGCCTCTGGCAGTATATGATTTGAACTATGAGTTTAGCATGTTTAGATCTCAAGGCCCTCTCTTGTGCTCTTAATAGGAATGAAAACCAAACTATATTCTTGTTCCCTGGGCTGAATTGTATTTTATCTATAGTAAATGTTGTCTGGTAAAAAAATATTTTTCCCACTTCTGGACAGATATGGAGACCGTTGTCCTCGACACTCTACTTCCCTGTGGGTCCAGGGACTGGCTTTCTCTACCTGGTCAATCTGTACTTCCTCTACCAGTACTCCACTAGACTAGAGACAGGTAAGGTCACACAGTGGCTGGCTGGCTGATAGACTTTTCTTGTTGACTTGTTTGCTGACTATCCAAAAGCCATACTTCCATCAGTTATGTTTACTATGGTGTCTGGATCTTAAATAATCCATGTTGTGCTGCCACTCTGGTAACTGTCTGGTTTGCCATGTAATGGTACAACTGAGTCTTGGTTGCTCTGTCTAGGTGCGTTCGACGGGCGACCAGCTGACTATGTGTTCATGCTGCTCTTCAATTGGATCTGCATTGTTGTATCCTTTCACATATGTACACTGGCCTCCCATCTCACCCGCCTGTGAGATGTATTGCTTTCCAGTGGTACAGTGGTACTCATGAGCTGTTGTTAGATGCCTAGTAAACAGTGGTGACAACAATGACCCCTGGAAGGGACATAATAAAGAGAAAATGTGAATTTCTTGCTTAAAATGGGTTGACTCCAAAATATGCTCTTGGTTCTTGGATAAAATAATACATGATAGATCATTCTCCATCCTAAGTATTCACCTAGTGATTACAATATGAACCAGGCAGTGATTAGAATTAAAAGTAAACATTCTACATGTTCTTCTCAACCCATGCTGCCCAGGCTTATACTGCTGCTGTGGTATTATGTTCCGCAGCCTGGCCAGTGTGCCAGGTTGACTGGCACTGTGCCCGTGGCACAGTGGCATACAATCTCCCTGCACAGTCAAGCACTTAATCTAGGTCATGTGAGGCTCAGCTCACATTAGAGACTGGGTTAAGTCCCACACACACTGCCTCAAGTCTTAGCCTAGCTTTGGTCAAAATGAGGTGTGTGCATTTTAAATAAAATCTCTGTGTGAGCTATGTGCGGTGGTGTGCTACCTATTGATAAATCCCTACAGCAGTGAAATCATCAAGCTCTGTAACACAGATCTAAAAATGTCACTTACTTGAAAGGATGTTGTCCTTGACCCACATGGTGTAGATAACTGGCTTAATGATGGACATGCAGGTAAGCGTCTCCTTCTCCTATCAGAACACTACTGATGAGAATGAAAAGGCTGACTGCAGAACTTTGTGTTCTTCAGCTAGCTATGATATTCCATTCTGTTGCTTTCACTGTTATTAGCTACATCACATCATAGTGCTGTGTGAACTAGCAAAACAGTATAAATCTTAGATTAGATCTTAGATTCTAAGATGGCTGATGTGTTTTGTGTGTGTGTGTTCCTCCAGCTCCTGATGATCCCGCTGATCATGTCTGTGTTGTACGTGTGGGCCCAACTCAACAGAGACATGGTCGTGTCCTTCTGGTTTGGTACACGCTTCAAGGTACAGCAGGCTTTTATAAAATATTCTTTAATGGCAATTTCCTACTGTAAATATAATGTATATATAATTGATGTGTATTTTTTCCTGAATATATATGGATTTCAAATGTTTTCCTCACACAGTATCTCTTGTCCTCTAGGCATGTTATCTACCTTGGGTTATACTGGGCTTTAACTACATAATCGGTGGCTCGTAAGTTTTTCGATTCTCTCATTGGTTTTGGTCGTTATGACAATAGTTTTGTGTGATAAGTGGATGGTCCAAAGACAACAATGGTATCTCTCACTCTGTACATTTATTTTACTGTACATTCATGTCACGACCTTGTGCATTCTCGACTCGCATGTTTTGCCTTCTGAACTGCAGCCTCATTGTGGAAGACAAGCTGCCACCTAGGGGGGAACCAAATGAGTAACCATTGCGTTCTGTTGTGTCATGCTCTCAGGGTTGTCAATGAGTTGATCGGGAACCTGGTGGGCCATCTCTACTTCTTCCTCATGTTCAAATACCCAATGGATCTAGGAGGCCGGTCTTTACTGTCCACACCAGAATTCCTGTAAGTTCCTTAGTATCAACGAACCTCAGTCCCCTTGCTCATACCCTCCAGTTTATCTCCCAATTTCCTGGTCTTTTAAAATATGTGTGTGTTGTCTTCCTAGTCGCCCTACATAGAATCACCTCTCATCTGTAGTTTTGGTCTCTTACAACAGTCTTTAGTCCTACTACTTTACATTGCTGTAGCTTCACCTGTAGTCCTTTACCTCCTATACTTGTGGCCTATAGCTTGAACTCACACACGTTTCCCAGTAGTCCCCATCTAGCTTACAGTCCTATTGATTTAACCACATATCCTAATATCAAATATCTAGCTCTTAGACAATAGCCTCCTACTGTATGTAGAACTATCTTTTGTATCCAGCTCTCTGCTTCCATCCTTTTCTAGAAGTCTCTAAATGTTCCTCTCTGTGTACAGGTACCGCTTCCTCCCCAACAGGAGAGGGGGGGTGTCAGGATTTGGAGCCCCTCCAAGCAGGAGACCTGCTGCCCAGGAGCAACAGGGGGGTGGGGCTGAGGGTGGTGGTGGTGGTGGTGGCGGCGGCGGTGGCGGAAGAGGCCGTCACAACTGGGGCCATGGCTTCCGCCTTGGGGATGACTGAACGGGCAGAGGCGAGTCTCTGGGGCTGTCACCCAACTCTGCAGGTAACAGGACAAAGAGACTGTTGACGCCCAAGTTCTCCTTCCAGAAGACCACTGCTGCGGACCTCCAGATGATGCATAAACAGAAACATGGATTTTATACTCTGGTCTCTCCTCCCCCCTCCTCTTTTCTCCCCCATCCTTTGGACTGGTTCAGAAATGATGTTGCAGCTGCACACAAACCAGCATGTTGTTATTTTGTTCCTGCGCTCTCACAAGATGCCATATCAGATTGCACTGTAATTAACCAGTTGCTCTGTGTGTGTGTGTGTATGTGCAGCCACATTCAGCCTTTATAGAAGATTGCATTGTTTGTTGGGGCATAAGGAGAGCCTATACGCCCATCCCTCCTCCACTTCTGCGTTCACACTCTCACACGTTCTTCTCTGTATAAAAAGGCTCATATAAACTCCATTCATAACCGGTTTCCATTTGTTGACCGTGCTGTTACGGTGTTTGTGTTGCCATGTCATGCCTGATTCTTATATTGTTTGAGTTACGAACACGTTAAATTGATTCTAATACACACAGCATTTTTATTTGCCATCATGCTGGGGTAGAGCATGCCACACAAGTGGTCAGATTGTCCTAGTGCAGCTGTAAATATGGTAGATGGCTGGCTAGAATGTTTGTCAAATAAAACGGCAACACTGGCTAGGATTCCCTCCTTTTCTTTGCACCACAGAAAAGCAACTTAAATGAAACCGTGAGATTTCAATGATGTGTGTGATAAGATACTGAACTGTGAAAAAATATGAATCAACAAGATGCTTGGTCCACCAATATTTTAGATTAGGACGTCATCAGCATCTGTTGTATTGCTATATGCCCCGAGGTTAAGAATGGTACAAACAGATGGACTGTGACCATCGACACTTGAGTTGTCTCAGTTGCATAGCTTATGACTGCTGTCTGCTCTTTTCATATGGGATGGGTCTGTGCCTTCTTCTGTTGACTTTTGTACAATAGTATTTTGTACTTCAATAAACAGAAGGATGCATCTCTGGTGAATACTGTCAATCTGAAATATTGAGGATGAGGTCCTGAATTGATTCACTCAAACGGCATTTTGTATGGCAATATCCTAAGGTGAAATGTATAGAGGTACTACAAGGGACACCGTTTTCAGTTGGTTGTGTTTTATTAAGTTACAGCAGACTGATAAAAAAAAAGAGAGCAAGCAAGACTTCATGGTAGTCCTACAGTATCCCAGATACATGAATGAACATGACACTAAAGCAGTAGAAGCGGAATAGTCTCTTATCTGCCTTTGAAATGGAACACCTAAGAGATCTAGATAGCCATCGAGAGCTAGCGCGTTATGTGCAGCAGCTGTATTGAAAAATTAGACCTACGGGAAAAAAACTAATGTACAGTGCATTTTGTCTTAATGATTGACATTATCCATTCCTTGTCCATCTTAGCGTATCAGTACAGAATTACATGGGGGTGTATGACGATGATTCTGGTTTAACAGAAATACAGTGCACTATATATTCTATTAAGTACTCAGGATGGTTATTAAGAAATCCATTACTAGTCTGTGTAATATTTGTTTTAAGTGCCATCAATGACTAGCTGGTGGCCACATTCAAATTTTCAAAATATTACATTTCCCAACTGATTTAATGGCTTTAACTTGATCTTAAAGTAGCGAAACATTCCTCATTTAAGGGGTTATAGGGGGCTCCTAATATAAATGTAACAAAACCATTTCCCTCTAAAAACATTGTACAAAGCTTTTTGCAATACAGAAAAATATTTACAAGGGCCCTTTTTTTTAAGTGTAATAACAATAATGCATCAAGTCCAGCTTTGGCACTCAACGGTCCCACCCCCACAGTCAGTGCTTCATGTGAACTTTCTTCAGTGAACTTCCTGTCCACATCCTGGTGTCAGAGGCAAGGTGTGATATCATTGGTTCCCGATTCAACTTTCCATAGATAATCTTCAGCGTAACTCCAGCATTCTTCAGAACGTCTATCTAAAAGACTAAATCACAAGACAAATAGCATTAACAGTAGACACAATGTTGTCAACTAACACACCATATTTTATCTAACCACCACAAGCCTGTTATAAAAGTAGCTTTCCCCACTACCTCACTGGCCAATTGGTTTGATAGAACCTAGTGCAGAGACCCTATTCAATAATCAAATAAATGGCCCATTTACACTACAGTATGTCCAGATCTAGTGTGAACTGGCTGGCAACCCTCTTCCTGCCAGGATGTTTTGCTAACCAACCAATCAGGCTAAATTATAGGTTCCCTGCTTCCTGGGTGATTACAGCAGCTGCTAGATTTAAAGAGATAGCTAACCCATTCCACAACTTGATAGACCAGATTCGTATTACTTATTTCAATGGGGACCATCATTAATTTCACTGATTACATAATGACTATTTAAATAAAAAGATTAGAGTTGCAAGGATGAATACACATGATCATTGTTTAGAGGAATGACCATCATACGAGGAACTTATGGTATGAGCATTTATTAAAACTTGATCAACTTGGAAAAATTGTGTGCTGTAAAACTTTTCAACAGCAACAGCATGAACACTCAATCCAATTTAAACAGGGGCCAGTGGCTCTGTGGCCCACCCTTTATGGCGTGGATAATAACATAACCTTTGTAAACTTCAATAAAAAAAAAAGATTTGTTGGCATGTTGGGAGATTACCTTACCATGCTTATTTCAGCCAGTCACCCTTCCAGGGTGGTCCACAGCCAGTACCTCTGCCTCTGGGCCTAGCCGTTGCATGTCAAGACCTTTCCCCTCCTCACCCACAGCCATGGTCACTTTCACCCACCTCCCCCGGTCAATGGCGGCCTGCCCAGGCTGGTCTCGGGCACGACTCAGGTCAGACATGCTCTGTCCCAGCTTGTTGGTGAACCACTGGACTATATCCTTGTTGGAAACTGGCTGGAGTTTTGAACACTCAGGCATCTTGTCCGCATCTTCCTCCAACTTCAAGACTTTGGCTGGGGAAGGTTGGAGAACGCTCTGGGTCTTCTCTGTGACTGCTAAGGAGCTCTGGCTGTTTTGAGCTTTGCTGTTCAGGTTCTGGAACTGTTCCATCCACTCCAAGGTTCCGTTTTTCAGCGCTGAACGGTTGTCCTTGAACCATCGGACTATATCAATGCGAGCCAGGCCTGTTTGGACCTCCAGATGGTTGTACTCCTCGGGTGAAGGCCACTGTGTCTGTGTAAAGACCTCTTTGAGGAGGCCTAGTGATTTGCTGTCTATGGGTTCAGGGCTAGTGGAGGCTAAGAGGAGAGGGAGGGGGAGAGGCAGAGAGGAGGATTGGATCTTGCCATCCTGCTGCTCATGAACACCGTTCTGCACCCCTCGATAATCCTCTGGGATTTTGGGACCCATCGAGTTCAGCAGGGCTTGCTCCAAGTTATCCCTCAATGCCCTTCGCTCCAAAAACCAGCAGTCAATCTCAGTTTTGGAGAGCCTACTGTTCTCCACCAGCTGGTCCACCTCAGCCTCTGTGGGCGAGCTGCTCCTCTGAAAGCTCTCCTCCAATGTCTTGAGCTGCTCAGACGACTTGCCTTTGACCCTCTCCAGGAGAGGAAAGTGCGTGGGGATCGTTATTTTGGGCAGAGCGTCTTTAGAGGGGAGCTCGCTCTTCACCTGGGGGGCACTTTTGAGGTTGAGCAGACGCTGCTCGCTGAACCACTTCTTGATTTCCCCCCTGGAGAGACCGGTGGTCTCGATGAGGCGGTACACCTCCTCCTCCTCTGGGAACTGGCACTGCGTGTAACTAGCCTTCAGCACGGCTAACTGGTCAGGGGTCTTGTTCGAGTCTGCTGTGAAGACAAACTTTGGGGGGACAATCTTGGGGGCGGTCTGAACGGTTTGGATTATAGAGGGACGTTTGATCTCTGTCCCGACAACGACAGGGGACGCCAGTGGACGTTTGACAGACTGTGCAACCTGATTGGCCAGAGTTAAGGCTATGGGAGCACAGGTGACAGTTGAACCATTAGTCACTTGTGTCAGAACTAAGCTGGTCTGCCCCAGAACTTGGCAAGGGATGGTCTGAAGGAGGGAGTGGGGCGATTTGGTGGACTGAGGGGTAAGCTGGGCGGGCAGTACAGTGAACGTATGAGGAACTGACTGGATGGTACCATTGAACATCTTCTTCCTGGCCTCTTCCACCTCCTCAGGGGACCAGCTTATGCCCTGCTTCAGCCTCTGGGTGGTGAACCACACCTTGATCTGCTCCTCTGGGTGTTTGGAGGCGGCAGTCAGCCAGGAAAGCTCTGCCTGGGTCGGGTAGGGGAACTTGTTAAAGGAGGTGATGAGAGTCAGGTTACCATCCAAGGAAGGGTTGTATTTGGATGTGTTTAAAGGAACAGCGATTTTTGGTACCAAGTTGTAGTTGGGGGGTCGCTGTAGAGATGGCATGATGTGAGAGAGACCATCTTTGAGAGTGGCCTCGGGGATGATTACGGTTCCGTTCACGTTCAGAGCCGTGATCTGCTTTTTACTCAGCTCCGGGGTCAGTTTTCCCAGCTGGCTTTCTGGCAATGTCCGTTTGTTGTCCGTTTTTGACTTGCCAATCTTCACGGTGGTGGACCTGCTCAGAGGAAAGGTGGCAATGTCTGCTCTGGACACGGCACCACTGGTGTTGTAGATGACTGCATTGCTGGAACCTTCTATTGTCTGCTCTAATATGGTCTGGTTGTTCAGTTTGACCCTCTTGAACTTGAAGTTGCTTTCACCAGGATGAAACCTCTCATTGTGCTCTGTCAGGGTGTCAAACTTCTTGGTGTTGAAGTTGCAGACTGCGCATAGGTAGAGAGGGTTGAGGATGACGTTTGGGTGATTGGCATCCACGTGCTCTTTGAACTCGTTGATGTTCTGGGTCGAGAAGGGGCAGTACTTGCACTCATAGCCTCCTCCTTGATGCTTTCTTTGTGGGGGCTTTGGGTCTGTCTCTGGCCTCTCCAGTGCTGGAGAAAGCTGTGGTGGGCAACTGGGCTCCACGACTGGGGGCTGCATCTCACTGGGAATGTCCATCTGAGGCGGCCCCTCCTCAGCAGGACTGTCCCTAGACGCCTCCATCTCATCCTGCTCTGGAGCCCCCTGGTCCAGAGCATTGGGCCGGATCATACAGGGGGTGGTGGACTTCCTCCGGCTGGACATGACTTGGCTCTGCTGCTCTGGCTGGGCTGTGGAGGGGGGGACAGCAGGGGGAGAAGGTGTGTGTCAGCGGTGTGGAGGCGCTGCTGGGACTGACTCAGCTGACGGTCAGTGTCAGCTACACTGGGTGACTTCATGAGACTTCATCACACACCACCCAACCTAGAAGGGTTTGATGATAAAGATAATGGTGTATTAATACTTGTTCTGATTATTATCATTATTATTTGTAAACAATAACCTAAAACAAATGTAATATTAATTTGATTACCATTGAGACAAATTCCCTAAGCATCCATGTTTGTTTGTGAGAATTAATTAATATTTGGCTAGGACTAACATTAACATTACAATTTTATGGTTATATTTGGAAAGAGAGCCTGTATGCAAAATAATGCACAACTTGATTTCCCTGGGTGATATTTTAATGAAGGATCAGCAGAACTAATACAGCAGACTGTAAAAAAAAAAAAAAAAAGTAATTGATATTCTGTCTGCCTCACGCACCGACTCACATTTCAATAAAGCCAAATGAAACGACGACCAAAATGGAAATACCACTGCAGAGAACTCTTGTTGCATCTGACAATTCAAGTCTCAATCAAAGTAGAAACTGCATGAGAACTTTTATTCATCATCACTAGAAGTCACCCATTTTAGTTCTCTGGTACTGGCATTCTACCAGATGACAGGTGTGGAGAGGATTCGATTTCAGTTGTGCCCCATGCTACATCACTGACCATATTAGCGCTAAAATTAATAATCACCTCAAATTTATAAAACAGCTAGCACCATCAAAAAACCAAGTCGAGCCTCAATTCCATGTTGTAGCCATGGCAACCAAAAACATAGAAAGCTGCTCCAGTGCCACCGTTACCATTGACTATGGGGAACGTTTTGCCATCTTGCTTATACCCATCAAAAATCCCTGTCATCTCTAAACAACAGAAGTGCGGGCTGGTTTATTTCAGGCAGGGCCGTGGTCTGATGAGAACAGTTTCTGTGCTTTGTCACTCACGGCCAACAGACTCTACGGCTAGCCTATGTCAGACAGGGAAATGGGAGCAACTGAGGTACTGGTGCTGCATCCTGTCTGACTGGACCTAGCTTGCAATCAGAGGCCAATTTCAGTACAGCATACTGGTCTTTGTGGCAAGTATCGCTAGCTAACTAGTTAGCATGTGTCAGACAGGAACAGAGGAAGAAACCCTGGCCAGCCTGCTGCTGTGGCCATGCTAGTGTGACCGGGGGCTGGGACATGGAAGGAGGGAGGGAGGGGAGCGCCATACTGGTGCCTCATTAAACTTGCAGGAGATTCACGCCGTCTCATATCACCGCTTTAGCTCGTCCTCCCAAAGCCAGACTGAGGAGAAAACAGCGCAGCCCTGGCCCCTTCTGCTAGGACCCGGGCAGATCTTCTATTACAACTGGAGAGATAGAACAGCAAGATATAGGCAAGGTAGTGCAGATCATTCAACCTCAGACGGTTCGTTTGAAGAACATAAAAAGGGACTATATACACACAACGGCCCTTCTGCACAACCGACTATGCTACCTTCTTCACACATTCCAGTAACCATGAACCTTGGGAGTTCGACAGCCATCAGAAATGAATATGGCTTGAAAAGAAGCTGCACACCAACAGCATTATTCTTAATTATTGTTGATACGGTGAATAATAGATTACACAGTTTACAAGGCCAACACAAACTGAACGAGGCCTGGCCTAGGACAAAGGCAGACAAATCTTACACTCACACACTCACTCATAAAAATACACTGGCCAACCCGATAGGACAAGACACAGAGAGTGATCACCCCTACATGCTTGGCGTACTCTGCGAGACAGAGAGAGAACTTGATCTGACAGCAGGTAAACAGTAACAAACCTGTCATACTCTCGACTCTCTCTCACACAGACACACGCCAGCTGCTGGTAGACTGTTCCAGGAGACATCTAACATCTCTACAACGTTCAAAAGACAAGAGGCTAAATCCACAAAATGCTGTCGACGGTAACGGTAATGCAGACACTGATGTTGCTAGGAATAACACTGCTGAGAGTTTGAGTACGAGGCTGCCTCGTGTGTGTTCGTGTGCAGCGTTCAGACGCAGTGTAGCAGAGGACAGCGGGGGGTATGGGGAGAGGGAGGTGGTGGTGGGAAGGAGGGGGGGGGTCGTTGGAGAACCGCTGTGTGGGCGGAGACACATCTCCACAAGTACAGCCTGTCCCAGCAGGGGTGGGGGTGGAGGAGGGGAGGCTGTATTTGGGATCGTCGCAGAATTAATTTAAATCTCATCAAATGGCTTCCTAAAACCAACCCAACCCCCGTAGAAGCAATGCATGGAAACGGACAATCGCTGGCTCTCTCTGCCCTTGCCTCAGTGCTCTATTCCGCTAAGCCTGGGAGAGGAAAGCTGTCAGTTTTGAACAAATTCAGAGAGAGACACTATGGAGGTGCTCTACTTTTGAGCTGAAATGGTACTGCTGTTACTAGTTGACATTTAAGTGAAAAAAAAGTATACAAGTTTGAGAGAAGAGCTTGCTAGACTACTTTTGGGTTGGTGTGAAAACAGCTTTTGCTCTTTTTTCTCTTTATAATAAATAGGTGATTCTGATTTAGGTGTTCTAAATCTGAGTACCGGAATACTAGCCATCCAGACCCTAAGGCCACACCAAACTACGCAGCAGTAACCAGGCAAAATATTTCCAGCACTGACTGACACTATAAATAAACCAACCTACATGCTGCAATCCAGAAGAATTCCGAATAATTGTTGGCAATGATGACCATAATCAGTGGCTGTTCATATTTAGTGCATGCATGTCATCCTACACACATTCTCCCATTTTTTACTTTGACCTATCAGACTGCCTTCTCTGCAGTGGGCCGAGCTTAGAGGGCTCGCTAGGCGGGCGGGATTGGTCCAGAGCTGGGGAGAGTTTCTCTGCAGTAGTGATATGTGAGAACTTCTGCCTCCTCTCTCTCTTCCAAGACCTGAAGATCAAGACAGAGGATGATGGGCTCATTCATTTAAACTCGAAGGGGGGGGGGGGGGGGGGGGGAGAGAGAGTGATAGCGTGACCTGGTTCCAGCCCCTGCTCACACCTATACAATGCTAAGTATTCACATTATAAAAGTTAGAATGGTGTGGGTATGGCATAGAGAAATGATCTGCCCTATTCTCGTCCTCTCCACACACACACGCACTCAGAATCCTCCTCTGAAACCCATACATAACTGTGTGTGTCGCTTCCAACAGGCTATTTACCATCACCATCAGTGGCAGTAGATAACGTTACTGCTCAATGCCAAAGCCCTGCTAATGCTCTGCAGTGGTTATAAGGACAAAAGCGCTTCGTCTCAATAAACAAGACCTCATCTCAACATCAAGAGGGGCTAGTCAGCATAATATCTCAATGACTAATTAGGGTGGTGGATTATGTTTGGAGTATGAGAGCATTTTGACCTTGTCTGAACTCTCTCACGGCGCACCCCCTCCTCAAAACACACATAATAACTGCTATTCTATGATGACCTACACTACCATTTATTTCCCGTTTGTCATCTGAGGACACAGGAATCAATACTGCACATTGGACACCTACCCAGCATGCTTTGTCTAGTTGTGCAGGGATAGTGACGGAGACAGGTAGGAAGTTGAGACTATAGAGATGGTGCCCATTCCCACGAAACAGCACTTTGTCCATGGCTGTGACTTCATCAGTCAGGCAAGGGGCCTGAGTCACTTCCAGATCGTGTAGGAGCTGAGCTGCAACAACAGCCCTCAGAGGTGAACACCCCCTGAGTCACACACAGGCAGCCATCTTTAATCAGGGCAACTGGCTGGAACAGGATGAAGGATGTATGGGGAAGGAAGAATGACCTGTTATGTTACGATTTTTGCGTTGAACTTGCCAGTTCTGTCTGAAAATTGAACGTATGCGCGGGTATCAAGCACATGAAAAAACTGTTCTTTGAGAGCGTGCTATTATTATTATCATCATCATCATCAAGCCATTGGTGTAGCATCTTACATTCAACTCATCTGACGCCAGGCTGTCTCAACTCTAGACTCCCTTTAATGCCAGTCAGTCAGCCCTAAAGTCCTGTTCTCTCCATTAGCATTATTTGACTCCATAAGCAGCAAATTCTGATAGCCCCAAATTAATCACACCACAAACAGAAAACATATCTACACGAGTACATGAATACACGAGTTGATTGATTTTGGCCAACTCTGGCTTTGAGATATACAGCATTCAATTGCATTATGGGATGTCTACTTAGGCCTTGAGTTTTGCACAGAATGACCCATCAGTAGCTAAAAGACAATAGTTAGCTGCATCACTGAATTTGAAGTTTATAAAATCACCATAATAACTATTTTATCGTTTCCTCTGATAAATAACGGGATTAATAAAAAAAACAACAATGAGGACTTGCAAACAACATCAGACGTATCTTGCAGCAGACACGTGTTGGCTGTAATCAAAACAACTTGCTACTGAATGATCAGTGGGTTATATCTGAGGCTGGATCGACTTGTTTTGATAAATTCAATCGGGAGCTATGCTGCAACGAGGCGTCACTGTGCTACAGTTTCGCCACTGTGAGTGTTGCAGCCTATGGCCGCGGTGGAAGGCGTCACCTTCTACATCATACCACAAACCCGAAATCAAAGTAACACGCTGGCCTCTAAAGTAACCTTCTGTGTTTTGCACTAGTATGACTTTACTATAGAACGTTCTAAGAGTGGTCTGGCAATATCATTGTCCCAATCCCTTTTCTAGGTTGAAACGCAAAGGGACAAAATCTGCTCCAAATTCTTCTCTCGCCATCGACGTAACGCCATGTCGGCATTGGAGGCCATATTTTGCTGGTTATGTCGACATAGGGGAAAAGTAGACATGTTCCCTCAATCTCGTTTGACGGTGCACGATAATTATACCCAAAACTTTTCATGCGTAAGGATGTCCATAAATGCATTGACTTGCCTTATTTATAAGCAGACATATTGTAACTTCGCGGGTAGTCAGGTGTACACCGGGGCAACAAAAGTTCAGTGGCTAGACAAGTTGAAACATTTATACAGTGGCGTGTGCAGTCTATGAACAACAGCAGCCGCGGTGGTGGTGGAAGGTAAAGCATAAAGCTTTAACTTTTAGACTTTTTTTCTCCATGTAGGCTACATAATGATATAAATACTTGAGCCGAATCTTACCTGTCCACCGCGAACGATGTGATGTGATGCCGGGGCAGCTGTCCCAAACCGACTTGTTTCCAATAGAAACACAAAACTGGGAATTATTCTTGGGATACGTCCGAATCCTACAGACAACGACTGAAAAGAATTGGCGTTCACGAGGGGATCTACGCCAAAAACCACATGACCAACTACGTCAGCATACGTATTTGCATACGATACAAGCAGTCCTTCCATAGTGAGGGTCTTATAATGGTTCAGAAAAGTTCGGTAATTGGACGTAAAAAATGGCATGTTATCTTCGAGAACAGACAATCAGTCGGAGCTTGACACGCTCAGCTTCCGATTTCGGAATGAATGAATTGCTGTTGCCGAGTTGCCTCTGTTGACGTCCTCTGCGCCAGATCAACGTTCGATATCTCATGGAATATTAAGTAACTCAACACTTGGCCCTCCTTCTCATTGTCATACTCTCCGCCCCTTAGCTCCAGCATTGACGCCTACACCTCATGCCTTGCTGCAGTGAGTTCAGGTGAGCGTTACCTTGCGGTTGCACTGACCCCAAACACTCACTCACAAGCAAACTCTCCCCTTCTAATAGAATAGAATGTACATCCCCCCTCTATTTTAAGTGTGTATACAGCTATACACACATCTCTCTCTCTCTCTCTCTCTCTCTCTCTCTCTCTCTCTCTCTCTCTCTCTCTCTCTCTCTCTCTCTCTCTCTCTCTCTCTCTCTCTCTCTCTCTCTCTCTCTATATATATATATATATATATAACTGTACGCAGCATTGCATACTACTCAATCCTCAACATCAACCACAATCCTAATTATATTGGGATGATATTTAACAGTAATGTTCTGCTGCATAGGTAACTGTATTAATGCATTATTCATAAGAGTGAGCAGGGCTGCTCCAGTTTGTGTAGACTAATTTACATACAAATTACCACCTAATAGAATATTAATAATTCATTTACAAGGTCTGTTTTTGTGCTGTCATTGACACTGTTAACCTTGACACATATATCTTCTTACGTATAACAAAATATACCTGAGTCTAGCATAATGGCAAAAATATTTAGGATTTCTCAGTTTGTATCTGAACTATGTCATCCACTAGATGGTGCCAAGGGATTTTATCAATGCATTCCTAATTTGTATGCAAAGCTTGATCATGAATTTGAACCCATGGCAATACGTAATATAACCAGTTTTGGTTTAAAATGTAGCTGTTGTAGGAAGGGACAGCAGATTTGAAATTATAGTCTATTAAAACAAGATTCCAAAAGCTTTCTTTTTTGATGTAATGTTGTCTATTCATTCAACACAAAGATCTATCACACCCACCACATTATGAATGAGCAGCTGGATGGTTGGAGAAGGAGGAATGGACAGTCCTCTCACAATGGACGTATTCAGGAATAAATGTCAGCACGTGGATGAGAATGATCTGCATCTACAGTTAGGTACATAAATATTTGCACACAGACACAAGTTTTGTTATTTTGTCTGTTTACCAAAACATATTCAAGACTCAGTTAAATAATGAATATGGGCTTAAACTGCAGTCTCTCAGCTTCAATTTGACGGTATTCACATCCAAATCGGAGGGAAGGTTTTGGAATTACAGCTTTATAATATGCAGCCCCATTTTTTTCATATCCATTAGAGAGATAGCAGGAACACTTGGAGTGGCCAATTCAACAGTTTGGTACATTATGAAAAAAAAAGAATGCACTGGTGAGCTCGCAACACAAAAAGTCCAAGGAAGACAACAGTGGTGGATGATCACAGGATCCTTTCCACTGTGAAGAAAAACCATCCAGCCAAGTAACAAACACTCTCCAGGAGGCAGGCATATAATCATCCAAGTCTACCATAAAGAGAATACTTTATGAGAGCAAATACAGAGGGTTCACCACAGGTGCAATGCAAACCACTAAAGTCTCAAGAATAGAAGGGCGAGATTAGACTTTGTCAAAAACATCTAAAAAAAGCCAGTTGATTGGATGACACATGAACGCAACCCAGGAGGAAGGACAAATAGGTAAAATATTCCGCATTGGCTGAGTGAATCACCTGATCTCAACCCGACTGAGCATGCATTTCACTTGCTGAAGACAAAACTTTAGGCAGAAAGACCCACAAACTAACAACAACTGAAGACAGCTGCAGTAGGAAAAGGCCTGGCAAAGCATCCCAAAGGAAGAAACCCAGAGTTTGGTGTTGTTCATGGGTTCCAGACTTCAAACAGTCATTGCCTGCAAAGGATTCTCGACAAAGTATAAAAAATGAACATTTTATTTATGATTATGTTCATTTGTCTAATTACTTTTGAGCCCCTGAAATAAGGGGACTTTGCAAACAAACAGTTGCATGTCCTAAACGTTTCATACAATATTTTTGTTCAACCCCTTGAATTAACGCTGAAAGTCTGCACTTTAATTGCATCTCGGTTCTTTCGTTTAAAATCCATTGTGGTGATGTACAAAGCCAAAATTAGGAAAATTGTGTCTGTCAATATTTAATGACCAAACTATAGCTCTGTCTGCTGACCAAGTCATTGGAAGAAGAAAAAAAACCTAGTGGTCACTAGGTCAGACCAATAGGCAGGGGAATCTCCTCATCCATCACTCCTTCTCACATCCCTGTTGTCTCTTTTGGTTGCAGCTGAGGTTGCAGATGGGTAGAAGGGATGTCAGATGACAGAGCCAGATACATAATACAGAGTATAAGCCTTTAAACCTGAAGTGTACCATTTTTTGCTGACTTTACATTAAGGTTACATTCACTATCAAGTCAGTATGTGGCAAGTACAATTTTTTTAGGAACTTATATGTAGTTACACTTTGGTTTAGCAGTAAAAGTTACTGCAGAAATAAAACTTAGTATGGGAGTGGTTGGGCTTGCTTGTGGATATACATGTTGATCTTTTTGGTATCGTTGGTTTTGGTATCACAACCTTCAATTGCCCCCGTATGACATTCACTTAACCTAACACCCTTCCCCCGTACTGTGCCTTCGTACACTTTTGTAAACTTACAGCTAACACGTATTTCCATTTATTTATTTATTGCAATTCCTATCTACCAACAATGTTACAACTCTAGGTATTTCCATGTAATTGAATGGTAGTTAATGCATCTTCCTGTTTGACATTCTGTCCTCCAAGGGTAAAAAGGGCCTTAATCAGGCCCTTTGGAAAGCCATGTCCATAGGCTGGCTTGAAACACACCAAGTTATCATAATATACATGCATGTAAGATTACCACAGCTGTTTAGGAAGTGAACGTAACAGTTTAGCATTTTGAACATTATCTACTCTACAGTGTGCAGTGACTCCAGCTGACCAATGGAGGGAGGTGTAGTCTGTCTTTCAGAACAATTGACTCACATCAGTGACTCCTCTTGGAAGGAGGTGAGGAGTGAGGGGGTCTGGCTAGCAGCATTGGCTTTGCAGACCAGTAGACTATGTTAAAGACATTTGGAAAAGATGTACTAAACAAATGTTTCTCAGGAGGCCTCTAAAACATACAATTACAAGACCACAACTTTTCCCACAGTTCAGTTGGTTGTTGGGTCTATGGAACCAATCACTAAATGAAAAATACTTTGCAAATTAATATGAAGGGACTTTGAGGGACTAACAACTCATACATTACATGTACAAGATACAAAGCAAATCTTATTGGGCTTGTCATGTGTTTGTTCTACTTCTATGGCATCTCCCAATTGCACATATTGTGTCAGTTCTGACACTACAAATTTTGACCACTCCAAGCTCCTCAACAAAGACTGCATCATCAGCTGAACTACTGAGTACTGCCATGAAACTACTACATGTCAGGAAACAAGGTTAAAGGATGAACATCCGAGAGCTTTACTCTCCATTGTCTCAAAGTATAATTCAGATACACAGCAGATTGAACTGGCTACTGAATTTGGTGCTCAAAAAGAAACAAATTTGTGGATAAAATGGCCAACTGGGAAGAATGCAAGTGTCTCATTCTCACAAACGAATTGCTTGGCGTAAATACCCCAAGTAACATCCCTTAAGTAAGTGTGTAAACTGACTTGGTGGAGACAGAAATGTAGGCTCTCCAATGGACAAACTAACCAGAGTGGATCTCAGTTTCACATGACATAGCCCAAGACTCCGACACACACTCCTTTTAATTGATATGTTTAGGAGTTCAAAAGATGACTCAAACACACTTCACTCATTGAGACCTGCTTGCGTTAAACAATAATTATGTTGGATGAAAGACCTGCCTGTTGTGGATAAACTACCTGAGAATCTCTTTCCTCTTGCTCTCTCTAACTCCAGCCATATGCTCTAATTGCAAACACATGTGGCTTTGATAAAGGCTCGCTCAGTGGTCGTTCAACATTTAGTTCCCTCGGAGCAGTTACTGTAACACAGAGGAACAGTGTTGCTAAACTGACCCAAGAACCTCTTCCATCACACACGTCAGACAGACAGATGCAGATGAAGACAACACCAGCACTCTCATGAGAAAGCAAGTCACAAAGATCCACAACCCAATAAAATATTGTGGTAAAATGAGGTAAAGTATGAATTTATGGGATATCAAGAAACTGAAACAAGCAATCATAAATCACAGGGTTTAATATATCAAAGAAACCAGTGACACTGGTACAATCAAAATATTGTTGAATGACAGAGTACAGTAGAGTAAAAGCAGAGAAAAATGCATCTATTGTTTCTTATAAAGGGTGGCTGACTATAACTGACAGGATTGGTTTTAGCAGTGACATCAAAGATCAAGATAAAACATTATCCCTATAAACATTTGTAAATGTGAATTAATCTCTGTAGGGATCTTTGCGGGGGTTCCAGCGTGCTCACTTGTTTATGAACGAGTAGTCTTATGTTTTAAGATTAACCAAGACTCAACACACTGTACAGTATTTTTATAACGTACTGTATTGGCCTTGTTTGGTCTTTTCATCAAGTACAAAGTATAATCTTACATTTCAACATGTTGGACTTTTCAAGTTGAGCAAAGGCCTTTGTGAATAGAACAGAACAATGCTGCAGCATCTAAACAGCAGTTAGTAAAGAAAGCCCCCTATGTTTATATGAGGTTTATTGCTAGACTTGGCAGTATATTTCCCAGTTTTATGTGGCATCTGACAAAATTATTTTACAGCAACTCACTTTCTCTCATTGTTTTGGGGCCATGATGAGGACTTGAATACGACCATCCATTATATTTTAAAACAGCAATCCTCAAGGAACCTTAGGGCACCACTATTAAAGTAAAGAAGCTTGTTTCACAAATAAAAACATGTTTTTGGTATTTCTGTGATACTAACAATTTATGACAAGAGTATTTGAGACTATCTTATAGTGGCTGATCTGTAGAACTGTAGAAATCTGCCAGTCCCTCACACTCCTCCCAGAATACTTGTGCTACTGTACTAATTTAGTGATCTGGAACTCTTGGTGGGCTACAGACAAACTAAACCCAATATCACACTGGACTGCTCCAAGACAGTTGTACCTCACAACAAAGCATGCATTCTAGACAAGCTCTTTCTTTCTATCTCAAGGTTGAATGCAAACCCACAAAGGTCCAGCAGTGTATGCAACTCTATGTAAACAGTGTGTACCAACGTGGTATCTTTTTGTAGCATAATCTTCAATCATAGTTAATGGGCCCATGGTAACGACTGACTGTTGGTTAGGTCAGACTCAGATACTTAGCTAAAGAGCTTACTCACACTCCAAGATCAATAGACAGACAACGTCTCTCTGTTTCAATGATGGGGAAATAGTTGTGCAGCGCATATTCTTTTTCTCCAGTTATTAGATTGATAGATCGCAAAAGCCTTTCCAGGTTCTATTGAGAAACGTAACGTATAATGTAACTGTTGATGAGATGATTCTCAGAACCCCAATATCATGCTGCTGCTTAATTCTAGGCTTAGTGACGTACAATACCAGTCACATCTGCTGAAACGTTGGTATAACTGTGGTAAGATGAGTCGCAATGTTTTACTTTTTTATCTGTACCCTGTATGTATTTTGTTAGTATTTTGACAGTGGTTGTACATGTTGGATGCTTTTCAAATTGGACTCTGAGTCTGACAATAAAGCTGAACTAAACATGAGTGTGTCTTAAACCCATGAGTAAGCTGACTTGTCATTCTTTCTCCAAGCTTGAAGACAAGGGGAAGGACAGAGTCAGTAGGATGATCGCCTAAATTTGCATAGGTAAAGGAAATAAAGTGTAACAGACGTGGTCTTGCAAATTCCGTCAGAGGTATTCGGGCCTCCGTCCGCTCCCACAGGGAGTCCAACTCACCACCTCTGACTTCCCAAGCGCCACCACTACCAACTACGCCAACGAAAAGCTAGCAATATTTTGACGCGGGTGGCCTGTTACATACTTGAGGAGTGAGTTTCACCACACACCGGCTACAAAATCACTTGGTCCAGTACATTTCAGGCCCTTCCTCACCTCTCTTCCCTCCTCTTCCTCCTCCCTGCCACCTCTCCTCTTCCTGACAAACACGTGACCTGCCGGACATTCCTGACCAGTTCAGCCTCTACCTGAATGTCTAATCCTACTTGTGGCAGCCACTGGCAGATTACGGCCCTATCCCCTGTCCTCATCTCCGCTAGAGGAGAGCTAAGAGGGGCCCACAGACCGAGTGTGTATAAAGCATCTTAATTGCCCTCAAGGCCGGATTACCCATGAGGGCAACTGGGCACTTGCCCAGGGGCACATGACATCTAAGGGGCCCTGGACAATGTTGCTTCACTCGGTTACCTGCGCGTCGTCCGTTACTGTTTACAACGTTAGCTTGGCTACTTGTTTGGCGTTGCCTTTTCAGCGTGAGGTGTGGCGTGAGAGCGTGAGAAATTGTTGAAATGCGTGTGTCACACGGCGAAACCGTGAGAGTCGGCAGCTCTGTAGTCAATTTCTTATCTTGTTAGTTAGCCTACTGCATCCAATCAGCGCTGAAGTGCAGTACATACCCTTTCCATTCAGAGTTAATGTAATGTGTTTTTTAGTTAATGTCATGTAGTTTTCCATTTAGGGGAGCGTGTTTTTGTATTGGGGGGAGGTGAACAAGTCATCCGATTTGGGGGGAGTTGACTCGTATTCGGGGGGAGTGTTTTCATTTGGGGGATGTACTCATATTAGGGGGGTGTTTTGCACTTCAGGGCCACAGTATTGTATGCCCCGCCCAAATAAACAAAACAAATACACACTCAACTTCCCAAGCTCGCTGTGGGTGCCCTTCCCTCAGTGGGCTGACAAACTTTTCTAAAATGGTCTTAAAACGATAACAGGAGTCTGGGGAAGAAACAAAGAAAAAAAGAGACTGCGAAATGGTGCCCGTGCATCACTTTCAGGTAAGTCCATGTTTAATCATTGTTAAATACGGGAAATGTGCTGCTAATTTAATGGTTAGCCTATGCATACACCTCAAACCTGCTGACGTTATTGCTAAATTGCCGTAACTAGCATCACATCAAACACAGGGGGGGGCGATTGAGACTTGTTGCCCAGGGCACAGAAAATTGTTAATCCGGCCCTGATTGCCCTGTGTTCCTTCATGAGTTTCCTGGCCATAGCAGAGTTTTTGTCATTGTTATCAGAGCGATGTGTCTGTAGCAGTGAGTGTGTTGGAGGGGGGGGGGGGGGCACTTCTGAGATCACAGCACTCCTATTCAGGTCAGATCTGTATGATAGGAAGGATACAGGTCTGGGTCCTCTAACACCACATTTGACAAGACTCCTCTTACCAGTGTTCTGGCTCCCTTGATTTTGACTGAGTTTGTGTGTGTGTATGTGTCTGCCTGCCTGCCTGGTTCTGCCAGACGGACACCAGAGCCATTCTGGTTTTCTTTTACAAAGACTTATAAAACCAGGGGACCATTTGTTCCATGTTTTCAACTTCAGTTATGTACAACCATCTGGACCACAACCCTAAACCACAGTTTCACCAACAACTCTCAAAATGGATAAGCTTAGTTTGTATTTGAACCCATTTCCCAGCTGTCCTGTGTCATTTTTATTTAGCCAACAAATCAATTTCTCTTATTTGGTGTAATCAAGATTGTTTCTTTATTTGCTACCTCTTGCAAGGCCCGGCAATAGAAGGATATATCCAAAGATGCGTGGGTAAATGAAAAAGGAAACAAAATTAGGGTCTGAATGAATGTCATTAATTTATTGTCCGGCATCGTTCAGAGAATGACAGCTGGTTGAAGCTGTCCAAACCTCAGACGCAGATGTGCATATGTGTACAGCCAACACTGAAACCAACACAGAGGACCAAACATTCACAGCCAAAACTAAATCTGTTTAAGGACTGAGCAGTACTGTAGATGAACAGTGTGTTTTGTTGGTTGTTACAGCTCCTGATCTCTTCTACACCAAGGAACTGAAGCTAGAAGATCAAGCTGGGCTTGAAGTGGTGAAACATAGCACAGTACCTACTGAATACTGACCATTTACTGTGACATAGGAGGTGGTTTGGAACCAACTTGTTTGTCACAGACTTCAAGACCTGTCCTTGAGGACATACAAAAGTTATTTTGGGTAAATGGGTAGACTTTGTCAGTGGGAGGTCAAAATGTGAATGTGAGCAACTCAACCCTTACTGATGTGATAGTTCCCTTGGGCATCCAGGCCCCATCTGACCCTGTGGTTCTGCCCTTGGAACAATTTGGGGAGGTGTGGGTTTACCTGAGAGGCAAACAGGTCCACCAGTGTCTTCATAAACCTCTTCCAGATCTCGGAGTACTCAGTGAGAGTAGCTTGCCTACTCCTAACCCCTTGCTTTGATGTAATTCTATAACCCAAAAACCCCTAGAAATAGCACTTGAAACTTCCTCACAAGTTCACATTTTCCTTTTCTTTACTATTCTTGCAGGCATTTCAGGTCCCTACAGCCATACAAGCTCATGGACACACACAGGCCTGTGGTTAGGGAGTAAGGAAGACATGGGGAGAGAAGCGTAAAAGTAAGGAGTGAGAGATAAGTGTGATGAGGAACACGTCTGTGTGATGGCTCTCCTCCAGGTCTATAGTGTCTTCTCTTTGTTGTTGTCCCGATGTTACGTCTGTTCTCTTTCATCAAAGTGTTTATGGCAGGGGAAGACCACATCCCACCATAGACACACACACCTACCCCCATTCACACCAAGGAGGACCCCGATGTTTACTGTTCTCTGGTAGATATCGCCTGAATCACCCATCCTCAGCACATGCCTTGTGGCTGACCATCCCACTGCCTGGTTGAGACATGGCCTTATAACAGAAAACTAATGCATTTACCCGTTATGTTACCACTTCAGTCACTGTACTGTGTTGTTGTCTTAACACCACTGTCGGTCAACCACCTTTGACATTATGAGGGGCACACAGGAGGCTCCTTCCCGCAGTGTGTCTGAAAGATCAGGAGCTAGGAGAGGAAGAAAAAGTCTAAACAACAATCTACTTATTGAGAATAAGCTTACTGCTCAATAGATGAACTGGTTCATGTAATCATGCACGGTAAGTAATCTAATAGGGATGTCTCATACTGACTGTGGGGCGCTATTAGAACGTTTTTGTTGTTTACAAATCAGACTTTTGTAAGGTGGTCTTGGCAGTCTTGAAGGGTCTTGGAGAAAAGAAAATTACATAATACTGTTAATGACACAGTGGGAAGCATCAAGTCCCTATACTTGCAGTCTGTCTCATCAAGCTTGATGGAAAAAACATCCTAGGGAGACCTGAATTCTCAGTCCAGGAGCAGTGCTCACTGGATTCCAAATACACAACAATAAATGATGTCACTCAGGCTCAAGGTGGTTAGAATAACCCACTAGTGTCTCTTACCATGAGTCCTTACTCTATCCATCTGCCTGCCAACTCATCTCATATCAGCATAGACATCTGAAATGCTATTAAATACGGGAATAATGTGTTGATTACTTGGTGAGACAATTTCCATACATATTGTTCCACGTAGCCTTAAATTACATTCACCTCAAGGACATGATTCTTAACAGTATTCTTAATTAGGTGGAGCGAGAAGGAGAGAGATTTTGGAGGAGGATTCAGAAGGCAAAGGATAGATGGAAAAGAGGATAGGAGAGTTGCAGCAGACAGAAAGGAAAAAGTACATTTGCATGCACAAGATTACAGAGCCCGGTGAACAATATAATATAATGTAGTATATACATATATATTATACCGTAATTCTTCGATTATTACACCAAGGCTCTCAAGTTTTGAAGACACGCAAGAGTGACATTCTCTCCCCACCCCCCACCCCCCTTTAGTTTAAACTGACCATCGAAAATACCCTCTTGGCATGGACGGATTAAGAAACCACGGGCTCCTGGGCCTGGACGTGTAGAGGCCCCCCCCCCTGCCGTTTAAATTTTTTTTTTTTTTCACGCCGTTCAATTTTTTATTGCGAGATTAAAGCGAGATTTCTTTGTTCAAAAAACTGTTACAAATATTTTTTTAAAGCTCATGTAAGGAATCTCACTTGTCCTAGTTAAGGCCTACCAGTAAAACATATTTAAAGGATCATACAGTGAAATGTTATGATGTGTTATGATTGAGGGGCTCCATTCAGACAGATCAGGGGTGGATAACATCAGAATGGGGTCTTCATGAAGAACAACTTTACAGAAATGCCACATAAACAGCGCATTTGTGTGTAGGTTGGGGGTGGGGGTGCTTAGACAGAGCTCTAATGCTATTGTTTTGCACTTGCTTTTTGGATTTCTCCCTACAGAGTTGAAGGGCCCATATTGCATGGAGTACTCAACCCCTCTAAAGTCCTATAGATAAACTGAGGGGATAAACACTCATTTGAAAGGTATCATGATGGTTTCTTTCTTGTGACATCTTCAAAGTGAATCTTTAGGCTATTCTTTAATTTTACAGTAGGACTTTTGGGGCCCTGTTATTGACATGAATGACTTAAGCCTAGCATATACCGGCTATGGCACATCGTGTCATATCATCATAATAATGCAAAGTTAATAAAAGCTACTTCACGCAGAGGCTCTGTCTTAGGGGCCCCCTGAGCTCATGGGCCCCTGGTGCCAGTAGGCTTGTTCGGTAATCCATCCCTCAGTAGGACTATTCGGGCCCTGTTACAGACATGAATGACTTAAGTCTAGCATATACCGGCTACAGCGCATCGTATCATATCAATACAAAGTTAATAGCAGAGACATCACGCAAAGGATCTGGCTTAGGGGCCCCCTGAGCTCATGGGCCCCTGGTGCCGGTAGGCTCGTTCGGTAATCCATCCCTCAGTAGGACTGTTGGGGCCCTGTTACTGACATGAATGAATTAAGTCTAGCATATACCGGCTACGGCGCATCGTGTCATATCATCATATTCATATCAATACAATGCGCGGAGGCTCTGGCTTATGGGCCCCCTGAGCTCATGGGCCCCTGGGCCTGGGCCCGGTAGGCCCGTTCGTTAATCCATCCCTGCCTCTTGGCATCAGCATTAGAATGTGAAAGTCCTAAACCAAGACTGCAATCTTCCACCTGGACTGTGTCTTCCTTTGTCTCTTCCTCCGTCTCCTCCTCTGTCTCCTTTTCTGTTTACTCCTTTAATGGGCCTACCCTTTCCGCCACCTTCTCTGGGCCAGCATCCTCTAACCTGGCCCTTTTAGGGGGCTTTCCTCTCAGGGTGAATGAGAGGATGCTTAATTGCTATTTACCTGACATCTTTGAAAGATCAATTCCGAAAGACTTTCGGAGGACGTTCACAGAATCACGTGAACAATTCCAGGATATGCTTTTTTTCATTGGTTGTTGCGTTAAATCTTACCCAGATACAATAGTACTATTTTCTGATAGTTCCATAGTGAGAGCGGCCCGGCCAAAGACATTTTGGTTGGGCTGTGGCATAATAAATATATTATAAATAGTTTTCCGCGTGAGAAATACAATGTGTGGCGGGAGTGCGTGACAAATGACCGAAATGAGTGACTGTCACGCTCAATGCGTGACACTTGAGAGCAGGGTCGGTTCTTCACGGGGGCCTACAGAGGCCAGTGCCCTTGCAGGGTTTATGCAGGAATCCTGAAGTTAATTTCAATACCTTTTTAAGACGTTTTGAAGACCTTCTCAAAATATTTTAAGACCTCATCGCCACTTCAAGTTCTAATCTGCAAAAAACCTTAAACTTAATAAACAGTTGTAGTTTGCAAATAAATCTATAGAGCACAACCATACAACAGAACTCAGATAAGCTCGGAAGAAACAGAGCTCAAAATAATGAATTAAAGAATAAAAGGTAAGGTTTATAGAAATATTTGAATGTTTGAGTTCAGTGAGCAGTGATTCACCGCAGTATTGAGACACCAGATAACCTCCGCGCGCATCGTTGTTGTGCCACCTATAGCCACCCTGATGTCGGCAGACGATGGGACAGAAGTCGCTGTCGTAGCCGTTTTGTTCAGCTGTCGTGTTGGGTAGTGTTGTCGCTTGTGGAGCACAGAATCTGGCAATGGACTGCTGCGAGCACGTCATTGTTTATAATAGTGTTGGGGAGGAAAATAAATATATTCATGCATACTTTTTGAAGTCAAACTCTTTGGACAAAGCGTGAACAAAATGTATTACCTCATAAATTTGGGATTAAGACTTTTTAATACCTTTTAAGGGCCTTAATTTTCCCTAAATGGATTTATCAACTTTTAATACTTTTTAAGACCCCGCGGATACCCTGCCTTGTAAAAATTTGCCTGGCCCCCTCTGAGCTGACCGAATAAAAAAAATAAAAAAACGTTTTAAACAAGTTTTTCTTCTTCCAGTAGTCATCGTGAAACGAGTAAGGGACATTGCAGCCTTTTTTGCCCAGTAAATAAAAAAGTTAGGAAACATATCAAGGTATTGAGAGAGCTGAGGAGCTGGAAGAGGGAGAGCCAGAGCCGTTTGTATGACTTTAATGTTGAGCAAAATTTAAAAAGTATTTAATGTTTAAATATCATTTGTTTACGTTTTTTTATGTGCCCCTCTGATTAAACACTGCCCCCCCCTTGGCCCCCCCAGTAAAATGTGTATAGAACCGCCACTGCTTGAGAGCCCTGTTACAAAATTTTAATTGTTGGTGCGGCGTTTATTCAAGGGTGGTGTTTATTCGAGGGCGGCGTTTAGTTAGTAAGAGAGTTCGTGAATTGTAACTGCAGTGCGGCCATAGACAAACAAATCCCGGTATTCTAGGCTAGCTGCGCTAGCATGCTAACGTGTCTTTAGACAAGCTTGCTAGTTCGCTACATTAAATGTTCTTACCTAGTTTGAACAGTACGGTCTTCTACCGATTAAGCAACGAGCATATGTCAATGTTGGCTCGACTAGCTCTATCTCATCTGCTTTTTATTGACGCTGATTTGCAAGTAGCCTAATGCAAGAACAGCAAGATTGCGAAAACACCTACCGTAGCCATGTAAACTAGTTTAGCTTGTAAACGTAAGGGCACCTGACCTGCCTCTCTATATTTCTTTCAATAGTGAGTCATGCTACTGCTTTTCACTTTCTGCTCATTTTTTTGTAAGCTTCCCTTCTAATGCCGACTAACAGCTATCTCTAGCTAGCGTCATTTGCTAGGTAAGGTAGCACTATGTTGATGTGAAATTTGAAACGTATTTAGCTAGCAGTGTGCTCCTATTGCAACATGTTCATTAAAATGACATGCTGCTACTACTTTATCTCTTCCGCCTTTATTACACAATGTTCATTTTTGTTGCGGCTTTCATTCTGCGTTTATTATTACACAATGTTCGTTTTTAGTGCGGTGTTTATTCGAGGGCGGCGTTTAATCGAAGAAATACAGTATTTAAACAATCCCCCATTAAGTATATTATATATTTACTTTAATCTTACAAACTGTGTAGAAGCCTCTGACTAATTGGAGAAGAGCGAGAAAACAGAACTGATTATAGTAAGAAAGGCGATAAATACCATGGACATATTACACTCACAATGGCAATATAGCCCTATAGGTAAAACAAATCTCAATGATTCAATACATTTCAATAACCCCCAATTAGTTTAGAAATAGAATTAGCCTATAAAAACTGGAGACATAAAACATGCTGTCATCACTTGTGATGATAACACAGTAATGAAAGAAAGTATTTGCACACAGAGATGGGAGTGTGATTACTTAACCGATAAAAACTCGAAATCCCTGCTGGGACATGTATTGGGCTGATTCCAAAAACAAACAACACAGGTTGGGGGGGATTTAAGTTGAAAAGGAAGAAAGGTTATGACATATTTGACAAGGAAAACAGGAAACCTCCTGTTTAAAAACGAATGTATGTAAAGAGCTATCAACAGAGCTCTAAGCCAGCTCTTTTCAGCTGTATTTAAAACACATGCATGGACAATGTATGAAACTTCTACTGGTTTTACTAATCACAGAATTTAAGATTTCATCAACACCTATTGTATGGCCGGAACAATAATTTAATCTAAGTCAGACATGTTGACCAAATAAAACTGTACCCAGTGTCGTTAGACTGCTGTTACTCCTCTGACCTGGAAACCAACTTGAAACTTAGCAGGAATGTGAGCAATTCCCTTGATCCAATTACAGAGGGTCTTGGCATGTCAAGAAAAATTAGAGTAAGGTGCTGGCGTTCGTTAGGGAAGCTAAAGGCAGACCAGTAATTAGCCTGCAGCTCGTGGCTGTGTTAGCAAGCATGTGTGCCAGTTACTGGATAGGGGATCTCTGTAACACAATGCTTACCTGAAAATCCATGTCTCGTGCTCCCGCTGGGAAATAGGTGAGACGAGGGAGAATGAAAAACATGTCCAGTAATCAGAACAAATCCTTCAGCTTGGAGATTGGTTTCCTCCCATATTTCAAATAAAATGTTCAGTCACTAAAGAGTAAATTATTAGTAGCATCAGAATTATGATTAAAGACAATGGAATCTAATTTTCAAGTCATGGACTTGCTCTTATGTAGGCCTACAACTAAAATATGTAACAATAAATTAAATTGGGCGGGGGGGGATTTTGCAAAACTGTTGGCCAAAAACCTGAAAAGAAAAAGCTGTTTTCTGTCAAGGTATTGTTCCCTACATGGATGATTCATGTAATTTTATTAAAAGATATTCTTCCTCAATTTGATTTTTTTGATTTATGAGAGCTAATTAAGTGGTCCAAATGTTTCTTAGTCACTTCAATTATTCCACTAGAGGCATCATCAGAGGACCTAAAGTTGCCTGCGGGGGAAAACAGTGGGGTTCAAATTGGTGTTGCACAGAACCTTTCATTGTTGTCCAATATTATTTAGGAGCTCTCACGCTTTCTTCCGCTAAAGCAGGAGTGGGATGATGGAGCCAAGACCCAGGTTTCCAACAATAAAACCAGCAACACAACACAAAAGTTACAAAATGACAATACTCAAATACACTTTTTCATATTAAGCTGATGTTGAAGATTGAGTTTTGATAGACAGCTCTAGATGTCTGGATTACTCATCAAGTGTGACTCTTCAAACAATCATGGTCCCACAACCACCTCTTTACACTTCACACTTGTTTTAGCATCCACTTCCTCCTGAATGTCCCTCTCTAAGTCACTAAATGACAAACCTGCTCAAAAACATAAAACAAACAATAAGTTAATTTAACATTAAAGAACAAAGCACAAAACAGCTGGGCGTCCATCCGCTTTGTAAAGTCCACAAATCTGCTGGTATGTTGCCAGCCGTTTTCAACACCTTATCATCATCAAAGGCTCTCTTGGATCTCAGTCCACATGCCTGACTTCACTTGACAGAGAAATGTCTCTTCTTACAAGGCAAGCTGAGGTAAGAGAGAACCCTACACATCGGGCCCTACAGTACACTCCGGCTTTCCCAAACAAGTCACATTAATCCTGCACACCAGGACACTCTGACCTAACGGATGACCACATAAGCAGCTGCAGCTTGTTCTCTTATCAGCTAAAGCTAGCGTGACATACGAATTACACTTAGGAGGGGCCTGCAGTCAGTAGTAAAAACAATACAATTTCTTTCCTTTCCCCACCTCCATTTCTCTCTCTCTCCTGCTCTTTATCCAACTGTTCTCTCTGTCCCTGTTCGTGTGTGGAAGCGTGACAGGCTCTGCTCCCAGAGGTGGAAACCAAAACATCCAGGCCACTTCAGTACAACTACACCCAGCTCTGGTCTGCAACAGAACCATGGTCGCTCTGAATTATTTAAAAAATCGAGTTAAATGATAAGATTCTCCATGTCTGCACGGATCTTTTGTGTCCGCGGCCAGAAGTGAACGGGTGTGTGACGTCTGTAAGTAAATCAACATCAACATGTATCCCCCGCGTTACAATTTGTCTACCGAAGCAACAAGTCCCTTTGTACTGTGCCTCCATGAACCTGGAGGTCAGCATGTTCTATTCCCAGATTCAAGTGGCAAAGTGGTGCTCCGATCAATCGCCTCGTTACCATTGCTAAATGAATAATTGGCGGCGAACGTTAAAGGAGTGGATTTTTGGCCCGGTTGTCATCCAGCAATGTGACATTTACCCACCTATGTATGTCATCTGTTCTCTATGCCGTGAACGTACCATTGGTTCCCATTGAGCCATTTAAATGGTGACAGAGCCCCAGTTCTCACCATGATGACACCAGAGACCACACCACTCCTCTGTTAACAAGCTGTGGCAGAGACCCACCCTGGTGGAGCCCACACCCCCATGGTCCATGGCCAGACAGTGTTGAATGGTCAGAATGAAACATATTCAAATTAAAATATGTTTGCAGTGGGCACATCACGGTTGGAATCGTATTCATAGAATGATGTACTGCATGAGACTTGTAAAATGAAAAGGAGGTTGTCTTGGCCTAATGGTAGATGCTGTGAGATCTGGGATTTAATGGAGAGAATGTGAAATATTTTGATGGTTATTGGTGAAAGATTAAAGAGAAATTCCTCAGTCCAAAGGAAAATAGCAGAGTCACAGTGTCAGAGTAGTGAGTGTGATGGGTTGGAGAACAAACCCTTCTTCTAGTAATTTCTCCGATTCCTCAACAGAACATCTCATTAGGAGGCGATAACCATGCATGAAGAGGATGGAGGGATAGAGGAAGGAGAAAGTGAGAGAGGGCCACATCACTGGTGTTTATATCACCATAAAATCTACAAGCAGATTAATCTCTTCCTGTGGCGACCTCTGGGGGAGGAGTCAGCTGATTAATCTTGCCTGGTTGGCCGTCTGACCCCTGGTGAGTCGTCTGTCAAACAGGGCCAAGAGCACAATCACAGTCAGCCCTTTAAAAATGAATGAGGTTCTGTTCTGGGACGCTGTGTGGCAGGCCATGTACTCTCTCAACCTAACCCAACCCAACACCACCACACCCAAATACTCTCCCTCTCATACACAAACAAATATTTTCTCTCTTCATCTTTCTATTTCTTTTTTTTGGCTGATCAAATATTAATTTTTCTTTTCAAGTTTCCAACACAAAAACAAAACAACACAAAACACACCCCCGTGGCAACCATCCCTCCCTCACCCTTCACAATTCAGACATATCTAATTCAATGTCAAGTTGCATATAGTAAAAAAAGAAAGAAAAGGTAAGTACAAAATTATCAGAAATAGAACTTCCATGATAATTATATATACATCATTGATGTAAATTATGTTCCGTGTACTTATATGTTATGTTATGCCAGGTGCTTGCGTTGTCTTAAGAATTTCAGTGCCCAGTCTAACCTTGTGTTGTTCTGTGTACCTGACAAATAAAAGACTTGAACTTATAGTAACAAAAAAATAGGAATAATAATAATATTCTTATAAAAATAAAAAATAAATATTTCAGACCATGTTGCTATCGTCGTTTCGCAGGCGCCGTGCATTCTGGCCACAGAAATTTCAGAAACTGTTATGTCAAGAAATGTGTTAAGCCATTGTAATCGAGTCAGTGTATGTGGTGGTAGCCAGCGTTGAACTAGGATCTTTTTAGCAGCAGTCAACCCAGATAATGCTATTCATTTTTCTAATTTGGGAAATGGAAACATATTCAAGTGTGGCTGTGGTGGTGCAAGGTAAGTCCGTCCCTAACAATTCTGATAGTGTAGATGTCACCATCTTCCAGAAATGAGCCACAGGGTCACAATACCAGTACATGTGCATAAATGTTCCCACATGACCACCAGTGCACAGATCACAAAACACAGGATTCTTAGAGGATTCTATAATTGAACCCCACACTTTATCCCATTGTATCGAGTCATCATTTTGATTCAGGTCCTTTAACCCAATTTTGTACATAAAGAGAAGTGAAAGAAGATAATATAAATTGGGAATACAGGAAAGACACTATACCCTTTGGATTGCTTTTGCTTAGAATATTATGCAGGGGATGGATCACAAGTGTTGTGTTCCAGGGAACTCCATAGGCTTTCATAGAGGACCTTAATTGAAGGTACAGGAAGAAAGCGAAGCCAGGCAGATTATATAATTTACATAGGTCATCAAAAGAACGAAGGCCATTATCATCAAAAACATCCCCTAAGACATGAATACCTCTGTCCCTCCAGGCAGGAAAATTAAATGGGGTTTTACCAGTTAGGAGTGAATAGTTATTAAATATTGGGGTATTCAGATGCCATTTCTGGGCAGGTTTTAGTGATTTTTCGGTGGCACAACAGACAATGAGAAGATAAGAGACTACTGGACCTAATCTTTGCTTAGCTTGTTTGCAAGAGAGTGCTGAATGAATCAGATTTTGGAGTCTGTGGGGGGGAAGCAGGACTCTCCTCTACAGGCCTCCAAGAAACCGATGCATTTGGGTTTAGCCAAACTGAGATTGGACGGAGAATGAAGGACGAAAAGTATAATTTAAAATTTGACACTGAAAGACCACCCTGTGCTCTTTGTGGAATGTGGACATTTTAATCCGAGGCTGTTTCCCCTTCCAAATAAATGTAGATGCTATTGACTGGCGTTTTTGTAGAGGTTTGGGAGGAGGGGCTAATGGTAACATGGAAGAGAAAAAATTAACCCTTGATAAATCTCCATCTTTACCACAGAGACACGGGCCCGCATTGTAAGCGGGGTGTGTAACCATCTGTCAAGGTCCCTATCAATGCAGTCAAGGATGCCCTTAATGTTTTAATATGCTGTGTTTGACAAAGATGGATAGACATCAATGCCCAGATATTTAAAGTGCTTTACGATAGGTATGTCAGGGGGCAGCAAAGAGGGGATTAATCTAGAGTTAAGTGGTAACAGTGACGATTTGGATCAGTTAATTTTATAGCCTGACATCTTACTAAAGTCTCTGAATGTATCTAGGATGTATTGAATAGAGGTGACTGTCTGATCTATAAATAATATTATGTCGTCGGCATATAACGCCAAGTGATGTTTTGTATTTTTATAAGTGATTAAGAGGATGTTGTCGTATCGACTGAGCAAGTGGTTCTAATGAGAGAGCAAACAACAAAGGAGAAAAAGGGCATCCTTGGCGGCAAGAACGTGAGACTAGGAATTGACAGGAAATATTAGGTTCCATAACTATTACAACAGAAGGGTTACTGTTAAGTAATTTTGTTGAAGAGATTGATGAATTGATGGTCAAAACAATAAATATCTAAAATCACCCATAAATAATCCTAGCCTGGCTGCCAGCCCGATTTAGCCCCGCCCACAAAAATAATTGGTCGGGAAGTTGGGTCTGGAGGTAGCCTGACGTTGTCATACTCATAATTCTAGTCAGAATATGAGTCTGAGAACTCTCCGTTGGGCTTTGACTACAGGGCGTGTTTCAAACGAGCCTGGAAAACAAATGCCTCTTCACTTAATTGGATAGATCTACAACCAATCAGAGCAACAGAGTATGTGACGTATGTTAAGCACCAGTTATCAACAGAACTAAACTACAAGCAGACTTGAAGTATGCTTGAAGAATGAATACAAACGATTTTTGCCTGTGTTGTAAAATTAATTTAAGGGTAGGGAGAGTACTTGTTCACACGGTTAACCTTTTTGAGCGAAACAATAAAGGGCAATGCATATACGAAGTTCTCCGTTTAGGATTACAACTCCATCGGGGCCAGCTGATAAATTAAACTTTTACCGAATCCCGTAGGAAGGACGGCAAAAACATATTTTCCATCGACAAATGCCTTGATTGCGTCTCTCTGTTCCTCTTTCAAAATTAATGCGCTGTATCATAGTATCATAACATCCCAGATCTCCAGCGGTAGCCATGTTGGGCTCCAGCGGTAGCCAATTGAGCGAAGAGGCATTTGTTTTACGAGTTCGGTTGAAACACGCCCCGTAGTCACAGCCCAACGGAGAGTTATCAGATTTATATTCTGACTAGAATTATGAGTATGACAATGTCAGGCTAAAATAATCCCATTCCAGTTGGTCAAATGCTTTTTCTGCATCTAAAGACACCACCGCACACGGTGACTCAATATCCCGAGCTGCATGGATGATATGTAGCAGTCGGCGCATGTTGTCTGATTCTGAACAAGACTTTATGAAGCCTGTCTGGTCCTGATGTATAAGTTTGGTAATGTATAAATCTACCCGTGTGGCTAGCACTCTGCCAAATACCTTTATTTCTGTGTTTAAGATAGAAAGGGGTCCATAGTTGATACACAATATGGGGTCCTTGTTGGGGTTTGGTAGCACTACTATTATGGCTGAGTTAGCATCATTAAAGAAGGAGCCTTGTTTGATTGATGAGTAAATCATATCCCAAAATAGCTGGCCAAGTACATCCCAGAATTTTATATAAAACTCAGGGGGAATCCCATTCAAACCAGGCTATTTTCATTTTTTCATGCCAGAGATGGCTTCAAATAAATCAGAAAGCATGATGGTTCTACTTAGATGGTTGGCTTCCACTTATTTCTCTTGCCTTCACCTGTCTATCTCTTCTGTCTCTCTTGTGTACCCCCACACTCTATCTTTGTCTCTCTCTCTTTCTCTAACTTTTCAGTCACCCCTCCGCCTCAGCTACTTTGTCAAATGTATTTTAGTTCCTTACTGTTGAGATAAGAGGTAAGTTCTGCATCTTTTGAAGGTAACACTATTGGACCATATACATGTATGGTCATGAAGAAAATACCCTTACCACCAGGTCACAGACACTGACAACATCATTGGGCATTTTTTACTGTATTTTCATAAACAAAAGCTAAAAACTAAAGAAGGCCTTTTAGACTGGCTCCTCTCAGGGTGGTCCACGCCAGGACCCTAGAGAACACTCAGGGGTCAAAGGTTGCTCATTAATCACGAATAAGAACTCTAAGAACAGCTCATTTATTCTGAGGGATTCACACACAAAGTCTCACAATATACTTTTAAAGGGTATATACAGTATATTACTGACTGCCTTAAAATGTATATTAGGTTTACAGGCTGAATAATTACAGTACATCAGAATCTGTTTTATTTGTCATGTAAGTTCACACAAACAAGGAATTTACTGTGGCGCATACAATGAACATATACGGATCTTAAATAAAAAAGAGGAATGTACAAAAGTCTAATTAATACTAAAGAACTAAACAATATGTAAGCTATAAAATCTAATATAAATATAAAAATAGGACAACATAACATAACTGTGAGATGATTTTTTTTATTACTGAGGTAAGTGTGCTGGCTCAAGGTAAAAAACAAGAGGGAAACTACAAAACGGTTAAGACTCAGGCCTAGAAATCACTGAACAACCATAGCCATTACCTTATTTTACAACTGGTCTGCCAAACCATTCTTCTCTTCTGCTAGACATTTTTAAGTCTCTTTACCAACGCAAATTAACCAACATCTCAAGTACTTGTTGAGGTGTAAAACACAAATGGTCTTGTTAGGGCCCAAGATGTCATTAGGGTAAACGTTTGGGGAGGAAAAAAGTGATTAAACATGGTGGGTTCTGCTGACACTGGTTAAGTGCTGGTTGGCTGCAGAGTGAGAGGTGTGACCGTGTGACACCTGAAGGGACGGATGTTTTTCTCTCTGCATTCACTCATAACCTCCTACATCAGCGGAATTTGTATCCATCAACAGATTTTAGGGCCATTTGGCTTTCTTGATAACAATAAAAAAGTGTTTATGTCAGAAAAATTAATGTAACTTGTAATCAGCATACAAAGATAGTCTAACACATAGTGCTATTAAACATTACATCAGAGAACTGGTCCATAATATTTTTTGTTTGGCAATGTTTTAGTAAAGTCTGCACTTGGCCAGGCTGATACTCAAAGCTCAGATTTCAGAATCCTACTCTGATGAAAGGTGATTTTCATGTGCTGAACTACAGAGCACAGTGGAGCTGTGTTATCATTGCCAAAGCGTGATCTAAATGTGCAATAACACACACAATCACTCTCCAAGGAATAAGCCACTCAAGTCAACAATTGTCTAACTCAGAGCCGTCCATGGGTTTAATAGCTGCACAGTCTGTTACAACACTATACATACAACCTACTTACTGGCCTGACTGGGAGTGGGTCAGATAGCTTGTGGTTACAATAACACAGTTAAGCTACATGCTAGCTCTGCTAGCTTTCGCTGGGTTATAGACCAAACACCAAAGCTCTTAGATTTGTCAGCGGGTTGCCAGAAAAGTTGCAGATGATCTTATGAATAGCTGATTGCGCCACACGCCGGTTATAGACCTGGGGAATCCCTGCTGTGTCAGACCTGGCAATCGTACCACCTCCCAGTCAGCCTTGATTGGAACTGAATACCCCTCACTCCACCCCAATTCAATCATACCATTAAGTGTTGCAACAAAGATGATGTCCCTGCGTTAACCTGTTTGCCCCAGTTGTCATGGGGACATGTCTCTCTGTGTTTTGGAGGCTGTGTCTAAAGTCAACACTGAGGCCATCAGCTTGAGGCTCAAGAGAAGTCAAGAGTGTTTATCAACCTTCAACAGCAATACTGATATTGCTAATATAATACTAATGGAAAAAGCAGTGTAATTTGTGACACTGGTCTGCATGACCTGGACATAGCAAGCACTTCCATGTGAAAATAAGTGGGTGTTCACTCTGTTTCTTTCCTTTGTATCATTTGAATCTCTGACTTTCTATTTTACGTGTGTTTCTACATGATTACAATGATTTAACAGAATACAAAAAATATCCAGCATTTTTTGGTCTCATTCTTCGAGGGACCTTTTGATGAGCTTGGACTGGCTGCACCGCAATCATGCATCATGTCTTTTGCTCATCCTTCATTAGACTTTCAGATGCAACAAATGCAACAGCTGAACAAAATTATCCCATGATTTATTTCTTAGGAGCATGGAAGATGACTGTTTTAGTACTGTTGCAGAGAGCAGATCGATGTGTGGAAATGGATTTGAATCATAAATCAAAGTCATGACTGTATAGACGTATTGAGAAAGATTGATGGTAATATATCAACCCTGAGATGAATTATGAAAAACAAGATTGTTCATAGAGTTGGAGAGAGCATGCACACATGAAGATACATAAACACAAACATTTAATCAGAGACACACACCCAAACCTGGTGACAACAAACATTAGCACAAGGCAATTTCTGAAATGATTAGCTAAAACTAGTAGCGGCCCTCTGCTTTCAAGCATGGCTGTCTGTAGAAGAGGGGAAATGTTTTGCTGCTATGATACAAATCTGCCTCCTACAGCTTTAACACATGAGCTCAACATTTCTGGCACAGAAATGTTGCCCCCCCTTCACTCTACCTCCCTCCCTCCCTCCTCTGAAAAAGAGCCAGTCTACATTGCTGTTCTCGTTGTTACACTGCAGAACCTCCAGACTTCTCTCCAATTCAACTACTACTAGTCATCTCAAAAAACCCTCCTCTCCTTTCCTCCCTCCTTTCCTCCCTCCTTCCCTCTCTAACTCCTACCCCCCCCCCCCCCCCCCCCACCACCACCATCTCTGCCTCACATACAGACCAGTCTAGCCCAAGGCAGGGAAACTGGGGCAGTGGAAAACCCCATTTCTATTTCATACTTTAGCTAAGAACTTATCAAAATAATTAAAAAATGTAGCCACCAACTGCAATTATCTCAAGCATCTGACTGTGGGAGTAATTTGGGTGATCTTATCCTTTAGGGAACTGGGTTGAAGAATAAAGGGGTTTAAGCGCAGTAGAAGAGTTACAACAGATGTACTGCAATGTAAACATTGATGCAGGCGTAAACATTGATGCCTTTCATGTGTGTTGCACCTTTGTGAGTGTTAAACAGTAGGTCAATCTGCTGTGCTTTATTTGATCAAACTCAAGGTAACAAAACAATGGTCTATATACCAGACCATCACCCCCATGCTGTGATAGAATTGTGTTTTCATAGGCCTCTGAGGGGGAGTTATATTAACAGTTCATCAGAAAGGATGGTGTTAACCCCCCCACAACCAAATCTTCTGTGGACACTAGCCTGCTGCCAGCTTTCAGATTTGGCTGTAAAAATGAAAAATGAGGGCCTGGGTCAGAGATAAGAATAAATCATTGACTTTGCACTGGCCCTGAGGCTTTCCTTTTTCTACTTTCTACAACGTGAAACTTAAAGATTTGTTGGAATCTCTTTTTCCCATGGGATGTTTGAAGGTTCAAACGCGCTATTCATCTGTGAGTGAATAGAGAACAGTGTGTATACCAGCTCTGATCCTTGACACTTCTGGTAGGACAGAGAAACTGCATGAAAGTACCATTACAACAGTCTTACCATATTTAATCAATTAGTATTCATCAATTAGTATAACATGTCTTTCATTTATTCTCTTTATAAAGCACCTGAGACTATGAAAATTATCTTCACACGTCTCACTCTTAAAAAAATAAAATAAATAACATTCAGTAATCACTCCAGCAGCTCTGTGCTTCACAGGAGGTTAAAAAAAGCAGACTTCCCACCCGGTCACACCAGTTCCCTCTGACTCCCCGCTGTGCACTTTCTGGAAGAGGTCTGAGCACGCTCAGATACGTAAATGACTCGAGGCTCGAGGGGGAAGGGGGGCATGGTAGGATGTATAATAGCCGTCTCAGCATTCATCGGTCTTCCCTATGTGACGTGCTGACGCTGTTGTATGATGTTACAACCCTGCAGTCTGGTGGAATGAGAAAGCAAAGCCGGAAATGTTGGCATATTGACGTCTGCAATTGTGATTTATATGAGGGGCTCGCCCATTGAGAGTGGGGAGGAGAAGGAAGAGGGGGGAAGCAAGAGGGGTATGGGGGGGAAGAGGTGATTCAGAACATGAGGAGCAGCCAGCATAAACATTGCACATGAATTGTGCTGAATCACAGCCAAGGGCTCAGTTTATATCATTGATGGACACTTGATTCCATTCTCAATGTTTATGCATTTCTTGTTTGTTAAACAGCTTGATGATGTTTGCCCCACTCTTGTCCTTCAAAGTTCTCTCGTTCCTAGCAGACCTAGGAGCACAGGATTCTTGCCAACCACTTACATGTTTTTCATGCTGACAAACATTCCTTGTTATGCCGAACCAACATATAGGCTTGCTTCTTAACAGAAACAAATTGCCTTCTAATGTCTTGGCAACTTCTCAACCATATGTACAGTACAATCTTTGGGACTGCCTGGATCCTACAATGGGGTATTGTTTGGGAAGCTAGCGGCAGAGGGGGGGTGGGGGGCGTCTAGATTGTGAAAGCTATTTCTGCTGAGCAGCTCTCAAAGGATCGACATCCTGGCCTGACACGCGTTGGCCTATGTTAACTGTACAGTGCATCTCCTCTTTCCTAAACCGTACTAACAGAACTCTCAAGGGCTACAGTCTGAGCTGTTCCCAGACATGTGTTTTGAGAAATGACTTAAGGTTTAGTTGGACGCTCATGTTGCACACAGCTTCATTAACTCTATAATGTGCTGGCGGATCGCAATTAACATGGCACACACGGTCCTTTTCTCTCTCCCAGGCAAACCTGCTCTTTAACAATGTCCCTATTGGATTCCAGGGGAGACCAAACAGGCAGATCTTTGTGGTTAATGCTTTGGCTACAGTGATTAGAGAAGAAAGTTCATCACACTGAGCTACAGTTTTAGCCTAACAACTTTTTAATGAATTGTTTCTTAACGTAAAAAAAATAAAACGAAATAACACATTTTAAATGTACCATGTCTCCCTTTTAATTTGGGATGAAGTGAGACATTGACTCCTCAAACATTTTCTCTCCTCACTGTGTCTTAAAAAAATTACAAATCAATTAAGCCCTTTCAGTGGATGACATTTGTTTACATGTCTGCTGGAGCTGTGAGGGGACGGCTGGCCTCCGTTTCCTTTAGAGCCTGTATATATATATATGTTTATATATAGACAACCCCCAGGAGAGCTGGTCTGTTGAGGTCAGACTGTAGTGCATGGGGCTGCCGTGGACTGTCACAGGTTACTGAGTAGGTGCCGCTTCAAGGTGCTGAGATGGATCAGTGTGACTGGATGTGGAGGAGAGGTCAACTCACTAAAAGAGACTTTTCTCATTAGTCTCAGAGCTCATGTTAGCTCTCTTGTCTGCTCATTTAACTTCCACACAAGGTCTCGCACTAATGTTCATAAAGACATATGGATCTTTTACGACTTTGAAACAAATCAAGAAAACTATAATGGTAATTTTATAGACCTCAAAGCACTGAATGGCACCTTTTTATTGGTGTAAATTAAAAAAAAAATATTTCTGGTGTGTCTAGTTCATTATAACACGTTTTCTGAGAAAATAGCTTTTTTAGCCTATGGACTGGGGTATTGGATGTCCAGTCATCAGTGATTGAAGATCTAATAGGGCTCAGTGGATCAAAGAGACGTGTTTTACCTTGGGCTATTTGCATGGAGTCAGACAGTACATTGAAACAACAGCAGGCTCTAACACTGCACTCAGTGTTTCCAGAAACCCTACTAAAGTCATTTAGGCAAACAGTACACATGGTAAGGGGAAAGTTACTGTAAGTACATGGACAATACACTGACATTGATAAAACAAGGGGGAAGTAGCTGCTGACATGCTATCTGAAACGCAAACATTCATGAGCTTTACACATGTGCACACAAAAACATATATTGACACGCTCTCACATATACATAGAAACCAACACGCATGTACAAATAAACACACACGCACACACACACACACACACAACTTTATAGAATATGACCAATGAGAATAAGAATGAAATGAATAGTTCCTGAGTGCCTGTTCATGTTCTGTTCATCCAAAAAGAGGCCAGGAAGATTGGGTGTGGTCATGGTTCTTATGACCACACCATCATGAGCAGAGAGCAGCTAAGCAGCAGATGAAAGAAAAACATAATTGGACTCAAGGTCATGTTCTACTATATTGCCAAACTAATCTCAAGACATGTCTCTTGTTATGTTTTGAGCACTGTGAATGACTTTCCAGTTAAAGTACTGTGAGAATATGTGAAATTAATACTTTTGAAAGGATTGTTCATTTCCGACACTTTTTTGACACACCCAGAGAAATACTTAACCAACTGGCAGGAATTCTCAGGCGAACTTGAAGTGACTACTTTGTTGTAGTTTTATCCTCTTTACTTTTCCAAGTCTAAGTCATCTAAGTTCAGGAACCTTCTCACATAAAAAAGAGGTACCCAATTGCACTTTAGATAGACTGGAACTGATTGGTCAATGTCATTGAAATTCCCTAAGTAATGTAGTACACCTGGTACTGGGTGGGATCCAGGGTGAAGTCCTCCCAGCTCAAGGTAGGTAAGGAGCAGAGGGGGGAGTGGTGGTCAAGGAGGGGGGTGAACTGTTGAACCACGACCATGTCAGGATGGCACGGAGCCAGGAGCTAACCAAACTGACCAAAACTGCTGTGTGGAGAAGATGGAAGGATTTACCCTTGGCATACATTTATCCTAATCAGTAGATTGTCTTTTAATGTATTTTTGTCGAATCAATATGTTGCATAATCTACTATCCATTGTTTGTTCGTATCACTGTGCAGATTGTCATTGACTTTTGTATTGCAGTCTTGTATATGTGTCCCCTTGTGTTTAGGCTGGGAAGAAAACGATCAGGAATGGGTACAACACGATTTACATTTGATCTATTCATTATTCTCCCAAATACTGTCTGGTGTTACTCTCTCTCTATTCAGCTGACTAGTATGCATATAAACCCCAGAACCTAGACTGGAGTCGCACCCTTAGTGGAGACCTTACACCCTAACACCTTTTTTCCCCTCATATACACCTGCCAGCTAACAGTAAACACCTCTATCTTCTCCAAACAATACCAGAGTTGAACCAAACCACGTACACGCACAATTTTTTGGGTTTCATTTCAGGTTTGGGACCATGCATTCTTGATGTGGTAGTTCTGCATTGAGACTTGTAACCTAGATTGCATCCTCGTGGTCTAATGGTAGACAGTTGTGCTCAGTGAGAGTTACATGAGATCCTAATAAAACTTCACAAATACGTTAGAATCCTATTCATAACAAACTGATCAAACACAGCAACTTTTACCTGAACATGGACTTGCCATGATTTTGTTTATCTTGACCATATTCTACTAGGTTTTCCCACAGTAAAAGAGCTACAATGTAATAAAGATAGATAATCATTCCCAGCCAACAGCTATGCCCCTAGGAGCTGCTAGCCTTTTCCCGCTCTGAGGGGTCCGCTGCCTGCCATTAGAAATATAGGAGCATGGGAGGTAGAACTGCTGGAAAGGGGCCCTTGTTTGGGGCCTTCCATCTGTTGCAGCCCTGGCCCGACCCCCTGCCGTGGCTGTGTTAGCGTTGATAAGAACCACATTTTTGGATCTGGGTTGAGGTGACACAGGCAAGCGGAGGGAACACTTTGACCGTCCACACTGGGAGACACAGGTGATCCCGTAGGAAAAGTAGACACACGCACACACGCGTCTCCTGTGGAGATAATAGGACCATAGAAACCCTTAGTCTGGCTCCCATTAGTTCTGTACTACTTTCTGATATTCCCTTAACTGTTGTTCTACAGTATGTGTGTGTGCTACATCCATGTAGCTATTTATCATGTACACACAAGATACATTAGATACTTACTGACCTTATTAGACCTAACCAAGTGTAACTGGGTAGCTTGAGGACCCATGAGCTTTTAGGTAACCCACAACTGACGTGGTGCTTCCTTAATGAGGCCCGCGATAGTTTAAATTGCGTGTAGTACTGGAGGTAAATGGGTTGCTGTATGGTTTACCTAATGCTTCAGGCATTAGCTCCGTGTGATGCAGGTTGACTGGCAACACTTAGCATATTGGTGGTAGCATGTTTTTATAGTGTTCAATGTGGTTGATGCAGCTTAATGTTTTTACATGTAGTGTCAGCCTCCTTACTTTCTGTGATGGTCGGCGACGCCTCCTCACTTTGTGACGGTGGGCAGGTGTGGAGTAGCGGGGCTACAAACAACAGCCCTCGGTATGTTAAATGTTCTTAATGATTCATTCATGTAGCCTATTAATGCTGTGTGTTTGTAGTATGTAACTAATACAGGCATTTCTACCACAGGTATAGTGTGTAGCTACCGCCACTGTATTTCCCATGCATATTTTGGTTTCTTTCTGTTTTCAGTTTTGTCTTTGTTTAAGGGGCTGTTCTGTGCTTATTGTTTTGGGGTTTACCCCTGCCCTTTAGTGTTTGTTATCTTTATTAGGGAGTACCTTTTGATTTTAATGCTGTGTATAAAATAAACTTTGTTCATTTTTTTGTGCTGTCAGTTTAACTCGTTATTAACGGCGTGAACACAAACCCATTTAACGGCGTCAAAAAAATTTAATTGCGTGACTAACGTTCTTTTTGGCCTAGCATTGCGTTGTAGTTTTTTTCACATGCGTTTGCAATAACTACTGACGTTAGAAAAACTATATCACCACACTGGATCTAGACCGGAAACAAAACAGGCACGCCGCACACACTTGTTTAGGCTTGCGAGCCGGCTGAAGACTAGGCTAGCCAACGTTGAGTGGATGGTGAGCGCGAGAAGCCGAAATGGATGCCAATAAGATTCTGAATTGACATTTTTGCTTTAAAAAGTTGCCAAATGGTTCCATTGACAAGACCAAAGTGATCTGTGTGTGTTTTGTCGTTGTGAACTGAGCTATCATCGTAGCACGTCCAGTTTGAAATACCACTTGATGGCCAAGCACATAGCTGATGCGAATTCTCCGCCCCCTCGTCAAAGCCAGGCGATTGTAATGTTGTTTTCAATAAAATAAAAAAACATTTGCACCACCAAGCAATCTGATCCACTTCTCCATGTTCATTAGAGCATTAAAATTACCAAAAAAATTGGACAAAAATAAATCAAGGGACATTTAGAATAGATACAAATGTGCGATTAATCGCAAGTTAACTGACATGAATGCGATTAATCGCGATTAAATACTAATATTAATAATTTGACTGCACTAATATTTTTTATACCACCACCTCTGCTTAGAGTTCATGTTAAATGGACAGGACAAGTGTAGGGAACCTAACCTTGGTTATAGTATGCTCAACTGAGGGTCTCTCACCCCATCTGTGAGAGACCCTCGGAGGGGAAGCACCCCGCCACACAAGTATAGATCCTGTGCATAGAGATACATTTTCAGGCACAGAACTATGCACAACACATGTTCCCCGAATAGTGGGGTCTAAGCATAAAGCTATTGACTGACAAAACAAAACAATTCTATATTCCTTCTTATGGAGAATCAAACCCATTTGCCATGTTTCTATATGCTTCTTTGTTTGCCTGGAAGCTTTAACAAACAGGCTGGAGAAGGTGCAAACTCACCCCAAGGCATCACTGGTAAATGCATTTGATAATGGAAGATCCCAAGAGGGGTGGGAAGCGGGAAGGCATTAAAGATAATCCAAACTGATCTGATTAAAGCAACTGGCTCTGTATGCATAATCTTCAAACAGGCACACTTAAACAATAAAAAAAAGTCTTGATTAGATTAGCGTTAAAGGCAAAGTAAACCGTTTAACGGTTGGGAGTATGACGTGTATGCCAGATCATATAAATTCTATTGAAATGTCATTTACTACTATGATAGTATCATTCCCCTTTGAGATGTAAGTCACTAACCTCTTTTCATCATGATTCAAGTGGACTTTTAATGCTGTTGGCATTCAATAACCAGCTCTGCAACATCTAGAATTGGCCAGCAACACAGGATCATCTTAACCTCTTCCGCCACCTTGATTCTCAAGCTTTACTATGATAGTGTCTCTGTAAGTGAGTACCTCTGTGGTTTCACATATACTTATGTGCAGGTCTGGACTGGGATTGAAAAACGGCCTGGGACTTTGAATCGCAGACTGACCCACGACCAAGTATTATTATTATATATTTTTTTTTGGCGTCTGAAAATCTCCCGACGTCCAGTCCGATCCTGCTTGTGTGGCATGTTAAGTTGCTCTCAAGGTTAAAGCCAATGTTATCCACAATATACTTTTCCACAAGTGGGACATTATGTCATACAATGGACCACTTAACCCGACATTTTATGAAGCAGTGTCATGCGACACAGACGCAACACATAATATGCTATTGTTGGATAGCAAGGAAGAGAGAGTGGATGGAAGAGAGGTCCGCGCTGTCGTTTTTTAATGAGAGTTCACATCTCTCACATGCTCTACAAGCCTATGCTACCTAGTTCCCTTCTGTAGTTTGAGATTGCTTAAAATGCAGGTTTTATGGAATGGTAATTTTTAAGCCTCATCAGTCATGTGACGTGTGATTTCCATTTGCTAATTTAACGTCTGTGCATTGTTTTCCAGCTACAGGTTAACTGTGTTAATCCAACAGAGAGATGGATAGAAAGTTAGAGATTAGAAGTCATGAACACGAACAATGGCTCTTTGACCTGTAAAATAAATAGCCATTTTTGACTAACTTAATCCTGTCTGGACTATGCAGGGCCTTGTCACTTCATTGTTTTTTTCTGACACATTGCTATAAAAGTTGACAACAACAGTTCTCCCACAAGGTTAATGTTACCTACTTAATAACTATGTGTGAAAGTGGTAGCTAAGCTCCTGTCAAGGTGGTGCTATGTTTCTAATTAAAGGAAATGCCTGACTTGTGTCTGGGATGGCCTAGCGTTTGAAGCCCAGACAGGAACTTGTTATCCTTATCACATGATTCACTCTCGCTCCTCCGAGGGCACTGGCCCTCTCCTAGCTGTCACAACCCATCTCACACACACACACACACACATGCATACACACACACATACATACACACCCTGACAGACAAAGATATACACATACAACTACACCCAGACACACACACACATACTCTGTCTAGAGAAATGAACAAGCGGGTGACCGTGTGCCATGTAGGAAGCTGCCAAGCAGCAGACAGAGTCTGAGCGGACCCAGCCAGGGGATTAAGCTGGAACAGGGAGCTACTGATGAGCACTTACTGGGCCAACAGACTTGATAGTGGTCCTATAGAAGAACTTTACTTTCAAAGAATCCTAAATGGGAGTCAGATGGCAGAGCGGTTAGGGAGTCGGGCTATTAATCAGAAGGTTGCTGGATCGATTCCCCGCTGTGCCAAATTAAGTTGTGTCCTTGGGCACTTCACCCTACTTGCCTCGGGGGGAATGTCCCTGTACTTACTGTAAATTGCTCTGGATTAGAGCGTCTGCTAATTGACTAAATGTAAATCAAGGGATTCTTCCGGTGTACCTTTGAAACAATGTAGGAAAAAACTATCGAACTATAGAATGATACAATCTGTTGTGGTACGGGCAGTAAGTTACATTTGTAATGCGTGTCATTACATGTCTTCAGTTCAACTTCAAAAAGAAGAGAAATTACATTTAGTCATTTAGCAGACGCTCTTATCCAGAGCGACTTACAGTAAGTACAGGGACATTCCCCCCGAGACAAGTAGGGTGAAGTGCCTTGCCCAAGGACACAACGTCATTTGGCACAGCGGGGAATCGATCCGGCAACCTTCTGATTACTAGCCCGACTCCCACACCGCTCAGCCATCTGACTCCCTACATGACACCCATACATACTTTTACCCTTTCTCTCAAGCTATATTTACACAACCTACAAACAGTTTACAAGGAAACGGTTTATCACATCCTACATCATGCCACATTAATCCTATAGACTTCCTGTCTCTTACCAATGGCCCATTCATAGTGTTTCATCTGCCAAACCTAACCCCTTCACCCAGGGTGCCTCAATATATACACAGACAGTATACAGTAAACTTCCTGCTAAGACATTCTCCCTGTAAAAACCTTAAAACGTGTGTAGGACAACTTAATTTCTCTCGGAACATTTGAATTTAGTCACGCCAGTTTGGATTTACCTTGATCTACACGTATTAGTGATAATGTGAGTGTGGCAAGGTCACTCAAAATTAATGGGCAGAAACATGAAATAAGTTAATACATTTAAATATATTTAAACACTTAAATTGAAAGGGTACGGTATCTTGAATTGAGTCATGGGTTGTCTTTGAACTGTGTTGACGCATCCATGACCCTCTATGCTTCTGAATAAAAGCCCTATGACATGCTTGGCTCCCGGAATAAAAGTAATTGGGTCAAAATAAACAGGGTGAAGTTATAACCCTCTCATCGAATGTAATTGCATGAAGGGAGAAACTAGTTTTGGATGGCATTGTTTCAGGTGATGGATAGCCTGAGAACCGCTTGAGACAGCTTGATGTTATGTTGGCCTCTTCAGATAATGTTTTTAAATGTTTGCTGAAGACACACACGTACGCTCTCACAGATTCACAACCTTATAGGACAGATTTATATTTTTGGAATTGAGTCACAGTTTCCTATGAAAATTTAATTTTGTAGGAAAGACAAAATTCCTAAAATACAGAGGAGACACAATGAGCAATTGCCGGTGGGAAGCTGAGTTAGGCGGAGAATCCAAAGGTCGCTTTGCACCACCGTTATATTATGCACAATCACCAATCACCTTCAGTACCACAACAGAGTGGTCTATCTAACACCAGGAACTCTCATCCACCCCATTGACATTGTTGCTAATTAAGTGTTATAAATGCTAATCATTTTCATTGTCCTCTTGAACCACGATAAAGTACTACCTGAGTCTCCTGACTGAACCATGAGGTTACACATTTGGTCACATTTTGTGACTATGAAATCAATGATTTTGTGCCTCAATCATCTCCATTGTAATCTTGTGGTTGCAATGATCATAGTTTCTCCAAATGTAATGAAATTCCTTGAAAAGCCTGTCCTTTTTTCAATTTAGAATGAGCAAAAACTTAAGACTTGGAACATTTCACACAATCCTTTGACACAAAGGTGGAAAGTGTTTAAGATTATTTTTCTACATTCATGGTCAGTGGTATTCTGTGAGTTAAAAGAGGGAGCCTGGCTATTTAGTCACCTTAAATTTACACAAGAAAGAAGTTTCCATGAGGTCATCCAATCCAAGCCCTATTTTACCAAATGCTATTTTTCCTAATACATCTCATGGCAAAAGCCACCCTCCTTAACTATGACTCGCTAACTTTTACATGCATTCAGTAGAGTCTGTGAAAGACCGTATTCCATTTTATAGGTCTTAGCTGAAATGGGCTTTGGGGGCATTGCCTGTGCAACTGGCCCGGAATGTTTGTGTTCTTTTTCTTACATCATTTCCATTGGCTTACATGTGTCAAGTGAACCTGGCTAGACTCAGCTTTTCTGAAAAAAGCTCTGTGTGTGTGTCTGTGTGTTTGTGTGTGTGTGTGTGTCTGTGTGTTTGAGCCCTGGGGGTAAGTGTTTTCTCACACTATTTGACTTCAATCTGTGGTAATTGACAAACAAACTGACTCCGTGCTCTTCTTGTGGCAAACATGAACTGGGTGTTTTGATGTGAAAGTGTGAAATCACACGCACACACACACACAAACACACTCACCCCCCCCCCCCACACACACACACACACCAGTATAAAACCAAGGAATTGAACACAATGTTTTGAGGTTGATATTTAGTGTATTAATAATTTAGTGTACAAAGGATTCCAAATCTCACAATCTTGCGAAAAACACAGTGTAATCCAACAGTGTAAGTAAAAAAAACAAATTTTGAGGATATGATATCCCATGTGAGAATTGCTTCTTGGCTCATCTGCTATTCCAGAGCGTGAAGATGATTGCTATGATTCTTCCACTAAACAATTCCTAACCCTGACCCTTACAAATAACCTTTAACCTCAAACTCCACTTCAACTTGGCCCCTCACCTCCTCTTACCTACTCCAGCGACCTTATAGACCACAGCAACAGGGCGTTTCACATGCGTTTGAGCATGTGCGTCATCACTCACATGTGGTCAAGGAAAATATTGGTGAGATCATGTGGGAACGACCAGCACCAACCCCAACATCATGTCTTCACTTGATAGGTACTGTAGGTGAAGACAGAAAGACAAATACCAGAGAATAATGGATCATTGCAATGGATCAAAATTAAAACCCTTCTGGCTCACTCAGGAACTTGAGAGTCTGGAACAATTACCACATAACTTGTCTAATACCTCCAGAGAACCACAGGAGACTGTTCTTTTTATGTATTTTTGATCCTCTGATAATGGACAGTAGTAGTAATATGATGGCTATTAAACTCTTGTCCTTGAGAAGGAGAGTTTGACCTCTCGTTTGTTTCCTGGAAGTGTTAACTGTGGCCATGGAGCTGCTGTTATTGTAGTTCACCGGCCAAAATGTAATGAAAAAAAACATGAATACTGTTGAGAGCAGGTCTCCAAGCACAACAGATACAACTAACTGAATTGAAAACCTACAGAGCTCTTTCAATTGCCCCTCAGCAGCCTTGCTGGAAAAAGTCCTTAGAAGAACTTGTATATCGAACAGCTAAGAAGAGATCTGAAACCTGTGTTCTATCATTATTTTATGTTAACCGCCTTAACACAGTGTCTACATGTAAAGAGTGATGTACTGTAGGTGGTTTTGAAGACCACAAGCAACTTTGTTTAATATTTGATCTATATCCGTTTTACCTTTAAGACTATGAGTTCACTTTTATTTTTTGTCTTAGTTTTATTTTTAGGTTGAAAGGAGTGCTTTACCTGAAAATTCACATTTGTATATTTTCTAACAATACAGCATGCACATTTTGTCATGGGCACAGTTTAACAGCTGAACCCTATACAAGTGTGACAAGGATGTTTGTTCTAAGTTAGTTCCAATTAAAGTCAAATTTGAACACGCACATCACACAATTATTTGGTAGCAGAAAGAGCTATTAATCACATATTACCACATACTAAAATGTAAATGGTGGAATAGAGGAGCCACTAAACAAAAACCTTGTCCTAAGTGCACATGTGCTGAGGGTTAGTTCAAAGTCGCTCCTATACTTCAGACCTCTGTGAGGTTTATAGTGGTTGTGGGTTTCCTTCCGATAAATGATATTGGTAAACGTGCAATAAATCTGGACTATAAACTTTGCTACCTCCACCATCATAATTACAAACAGGACTTGAGTGAACTCACTTTGTGTTGGGATGCCAATTAAAATACATCCTGGTGTCAAAGTGGGGGTTTACTTCAGGGCCTGGGTGGTTCTTCATACACCACATGAACAATGAACACACTGAGGACTAATTGTTCCTCTCCTTTTACTCACCTTTATAAGCTTTGATTTAGCCTCTGCTATTTTTATGAAATACTGGAGCACTTCCTGCTGAATGAAAGAGCAATTAAGACTGAGCCCCTCTTCCCGTAAACATGTGTGTGTCCACTGCAGCGGAGTGGAGCGGCGCGGAGCGTCGGCTTCCAATCCATTTTCAATGAAACCAGGCGTTGACGCTCGCGTACGCTCCCACAATGCCCTACACGAGAGTCAACGCCCGGTTTCATTGAAAATGGATTGGAAGCCGCCGCTCCGCGCCGCTGTAGTGGACACGCACGGTTAGGCTCCCATTTCCTATTCTGCCTGCCATGCCTGCCCAGTTCCCTGTCCACCCTGTCTGTTTTGTCTGCTGTGGTTAGTAAAACCCCTGAACTTCAAAGCCGTGTGGCTTGGCTTGTGTCATGCTCTTGGGTCCACTAGTCAACCCTAACAAGTAACTCTTAATGTAGAATCCACCATATTAGGGAATAATAGGTTTTGCCAAATCAAGAAACTTTACTTGTAAATGTTAGGTACATCATTAAACACTCTTATCCACTAACTTGACATATCATGTGATTTAGGATTAGTATTTTCTTTACTGGCTTTATGAGGTTGTCTCTCGATTTAACTTTTATCACTCACCTGGGACACTGATTGTGTCCAAGATTCAAAAATCTTTCAGACGAGATGCATTTAGCAGACAGTTTCCAGCCACAAACAGGCCTAGCAGGAGCAAGTTCCCACCAATCCCTCGCATCAGCAAAATTCCCCCTCGACTCATCTCTTGTCAGCAGTCCCACAACGACTGACAGACATGCAAACTATGTCTTCAATACATCGTTCATTAAAGAGCTTAGATCTGAGAACCCATATTCTTATGTTAAAGTCCTTATTATACGTTTTTGTTAGCTTTTTTTTTGCTTTTGGTATTTTCTGGGAAAATGCAGAATCACCCCATTACTGTAAAAGTGGGGGTGTAAACACTGGCAATTTATTTCAACATGGAGCAGGATAGACAGCAGAGAATAGGAAGAGCTTGTGGACAAGAGATCCGTCAGAGAGGTGGGCATGGGCGCCAACAGAGAGGTCAGAGAGGTGGTCATGGGCACCAACAAAGAGGTGGACATGGGCTCCAACAGAGAGGTCAGAGAGGTGGGCATGGGGCCTTTACAGTAAATGTTATGTTTTGTTTTCATTCAGTTACACACAGTAATAGAAAGTATACCTATGTTACAATTATATCTGAAAAATACAGTAGTATCATGTAAAAAGTAATTTGGCCAAATGATTGTAGACGATGTCTTCATTGATCCTTCACTTGATTACACATAGGATAGATATTTTGGAAGTTATAGATTATGTAAATGTGAGTAATGTAAGTGTATTGCCTAATGTGAAACTGTAATCTGTCTTTTACATAGTACTGTTGCATGTTAATTTCAGCACTTCTAAAGGCCGAAATATGCTTCTGCGTCTCCGTTTACGGATGGGCGGGCGCACGGATACGCATGGATACGGACGGATATACTGCGGTGATCCTGCTATCACGGCAACCCCGCCCCTACCCCTGACGCAAGCGGTACTTAATACTGACCAATCACAGCCAAGGGGGTCTCCGTAGCTCTCCGTAGCTCTTCGTAGCTACGACGGACAGTTACAAAATTAAGGAAGTGCACGTCAAGCTCTCCGAGGCTCTACGAGGGCTGACGGAGAGCTTGTAGAGGGCGTTCCACGGAGACGAGGGCGTTCCCAATGTCCATCGCCTCTGCCATTTGTCCTTCAACATCTTCTGCCCTCTTATCCTTCAAGATAAATACAGAAAACAATGGGATATGATCTAATCATTGCTTTCCCCTTAGACAAGTGTCAGCTAAGATTTCAATCAAACCCCAGCTGTCAGAAACATGTGTTCACAGGACAACAGAGATGTGTACTTTGATTTCCCAGCCTTGCAATAACACATAGTGTCACTATCGCCAAACAGTGTTGTCAACCTGCTGTCTACTGACATCCAGCCCAGTCCTCAGGGGTGTGACCCTCCGACCAGTGACCTGTCTCCTCTCCACAGGGTCATAGCCTTCCAGGAATAACAACGTTCTGGCTCCGTCAGTGGCTCCCCGATCCCCCAACATGAACATTGGTGGTTAGTGTCATACAAGGTCAGACTGGGTGGGACGTAGCATTGACGCATATCACAGTCTCTTCCTCTTTGCTCCTATCGTTCCCAGTAGCCCTTCTTGTAGCTGATAAGTTTCCTGGGAATATGACCTCTGACCCCAAGCTGGAGCCTATGGAGGAAAGCTGTCCGTCTTCACCAACTGGGCGGTGTCCGTTGAGCTGGTAGACAGAAAGGCAGGCTGATGTACAAAAGGCAGTCTATTATGGGGAGTATGGTCCGGACAACTTTCTGATCTGAGGCCAGGACATGGGGAACACATTGGGCAAAATGGGATTTGTCTACAAGCCTGCAATGCAATTGAATATTAATTGAATTGAATAGGAAAAAATAGGAATCGATGATTCAACGGGAATCCACATTAATCAATGACTTTAACTAAATGTAGTATTATGAAGAAAACAATATAATATTGTAAAGTTAATCATATAGTAATATAAAGATAACAATGGCAGATAAAATCATAATACGGTTATGGATATGATCTAATGATTGACACAGTCAATCCTTCAAATTTCCCCCACAAGCCCACCCTGCTTGGAGCCATAAAGGTATATGCAGATGGTTGGACAGACAGACTGACAGGTAAACAGATTTACTTTTCTTACTTAGACATTCTTGGACAGTTTAGGTCAAGCAGACAAACAGGTGGACAAGCATGCAGGACTGACAGACAAGTACAAATCCACAGTTGTGCTGGTGTAATTCCTCCACCCCATTGCGCTCGATCATTCAGAGGACATTGTCACGGACAAAAACACTGAGCCATGTTTCAAATCCGGTGTTTTCCTGATACTCAGTTTCCACCTAGACAGTATTGTCCTCCTTAGCCAGAATACAGCCTCTACACCATGTGGGGGCCAATGGGAGTGTGCTCCTGGATAACACCACTGTGTATTTGTCACTGTGGCTGTCAACAGGGCAGCCCACTTCCTGTTGTCATATCTGCCCCCACCCAGTCCTCACCCAAAGTTAGATATTACCATGCATCCTTCACCCAGCCCTCACTCAAACTCAGATAGTAGCATGCACCCCCATCCCCTTCACCACCCACCTCCCTACCCAGCCAATGTTTGGCAAAGGGCTGTTCCTTCTCCATGGCACCTACAGTATCATCCAACCTCCCTGACACACACACACAAACAAACAGTACTCCGACACAGACATAATCCTTCCCCTGTATCTGCCACTGAGTCCCGTCTGGTGGCCCGGGCAGACAGGCAGATAGCAGTCAGGGCCTCTGGTCTGTTCCAGACGCCTGTCTTGTCGCCTGCCCTGTTTACCTCACCAACACTTCCACCAGACTCTCTACAGCTGGCTGAATGGAGATATGCTGGGCTGGGCCATGTAGGCGACAGTGAAGATACATGAGACATAACTCTATAGCTGGCAATGAAGATGACTGTAGGGGACAAGGACTGGCACAAAACAAGGCAGCACTTTGCATGGGAGCCTCTCTGTTATCTCCCACTCAGATTCAGTCACTGCTCCTCTCTGGTCATCATCTTAGCTGAGTGACTCGACAGAGTGCAGCCATCTACATGTTCTTGGTGGGTTTGCTGCTGGAAAGGGCAGGACTTGGGACCGCCACTGAAGAAGGGGGGGGGGGTCAAAGTTAATGTTGCGTATAATGTTTTCTCTAGGGGACAAGCTCTATGTGGGACCAATCATCTATCAATTTCTCCAAAGTAAATATCCACAACATAAAAAAGCTTTAAGCCCCCTAATACAGATCTATTACTTGTCCTAGACAAAAGACAACCTGGAAACAGACTGATGTAAGATCCCTTCTTTCCTGTCACGTCCATATGCCCCATTTCCAGATGATTGCTTCCCCCTCTGTGAAGATGAAAATGGTTTTCAAAAAACGTATCATTTAGCTATATGATTGTCCTCATTTCACTGATGGGACGTTGGTGGGGCTCCCTGTGGCGTCCTTGTAGGGGGGTCCAGCTGGGTCTGGTCTGGCTCCATCTGTTTTAAAGCTGCCATCTTCACCCCAGACTCCCTCACTCCCCCAGCGCTCCACAGGCTTTTGATTTCCATTTCAGAAAGGGGCTCTCCTGAAATGTTTGAGGGAGGTTTGGAGATGTGTGATTTCAATACAGAAACTTTAGCTTTAACCATAATCTGTTGCTCAACTCTTGACATAACAATGATGTTCATTTTCTGATTTAACATGGATTTGACTACAGACAGGTATGAGATGTACCAGTCAGAAACATAGTAGGCTGATAATGCACAATTTAAGAGTCTCTCAGAAGTCAATCCTTCTGATCAGCACGGATAATTATATTTTTCCTGAGGTAATCTTTGTTTTGACGTAATTGGAGTGGATTTCCCCTGAAGTTACACCAGCTGATTGCTAAAGACTTCCTGTGCAGAACATGTCCACCATCCATAAGGTTCCTCTTGGTTCCCCTCTCTGGATCTGAAAGGAAATCCTGTCCATAAGTTCCAACTCTTTTCTGAGAGTCAAATGCTGGACCAATTCCGCATTCATCAGAAACTCATTTCCATGAAAATGTAAAGAGAGAAACAAAACAAAACAACATCTGTAAACATTGTTTTCTTGTGTTCCACCGATCAAAGATGTCTTTCAATAAAACTATGTACCTGTCAGTTGATTGATTGTATGCCATGTTACCAGAGAAATCTAAGACTAAACTTCTTAATTGGCTACATTGTGCCTCTGTGCTTGAGGAAAACCAGTTGTGCCATTGGTAATACGTTCAACCAATCATACGTTGAAACTATAAACAAACTGAGGACACATAAACTACATTTGCAGTAAAGTCATGATGATAAATTTCATCCTTCAAGTTCTGTACTCATATTCTACCAAGTTTTATATATTTTTCTCCCCCCGGTAAGATGGCTGAAGCCTTACTGGTAACCTCATAGAAGGAATACATAATGTTGTGTTTTATGTGTTGTTGTGCCACTGAACTAAAAATGAGGGTGGCTTCAGACCTTCCAGACCCCTGCAACTCAAACTCTTACACCACACGTCCCTGATGTCCCTGTTGGCACCACTGGGCAACCCCAACAAGTAAGAAAACACTCAGCAACATTCACATCAACATCAAAAGCCAGCAGCTCGGCTGTCCAGCTCGGCTGAAGAGAATAACAGCCCAGATGCTGTGGAAAGCACTGATAACTGGGAGAAAGTTGACAATCTGCTCAGCCCACCCAACGTCCATGAACTGGTTTGATTATGCCAGGGTTTGATCAACACAACCACGTGTCCAATACCCTGTTATTGTTTACCAAAAATATATTTAATGAGAGGCTTGCCATTTGCCATCGAAAGGTAATTTGTGATGATTAGTTGCAAAGCAATCTTGTCAACAAGGATTTTAAATTGAGGACAAGAAAGATCAAAGAATGTTACTGGTGTTTCTTACATCCCTCCATCTTTTTTATGAGAGAAGAGGGGGAAGATAGAGAGGATGAAATAGAGGGACAGGGGGAGAGGTAAGACAGAGAAAGAGAGAGAAATACTGGAAAGAAAAAAAGAAAGAGGGAGAGAGTAGAACAAGAGAGCCGAGGAGAAAAACATTGTGTGTTGTATGAATCCTTCCACAACCTCTCTGTCCTCTGCTTCTAATCTCCATTGAAAGCAAGCTTTTATTTGATCATGTTCTGTCCTGGAGTGCACTGGTGGCCTGTAATGTAATTTTAGTGGGAGCCAGGGTGGCTGGTGATTCACAGGGTACAGGAAGAGCCTGTTTTGGGAGCTGGGAGGAGGGCAGGGAAACACCCCTTTACATATGTCTACAGGTTGAAGAGGGGTGTGTGTGTTGTTGAATGCATGTATGCAAGTAAGTAGCATTTATCAGTATTTTCCATTGGAATAGAGGAGCCATGCAGATTTATCAGAATACTGACATCCTTTTAAGATTTACAATGGGGATGAGAGTAAAGTATGCCTTCATGCCATACTTGCCAAGCATGCTCTCGCCACAAGGTTCTCTGTACACAAGAGTCTGTTTAACAGAACATAACTGAGATTCTCATTACCAAGTATGTTTAATGTTATTTAAAACACATCTGAAGTTATGTTCCGTTTTCATGGTTTCTGAAACCAAACACATTAAACAAAGAGTTTGATTCCCAGAGCTCCACTTAGATAGAAATTCAAAAAAAAAATTAAGCCAATCATACAACTCATGGACCAAACTGTGTTGATCACATTGTGTTCGTTTATGCTCTTATGATCAATAAAACCAAAACAACCTCATTTGCGACATGACTCATGAGAAAGTGTGACTTTCCATGGGCAAGGCCTGCTGGGCCAGAGACTCCAAAAGGGGTGCTAATCGAGCGACTAATCATCGTTTCACAAATGTGCTAACAAATGGGTGCCCTGGCAATGGCTCAGACATCAGGCTGATGCAGTGTTGATCCACACACATACACACACGCACACACTTTCTGTTTCATTCTTTTTCTCCCCTTCCGGCCTTCCATCCGATGACATCAATCCTCTTTAAGTACAGGGTGGCTTCCCCTCCCTCCTCTCAGGGACATGCCGTGCTGGGTTATCTGGTAATCCCTAAATGACATCTCACTCTTGTGGTCCCTCTCCAATGATGACCAACTCCAAGGTGGATGTGGTGAGTGACAAAAAAACCCATCCTTGGTCAAGTCAGGAAGATTTTCCCTGACCAGTGTGTCACTATTTTTTGATGGTTGTTACCTTCTGTGGGTGGTAACAACGAACATTCCCTTGTAAATTCATTGGGTGAGATTCTCCACAGTCAGCTCTGTACTGTCACTTAGGTAGTAATGTCTTCTACACTAGATAAGCCAACTCTTATTAACATATAGCTGCCATACCTTGGCTTGCCAACTTTCTGAAATGGAAATGAGGAATGTTTCTAACAAGGAACGTTTCCCATAGATATGCACTGAATGCAATCTATACATGACAAATGTAGAATCAGTTAAACACATTTGATTTTTCACATCACTGTGGGCAAAGAGTCAAGGATGGCTTCCGTCTGAGGAGGCCATTGAGAGGTAAAAGCGTGGGTTCGTTTTGTATCCCTCAAAACATAGTGTTAGCTACCTGGTTATAAGGTCTGGCTTGGGAAATGTACAAAAGAAAGCATATTCTGTCTGTTTAACCAAAGACCTAGCAACCAGTCACAATCTGAAATATATACCACGGGCGCTGCACTAGTCTAACTAGCTTGCTAGCTTTTTAGCAGTAGTATAGCCACAAGGGGGCCTGGGGGGCATCTAGGCCTTCTCATTTACATGAGAAACAATGAAACAACGCTGTTATTATTCATGCATTGCGCAACAAAGGCTCTACGAGAGTTTGCTTCAAACAGTCTCCAATTTGGACATCCATGACAGAAACAAGGATACGTTAGAAAGAACAAAAGGAAACAAAAAAGGAAGCTAAAAAAAGAAACCAAGCAAGAAAGAACATGTGTATTTTATCTTGAAAAAGTTTTCATCTAAACATAACATAATTCAATTAAAAGACATTGCGTATTCCTGCTTGATAGAATATCTGCTTTTTGAGGTCTCTCAAAACATAAAACAACTCAACAAAGTTTACCTATCCGCATGTGATGTGAAAACCACAATTGGATTATCAATGTTTTTGTGGTGAGGATGCCCCAGAGAACAGATTCAGCAACAGACTGACCATTCTACGGATTTTAATGGAAGAAGACCAGCCTAACCCAAGAGTTTAAGGGTTTGTGACATTCCTCCATCAGGGTTCCCATCAGTGACCACAAGAACCGCTCTGTCAGCCGCTCTGTCACTTCACATGAGATCCTGGGGAGGAACACCCAAACACAGCAAACGTCTGGTGTGAATGGTGTGTGTATTTGTGTGTGTGAGCTTGACCACCCAGGTCCGAAACCTGATCTCTGAGGGGGGCCTGGGACTGAGCAACTCACAGTTCCCTCGGCTACGTATACGGCTTAACAGCAGATCTGTGTGAGGGTGTGTGTGACGTCACCTCCAGGCCAGAAGGCCAAAGTGGGTCCTGCAGCTGACAGTGTGAGTGTGTGAGGATGTTCTTTAGCACCAGCTGGGGATTCCCCCAAGCCTGACTCCTCCTTGGACACACTGTACCTTTACACACCCGCACGCAGACACAGTCACACACACACACAGTCACACACACACACACACACACACACACACACACACACACACACACAGTCACACACACACACACACACAGTGCAGGGATTGTGTCAGAGAATGTGAATTGGTCAGGCAAGGAAATGACGAAGAACAAGAGTCTAAACTGTAAAGAAGAGAACCAAATGTCAAGTGAAACCAAGTCTCAACAGGCCTGTGTCTTTGTTCCTAAATGCGGACAACATGAAAAAGTTATTTCCTAACTCTTACTGTAATTATAGAACATCACAAGCAAGTAATTTAGTCTCGTTTGTTCGTTCATTTTTTAATTCATGAATCTATTCAGTTACTCAGTCACTCATTCATTCTATATACTCATAGTACGTTCACCTCAAAACGTAAGTGATCATTCATTCAGACTTTAATCTGTGTGCTTCCCTAGCCTGTGTAATATGAACCATACAAGGGACAAATCTAAACCACTGTCACAAAGACAACATTGAGCACAGTGGGGGAGAAAAACCACAATAAAAGTGCCCACAGAGACAGATGTGGGCCTGTCAACAATGTGCTTCCAGATACATTACTGTATGTAGGTTCCCATGGATCCTAGAACCAGAGGCCCTCCTGGAAAGATGTGTCCCCCATCCCCTGTGTCTGTGACCACGTTTCCTTCCACGTTTGAGCTCCTCTGATGACAAATGACCACAGTAGTACAATCGGCCCAGATGATTGACAACTACAAGCCTGCTGAACAGTTGCATTCCAAAATAAGGTTCAGTTCGCTGAGGTTATTTCTCTCCCTGCTTTGTCACTGTTTCATTTAACGGTATATGTTAACAATGCATTCAAACACCATGAAAATCAGAATGACATCATTGTATCGTGCATGAAAAGGTAAATTAAATCATACATCATGAACAGCAATCAACATCAAAACCACAGGATATGGACTTTCCCTCAAACACATGTGAAAGGCTGGGTGTCATCCTGCCCCCACCTCTCATATGCTAAAATCTGGAGTTGCTCAACAGGGTCTTAACTTCATTGCTCTCACACCCCATTCAAGATTTTGTCTGATTAGTTGTTCTTGTGTATAAAAGGAATTGTGAAGCATTGTTCTGTGTATTCTTCATCTCCTGAGACATTCTCCTCAGCTCTGGCTTGTCCTTGTACTCATTCTCTTTGCTTATCTCTTGCTGTCTCTCTGGTTTACAATAATCATGGCAGCGTAGATAAGAGTTAACCTTCATTTTCTAACATGTTTGCCTTTTGATTGATTGAATTGATTTCATTCATTTGCAATGTTATTAAATGTTACTTACCATTCTTGCTCTGATTTAACCCATAGGGCCCTATCTTGCATCCAGTACAATTGACTAGTCAACGACGCAAGTGTCATTCCTAGTTTGCACTCGACGCAAAGACAAGTTTTCCCTCCACAAACACACGTCGAAAACGCAATCGATCCAGCTACCTTCTGATTACTAGCCCGACTCCCTCACTGCTCAGCCATCTGACTCCAACATTTCTTCAATGATTGTAAAAAGATTTTCATGAGAAATCTCTATGTATGTGAACTTGATTTGTAACAATTGTGGCATTTTCCTCCCACGCCTGTTTAACCAAAGCTAATTTGGGTGGGTTTGTTCTCCCATCTCCATCAGGATCAGAATCAGAATTCGTTTTAAGCGCGATGTAGCCTACATTACACAAACCCGGAATTTACTGTGGCAGGAAGGCGCAAACAATAAACATATGGGGCTTACCGGTCTTAAATAAGTAAAAACGTACAATAGTTAAACTAATTCTAAGAACTAAAAAATGTAATTTAAAAAATAAAATATATATAATGAGCGGGCAATTTAGTGCAATGAGAAAACTGCTCTGCCTTTCCCATACAATATAATTTCTCTATCTTTTACGGCCCTGACGAGAACGTCGGTCTCCTCGACTGTGAACCGCTGGCGTACGCCTGGCAAATCTTCCGTTATAATAGCAATCCGCCATGGAACAAGCGCTGGTCTTAAAGGGAATGTGAGATGACGCTCTGATTGGTTTATTGCACGTTACGCCCAAACCCCACCCATTAGTAATGTAGCTCCTTCAGACCAACCCATTTTAGATTTGCGCCAAGCGTAAAGTCATTTATCCCGCCGGTATAATAGCAACAGCGGCGGAGTCCCGCCCACAAAGTTACTTGCGCTTTGCGTTTTGATACTTACGTTTCAGATCGTCAAAATAGGGGAGATAGAATCAAATAACTAATTCCATTGGTATTGGCATTATTTAGTTCATGCTAATACACTGTTCAGTTTTCCATCTTCCTTTAAACCATAGCAGAATTAGTTTTGGTTGTTTGGCCAATATTTAACCTCCGACACATGTTTCTGTGACCAGGTTTGGGCACTGCCAAACACTGAGCTATAGCATGCATGTGGGATGGAGATGAAGGGAGGAAGGGATAAAATTGAGAAAGAGATCAAGAAAAAGAAAAAGAGGGAGAGATCTGGGTTTGAGGTGCTGAAGCCAGAAGAGAGATAGAGAGAACGTTTGAGAGAGTAATCAGGGCTTGAATGCCAAAGAGTGGTGCTCCTGGCTATGTACTGAAGCAGTAACAAGGCTAGAAGAAGCAGCCAACGACAACATGAAACCAGGACGCTTAGCTCCGCAACAAGTTCCCCCAACCTCCAGCCTGGTCACATTACCTCTCTCCCTGCGTCTAGTAAGTGATATGGAGTTCGGCGTAGCATGGCTACGCGGTTTGTTTTCCACTGCGTGGGAGTGGAGGTTGTGCGTCACATGAGATAGTCGACTGGTGTTTGAGTAAAGTGCTTCGCTATCTCAAGAGGATGTGATACATTGGCTATGGCTGCATACGTAGCCCTCCCAGATCATTGACCCTAGATAAGAGTTTGGGGGGGGTTTCACCTCCTGTGTTCAAGGAATCGCTTAAAACTAAACAAACACAGTGTGTGGCATGGGGTCTGAGTCAAGCTGCTGCTCATCGACAGAACCCCCGTTTGGTGAGACTCTTTTAAGTAATAATACATTTCTGGGTGAAATCTCTGATGACCCCGGCCCCAGAATATGGAAGTCATCTTGCAGAAGGCGCAACAGCACCTCCACTTTCGGAGGTGCCTCCGCAGATTGTGGTTTGAGCACACGTTTGCTTGGAAACTCCAACCACAGCATCATTGAGTGAGTCTTGACCAAAGGCCTCCCAATGTGATGCAACCTCATCACCCAGGACAGGAAGGCTGTGGGAAGGATCGGGGGAGCGACAGAGGGATTCATTGAAGCAGAGCTTCCAGGGGTCAGCGACCTCTACACCACATGCTGCTGTAACAGAGCCCACCCCGTCTGCAATCGGTTCCTCCTCCCACAGTCAAGAGACTCCAGATGGTGGAGCATCATGACAAGAACCAACAGGTTCCATGGCAGCTTCTTCCCCAATGCGGTGTGCAAACTGAAAGTCTGGATTATGCCCCCCCCCTTCCCACATACACACCCTCGGCCGCCCCTCTCGGACTAACAGTCTCTCCCCCCCCCCCCCCCCCCCCCCCCCCCCCCCCCGCTGCCCCAGCTGGACCCTCACAACTCCATCCCACCTCCAGAACTGCCAGCAATGCCCACTTTACCCTTTACTACCATGACTCTTGGTCACTTACACTGGACACTGCACATTAACACAGCAGATACATATTCCTTTCATATAGGCTTTGGAGGATTACGTAGTGTTACAATTTATATTAATATATATTGTAATTATTATATGTAAATACAGTATTATTATTATTCATTGGTTGTTTATTGTTTATTGTATGTAAAAAAAAATGCAACACTTTCCAAGAAGACACTGGACACCAATAAGAAGTGTTTTGTCTTACCTGTATGTAATTGTTTGAACTATCAGACCATATTTTTGGTCTGATAGTTTCCATATTTTCTTCCACTGTTCTAGTCTGTATTCATTGAAGTTTTGTTTGGAGCGGGTTTGGAGTAAGAGATCTTAATGAGCTATCCACTAGCAAATCCTCAATACATAATTACAACCATCATGGAACTGCAGCTTTTTAGGATGACGTAGGAACATCTAGGGTCGTCTGAGGACAGAAAGCAAATGATCCAAGAATCCTGGAGACTCATGCCAGCAGAGATTTATCTACTACAACTGCCTACTGGGAGCTGAATCACAAACACTTAGATCAGATAAACCCTAGCTTGTCCTCCCAGCCTCCCACTCTGTCTGTGACTGGATGGGATGACAAAATCAGACTCTGCTTGTTCTCCACTGAATCACAGGAAGAGCAGAGTGTTCTTTGGGGTGGTTGAGAGTGGAGCTTGTTAAGGTTAGTGTGCCTGTGTTGTTCGTCACTGAGTCTTAATCTGGCTCTGGTTAACAGGCTGCTGTGCTGCTTCCTCCCCGGGATCATTAGCTAACATGGAATTTATGCCCGGTGTCACACAGAACAGCTTCCACATCTGAGACGAGACACTAAGTGTCAAGTGAAAGGGCAGTACACCCTTGCACGCAAAGACTGATTACATACAAAAACGTAGAGCCGACATACCAGAAATACAAACAGCACAACCACTCAAACATGTGCATGTTCAAAGTGGGTTCAAGATAAGTGTGTTTATTACAAGAGATGAGCTCTGTGGGAGAATTAGGGTCTGGTGCTTTAATGGTTCAGGCAGGCTGGGTTTAATTTCCTGTATGTGGTCTAGAAACAGAAGGAAACCGTGTTTAATAGAAAGTAAGCTAGAGCCATAAGCCTCCATACAGTTTTAAGATAGCAGGAGAATAGAATATGAATGTATGCATAAAATATCGTGACATTACATCAAAATGGATTGTGGATGACGGCAAAGATTGATGATTGCTTATTGTACTGTACACAGTGTGTGACTAGTCTGTGTTACAATTTGCAATGTTACTTAATATGAGGCGTAACTTTATATAAAAAATGTACCTTTGAATAAGGACAGATAAGCACTTGAAAATATGTGGACAAATACTTTTTTGTCTGAGTAGCCAGTACACTGGTGTATGGTATGCTGGGAATTTAGAAAAAATTATCCTTGAAAATGTTAGGGTTCCACCTTCCTCTCTCGCCAGCCAAGCCTTGATAACCAAAACCAAATATGTCGGGTCTGAACCTTGATCAAAAGAGAGACACGAGAGAATGAGAAAGAAGAGTGAGGGAGAAAGAGAGAGAGAGAGGCTGGCAGCAGTTCATCTTTTGTAAGTAGTCAACTAGTTATGTAGTTCTTATTCAGTACAAGGCCTGATTAAAGAACAGGGACATCTTCAGCATAACTTTTAGCTTTAGTTTTTTGAGACAGATGTAAAATTCTAGTCAACGCAACACACAAACACACACACACACACACAACTCAGTAGCCTTCATTATCGATGTGGTATCCCTGTCTATAAATCACCCATATCAGTACACTTATGAGGTACTTAACCCTTCTCTGCCCGGGGTCAGTTTTGAATTAGAACATCAGAGAAAGCGCCCTGGCTGGATGGCTGATTTATTTTGGGTCCATCGTAAGTTGTGCTGCTGATCATCCTGCTTTCACACATATCCAGGTTGTCACGGTGCAGGGCATGGGGGACGGCCCCTCTACTGGCTCCCTGACTGGGTGACTGTGGCACTGATGTTGACCTGGAGCTACTTTGCATGAAGAAACCCAACTCTCAGGAACCAGAAGCTTCATCAGTATTAACTCCTTCTGCTACCTCTGAGTCCTTCATTAGAAAATCATTTTTGTTGTTTTACTGATATGATGGAGTAAAGCCAAAAGCAGCCCAACCAGAGTGTTAATGGTGCTGAGAGAGCCTTAACAGCCTTCTATGCATGGTCATACATCATAATGAGTATTGCTGGCCAACTTATTCTCTACAGTGGGGTCAGAACTGGTCAAAACAGTGGAGCTTCCAGCGAACAGCAGAAATGCAGAAAGCCCAACCCCCAAAAGATTTAATAAACCTCATCAGTATGAAAAAATCACTGGAAGGCAGCCATTTCTAAAAACCCTGAGTTACTTCAAAATATTATTCATCATCATACTCCTAACACCAAATCTTCACCGACGTATCTTAAGAGTTTTAAAACATTGTGGTTTTTTACTTTCTTAATCCCTTCTGAGTGACTCAGATATCCAAGTGAACAAGAACTAAGATTTTAGTTTGTACACTATGGTCCTGGCTCTATCACTTTCAGATGTGCTTCACCGTGGTACAAGGTCTTTGTAACCCCCACCCTGATATTAATTGATTCAAAATGGCCTGGCTGGACCCCTCTGATTTCCCCAGCAACAGTCTAGGAGATTACTGTTACTGATTTATTGGAAATTCACTTCATATTCAGCACAAAAGTTGAACCTGTTGAAAGAAATTCAAAGAAATCACAGCATGATAAATTATTTGTATATTTTCTTACCTTTTATCTTCTGTGTTTGTGCTCTCCCAGGCAGGTTTGACACACGCTTAGTAGGGAAACCATTGATTAATGGCATTGTTTTGCATCACCACAATGTAAAAATGAAGAAAGAGTAATTTGTGCAGATCCATTACTTGAAAACGGATGTGATTAATAATGGGAAATGCACGTAACCCCCCACAATTGCCACAATAGAACCAATAGTTCATTATTATGTAATAGATGGGATTTAAACCATCCATATTCTGAAGGAGAAACCCAATCAAAACCCATAAAATCCTACTGCACAAGTCCTACTGTATTTGGGCTTTTCAATTTACCGTCCGTGCTGCATTTACACAGTAAAAAGGGGTGATATAAAAGAGGATGATGATATCAGCCACATTGTGTTTAAACCTCTAATGACCGTGGGGGAAACACTAATGACCTTGAGTGGTGATGTATGACAGGCTGAGTCGTAGGAACGGGACTGACATGAACTCTGCTACTCACGGGACACCGCCTCGGTTTGTTGTGGTAACGGTTGAACAACATCAGCTGTCTGCAGCGAGTCTCTGGACTGTTGCTCATGTTGACTCGTAGACTCCTAGGTAGCCAGAGGAGAGAGAGGTGAACTTTGGAGAGTGTAGTATGCCATCTTGGTTTTCTTTGTTCAAACTTGTTTTCTGTTTGTTATTTCTGAAAAGAGGTTTGCAAGTGATGGAGGACAGAGACAATAATAGATAATGAAAGAATTGGACAACTGTAGGATGCATGTGTACCGTGTGTGATTCAGAGTCCGCAATGCACTGCTAAACGCAACGTCACACAAAAAAAAGTGGAACAACTTGAGGATGGAAACTCACCTCAGTTCCTTAAATATCAGTACGCTTATATTAGCCAATGGTGATAATATGATGTGATTTGATCATGTCTGTCTTGCATTCAAACCTCCATTAGCCATGGACAAGAAAATCCTCGCAGTGTAGTTGGGGCTATAGCTTGATTGTTTCTGTCCATGCAGATCAAACCCAAAGCAGGATTCTACCACCTAATGGCAGGACCTCAGCAGAGTGGCTCAGAGTCTCTGCTGATTGGAGCAGAGCTCTGCAGATGCGGGATCTTGGCGTGGTAACGCGGATCAGCTCATGTAACAAGAGAGAAACCAAAGGCTTTCACTGCCTCTCTGGAGAATGACCTACATACACACTGCCTGGCTGGCCAGAATGTTTACCACCAGGTCTTATAAACACTCCCAGATGTGACTGGTGGTCCTTCATGCGTCCAGAGCGCTCCCTGTGTTGCTGCCAGCCAGCACTGCTGCCCCAATCCTTGATCCTGAGGGGTAACATTGCGTTGGGGGTGGTGGTGGTGGTGATGGGGGGGGGGGGGGTAACATCCCAGTCTCTGTTAGTAGTTTCCAATGTTGCAGGGTTGCAACAAAGAGACCCTCACTGAGACATACTGTAGGTCAGAAGCAGTTGTTGGAAAACAGTGAAGAATTATGAGCCTTGCGTTGAAAGAACCCACAGCGTCTGGGCTGCGGGTGTCCTAATCCTGCCAACAGAGCCTGTAGGATCACACTGGCTCCTTTGTTGTGTAGGAAGCCTTTTTATTGTTCCAAGTAGAACCATTCCATTAAGATTTTGTGTTGGAAGCATTTTACCAATAATAAGCTATAGGTACAAGAAATGATTCTGGACTGCTGGGTGTTATCCAGCAGCAATATTCTTTAGGACTGGAGGTGTATTTGATTTAGTTATCTCCTGGAGATGTGAAACACAATGGAATGGTGTCAAAAGGCAACAACTAGGCCATAAAAGTGCCTGAAATAAGATAAATCAAATGAGCTTTGTTGTTTTATGATATTGAAACAGAATCCAATGTTCTACTCCTTCCATCTGTATTCGGATGACAGATTTTGGGAGAATCAAAACAAGCCTATCAAAGTATTAGGAGCAGCGCTTCTTTGTTTGGGTCAATTATGCTGGTGCTCCTGATGAAGACTAACAGGTAGATTCACTTTCAGCCACTGAGACGAAATAGAGGGAAGGAATCTGATTAGTTTGATTAATGCAGAAAGCTCTCTATGAGAAAGAAACAGCCAACTGAAACTTGGTACAGTTTACCAAGTACACTCATTTAACGCATTTTGCGTTGCAGCTGAATTACGGTACTTTTCCTCAGTTAAGGTAAAAAAGATTGACATGAATCTCCAGAATAATTGGGCATATTTAGATTAATAGACTCAACACCAGAACAGTATTTTGTGAAAGTAACCTTGCAAGGAAACTCATGTGTGACTGTTGTAACAATGAACAAGAAATATCCTTTTAGACTCATTGTCAAGCCATAACAGTGAATAACTTAACCCTTTTCTGACCTTGCTCCACTTCTTTAATTACAAAAAAGAGAATGCCAGAAAAAAAGAACGGATTTCATGGCCTATTTTAGCCATACATGTATGACATACCGCTGTCAACATTTTCCAATCATTTAAAGTAAAAGAATGAATGCTGGTTTTCTACACATTGGTTTATCAGTTCAATGCTATTTTCATATAGATTTCAAATTAGTTCATTTGAATTGTGGTCATTTTATTTTTCGAACTTGTACTGTCACTCTCAAAACCTTGGCAGAGTAACTGTGACTGACAAGCTCCCAATTGACCCCCTGCAGCCCCTCACTCAAAACAATGCAGGACTGGTTTTCATAACCTACACTGGGGGGGTGAGAGATGAGAATGGAAGTAGTCCTTGGATGAAATGGAAACCATGTGTCCTGATGTAACAGAGGGGGCACCATCGTGGGGGTCTGACAACAGAGAAACAGCAGGGGATCGAAGGGTGTTTTACAGTGAACAGTGTTGTGTAATCCTTAAAGCTTAACTCTGTTAGCTGTGTCACGGTCACACCAGGTACCAGTCGCACAGTAGTGGTTTAAAGGCACAAGGGAGTCAGGTGGCTGAGCGGTTAGGGAATCGGACTAGTAATCAGAAGGTCGCTGGTTCGATTCCTACACACAAAAATTACGTTGTGTCATTGGGCAAGGCACTTCACCCTACTTGCCTCGGGGGAATGTCCCTGTACTTACTGTAAGTCGCTCTGGATAAGAGCGTCTACTAAATGTAAGTGCAAACTCATCATTTAACTGTTCCACTCCATAGATTAAACAATGGCTGATCACAAACATTTTATGGGTAAATGCATTTTGTTTTAATCAAGATTAATCTTACTCAATGACATCTAAGGGAGCTAGAGCTACATTCTCTTCATCAGAAACAGTTAACTCCATAACCTTTAATCATCCACACTGCTGACAGCACACACACACACACACACACACACACACACACACACACACACACACACACACACAGAGGATCACACCCTTTGTGCAGGTGGTGCTAGGTCTGTCTATATTCACCTGTTTCAGACACCTTGTCAACTTCCACATAACTTGCTGTCCTAATATTTAGAAGTATCTTGACAATTCTGCCAAAGATTGAGTAACCATTGAATCTGGTTGGTTTGCAGGGTGCAATAGGAAGTCATGTTGCCTGTAATGGATGGCATTCTTGGGGGTAATGGGATTGGTTTGTCTGTCTGTAGACTGTCATGGTCCAGTCTTTACAATCAGTTGTCTTTCTGTCCAAAAAATGATTGATTAAGCTCTTATTCGTCGTTGTGATTTTTCTTCTGCACTGGAAGTGCGGAAGGGGTACTGAAGGATTTGCAAAGGGTCGAAAATGCACGGCTGTGCACATGTTTATGTGTGTTGTGTTGCATGGGAGATGTGTTCATCTTCTTTGATTTACAAATGGACAAACTGCATCTCTGAGAGAATGTGGACGGCTCATGATTTTCCCATGTCTTCTCCCATTCATTCCATCGTATGTATACGTGCCAAGTCAGTGATTTAGGTGCTAACATACAGACTGACATGTACTGCGTCACTCCCAGTCCCAGTCCATCCATGTCCATGATCAGGACTCATCTATCCTACTGTACATTGTGCACCTCTGTCCATCCCTGGCTCCCAGGGAGATATGGTCATTAATTATGGGATGGTTGCCATGGGAGGTGGGTGGAAGATTCCCACTCTAAACAGATGCCATTCCGGCACAGCGCTTCCGTAGCCCACGTTCGCATCTGCTACCTACATACACAGCACATTTGCATCGCTACTTCCCTCACAAGAGGAAATTGTCTTAACATGAATGCATTTGACAGTAGTCACTCACAATAGCAAAAGCTCAAATATTTCTAAAAGAAATACGCTGACACAGAGAATGTATGTCTATGCTTCCATTCAACGTTTGAGAGTAGAGTGATGGATCACCCACAGTGGAGTTGACCGTTCCTTGGGGAAACGATCACAGCTGAAGGCATTACATGAGGAGCTGTACTATGTGAGACTGTGATTATTCATGGACTTTTAATGCAGAGGAACGTCCAGTCACCAGAGTTAAAGCCAGGCTTGGTCTGTGGTTAGCAAAGTCAGACTTACTTCCAAAGCAAAGTCCATAAAAGCACGTTCACCTCTGTCTTGAAAGTCCGCTGGTCTTCCCAAAGGACACATCAGGTCTGCCTCAGTGTGGAAGAAAGGCTTCTTGTTCACAGATTCCATTGTGTGTGTGTGTGTGTGTGTGTCTGTCTGTCTGTGTTTATGTGTGATCCCCCCCTGGAGAGGTCAACAAGACAGGCTGCTGTGCAATAGTGATTCCTGCTCTGGGAGCACAAAGATAATCTTCCAGATAATTCTCTCCTTTCAGTCCTATTTTCAGCAGTGTTGGAGAGGCCAAATAAAACAACCTTGAAAGGACCTTTATCACAACTAGTCGTCTTTTCCTGCTGGCTCTCATATCTGCAGCAGTCTAGAAGTTCACTCCTTTCTCAGACAAACCCTTTTATCACAGTTGTCTCTGAAGTGAACACAGCTTTTTCACCAACAGGATGTGTGTCACATCCTTTTTCATGTCAGGAAAGTGTGACACAAGTAAACAGAATACTGGAATGGCAGAAAGTTAAATTGCACAAATTCACAAGAACCATGAGATTAATTACTAATAGGTCTTTTCGGTTTCATTTTCAGAGGGGACATGTCATGGGAATTTTTTTTTAGGCTTAGTTGGAACATTGATAAAGTAGTTAAGTTAGGGGTGGCCCCTGGTTCCTAACAGTGGGAACCTTGGGTCTCAACAGGTCTCTGAAACAGTGGTCTCTGCCACTGTTACACAGTAAGGCTTTGGTTACCTTGAATTATTAGAGTTCAGGAGAGGAGAGAAGTTGAAAACAGGGGAGAGTTGAGGAGAGGTTTAGAAACAAATGAGCATGCTATCAGGTCCTCCCACTGTATTCCCACACACTCTCTCTCTGCTATCTTCATCCACTGTCCTCCACAGACATTAGGAGACAGTGACATGTTTTGACTGGGACCATTATCTGCAGAGGCTTAGAATGTGAGGTTGGAGAGCATTTCTTGAAAATGAATTTGTCGTTGTCACTGTAATTGTTAACCTAGGGACAAACTGGTTAATGTTCCATATTGGCAGCAACATTATAAAATAAATCAAACAATGAATTAACTCAACTCATGCCCCAACCAAGCACATTTTCCTTTTGGTTTATCTGTCATCCCAACTCCACTCTCTTCCCCTCACTCTGTCCCTAACTGTGTCTCTCACCCTCTCTCATACTACTTATCTCTCTTCCTCCAACTCTAAAACTCTCACTTTCCCCCCCACTTTTTCTCTCTCAAAAAAACGTGCTATTTTCACTAATCCCATTTGGTTTACATTAACCCTCACCTCCCTCCCTTCTCCACAGTAGCAGAGATCTATCTTGGTTAGTTCTGTAGGAACAGTGATAAAGTGGTTCATTAAGGGGTGACTACTGGTTCCTAAAATGGATGGCCTAAGTGGTCTCAATAGATCTCTGCCCAGAAGGCTCTAGCTACTACCTGGAATTATTAAGTATGAGTATGATAGGAGCGGAGAGAAGAGGGGAGGGGAGAGGAGTATGGGGAGGAGACTGTCATTCGCAGTCCTGCGTCTGTACTTTAGAAAGAAATGATCCTCCCACTGTATTCCCACACATTTTCCCTCTGCTATCTCCCTCCACTGCCCTCCACAGACACTGGGACACAGCAACATGCTTTGATAGAGACAATATCTCTATCAAACTTTTCTTTGCAAACGTACAGTAATTGGGTTGTAGCCTGTTAACGTGTTAGTGAGTCCAACGTCATGGCAGCTGTCAGAAGGCAGCATTTAAAACACACCCATCAAACAATGAATTACTTCAATTTAGGCATCCAGCATATACCCAGAATACTGTACATCAGCCAAGCCAAATTTCCCTTTGGTTTCCAGCACCACATACTCTCCCTCTCTTCCACTCTTTCTCTGTTGCAGTGCCTTGACTTTCACGTTGCCCCTCCAACCCCCTCTCTCTCTCTGAACAGTGATGAAAAGACATGGTCTGAGTCAAGCCAGTGTGGAAATAAACATGCTGGGACCATTGTTTTTTTAGTGCAGTCAAGGGAATCTTTTATAATAACAGCATCACATATCCAGGTTGTCTTCAATTCCATCTCAGTTCCTTGGCAGTTCTGCCTACTGGTGTCATGAAGGACTCTTAGGAGTCGATGTATATTTTTTCAAGTGAAACAGATTGTCACCAAAGAAAACACACCTACCACATTTCAACAATGCTGAGTTAAGTGTTATGCCATGTCATGCTAACAACTGTAAAGGGATGTATTGTGAAGTAGTATATATTCCTTCCTACACTACCACTAACCAACCACAAACATACAGTTAGTTTAGGGTGCTTTCTACACTGCTCCAGTCTGTTTTAATTCTGAGTACTCCATACAGTCTGCCAGATAACCACTGTCCCTTGTGCATTATATCTGTAAAGCTTTATGACTGCAGCTACATTTGAAAAGCTGCCACGTTTATAAACTGTAAACACTCTCACCCCCACACCCACACAAACATCCACACACAGATATCCTGAAGTACTCTGTGTCGCTCACAAACACACAACCACGCACACACACACCAACACACCCACACAAAACCTACTCACAGATAATCTGAAGTACTTTCTGTCTCTCTCTACAAATGCACAACTACACCCACACAAACACCCACACACAGATATACTGAAGTCTCTCTCTCTCTCTCTCTCTCACCCACACAAACATATGCTCCCTCTCTAGTAAAAGTACTGTCTGTCTCTCTCACACACACACAAACACACAATCACACACACACACTCACAAAACACCCAAACACAAATATACTGAAGCATTCTCTCGCTCTATCTCTCTTTCTCTATCACAAACTCTCTCACAAACACACAACCACACACACAAATACACAATCACATACACACGTTTAGGCACTTTTTTTATTTATACACACACACACACACACACACACACAATCATCAAGTCAGTTGTCATTGGCTAGCTAAGCCTGTGTTCTCCACTGTTGTTCACTAAAGAGGCATGTTACTACAATTCTTCTTACTGTAGAGTGAGACCGGGAAGGAACACATGCCTCACACATCGACCTTGCTGGAGACTTCTATGAATTTCGGACAGTTTCTGGAAATCTCTTACAATGATTGTAATACATTTGGGATGAGGCTAGTAAACATGAAGCTGTGTTAAAATCTCCATTGTGCAACATTGGGAAGCTGCCATTGGGAGTGTGCCTGAATGAACCTTCGGCGGTCATGTTGACTGTGGTGATTAGAGTATTTCAGGACAGTCCCTCTCCTCTGACACACAAAACCACCGTTTTTTTCATAGGCACTGTCCAGAAGTAACCTCTGGGTAGAGTTTCTAGCAACAAATTTATCGGCAACAAATGTAACAGACGCTTGATGACTTGTGATGACTTGATTGTTAACTATTAACTATGCTAAAGTATGGGGGTGTCTGTTAGAGTTGGCTAGCGGCTTGAGCCGCCAGCGCCTTGGCTAGCAGCTTGAGTCTAGATCTGGGTGGATAGAGTTTTTGTGTGTTGCTAACTGTTCTTGTCAGACACTACAGTTCAACTTACAGTAAAGCATCTGTTCAAGGGTGACTCACAGAGATATCTTTTATCTAAATATTAGTCATCTGTCAGTCAGCCTTCGCACAGTATCGACAAAGGCACTCACACACATGCACCCCTGTGCTCACATGGATACACACCCCATAATAAACACACACCATACACACCCACCAACAATGCGAGCACACATTTTGTGTGCGGCAAGCGCAGCTGTTTCATGTCTGATTCCTGACGTCGTTTTCCCTCTCTTCTGATATCAAGGGCCGAAGCAACTGTTGCCACACCCATAGCTTCGGCCAAGGAAGCCCGGGAACAGGCCTCCAGATGTAAACACCAGTCTCACTCCTCTGGTCCCAGGCTAAAAGCACGCTCACTCCCTCCTCCCGCCTGAAATAACTCCCAACACAAGATCTACCGCATGATGGGAAGATGATTCCTGAAGCCGACATTGTGCTTTGTAGCTCTGTTTGTCCCTTGCAGGGCAGGGCAGAAACAAGGACATTAATCGAAACACATCAATGGTTTAGAACAGCTCTTCCTGTTGGTGTGCCTGCGTGCTTCTGTGTTATCTTCAGGCCTGTTGTGTGCCTGAAGTCTGTGCTTTTGTTATTCATGTTGGACGACTTGTGATTACAGTAAGAAACCAGGGTGACCAATACAATGTGTAACTTTATTCTTCATTGTTCATGTTGAACAACATTTCATGCCCATGTTCACTTTGCAATGAGGTTGAAAGTTATAACTCAGACAGTCATCCCTCACAAACAGGTCTTTGTATTGGAGTGATCCTATACAGGGAGGAGGATGTGTACAGGTGATTAGTATGTAAAGGAAGGATGATTACAGTGCGGAAGGAAGGAACCAAGTGCTGGTGAAGTCTGCACACAGCTGTCCCAAGCATGCAGTAACGGGAATATAACGTGTGCTCACTGACGCTCAGCTGTGGGCCAAACCACCCTCTTTATACGGGGAGAAGGCAATGTCAACCAGGTGGCAACCGACACAGACCCCACCAGCTCTGGTAGTCATTAGGCCTGCGCCTTAATGCCATCCTCCCTCTTTTACCAAACTTAACCCTGTTGTGACCCCGTCCACGTCTGGGGCGGAAACTAAAACTGTGGTAGGTAGAGGGGTGTGGGAATGGGGGGGGGGGGGGGAAGCGAAGCTGACAGCTCATTTATTCAAGAATTACTCCCAAAGAGAAGGACTGTGTTTGTAATGAAAGTCAGTCCAGGCAGAAGCAGCTGTGAACAGATGACCCACAGGCCTGGTTGGCGTCCGAGCCAGAGTCAGATGATCTCATGTGGAGAAGCAGCCGTGAAAACCGGCGGGAGAGTGGCTGACCGATCAGAATCCTTTTTTTTTTACCCATTTGGCACATTGCTCCTTTGTACAACACTTCTTAGCTATCTTATGCACTGTGATTAGTGTTTTAGTTTCTACTGACAGCAGCTCACCTGGTGAATACTGTACACTGACAAAGATGTTTCTAGAGAAGCACTGTTAACAGAGTCTGTATTGGGAAGAGCAATACTGGTCTGACCTGACCTGAACTTTATTTGCTCAGCTCAGCAGAGGCATTCCCTGTACTGGCGTCATAGATGAATGCACTCTGATTAATGATGGCAAAATAACCCCCAACATTCAGTAAGATTTGTGAGAATTTTGTTAAACATGAAACGCTTGTTGACAATACAAGGATTAAATACACAACTATGTGAAGATAAATATGAATGTGAAATGTCACATCAAACTGGTGTCAACAACAGGATCCGCCAGGACAGTGAGTGACTTTGGTTGTGCACACCAATAAATCAACTTGCTGCATCTCGCATTGCATATTGTAGGAGGAAACTATTTTCAACACCAATCACCAAGTTTCATTCCTCAACATTGGAGTTGTGTGAGTGGCTTTACTTGTCACCAAGAAGACACTAAAACATCAATAATATTGTTGCACCCAGAACCAAATGTCTTGTACTGCATTTGATATTGGGCACAATGTGTTTTGTAAATATTGTGGTAAGTTTTTTATGGAAACGGATTTGGGTGTGACCATCAAGACATATTTGGTTAAATATAAGTAGAAGGAGATATGGAGAGATGCAAAGAGAAAATTGATATTTTTTTGCCTGTGGTTTCACCCTTCAAACTAGCAACCATTCCATCATGCATGTCTGTGTGAGTATTCGGTTTGTGTGGTTCCAAAATCACTCTCTGTTAGCGTTATTCCCTCCTCTTCTATCTGGCATCACTGCTCTCCAAACAACAGACTAACAGTCTGGTTCCATACTGCTGATTTAACAACACTGCTGCAATCCTGACCTGTGTAAGGACTGAGCGAGTTCTGGCAAAGGTGAGATGTAATATCAACCTTGACAGCAATGGCTGAAGAACAACAAGAACAGCAACTGAGCAACCCACCACCAGAACATGTTCTGGACCTTGTTCTGCACCTAGAGAGAAAAGGAGAGAGAAAGAGAAAGAAAGACAAAGAGAGCGAAAGATTGGATTTTGGCTCCTTTTCCAACAGATGGCTGAAGGCCCTGGCTATGTAAACTGAGAAGCAAAGTTCCAAATCCTCTTTATATAAAAGCACTAACATCCAGACCCACCACCCTCAGAGCCGTGTTCTGGGTCGAGCTGCTGTGGTAACAGGAGACTCCCCTCTTTGCAGCTCAGTTGAAGAGGGATAATTTATCACCACATCATACAGAAACGTCTTCTCCTAAAGGAGTGTGAAGACGAATTTCATGGGCTATGTGGCCTGTTCCACGGATGTAGAAAAGAAATGAACAGGCTTCCACAAAACAGCATATAGACACAGACCAGATCCAAGGGAATTGTTCTGGTTATATAGTTGAGCATCATATGTCAACTTAAACACCAAGACAACTTTATAGATGCTCGAAAGCCTTTCAGCAATCAAACCCACACTCCACCACTTCCCTGATACTTTATGAATTAGAATGTTTGTAGATCACATCCGCATTTTGAGTTCCATAATACATTGTCATCCACATTTAAAATCACAGCTAAATCAGTGCTATGCACATAGTTACAGAGACGTTTTATGGGAGTTTTGCACATGTTAATATGGGACTTAAGTAGTACACATGCCACAGAGCTACTGGTTGGTGTGTGGGAACCATCATGTGGTGGGCTTTATGATTGTGTGTGGGTCGAATCTTTAGTGTTCGTAACAAATCCTTCTGGTGGTGAAACAAACCACATAATTATGACTTAGCTGTTATGGTCTTGTTGAAAGTTGCCTACTCTTGTTTCCTAGTCTAACGTTAAAAACCCCAACCGTCTCAGTAGCTCAGTCTCACCGAGCGGCAAACGATGACATTAATTATACCTTTACATTTAGCAGACGCTCTTATCCAGAGCGACTTACATTAAGTACAGGGACATTCCCGAGGCAAGTAGGGTAAAGTGCCTTGCCCAAGGACACAATGTCATTTGGCACGGCCGGAAATCGAACCAACAACCTTCTATCTAATAGCCCGACTCCCTAACCGCTCAGCCATCTGACCCCCAATTATACAAGCAAACCAGGTCAGGATTTTATTTCTGTGGTTTCTATTTCAAGACTTCAAGATCTGTTGAACCCTCCTTGAGAATGTCTTTTATCATTTTGTAACTTTTGTTCTTGAGAGTACAGTAGTTGTAGTTTTTGTAGTCTTGCAGTTTTTGTCCTATTGCATGGAGGGAACTCCCCTTTAGTCTAACCTAAACATGCAACCTGAAAGGTGTACTCTGTGAGAAATCGCCAAGAGCCAAACATGCCAGCTATAAAGAACCCAGTTTAACATGTCCTTTTTAATGCTTCGTCCAGACAGGATGGATGGTTCAGGAGAAGGCCAGCACTCTACAAGTGCTGTCTGGCTTCCTGTTCTAAGCGCAAAAGCAGACATCAACCATGAAGCAAGAAGTGCAACCTGAGGAGACAGAGCTCATTGTGAACAGGGTTTTGTCGCCTTCTTCCATAGAGCTGAGCAATTTTGCGAGTTTCACTTTTCTTGGATGGTGCCTACTCTCTGCCCAGTACCACCATGACCCAGTTCTGTCATCCCCTTTTAGAGCCCCCAGCCAGTGATGCACAGTGCAGTAGCCTTCTCATTCAAAGAGCAAGAATGGGAAATGTTGCTGAGAGTTGTTTACTATCTAAGGTAAAAGATACATAAATAAAGTCTTACAAGTCTAAGACATGTCACATATTTTAAGTGAACATCTTACATTACAAATCATACCATGGCACTGTTTTCTTCTAGGTTCTACAATACTTCCATTTACAGTACTCACAACCACAAAAAATATTTGGCCACACCAAAACCTTTTGACAACTGATTCAAGATCCAGAGTTTCAACTTTCCAAGATCCTGTGTTTGTTGAAAAACTTGTGGGAAACTAGTGCTGCCGTCTAGACACAGTCGTGAAACCACCTCTATGGGTCAAACGTTTATATACGTTTCTGCCATTTGCTTCCTGCCTCTGTCCCACAGGGGAATGTGGAGACACCTGCTCCAAGACTGAGCAGTTAGTGTCACCATGGAGATGTCCCTGCCGCCGGTCAGTAGGGAAGTTACGACAACAAAAATAGTCATTTGTTGGAAATAAAATCTTTGTCAGGATCTGCTGCTAGTTTACCCTGACCCTAATGTTGCGTCTGGGCCACACAGCTGGGGGTTTTCTGGATGACCATCAAAGGGTTAAGGATATGGCCAAGGTTACAATCACCGTGGGATGAAAACATGGTTGACATATGTACAAGAGAAAGAAGTACAGCAATCCTGTCACCATCCTGTGCGATAGTCACCATCCTCCGCGAGATTAGGTTTGTGCTAGGACGAGGCGCTGCGACCGACGGCAGCATTTTCTGTGACGTGACACAGCGGAGCCTGGCCATGATGAGGTGCAGCTTGTTCCAGCCCCCGCCACAGTGACACGGTGTGTGCTCTGGGAGCAGGGTGTTGCTCCAGGTGCTCCTCCGCTCCTGGGGAGGCTGAACGCTCCAAAAGGTCTTGACTGTCGCTGGCAGGATGTCACACAGCAGGGTGGGGGGGGTACTGAGTTAGGTCAAATGGTTGTTTACAAGACTGAAATAACAACAACATGAACACCCACCATGTTTTGTTAATGTCTCTCAGCCTCTGTGGGAGGTGAGAGCTGCAGGAACATGAACTGTGGACTTCACCATGTAGCTGACTGTGTAGAGTAAAAGGGAGTAAAACTGTATATTAAGGATGTCAGCGGCATGTTCTGGAAAAAACCTTACTAGTGCATCAGTAGAGTCGGAGGTCAGGTTTATTTTATTGTATTGATTCATTTAAAGGTTATCCACTCACACTGGGTGGCCCCAGTGGGACTTTAATCTCTAATCTGAAATTTTAGCTGATGGGTAAACCATACAGTGATATCCACCGGTTCACCGGTTAAGTAAAAACAAAGGTTTTACAGAAAATAAATCCCTCTGCTAAATGAATACATCATCCCTTCTGGATTTTTCTACACATAGAAATCATCTTCTCACTAGCATCCATTCATCAAGACCAACATGTACCATTTGCTGCTATTTTCTCCATACACAGATAGTATCAAATACAAATGTTTACATTAAAAACAAGAATCCCCTGGGATAATTATACAGCATCTTATAAACTCTGCTACTAGTGGAGAAGAAGCCTATCAGCCCAATCAACTTTCAGGTTTGTGTTTATAATTGTTTGTCTTGATTACAGGATCTGACCCTCGCATTAAAAGCAGTGCCTGGGGAAGAAAAACACTTGTTATCCTGAAAAACGACATGCAGTCAGCCAGAGAACAATATTTTAGTTAGTTCTTCAGGCTTGCTTAAACTCAGGCTGGGTTATGAATAGGGCAGGTCCTGGCATTATCTGGAATTTTGTTCTGGTACTAGGTCCAAGGCTGGCCAGATAATTGGCTGTCTCTGCTGACTGGTGAGGTAAGGTGACAGGTCACATGGAATAAGGCTGTTAAGAAATACCTCTTCCCAACCAGGCCCCCTTTTCTTGGTAGAATGGGAGTGAAAGAGATCGCTTGTGTGTGTGTGCGTCTACACAGTATGTGTGCGTATTTATTTTGAACAGCTGAAGTTACTATTGTGTGTATGTGTGTGTGTGTGTTGGCAAGTGGTGCTTAATGCTACAACCAGACCCTTGGAGATGTGTGTGTGTGTGTGTGTCTGTGTGTGTGTGTGTCTCCATGTGTGTGGTCATTGGGGCTAAGGTCTCAGCAGGCACAGTGTTGGGAGACTGTAATCACAAGTGACCTATCAGGACCTCCACACCACACCCTCTGAGGGAGCAGAACATGACACCCCAGGATCCACAGCACAACCACACTGAGCGTGTCCAAACAGTTTGACAACTTTTCTTTTAGCAATCAATGCATCTTAGGTTTAATTGGTTAAGGCTTTGTGCTGTGATACTGTATATCATCAAATAGAACTGCCAGTGCTACAATGGAACAGTCATTGAGTCATCCCAGAACAAGGTTTTTTCACCCAGGTGTAAAATCAAGTGTGACCATGGTAACTTTCCAAAATCAACAGATTTGGCCTGTAAGATGGCTGAAGCTGTTCTCTTACATTTACCAAGCAGCCATCACAGTAGTATTCAAAAAATGAGCAGATAGACACTGAGAAACCACAATTATTTGGAATCCAAAATAATGGAATGTTTTGGATCCTAAATGGAATGTGTTTGTTTAACATCCTAAGCATAAAACTAGAAAAGAGGTTCCAAGGCTAACAAAACATTTCTACACCAAACTAATCCACAAAACCTACAGTTCCCTGGCCCCGATGCATCATCTATTGTTTCAAACCGAATAAGAGTGCTACTATTGACTGAAAGCCAGACCTCCAGGATGTGGTAAATTTGACAGTCGTTGATGGCATGAAACAGTTTTGGTGAATCATTGTCTTAAATCCTCCAAAAAGTGCAGGTCTGTCCGCTAGGCTACGGAATCTTTGTAAGCTCACATCACCACTTCATGCTAATGGAATGCCCTGACTCAATATCAACGTACAAGACACACAGCAGCAACCATCCAACCTAAACAAGACGAGGAAGCTCGCCTGTCATACTTTATTAAGCGTGAAACGATAGCATGGGGCTAATAATGAATGAATCAGGCTGAGGGCAAAACACGAGGAGGCCATCAGTGCAAGACCTGTGACGAACCCTACTGGAGTTACTCAAGGAGATGTCTATCTCAGAATAGAAAGACTTCATTAAATTACGGATGCGACGTGAGATTGTCCAAACAACCATGCAGGGACAATTTGAAGGAAATCAAACTGCTCACCCCTAAAGCGTCAGTAAATAGCTCAGTGATGACATTAAAGAGATGTTTAGAGACTGATTTCAAAAACGTGATTCAATGATCATATCAATACATTTCCATTTATTTAATTTTTTTATCACCCTTTACATGCAATCATGCATTTATCAAGAACATTGTCTTTGCAGTGTTTTTCAGGACTCACAACTCGATGTAATTCACTGTGTCAACTGTTTAGCTGTGGACACTGAAAATAAAAGTACAGACACTGTATGATTGAGAAAAATAGAGTTTGACTGAGTGTAAGTAAAAGAGTTTGAAAAAAAGAATCCACCAACTGGAGTGTCAATAAATAGAATTTCAGAAACAGCATATTTATTCCCAGGGCCCATTCACTTAGCCTGGCTCGGCCCTCCTACGTACTTCCACTCAATTTTGATTTTGCTTCTGTACTAGGTCTGGCCATTAGGTACCTAAGTCAGATGTCTCCGGTTGATTTTCTACCGGTGAATCAACGAACAGAGGGAGTGGCTGAGAACGATGACGTTGATGTTGTGCGCTAATTTGTATTGTAGTTCCGTAATGGCGGCGGAAAAAGATGCGAGCAAAGCCATTCGGACCGTTGTGGCAACACTGCCGAATATCCATAAACTAAAGCCGGAGCAAGAACAAGTTTTGCTGAGTTTTGTTGGTGGCCATGATGTTGTGGCCCTCCCCCCACAGGGCTCGGGAACAGTTAGATTTTCCATCTACGGCAACTAGCTCTGTTAGTGGTGAAGGAATTGGCTAAGACGAACGCTAGAGATTGGTTATGGCAGATCCAATAGTTTTAAACTTACAGAGTAGAGTACCCGCCTACAAGGAAGTCAACGCTTGTCAATGGAGCGAGGCCAGACTCTCTGTACAAATGAAATGTGCGATAGTCTGGTTAGGACCAGGCTACCATTCACTATCGTACAATGCAACAATATGACACAGCTTATCTCACAATGCTGCTGACAGGTCTCTTCCGAGATAATCATACATACATTCAGTCCATTAAGTCAAGTACAGTACTTATACAACTCTTAAAATATTGCAAACAAAGGCTGTGATGTTGAGCTGAAATTAAGCTGAAAGTGATGTTAAGCTGAAAGTGATATTAAGCTGAAAGCATTATCTACACGTGCAGCAAGGGTGGTTATGCTGTCCTGATAAGGTGGTCTTCCTTAAGAGCTCTTTGTTACGAAACAGGACATCCAACCGTTCATGTACACAAGATTAAACACATGAATAAAACTTGGACAAATTGTGCATGTATTGTCTTTCTCAGCCCCACCGTGTGTGCCGTGCTACATGTGCTGTTTTTGTGGTTTTGACACCAGACATTTATGAAATGGTGACATGCTCATTGTCAGCAATTGTGGTTTGTCATTGTGGTTCATGCAATCCGCATGATTCACAGAGAAGAGCGAGCTGAAGACTGTAAGATAGGGTGTTAGCATGTATGTGTCCCACTCCCATAACATGTTAAACACATATGTTTTAAGTAACTACAGATATATAACTAAAACCGTAACTAAAAAACTATCATACACAACATTTGACTTTACAAATGGATAGACTACAATGAGGACAGTTCCCAAAGACAGTCAACTGTACTTGGCTTCCCACACTGTACTGTACTGTGCTCCAGTAAGAGGCCTCCTTTTTGACCTCAAGCAATACAGCACAAGGACATCTATTCATACAATACCAGTTTGTTTAATAGTTGTCTCAGAGTGAGGATCTGAAGATAAACCACTGCAGTGATCCTAACAGACCCTCTGCATGTGCCTTTGTGCCAGTCTGGTCCACCCTACCAGGCATGTTTACAGTATCAAAAGCCTGAGGTCCACGTTGTGGGAAAGGTTAACAATATTTGTTGTGCCATAAAGTCCTACTGTCTGGGGTCTCTTGTCTCTCACTTTCCAGGCTTAGAGAGAGTGAAGTATAAAAGGAATGTCTCACTGTGTGTGCGCGTGTGTGTGTACGTTGGACAAAGAGAGAGACAGAGGGAGGAGAGTCAAAGGGAGGTGTGGATGGAGCCACTGTGTGGTAGCAAGCGGCAGATGTCTATGCAGGGGGTGAGTTTTCCCTTCAAACTGATTTGGCCTCCCAGGAAGAGTTTCCAGACGAGGGGGTCCTGGGCTACGGGAGGGAGAGAGAGGCTTGAAATGAACATGTGGAGGAAAAGTCACGGGGAGGCCTGTTGAAAATCCCTTAACACTGACAGGTTTTTGGGTCTCCTCACATTGAACGGTCAGACAAATTAACCCTTGGAACTGAGCCAGACCTGTCCACTGGCTTGCACAGCTGTACGTTTATCATGGTGATTAAAGGCACAGTGGACCTCTGTATGAAACTGAATGGCTCCATATGGCTTACTTGATTGAAAATGGACAATGCAACATGTTACCTGTTGACTGGACATTGATTTAATATTAGCACACATATTAGCCTCTGCTTGTGTGAGTCTATCAGTGCAATTAGCATGTTATGTGACTGAGTATTTAAGTGGCTAGCATTTGTCAGAACAGCTCATTAGGTTAATGTATGAGTCTCCAAAGAGCTAGCGCTAACACACAGCTGATTGACTTTAACCCTGCGATGTAAACTCTACAGAGGTGCTTATTTTCACGGTCACCTTCTGGAAGCCTCCCACGCTACCACCACAAACACCAGGGTTCTCTTCTTTTTTTCCTCTGCCGTTCATGGGTGATTAACGGTCCCGAGCGTGGATTTGTGGCGACGAGGGACGTGTGTGTAGATAGTTTATGCTGACAGGCCCCATTTACGAAAAGTTGGATCAAAATCGTGAAAAAGGAATCCATCTGGAATGAGCAGAGATATGATATAAACAAACTCAGAGATGAGTGCCTTGAGTATCTTCAACATCTTTCAGCACAAAATCTTTCAATGAAAGAGGTCCTTGAAAGACAGATCTGGTTCACTGAAATACAACTGTGGATGTTTGATTCAAGAAGGGGCATGATGTCATGGTTTTTGGTAAACCATTGCTGAAAGGCTGGTAACATGTCTTAGGTAGATCTTTTATTAGACCATCTCTGCTCCACATTTCCAATATTGCAGATGTTCAGCGTATGTCTTCTAACATCCTAAATGTGACACACATGCACCCAGTTTAATGTATAATGACACAGTCAGACACTTCTTGCACATACTGACTAAAAACGTTAACCTATAAAATCAGTTGAAAAGAAATAAATCCCACAACGCAAACACTAACTATGGCCCAAACCCAAATCCTCCAGTCGCTCCCCCAAGTTTCAGTGTGAGCCTGCCTGTTGGAAAATCTCATCAAGCCCTGCCAGCCCACCAGGCATAGTGTATAATAGGGTACACTTCATTAAGTGAGCTCAGACTGACACACACACACACACACACTTTAGCTCTAGTGTGTGTCATGCCAGTTGCCATGATTACCCTCTAAGAGATCCAGTCGGTCTGATGATGTCATGGGGGCTATTAAGGCAGCATAATGACTGTGGTATCACAGAAAGACGTGACAGCTCTCTGCTCTCAGCACGTTTCTGGATAAACCTTCTCCCCTTTCCAACCAATGCAAGCTCAACTAGACCCCACCCTGAACGTCATGCGCTGTGGTCACACCCTGTTTGCTCTGGCCCATGAACGTTGGCCATGACCGTGGTACAGAACGCACTATACGGCTGTCTACCCTCCACTCCCACACACACTTGCCAGATCCTGGACCATGACAGAGTGAATTAATAGGCATGTGTTGATTTGTCTGGAGATCCCGTCCATATTGTAAAACCTCAATGGAGCTCCTGATTTAGAAATGATTGTTATTATTTATTTGTATTAGTCACTTGGACACTTACTGATAAAAATACAAAATACTGAGGATTCATGTCTGGGGAAGTATTAAGTCTAATGATCAATGTGAATTTCCGGGTCCGATTTTTGATAGTTGTGTTCGTAATGTGTGGCGGGTACTCTGTCAACCCTCTGTTTTTCCCCCAGGTTGGGTTCTTTGATGATATTCTGGATCTCGTCTCCCCAGCCTTTGTGTATATTTCTCTCAAAACACTGGAGGTTTCCTTGAAAACGTCTCATAAAGAAGCCAATGATTGTTTTGATTCTAGCAGGGGAGTTCCCCCATATTCCAATTAGCAGTTGTGATGATGTCACAGGTCGACAGGGGTTGATGGCGTCAGCCAACAGGTATCGCCACGGCGACAGCAACGGAGGCCCCTGAGGACCCGCCCTCGCTTCCCCCTGGCCCAGCGTTTGCTGAGTCCTGATGACATCATCAGCACCCAACATGGGCCCCAGAAGTAAGTAATCCCTGGATGATTTGCTGTGCAGCCTTATTTTATCTGGTTCTGGGCTGTAGGGCTGTGTATGTGGGTCTTGTGAGGTGAAGGAGAGAATGGTGAGGACCAGTTCTGGCACCAGAGGCTATTCTCTGGGTGTTCTTTAAAAAAGCATCCATCAATTCCACCAGTTTATTTAGTTTCGTCAAATGTTGTATGTCCAGACCTTTTCACAAGCAATGTCACAAAGGGCTTCCCAGATGCCCACAGATCAGTATGTGTCCAAGTCCTCAAAGAATACAGAAAAAGGCATAAAAACAAAACAATGCAATAATAATACAAATAAAAGTAAAACATTGAAAATGAGTTCATAGTAAAGTTACATTCAGAGTACGGAATTTGCAGAGCATTGACAATGACCTGCAATGGTGCTTATCTGTTTGGGGCAGTGGTCAGCTTGGGGCTGGAAAGTGCACAATCAGCATGAAACTATGAGATAGTCAGGGAGAACCCCATGTCCACATTGTCATCTAGTTCCAAACATTGGCAAACCGGCTAGATGGCAGATGTTCATGGCTCAGCCCCCACACAAGAAAGGTGGATGGTGGGAGCAGGAAGAGAGAGAAGAAATTATGGTTAGAGACGGCGAAGGAGTGAACAGCAGTTACAGTGTTTGTGGGGAGGATGTCCTCACCAGCTGCAGCAGCGGTTCAGCCTTAGGACTGACAACAACAAAAGTTGAAAACCTTCAAATGTAGCCTCAAACACTGAGACAGTGTCAGCCTCGCTGATTGAAAAAGGAAGTCTGTTCCAGAGCAGCTCTATATAGGAGAGCCCCTCGTTGTTATATTTTCGACTTGGGGAAACACCAAATATCCAGTGTCTTGAGATTGTGCTGTACTATCCTTAGAAGGTGATAGGGGGTAAGGAGATCCAAAAATTAGGGTCTAGGAGAACCAGCACTGAGATAGAGCCAGTGTCAGAAAAGAATTGTAAGTTATTGATATTTTGGGAAGTGCTGTTTCAGTCCTGCGGTCAGAAAGAAATCCACATTGAAGGGATTTAAACAAATTATATAAGAAGAGATTACCAGTGAGCCATTGAGCCACAGCTTTTTCAAGTATTTCTGAAAGAAATGAAATATTTGTAATTGGCCTGTGGTTACTAAAGATTCCAGGATCCACACACAAAAAATGGGGTGGTAGTTTAGGAAGAAGAACACAGTTTGGAGAAGGCAGCATGTTTCAGAGATCCCATTAGCTTAAATAATGATTCAGTAGAGATAGAATTGAAGTGGGCGAATACCTCAGCATGGCATGAAGGAAGACTCGTTGTTCAGGTCAACATGTCAGGGCTAGTCTGTAATTGTGGTTAAAAAATTCCAGAAAACAACAATATTTGTCCTGAAGTGTACATGTGAGGCTTGAAACAGTATCAAATAAGAGTTTGTTAGTACTCTAATCAGATCAGAGGTATACTGATCTGGCCCTGGTGAGGGCCAACATTGTACTCCTAAAGTCCATCCCTCCATGCCAGAGGGAATGCCTTTAGTTTAGGGAGCTGCCTTTTTCTGGCAGGTCTGGTGTTAAATTGTAATTTACATCAGGTATTGCTAAATCATAAGATTATGTCTGGATGTCTGGGTTGCTGTGTTGGTAAAGATACTTGTAATACTAGATCGAGGAACAGAGAAGAAGTTAATGATTTTGAGAGTAACAGGATGAAACTTGAGGAACCCCCCCACCACACACACATGCACACACACATACACACACACACACACACACACACACACACACACACACACACACAAACACGCACACTCACCCATCCTTCCTGCAAGACGTGAGCTTGTGCTTATGGTTGGACAATTAACTTAAACAATGGACTCTTTCTCAGCGTTATAGGCACAATAACGGATGCAAGATGTTACTAGGGTTGATGTGTACCAGTTTGGCTTTCGCAATGTGTTCCCCATTTTACTCAGACCTGGAAAATGACACACAGCAGAGCCTATCAGTGACTTGCATCGTCTCTCCACACAGACAGCCATGACTGAGTTCTTTTGTTAGTTGTGTGTTCACACCATACATACACACATTTTACAATATGGAATCACAACTTAGGTCTATTGTTGGACTCATACAAGCATACAAGAACCTCTCACATTACTGTGCTCACACATAGTTGTATGAATGATTGGATAGTCTTTGTGTCAGATATAATCTCACATCAGTGTTCGATAAACATCAAGGCCTGTCAAAAAACTAAACAAGAGACAGAAAATAAAGAAAACCAAATGTATTCATCCTCAGGGATTTGAATGAACATCATTGGAGTAAAAGACAAAAGGGGCCTTCTTCTTCTACTACTAACTTGTTAGTTTGATTTCACAATGAAGAATGGCCAGCTTACTGTAATACAGTATATTGTATCATTTGATAAATGGTTCCAGCTGGGATGTAAAGGTACATTGGCAATCCCTGAAGCTGTTCACATTCTGCAACAATTGTTCAATCATTTTTTGTAACCCCTGACCTATCCCTAGCCTCAACCTGGTATCTTCTCTCATGCACATCGTCACCATGAACAGTAATAGAAGAGCCTACCGATTAAACGTCCACACCCAACATTTTGATCATACGTGTGTCATGTGTGTGTGTCACAAAACAGTAGGGGGAAACTACACAAAGGATTGAAATGTGTCACTGGATGATGTGGAATTTGAAAACCCTTAGCAATGCACCCAGATTGGGTGATCCAGAGAAAAGGTAATGGCCATGCGGTTTCACATAAAGAAGCAAATAATTTATTTTTATCCATTTTACAGTATTTAACATGTACTTCCAATAGCTAGATTGATGACCAGGTCCAGATCAGCAATGATGTGGAAACACTTTTGTGTCAGGTTTAAAAAGTAGAACTTTCAACAAAAGCTTTCAAAAAGCAGTTGTACGACAAAAAATTCACTCTTCACCAGGATTAAACTCGGGGACCATTCAGTCACATGCACAGGACATTTACTTCAGAAAGGGATGCTTTCCTCCTGATAGTAAGCTGGAGAGGTATCCTTTATTACACTAATATCAAACTACTTGGTTTGAGTCCTACTGAGCACCTTTATTAACCCTGTAGACAGGTTACGTTTACATGTATTCCTTTGGGAGACGCTTTCATGTAAAGGTTAAACTCTGGTGACCTATTAGATTTGTGAGACGTTGTGGTTTGAGACTTAAACGATTTAGTCAAACTAATGTAGCACCACATAAACAGTGGTTAGGGTTTTAAAGGAACGGCATTAAAGTTCTCACTGCAAGCTTATCCACAAATCCACTTGAAACACATTAGATTGTGTTACCTGAAGGTCAGTTATTGTAACACTACAATTAAACAGGTTAAGGTTTTACAAGCTAGAGTAAATCACCTGGTCGTCTGGTACCAGAAGAAATAAATCCTGGTGAGGGAGACGTTTATTTTTACAGTGACCGATGGGTTTGTTTTCTTTCTCTCATGAGTTTGGAGCTGGAGTTCTCCCTTCCCCTGCCCTAGAAAGAAACTCAGAGCTGGTGTCAACTGGACCAGCTTCGAGGAAGATTGGTAAAGCTCACATGTTCTCACTTATTGTTGGGAAATCGGAGGTTGAGACACCAGATCCCTGGTGTCATTGAGTTACCACAGCCAGCACTAGTGTTTACGCATGTTAAGGACTGTGACGTTCTGCCAACAGGGGTGTGCGTTGGCATTGACTGTAAAATGAAATTTGAGTTCATTCCGACAAGCAAACAGTTGTTTCTTGACATGGGCTTCTTATGCAGTGGTTTTGATCATAAATGTATCTAATAACAGCAGTTTAATACTATGCCCCTTTCAGCATGATATGAAATGCCTCATGCAGAAGATGTCGAATAACGCATTTAAAATGATCTCTCCTCTTCTTCTCTTTCCCTCAATCTTTCTCTCCTTAAATGCGACATACACTGTATATACAAGGTAGCATACCAACACTCCACTGTAGTATAAATAATAACCAGGGTGTTCGCAAACTGGAGGAAAGCTAGTTCAAGCAGGGGACTCAGTCTCACGTCATGTTCTCAGCCAATAACGTCAGACGCCTGCAATCATTTCCAGGTGTAGGCCCTTCCCTTATTGGAGACAGAAGCGATGCATGGATTCACGGAGAGGCGTGCACGTGCTCACACACCAACAACCTTTCTGTGTACCTGCATCCTGTGCAAATTATTGCCACCCTCCTCAGCTCCTCCAGAATATCTTTCAAGCTTCCCCTTTAGATAGAGCACATTTCAGTCAAATACTTTTTCCATAGCAATCAATGGTTATCAATATGTTAGTGTCCTGACTGTGAACTTATCTGTGATTTAAGGGACTTCTCTCATCTCTCTGAACCTTTGTCTCTACTGTGACAAGAACCAATCTGCATGTGTGTGTGTGCGCACAGGAATAAAGTCCTGAAGTCCCCTGGCTGTATGGTGCCGTATGAAACTGATACCAAAGGGGATTGATATCCAGTAATGACACTTCTATGTGTGACCTCGGGCTTCAAAGGGTTTGCAACTTTGTCCTCGTGAATTTCAAAAGGCAAGCTGAGGGTCAGGGTAAGGTTAGGATAAGTCTCAACCCGGAAGTGACTGGCACCTCTGTATAGGAGAGCCGAGACGGAGAGAAGTTAGGGTCAGGCTGGAAGAAAAAAGTGGGGAGAATGGCAGCACGCTACCCATTTGATTCAAGACACTATAACGTATGTTATTGCAAATCGGTGCAAGCTATTTGCATGCAGTTATTGAAACATAATTTGTTTTATGAATATAATGACCCATAAGTATACATGACTTTTTACATATGCTGTCTGTTAGGAATATTTGTAGTTATATTTAAACCAGGTGAAGAGATCGAGGCCTGTCTCCAGTTGATAAGAGCTCTCGAAGGACCTCTGTGAATGCCAGTCTCCTCCAGTTGAGGTCTGGTTGGTTTGAGATCTTAAGGTCATGGCACGAGATTATATAAGGCTGATGATGGGTGGATTATATGTGAAAGTCTTTATCTCCAGAAAGTACATTGCTATCATTAGGTAATAAAGTTCACAATGTTATGTTCTTGTGACTCTGCAATGTACTGTAGTAACATTTGTAAAACACTCTCAGTGGTTGAGGTTGCACATTTGCCACATTAGTCTGTGTCAGCTGGCAATCATGATGGCTATTGAAGCTGAATAGAGTAGTATCAATAAAGCATTTCTGGTTCGTCATGGTGGCCCATCCCACTACGGTTGCCATGGAAACAAAAACATCAACAAGTGGGGAGGGGTATCTTCATCTCCGTCTTGTGTCAGAAACACATGTTAGAAACTCAAAACACACACACACACACATACTCATCCACAGGAGAATAGCCACTTAGACAGCCAGTCAGGCAATCAACACAACCAGTCTGTCGTATCTTGATTCTCTCCAAGTGTCCTCCTCACATATGATTATCCAATGATAATTGCGCTTCTGTGAATGGAGCCACATAGGCTGAGAACTGCAGTGCCAACCAGAGATGAAAGCACAGCAGCAGGAGCTAGAGACCTAGAGACGGAAAATATGAGACTGCTTCTTGCCGGGAAGGTGCTTTCCTTCAGAGTTCAAAGGTCATATTTCTACCCATTAGTCTCACCCCACCCTATTGTCTCTGATGTGGCTCGAAACAGCTTGGTAATCCTGGGAAGCTGGGTGTTTGGTGTGTTTGTGAAAGTGTGAGTGGTGTGCGTGTGTGTGTGGTGGGACGGGGGGGGGGGGGGGGGGGGGGGTTAACCAGTCAGAATAATCCTTAATTACATCCTGACTGTAAGAGCTGAAGATTCAAATCACTACCCAAGTATTTCTCTTTCTCTCATGCTCTAATGCAGTCTTTCCAGTAACAGCTATACTTAAAAGAATGGACAGCATCAGACATGGTTAGTTTGGTTTACAAACTAAAAGATGAAATCAAGAGTAGTACATGAGTGCTCATTGTTTTTCCTTTATGCCTTTTAATTGTTCCTAGGATATCTCTCAAGTGAATGGAATCTATTACACAGTGATGATACGGAAAAAGATTTACCTTCTGCCCTTGCTAAATATTATTTTGGCTTGAGTGATTACATTTTAGGGTGGGGTGAGGACTATTTTCTTTTAATCTAAGAAAATCACTGCAGAACTTACAACGCCCTGGAGAAAAGAGAACAAATCTATTCCATGATTCTGGAGGATTTAGGTTATGGAGCAGCTGGTATCAATTGCGACCCCTATCTATATGGTGGAACTGACACTGTCACTGAGAACCGAGAACTGGCGTCAACATTAATCAATACCTTGTTGGTCATTGTGTGATTAGGTGGTCGGTTAAAGTGAATTCAAGATCAAAACATTTGTGGACCAAACGTGTTAAACTGGCTTTTTGCAAATCAAAGTAACCAGTCATGCAATGGGATGTAGTTAATAATGAACACTGACATACACATATTCATCAGGGATCAAGCCCTCAGTCTCTCTGTCATCAAGCATTTACTATTAGACTCAGAGAACAATCCTCATTGTGTACAGATCATTACAACCAAGGTTCCTGACCAGCACAGGTACTGAACATACAGCACCCGTTTCCATCGAAGACACACAATAGCTCCCCTGGCTAAGACTGTGTAAGTCGCTGTGTACCTGTTCAAATAAGTACATGGAGAAAGAACAACTGGGATAATGTCCCCGTGGTCTAGCAGGCCATAGTCAGCCATTGGCTGGCTTAAAGTGTCTTCAGAGCTTGACTGGGTTGTGTGTTAGCGATATGTTAAATAAATAGCCTTCAAGATGAAAAAAGGACACCCTAACATTCATCATCTTTCTGACTGACTAACGTGGTACAGACTGGGAAAAATGATTTTCGTCATTTGGATCCGATTTAATAACGGCCCCTAAACAAATGTATATTTCATAGTTGAAATTGTCAAGTGAGTTTTAATTCTGAATCTGTTGAGTTTCAACACAGCATTTAGAGCTCTATGAGTTCTATCTCTAGGTCAGGGGAATGACCAGGATCAACATTATCTCATGTCAAGGGATTTGGCATTGGGTTTAGAATTATATAGCACACCCTGCTGACCACTAAGTGAACAGCATGTCAGAGAATGAATGACATGACTTAAATTGTACAAGGATAAAATCATTATTTTTGCCATAATCCATAATGATATATATAAATCCTTAAATGTTGTGTTGTCCAAACATTTTAATGATATTTTTTATATATTTTACCTGGCAGATGTTTTATTATTGAATTATTTGAACCTATGATATATTATACCTGTAATCTCTGGCCTTTGTATGACGTAAGACTGCCTGGGCAGCTAAAATCTCCAGGTAACAGTTCATTCTGCAATGACAAAGTTCTCTACAACACTCAGGTTAATTGATTGACCCACGTGTACATCCCTACCCCATCCAGTCTCAGAAGTTTGAATGGGTTTTACACGGGAAACTTTTTTCTGCTCTAGAATTTGCTCCTCCTTGTCCCACTACCTTCCCCCCTTATTAAAACAACTCCAACATCTCTCCCTGCTAAAGACCCTTTGGAAATGTTGTAGCTGCAGGAGGAAGCATAAAGTGCAGGCGTCTGGAAGAAATTAGATGCAGAAAAGGCAGTATAGGCTACAAGTGTGGTTCGGCAGTTTCTGATTTTAACCTGTACGCTTGAAAAACTTGAATTCATGACAACTTTTCTCACCAACACTGACTACTGTTGGATGTCATTTGTCTTTTTCTATTTTATTGTTGACACTGCCAATGTTTACTGACATAATGATTTCAATCATTAGTAAATATCTAAAATGCGGACATTTTACAACTACTTCATTGAAAAAAAGGAGTTAAAGAGACTTGAATGTACTCAAGAGTTAAAAAGAGATTTTGGAAATTGCACAAACTTATTTTTCTGATGAGGACCGAAATAAGAGTCTTCATGAGACTTTCTGCAAAAGTGTACCTTCAAACGTTGAAAATAAGTTTTCTCCAAGTGGAGCGCTGCAAGCGACGCAGGAGCTAACTACATCCATCATAGAGACGGGACGTCAGGACTCCACAGCTGCTTTAAGGTATGCCATCATCATCATGTCAATGACAAAGTTACTTCAATGACCCGTCAGCTGATAGCCTAACTCTCAACTATTCTAACTCTTTTATTTTCAATCCACGTTGGGCAAAGACTGTGCTACTTTTATCATTTCGATTATCATATCAATGAATGAAACTTTTAAAATACGGAATATGTCGGCATTCTAATACCAATACATGGTATTGTCTGTACTTAATACACATTGCATGTGTTAATGCCAAAGTATTGCTGAGCCAGACTGAACTATTGAACATATCTTTGGGACTGAACATCATGCTTTTTACTGTAGCCTAGCCTAACTCTACACCATACTTTATTGAAAGAGACAAAAACTCTCATTCAGTATTGTGTTTGAGGAAATATTAAAATGTATTTACATTTTAGTCTCAATTCAACGTGAACAAGGTCTGTATTATTCGGTAATGTCCATGGGAAAAAAATCTGGATTTCACTTTTTTATAGGCAATACGTGCTCAACAAGGCTCTATTGAGCGCGGACATTGGTCTAGTACGGTCTGCATCTTAACACAGTGAAGATGAAATGTAGCACATTCATAACACGTCATGAGCAGAACGTCATGAGCGCATACAAGGAGCCAATTAGGCGGTAGGCGACTGGGATTGGGTTTGCATTCCTCGCTGTAGGGACGCGCGCTGTTTAATTTCGTTGATCAACCCCTGTTGATCAACAGCTGCAGTGGAGAATAAAAATGAGTAAGCCTACATTCTGTAGGCTAATGTACAGTATTTCCTTTTTCAACCACTACTAGTTGATCCCTAGTGTGCTCTCCCAGGCCTCCCTTGAGTAGGAACATTTGTTGTAGCAGGCTACCTTTATTCACACGTTTTTAAATGTAATTAAAAGACAGGATTTAATTAGGTTCCAAGTTAAAAAGAACCTATGATTAGCATTAGGAATATGTGAGTCACAATTTGTGAAATTTTCTAGAAAGCTGACCAGACAGACAACCTTTAGCTCAGCAAATTGTGAAGTAATAGCATCCAGAGATGTCATTGTGTAGTCGTTGCACTGTTATTTTGTCTTGATGACTATAGTCAATGATAAACCCAGGCTAATGCCTGAAACATCTACAGATCATGGTATTCATGATGTGTATATATATGTATCATATTGTGTGTAGAAGTGTTCTCATGACTCATACTAACATAGACACACAGATAAATGCAGCTTACTTCGAGTAATACAATATAAAGTATAGGTGCCTTGAATTAAATATCTACAGTCTACGTGTACAGTATATTGTAATAGTGTGCACATTTGCATGCAATCAAGAGCTCTGTGGGAGCTTTGGCCAATGAGTTGAGAACAGTTTTCTTGCACAGCTTTTAGCTTTTAGCACAGGAAGCGTTACATGCCTGTTCCTCATTAGGCTGCACAGTCAGGACCGTGCCTGTCGTTTCAACCCCTGGAGGCTGTGAACCAGGAAGTACAGGAACGAATAAAGAGGGAGATGTCAGAGGCGTTATCGTGTCAGGGTAGACCCGGAACTCCTGCTACACCAACTGTCCCATTAAAGTGGCACAGCTTGTGTCACAAGGCATGTGCTATACATTACAGTTGATCCGATACAGTTATGTGCTCTTTGCCTACTGCTAGAAAGCTGAGCCCAGCAAAAGCTTGTTGTCCTATGTGTTTCAGCTGGTTCAAAGTTTGGTGATTTACACTGCAAGGTTTTGGGTTTCAATTCCCACTGGGCGACGTGAACTAACACTGTGTTCGCTTTTTTGTGGATGAAGGCAAGTGTCAAAAAGCATGTGTTATCATGTTATTAAGAGGAAGTGCAGGGGAAGCCAGGAAGCTGCTCAGCTGCAGCTGGTGCTGGCCGACGATGGCCAGACCAGGTGGATGAAGAGGCAGAGGAAGAAGGATGGGATGGAAAGATATAGTATGAGACAGAGATTGGGATTATTTATGATAAGAGCTGGCTAATAGAATACCCAGAAGCCAACAGTGGTGTTGCACCACCTCTGTGACACCCCTGCCAAAATGTCCCTTCTCTCCTTCTCATGATGTGTTCGTACTCCACAAAAGTAAGATCTGGTTGAGGGGTGGATTCAGTAGGACCACTTGAAAGCTGAGGAACTTCATGATTGATATAGAATGCCAATGTTTCTCCAGTCTTCAGAGCGGTGTGTGTTTGGTTTTTACTCTTGGAATGATGTCAGCTAGCCTGCTGAGGACACAATGACCCTGAAACCTCCACAAGGGTTACAGAGGTGGAGAAGTGATAGTGTGTCACTTGAATTTGTCTTTCTATGTACAGATATAACGGCCATATTTTCACAATATCTTAAAAGTAAAGATTGTAATACTGTCATACTGCAAATACTGTTAAAATGTGAGTGCACTTGATTTGATCCACTGCAATGAAGCCAATCAATCAGCCGCAAAGTTTTCAACTGTGCGGCAAATCAAACAGACCTTAATTTATTTGATCTCTATAAACGACCCATGTAGTTTGTCAAATAGTTATGTCAATGGAAATAATGTGTATTTCTTTCATAGAAAGTCAGGATGTCAGAAATTATTTCACCACGAAAGGTAAAAATGCTGTGAGAAATCTTTGGTGACCATTGACTTGGTCAATGTCAAATGAGAATAAACCAAACCAGTATTCCCCTGTTGTAGGAACAGGACCATTAAGTTCTTACCCAATTAACAATATATCGAACATCATGTGGGTTCATGTGTTTATGTGTCCATTTAATAGAGTAAGATACTCACTGAGCCTGTCTCTAAGCAGTAATTCAGTATTTCGTCAGGCTTGAAAAGATTTGAGCACACCACACAAACTGTAAACCAGCAGATGGGTTCTTCATTCCATTCCCCACCTCACTCCCTTTCTCTCTCACCGTGTTTCACCCCCCCCCCCCTCTTCTCTCTCTCTTTCTCTCTCTCTCTTTCTCTCCATCTATACATGTGTGTGTTGGGAAACAGTTAGCTGTAAGGCAGGGACATCCTGCCATTAGTGATGACTGTCAAGAGGGACATCTTCTTTTTACTGTAAATGCTGCTCAGCAAGAAGGAGACTCCCCTTTCACCCACTACTGGAACACATCTCAAGCCCAAGCCTCCCATCTCACTCATTCATGTTTCAGCAATAATCTATTTTACAGATCCACAGTACCATACAGCCCTCTGTCAATAGGGTTAGGCGCTAATACATTAAGGCTACACATGACTTAATCCAAGCCTCATTTCCCTTCAGTCATATCAGGTCAGACTCGATCATAAAGGCCGACATTATAGCCGAGGTACATTGCCTTGTCCGTCCATTCCTCCCCCATTCATCCTCTGAGTGGACTGGAACTGAATCTATAACACCAGGTGTGTGTTACTTTCCGTCACAGCAATGCACCGTGGGACTGATTAACGACATTCATCTCCAAGCGTTGCTCGCCGCGGGATCATAATCGAGCCGACATCAGCGGCGTGCAGCACAGGCGTGGACCTCCCCGTCCTCCGAGCTCTGTTCCATCTCTATGTCTTTGGCCCCGCTTCAGATTTACAGAGTCTGGGTCTCAGTGTTGTATTTCATGTGCCGTCAAAGCTGGGAGAGATTTCCCCACTGAGCATGATTCAACTCTCACGTGCTGAGTCGTCTCTCCCTGCAGCGCTTGCTTTGCTCTCCGTACCCCTGCTGGCTCTCGGCCAGACACAACCACAGAAGAGTTAATGGAATACACATACACGCTGACACCCGGCATAAATATCTGGGGCTCTCTCATGTAACAGCTACCACACATTTAGCAGCTTTTCCCCCCCTTGCATAGAGGGTGTAGAGCAATCCTAATGTGGCTCCATGGCATTATACCCCTCGGTCTAGACAGCCCAGCGGAATCAATGGTTTTCTAGTGTGTGTAGAGGCACGGCGTCAGTTGAGATCACTGAACATTGCTCAGAAGTGGTGTTTTGTTATCTCAGGCAGAGGGGAGGACCCTCCCTGAGCCACAGTGCGTCAGTCAAGGTCAACACACCACGAGGCTCCGGAGACACTGGGACGTGACATCATTTGAAATCTGTTGGTGGGACTGACTTCACAACGTCACTCACAACGTCACTCCCTCCCTCACTCCCTCCCTCACTCCCTCCCTCCCTCCCTCAACCCCCCCCCCCCTCAACCACCCAACAGAAACATACACCCCAACACTGCCTTGCCCTAAGGACTGTAAACGCCTTGTATTCATGTTGCACAGGTCGATGTTTTGTTAAATAGTTCAGTAGGAAAGTAATTGATCTACTTTTTTGATTCATTTGTTGTCTGGCTGACTATAACTAAATAAATCGTTATTTAGCACGTATTTGACTCGTACAGCAACTACTAGCTTGCAGTTGACGTAGTTTAAGGTTCACACTGAGTTAATAGCAGGGTTGTAAAGCAGACTTTGTTGGGACGTGCGTTCCTCCAAGGTTTCAGACATCATCAACTCAGTCTGTGTGATCCAGCTGGCTCTGGAAAGGTCTTGGCAGGTTCAGGGAGCAGGAACCAGGGGTCTTGTAAACGTTGGGGTGACGTTAGGATTCTCACTCACGTGCCACTGATTAAATCGCTTTGATTCTGTATCGAATGAGCCAGTGGTTTTCTTGGTTCCAAAAACCTGGTTGATGTTGAGAGCTGCAGAACCGGAATATACAGTAATATAGTCCGTTTTCTACATTCCTGCAAAGGCACCATCACCTTTAGATATCAGTGTGATAGTAATAATAAGTCTAGGCTCATTGGAGAATGAGAGAACAGGAAAGATCAGCAGAAGGCTGTCCATTGAGTTTGATTTCACAATCATTTGTGTAAAACACTGATTTGCCTGGACATGGAACGACCAAAAGCAAGGATCTGGGACGAGAGGATATTATGTACATGTTTGGCAATGGAGGTCTTGAGGGCCAGACATCACCAGCACCTTCCCCCACACTGTGACAAAGGTTCTTCAGTGAGGAGACCCAGCAAATAAAACCTTTTTTCATTCTTCATGTCTTCCCACGGAGATATAAACAGATGATGTCAGAGGGTGGTGCTCTGCCTGGCCGGGTCTGCCAAGCAGATGGAGGAGCAGCCGCAGTGAAGGGCCTTGGAACAAGTGGTCATAGAGCTCCGTCTGACATTTAACGGAGGGGATTTTGGGATGGGGGAGAGAAGCTGGGATGGTGGGAGGGAGGAGGGGCAGGGGCCTATACTGCTGTCTCAACCTGGTTTTTGTTGTCGTTAACCATGCATCTAGGGCTTGAGTGGAACGTTTGGTTTTCAAATGATGCGTTCCAGTGGTGTGATTTAGCCTGGAAAGTCCTGATGAAAGCATTCCCTACCACTAAACGATGGCTTCCTTTGTTCATCAAGTCCTTTGTCTTGCTTGTCATAATATAACCTCATAGAGAATATGTTAATGCCCTCTTACTGTGTGTCTCCACTGTCAACTCAGGGCTGATTTCTGTTTGTTCTGTCTTCCCAGATGAGATGTGACAAAGTCCTCACGTACCTGAGGGTGTTTGGGACCACGATGTTCGGGATCTCTCTGCTGGTGGGCATCTCAACGGCTTACATCATGGGCTACCAGTTCTTCACCACAGCGCACAACCACGTCTCCTTCGGCCTGTACGGCGCTATCCTGGTCGTCCACCTCTTCATCCAGAGCCTGTTTGCTCTGCTCGAGCACCGCAACATGCGACGCTCGTTGGAAACGCCCATCAAGCTCACCAAGTCCCTGGCGCTGTGCATCGCCGCCTACCAGGAGGACCCCAACTACCTAAGGAAGTGTCTGATCTCGGTCAAGAGGCTCACCTACCCGGGCATCAAGGTCATCATGGTGATCGATGGTAACAATGACGACGATAGCTACATGATGGACATCTTCCGCGACATCATGGGGAGGGACAAGGCGGCCACGTACGTCTGGAGGAGCAACTATCACCACCGCGGGCCGGAGGAGGGAGAGGAGGCCTACGCCGAGAGCCTGCAGCAGGTCTCTCGCTTGGTGCTTGCCAACAAGTGTGTCTGCATCATGCAAAAGTGGGGAGGAAAGAGGGAAGTCATGTACACGGCCTTCAAAGCCCTGGGGAGGAGCGTCGACTATGTGCAGGTAAGACGGAGCATTTGGGGGGCAGGGCTGGGGGGGGGCTTGAGTGATGTAGGGGAGAGAAGAGGGAGTGAGGGGTTGAGGGGGGCGGCTGTGCCCAAGCTAAATATGGGGTTCACAAAGAAGCTTTTGTGCCTATTTTAGAGGCATGGTGGCCATGTGAGTGTGTGTGTGTGTGTGTGTGTGTACTGTATCTGGGGGTAAATCGGGAGGCAACAGTCACTCTGTTCATAGCACAGCACAGCTCAGTGTTACACATTTACATGTTTGCTCTCAGTCAGATTCCTCTAGTTTAGTAGTCCGACTCACAACTAGGTTGGTATGGTATTGGTTATGCACTGTAAACCTAACAAATCGTGAATACTCATGACATTTGTGCAAACTGATCAAACTGATATCAAACTCAATAACAATTCATACAATCCAACAAATGTGTTTTTATTTACCTGTGAAATTGGATGACTTACTAAAGTTTCCCCAAAAGCTTCTCAGGGTTCTAAGTGCACTGCATGTGAATGTTGAAGTATTAATCTAAGACATCACTAATGAAGCCATCATCTGCACTGTACCAAAGGACAAACTAACATGGCTGGAACACGTTAAGCCTCACAGTCTAAACATGCTGAGCACAGAAGCCTGGCAGTGAGTGAATGAGTCTTGTTTTTGAAAGCCAAGACCTGTGCTTCATTTGAGCAGGTAATACCAGTAGTGACAACCCTGTCAGAGAGTCTCTTTCCAACCCGAGAGACTGAGTTGAGCTTGTCATTGAGCTGATCAGTCTGATAGCTAGCTAGTGGCTACCCATACTTCACAGTGTGGTTGTTTTCACCCTGGGGGTTTTCTCCAACCCAATATTATGTTATGTGAAGGATAATGGCCTCAATAAGAATGAAAGGGTAGATATTCTACTCTGCCAGAGTCCTGGTAGACTGTCAGAAAGTCCTGTTGGCAAGTTTAATCAAGATGGCAGTTTTCACAATAACTTGATATGTTCTTTATAATTTACAAACAAATTTTGTAGGCTACATGGACAGTCATAATCAATACTTTTGGTACATTCAGATCCTTCAGTTGTTCTGTAATTCAATCCTTCCAAAAAGTACTAATATAAGTTGCTTTCGAGACAAGGCGTGCCATTAGGATGAACAATTCGCTGTGTCTGTAACTGAGTTAGCAGGAGTGTGTCGCTTGCAATGCCAAAAAATGTGAGTTGAGATCCAGCTAGGGTGACATGCAATGCGATAAAAATGTGTGAAGTTTTTATTGTCTCTAGCTGAAGGAGTCTGTGTAGAAGCATTAAAAACAGCTGTCCTCAAACAACCTGGTTGACTACAAGTAGGGTAAAGTGTTCAATAAAATAGGGACTCGTGTGGTGAGGTCTGTAGTTCAAGACTAGTTCAAAACTAGCTCCCTGAGCAAAAGCAGTTGCTTCAGCTCAGCATGCTAATAAAGTGACCTTCTGGATAAAAACGGATCATCATTAAACCACATTAAACCCATAGCTGATCTGTGGGGCTTTTACTGTCGATCCAACTTTAATAGAACACCTGTTGTTGAATCTGGATTGCCAGTATCATGCGAACATTTAGCATTTTATATAAAGAACTGATTGTGCACCATTTTTGTATTGTCTTTAAGCTGTATCTCATTGCAGCTGCAAATGCTGCTTAATCAGTGTTTTATCACTAAACCATAAAGATTAACTGGGCTTTATATTTTGTTTTCAACATTTCAAGTGTTTGTAAAGGTTTGGTGTTTAGTGGGATTTCAATCATTTATGGTCTGACAGAGAGAACTAACATTATGAAACCAGCCAGAGCTCTTGATGCTGTTCCACCTGAACTAATTCTGAACACATGATGATGTTGGATGCCAGAAAGACACGGGTAACACGAACAATGTGTATTGATTAAATAAACATTACACAAAGTATTTCTAACGTCTGAAACATATTTTTTCGATTCACAAGAGAATCCTAACATACACTAACACATTATGACCAGCAACAAAAGGGCATCTTAAATCATATAGCCACACCACTGCAAGGGTATTTGTATCATACACATGACAATAGACTGTAGCCGTCATTAGAAAAAACACCCAATTCTACCAATTCCTGTCTGGAAGAGGTCTCAAACCTTTCACATAAACCAAGAGGTTTTCACACAAAGGCCCAACTGACCTCACTTGATAGCATAATTTCCAATTTAGGAATAAAAGAACCTTTATAGGAAGTGAGGAGATTTGGATGATATGATTCTGTTGATTCACTTCCAATTTGTTTGGAACATGTTGTCTAGGAAACAAGCAAGTTGCAGTGTTTACACAAATTGACTAATGAAAGGCCAAAGGGTGTTTTCTGCTTTTCATAAACATGACACATTATCGTTGCAGCTGTGTTGATAAGTCTAAAAGGTTTAATGCGTTGGCTTTACCTTTGGTAACATATAATTATGTTAATGTATTGTTCCTGTACATTCTGCCTAATGCTACTAATTCTAAATAGACTAAATTAATATCACCCCAACACTTCAATCAATCACATACATTATTATTGGACATTTTAAATGGTGACTATATATCTGGATTGACCAGTCATAATCTCCATTCCAGAACACTCTAATGGAGCCTTTGTGTCTGTAAGCAGATCTATCGCCCTAGTTTAAAGGCTAAGTTGGATAATGTGGTAGAGTGTGAGATTGTCTGTGGGTTTTACAGGATAGCGTTTCCTGTTTGTTGCCAGGTTTGTGACTCGGACACCATGCTGGACCCCGCATCCTCTGTTGAGATGGTGAAGGTTCTGGAAGAGGACCCCATGGTTGGGGGCGTGGGAGGAGACGTACAGGTACGGTTCGCCAATCGGTTTAATGTTCTGGTGCTCTTACCATAACCCAAGAGGAGTGAATAGAGGAAAGAGAAAGGGGACATGTTTTCTGCTTTGAATGAACAGCGTACACATTCATGCTCTGTGTCAAACCAACTTATTACCCCTACTCCTAAACTGAGGTAAAATGATCTAAATCTATCACAAAGTGTAGAAACATTGTGTTGTCTCCTCCTTACAGATCCTGAACAAGTATGAGTCGTGGATCTCCTTCCTGAGCAGTGTGAGATACTGGATGGCCTTCAACATCGAGCGGGCCTGCCAGTCCTACTTCGGCTGTGTCCAGTGCATCAGCGGGCCCCTGGGGATGTACAGGAACTCCCTCCTCCATGAGTTCATGGAGGACTGGTACAACCAGACCTTTATGGGTAGTCACTGCAGCTTTGGCGATGATCGCCATCTCACCAACCGTGTCCTCAGCCTGGGCTATGCCACTAAGTACACGGCCCGCTCCAAGTGCCTTACGGAGACCCCGATCACCTACTTGCGCTGGCTGAACCAGCAGACACGCTGGAGCAAGTCTTACTTCAGAGAGTGGCTGTATAACGCCATGTGGTTCCACAAGCACCACCTGTGGATGACCTACGAGGCCGTTATCACCGGCTTCTTCCCCTTTTTCCTCATTGCCACGGCGATCCAGCTGTTCTACCAGGGAAGGCTGTGGAACATCCTACTCTTCCTGCTCATCGTACAGGCCGTGGCACTCATCAAATCGTCCTTCGCCAGCTGTCTCCGGGGCAACGTGGTCATGGTGTTCATGTCCTTCTACTCAGTGTTATACATGTCCAGCCTGCTTCCAGCCAAAATGTTCGCCATAGCAACCATAAACAAGGCCGGGTGGGGGACTTCGGGGAGGAAGACAATTGTGGTGAACTTTATCGGGCTTGTGCCCATATCTGTCTGGTTTACCATTCTCTTTTTTGGCCTTATCTACACAGTCGTCCAAGACACCAAAAAACCCTTCCCAGAGTTCGAGAAAATAGTCTTAATCATAGGTGCTATAGTGTATGCCAGCTACTGGGTCATGCTCTTGACATTGTACATAGTGCTGATCAACAAGTGCGGTAAGAGGAAGAAAGAACAGCAGTACGACATGGTGATCGACGTATGATGTGAGCAACAGGACATTCTCGACTGACACTAATCCCTCTCAACGTTTACAAAGTGAAGAATCTCAGAGCGCTCGTTGGCGGAGTCTCGGCGGGTGGCGTGAAGTCACTCGGCCAAGGGAGAGGTATCTGCTGCTGTGTCTGGAACTGGAGTCCTAGAAATGACACTACAATGACACTCCACCTAATGACACTACGTGACATCATGGTTTCTAGACATGGGGTGGACATTAGTTTAATACTTCCTATGCACTTTTGTGTCTCACTCCCGATGTGCAGCAGAATGCTTGACAGAGTCATTTGACAAGACAAAATACCTCAGTGGTTGTGTTTGCATTGTATGAATGGTATACTAGGATGAAGATGCAGTCAAAGAAGATGCACTCTCGTCTTAAATAATTTATAATTCTTTTGTTCTTTTTATATACACCGTTCTTAATAAAAGTCAACGCTGGATTTTGTCGCCTTCTGGCCTTGCTGTAGCAGTTGACTTTATTAATAACATATTGTATTGTGTAATGCATTTTTATATAGACATTTTTATTATATTTTTGTTTAGCCACCAAAGAGTCTCTATTTTCATTCATTTTTATATAAAATGGAAAGGCAATGTGCATTTGACTGTTATGATAATGACTTGTGTATCTGACCAAAAATGTGAAATGAAGAGCTGGGTTTTTTGTCTGCAATGGTAACAAAAAAATGCAATTCTAGGTATAAGTGAGGGATAAGGGGACAAACCTGTGTTTAAATGTGCTTGGATAGAAAACCAGCATATTTATGAAAACATTCTGTGGTTTATAGATGTATGTGCTCAGAATATTATATCTAGACATTTCTTTTACGTAAAGCCTTACTGCATGAGCTCCTGAAGGAAGTTAGTACCGTTTTAATGACCTGCTGCCTTTTAGGAGTCCTACCCTAGCTAATTAGATTCTAATCAAAAAGAGACCTTTGCACAAACATTTTATGAAGCAATTATGCAATACCCCTCTTTGTTCCTGTCCTAAAAAAACATGGATGCAGAAATGTAAAATGAATATCTATCTGAACATCTAGAGTTTACAAACAAATTAGGACCAAGATATATGGCTGAGGATGAGACCAAGTATTGAAGACTGACTTTGTATTATGCCAAACAATCATGGGCAGTGTTATAATTAAGCACTTTTGTGTTTTGTGCCAAATAAAACAAAATGTTTGCTTTACTGTGCTTGTCCCTTATTGATTGTTTCTGAAGCCGTCACACGTTTACTGTAGCTTTGTAGTATTCATGTAGACAAGCCAATGAACACAAGCAGAGCCTACCTAGTATACTGTTGAGTTGCTATTAAACGATGATCTAGAATCAGTATTGTCAGTAGGTTTCTGAACATCAAGCCCTGAGGGAATCCTTCAAATCTGACCCTAGATCTGTTGTTGACCTCAAACACAGACATTTTCCTGGTTTGATGTATCATGATAGTCCACAGTATAGCCTCAGAGCTGGTATATATAGGCTACAGTAGATGGATGTTGCTCATTGGTGTGTTCTGTTTGTATTGTCCATTCAGTAGAAACAGATGAACATGAGAAAAGAGGGCTATTCTCCAGGCTCTGTCAGGGTTGGAGGGTTGTCATGGTAGACATTTTTATTTACTAAACACACCGAGCTCAGTATAAACCAGTGAAATCAGGCGTCTAGACTCATTCCGCAAGGACGTGCAGTTTGAAGCTCTTCAACTCACAAGGCATGGTCCAACTTTAAATCAAGCTAAAGATAGCCAATAAATCACAGCATGGGAACTGCTGCAGCTTGTAAGGTGTGTGCGTGTATGTGTGTGTGTGTGTGGGGGGGGGGGGGGGCGATGGTCCTAGTTTTAACGTTGTGCTCCATCCTTCAAACCCAGCACAGGCAACACAGAACTACGCCTAACTCTCTGTCAGTGTAGATGACATGCTGTAACACCATGCTGTTTAGTCACCTGCTGCTAACTAAACGATGTGGTCCACAGAGAACCAGACTCTAACATGTTCCTTGTCTCAGACCATTTACACACGGGCCTGCAACAGCACAGTACAGTACAGTAGGCATGCACCGCTGTTACCAGACAGTCAAAACCACAGTAATGTTCTCAGTCATGGAAGGAAAGAAAATAATGATTTTTTGTCTCTCACTTGCCATTGATGGATAGATCTTTTTTTTCTCAACATCTTTCTTTTACCTCTGTGTGTGAGACCCCATCGTTGCTGCAGAACGGCACATGTGGGCCGCAGTGCTGCAGCCAAATGTCTTGAGTGCGTCAGCAGCCAACGCCATGGATGCCTCTGCCAGATCCATCACAGCTGAGCTAAGAGCCGACCTATTCCCTCGGCCAGCCGGCTGGGAGCGGGAATATCTTTAACTCCTGTTATGTTTTGCAGTCAAAGGCAGGACGGCATGGTTTCTCCTGACAGACATGGGCTGCTGTCCATGAGATGGTGGTAGCGAGACAGTTAATAGATGCACCATGAGGATATCTACTCTGAATGATGCAACTGTCCTAAGAGGCTTTTAGCTTGGCTGAGTCTGTGGGTTGAATAGCGGAATGGTGTGTTAGAGCAGTCTTTGAGAACACTGTGTGACTACTGTATAGAGAACACCTACTCTAGTCCTGAAGGACAACGTGTCTTCATAGAAACACAATGGCAATGTAGGAATTGGAATATAATATGATTTAAAAGAAAGATGCGTGTGCGTCTGGATTACAACTCATCTTAAATCTCTGTTTAAAGTTCAACTAAAATTAAATGAGTAGTTGCATGCAACCCCTGTATGAAAATATGGAAAAGTTTTGCTTGTTTTCCTTTCTTTTGGGGCATGCTTGTCACTGTCAATTGACTACCACAGTTGTCCCAAATTTAATGTTTTTATTTTGGGTGCATGAAGTGGAGCTCAACCTCAGTTGACCGTGCAAACTAAGGTCAATGATTGTCTGGATGACTGTTTTGCGCAAAAGGAAATATAATTTCATTATCTTTGTCCCAATTCTTTTATTTGTGCCTCTAGACAGGAAACAAACAACATTTATCATGATAAAGAGCAAGAACTCCTGTATGCTTGTATGAGTGTGTTGTGGCCATGTGAAAAAGGTTCCCAGGACCATTGAATGAGTGTGGCAGTAGCCTTATTTTGCATGACCAAACAATAATTAAAACTGGGTTCCTCACCTATATAAATCTGTCCTGTTGGCATAACTCAATAGTCGTTGAACCAAAAATGAATTCTTCCAGTTTGTGGATGACAGGTCTGTGACAGGTCTAGTGTGAAGACCCTTAGAGTGTAGTTCCAAATATGGTTCCAAACCACCTCTACTACACTTGGCCCCAGTAGACTATTGTTTCACAGGGCTGCATTTTGTAATGCTACACTTTTACATTCTCAAACTGAATGGCATGGAGTCTGCACTCAAGATGTGCATCCAGTCAAAGCTTACTTATCTCAAGGGGCTGAGCTCTTGCACCAGTAAACATGTGCATGTGTTTTCTCCTAATGGTCTGATTGTTTGGTCCAGTGGGGATATGTTCAAACAGGACCCACATGGCAAGACCCTTTCCTCTGAGTAATGACTCATCGTTGTCATTAGTGTTAAAAGACACAGGCCATTCATAGGAATAATACAGTTTATACCCTTGGTCATAAACCTGTAAATAGAGGCCAAGACGTCCTTTTATGGGTGACTGACAATGCTGCATACAATCCACACTCGCTCATAGGGGCACGTACAAACACACACGCTATTCCCTAACAGCTGTGGGCTCCATGTGAGACAGCTCACAGAGTTCTGCTGAGGGATGAGATGGAACTATGGCTCCATACAGACTCCAACAGCTGGAGGCCAAGGCCCAGTCAAATACACAGTCAGTCATGAGTGGGAGAAACCCATATGACTCAGGATGACTCAGGTATTACAGTGCTCATATTGTGTTTGAAGGAGAATGCATTGTAAATGATGCCTGTCATTTACACAGCTCTGTTGTTTGATGGGGGAAGTGTTCCGGGGTGAGTAAAATCGACCTGGTCATGGGTGGTCGCCCCCTGATATCTGGAGAACACCAACTCTGGATTATAACAACAGCAGCCATTATTGTGGCTGCAACACGAGGGAGTTTTTAAAAACAATTACACACAGTTAATAGATCTAATTATGTAATTATGGGGTTAGTAGAGGAGAGGAAGAAGAGAATGGAAGCAGACCTAGAAGCAGGGGCGACCACCCGTGACTTTAAACAGAGGAGAGGCCACTGGGAATTGACGTGGCTGCTCTCAGTCCGCTTCCGGGTATACTTGTGGCTGGAAGACGTCAACACGCTTTCACACACTTCACAATGACAGGTCAGTTTGTATGGCACCAAATCAACTCTCAAAGTGCTGTAGGACCGCTGACAGTCAGTCCAGATACTGAAATGGATCAAGGAAGTGCTGCAGAGACTTCCTGGAAGCACTGTTGAAGAGACATCAGCTTACTCATGTTACCACAAGGGATCAAAATGATAAATACATGTATATATATAGCTTGCAGCTTGCAAGCAATTAGCAGGTCTGATTGCCTGGTTGGATGGAAAAGACTATCATATTAAGTCAACATTATGTCAATAGTATGGATGGTACCTGGAACAGGCTATGGAAGATCTTACACATGGGTCTGTTTAAAATACTATATTTCTTCACTGCCAAATATCAAATCAGCAATCACTGATGTTCTACAGAGGAATGAATGGAGGTTGGTAAGTCAATACAAACCATATTGTGATTGTGTTTCATTCATGCACCCCTGCCAAAAGTATTTCCGCAAAATGAGTGTACTACAGCATATAAGACCATTGTGTCAGAGCATAGGCTAATGAAGATATTCAAATCCTAAACATGTGTCTAATAACAGGTTTTTGATCATATGTAAAGACAGTTTATGTTATTGTCTGTACAAACCCTCCAGAAAAGATTTTTGTAGAGTTTCTTTGTTCTTTGCGATTGTATATTGTATTCATTTTGTATGTAATGACAAATACAATACAAAAGACAGGTACAATTGACAGCCAATTCCAAGCACTTTTCAAAAAACCTTTTGTTGTCTGTGATTCATTTAGCACAATCTCATAGGTCTGATCTGAATGGTTATATGCATTGTTATACAGTTGGATCTTTTGCATACCAAAAACACTCAAAACCACCTTAAACCTGTTGGCCCGTAAGTCATTGGTGCAATTGAAGACATTAATTACAAATTCAAATGTATGAAAAGATATGACACTATTAGATTTTTATACATACACAATCTATCAGCAATTGACATTGGAAATGCTTACATTTTAGATCTGATAGTAAAATAATCCCAATTTTTGGGGGATTATTTACAAGATCACATGATTCCTGCATCTATCTGATAAAATGTATACTGACATAGGTTTTCAAAGTCCAATTACAATAGTGCAGAAAAATATGTTAAATACCGTATTTCTTCGATTAAACCCCGCCCTCAAATAAACGCCGCCCTCTAATAAACACCCCACCAAAAAGAAAACATTGTGTAATAAACGCCGCCCTCGATTAAATGATTAAAGAAATCTGAAAACGGTTATTTAATTGTTTAACTTAAAACACAGTATTACACAGTATTACACAAGTAAATCACAAGTGAAATGTAATGTAATCAGAGTTAAAATGTAATTCGCCTTTCATCAACCCCAAGTTTGAGTGCTACAGATCTGTTGCTGCTGGTGAGTGCTTTGTGCACAGATTGCTGTTTGAAAGCTTAAGTGTAAGAAGGTTTGGGCATGCTGCTTCAGATTTCTACACAGGGTAGAACACTTGTATTTGAGACAGTTATAGGCTTTGTGTTTGACCTCCTCATATATTATTTGTTTGTCTATGGCCGCACTGCAGCTACAATTCACTAAATCTCTCTTACTAATTAAACGCGGCCTTGAATAAACGCCGCTCTCGAATAAACGCCGCCCTTGAATAAACGCTGCACCAAAAATGAACATTGTGTAATAAGCGCCACGGCATTTAATAGAAGAAATACGGTACTTAACAACCTGCAACAATATTCCACAGGTGGTTGAGGTCTATGTACAAAGCATCTCTCTAAAAGTCCAAAACAAATTGCTGAATAATTTGTATACAGCAGAATTAATAACAATCAACAACTGTTTTAAATTATTATGTACTTTGCATTCACACAGTGTCTCATTAGTCATCAAAAATACTTAAGAACCCTCAGGTTTGTTATCAAGATCCTGCCTACGCACACCAGCCCTGAAATTCTCCAGACAATGCCTGAGCATGCTCCTCACATCAGAGGAAGAGAGAAAAAATATGATGGGGTCCAGACAAGCATTGAAGGTGCTCAGCAGGGTGGCCTTGACCCGCCATGGTGGACTCATCTTCCACCAAAACCCATATATGTGGGACATGTTATAGGGCCCAAAACATAGGGTGAAAACCAGGAGGGTGCCCAACGCCAGGCCGATGGCACGGAGTCGCCGACGCCGGTTGATGTTGGGCCTCCTTGAGAGGATGTGTATTAAGCTGATGTAGCAAAAACAGCAGATGATGAAGGGGAAGCAGAAAAGGACCAGGAACATCTCCAGGCGCACTGGGAGTAGGATACTGAGCTGCTTGTGGGAGAAGTCTTCATAGCACTTTGTTCGTACCTGGCTGGTGTTGGCGGTGTTGGAGGTGTTGGAGTAGTGCATTACAAAGACCACGCTGCAGTGAGATACAGAGAGGATCCAGAAAGCCACGCTGGCGACCACCGCGTAGATCGTCCGACCTGGCTTTCTGTAAACAGTAGGGTAAGCCACACTCAAGTAGCGCTCCACGCTAATCCCTGTCAGAAATAAGATGCTGGTGTAGATGGTGGTGAAAAACATGAACCCTGTGATGGGACACAGTGGCAGGGGCAGGTTCCATAACTGGTTGTCCATGGCCTCTTTCATCTTAAATGGCAGGAAGGTCAGAAATAAGAGGTCAGACAGGGTGAGGTTCAAGAGTAGAATGTCAATAGGGGCAGGTTTATGGCAAACTTTGTGACAGAAAGTGTAGAATGCCAGGATGTTGGCAGGTATCCCAATGAGGAAGGTGGCAATGTAGACAAACAGGATGACACCACTGGAGAAGTTCTCTGAGTTGTTTGGGCTGACACCACTGGACACCAGGCTGACACCAGGTGTTGTCATTGCTGCGGTCACTTTATGACAATAGAAAGGAGAAAGTTATAGCAGATACAGCAGTTGGCCCTGTCACTACATGAAATCCTTCCTATACAACTCCTAAGAGACGAAATTGTTAAAAGCTAGCAAATGAAGCCAATCAATACTACAACACAAATTGAATCATGGTTATGCAGGATTAAAAACTATTTTTGCAAAGATTTGTGACTTCACGTTCTGAACTAAATAAATATAAATAGAGCAAATCAGTATAAAAGCCTATACATTACTTGAGCTCTGGAGTCATGAGGTAAACCCCAATGGTCGATACTCATGCACAACTAAATTCATCAATATTATTATTATATTACTATTATTATTTGAATTTCAATTGTGATCTGAGAAATATAAGTACCAAAGGCACTGAGAAGAACTGTCATCACCAGCTGCATCACGACCACTGCACTATTTATCTATAATTCCAGGAATCTCTGTGTGTGTGTTTACGACCAATTTCATCACGGACACTGTACACTATAGCTAAAGTAATTTGTATTTACGTTTTATTGATATCTTCATCACCAACTGCATCACATGCACTGTGCACTAGTCTAACTATAATCCCAGAAATCTGTGTGTGTCTATCTGTGTCTGTGGCTCAGTTGTCTTGAGAGCCAGATATTGTATGATGTTGCAAATCTACAGTCATCTTGCTCAAGAGCCAAGGAATTGTAATACAGTTTGTGACATTGTTTGGATTAGATGTTCATGTTAGCAAAAAAGAAATAGGCCCACAAAGTTAAACGTTGCATCATGGGCACTTTATGTAAAACAATTCAGAATGCCCCCTTGTTCTGCTGACAGGTACATACTCCAGTAATGTTGGGAACTATATAAAGCTGCAAGGCGGCAGGTCTCTGGCTCAGGCCCCAAAGACGTGCAGTGTTGACTGTTAATGATAAATAAGTCTAAAGGGGTTCGCCGCCCAGTGTTTGGCCCATGGGCACTGCAACTAGCATCCGTTGAAGATTCAACAACAAGAATCAGAAACTAGCTACTGCATACAAAACTGTTTCATATTAAATGAAATGGCACAGATCGCCACAGAAAAAGGGTCAAGGAAAGGTTTCCTGTCATATGAGGTTATTAAGAGGCAAAGGCATGGGCTGGCTTTAACACCACATAGTGTTAGTGACCTAGATCTGTCTTGGGAAACAGAAAAGAATGGATAAATCAAAAGAAAGCACTTTATGTATGTTTAAGTAGATATACTACCAACCAGTCACTATCTGAAATATTTACTGCGGTCACTGTACTGGTTCACATAATTGGGCATGTCAAAGAGTCACTATGAGAATTTCATCAACTCTATAAAATTATATCTAGAAGATACTCCACCAACAACCTTTCGCCAGAAAAAAATAAAAATAAAGTTACACTTTAATCAAGCTTTCCATAAATAATACTAATACTAGGTCAGACAAAATATGCTCTTAAAAAATATTATAGCAATCAACAGCCCCCCAAAAAGTATTCAATGTGTTTTTGAAGTTTATTCCATCTCTCTAATAGTCATGAACAATAATCCCGGAAAATTTGAATAAATGTGTTGTATTTCAGGAAACATATTATAGCATGTCATTAAACTTGATGTGGTTTAACTCACCAAAAGAAATGTGTTCCTCAGTCTTTGTCAAAGCCATGTCTGAACTGTGACTTTCACACACTAACTCTGATAGCAATCTGACCAAAACAGTGACCTGAGAGGAAGTCAACAGCAAATCGGATCTTTTTATGGAAGTTAATACGTTGCATCAACCCCATAGCTGAATTTTAAACACATTATTAACTCCACTGTATTGAGTAGAACACATCAAAACACGTTTAACATGGACTTCTGATAAACCAATACAAATGGAAAATTACAACATTTGATGGGTGTTGTACAAAAGCAAACTCAGTCACTGTGCAGTACAGTCACCAGTGCTATAATGTTGCAACCATCATAACTCAGATATATGACAAATCAGTAGCTAAACTTAGCAGACTCAACCTATCCAAAATAAAAGCTTTGGTATTTAGACATTACTTAATCAGGTCTCCTACAACGAGCCCTCATTGTCAACCAAGGTTCCTGTTTAGAAAATGTAAGCGTTGCTAATTGAAAAGATCTTTGTAGTATAATCTTTATATGGAAATCAGTAAGCAATTCTGATAATTTCAGAAGTGTATCTCAGTCCATGGTGAGAGTCACAAGTCAAACTAAGTTTAGTTTCACATCTTAGTTTTGATCAGATCACAAGAGGTCAACCAAACACCTCAACCTTTTACTGAGAGGAACACTTGTCTCGTCTGGGTTTCTCAGAAATTCACGCCTGTCTTCCTACCGGTAGTTCTTAGCCGAGAGCCTACTAGTCATGCCTCCACCAAACACTGTCCTCAACAGAAAGGAAACCAGAGGGGATGAATTGTGAATGAATTGATTTCTGATGCTCTTTAGCTTACATTTTCAGGAGATGGCAATGTAAGATTCCAACTAAAGTATGTGACTTTTTACCCAACATTTTCATGTCTATTGTGACATGAAACTGTCAGTTCAGATTAATTTTTTATCATGGAACGTGTGGTATAAGGTGATAAGAAAGCCGATTGTCAGGTTAGGGAGGCTGAGACAGAGGCAAATCCAGGTCTGAAAGATTTTAATGGGCAATACAACAATCCAAAGTCAAGTGCTTACATGTAAACGGAAACAGCCGTCCTTTAAAGGGTGGTGTGTTTGCGTGTGATTGGTATTGGTGACTGGTGTGTCTGATACTATTCCAGAAAAGGTGGACGTGTCTGTGTGTTGGTTTGGGAGTTGTAGTTTGTGTCAGCCCTGTTTGCAGTCCGGAGAAACGGAGTCGCTGGTTTGCTGTGACATGACGATGAGAGACAGGAAAAGTAGTCTTGGTTAAGCTACTGTACCCCTAGCTATGTGGAGAAATCGGAAATCCCACTTTCCCAACATAAATGCTTCCTGTTTAAAGACAGCCGTGACAACTTTCCTGGTGTCTCCTGAGTATCACTTTTAAAATAAAGGTGCTAACTAGAACCACAGAGAGCTCTTTGTGATGATCTTCTTCAATGTTTCTCTGAACTTCAGTGTTTTCCTGTTGTATTGTGGTGCTGTGGTTAAGGTTTTGGCGTTTTTGGAGTGATGATATTTTTGATTTACTAGGGCATCCATTTTGGCTACATTCCTCAACAACAACAAAATCAGTTTGATGGTACAATTCAAAATGCTTTGTATGTTTTGTTCTGGTTTTAATCAGACAACGCGGACACTGAGAATGCAAAATAGCATCTCAATAGAAAAAGCGTTTGTGCAGTGACCCAAACCCAAAACACTCAAGCTTGCTGAAATAAGATATTAGATTTAGCTTATGCTGGGGACACACCACAGGATAATCGTGCCAATTTCCCCCCTTCCGACAATCCTAAGTAATGTCCCGATTATCTTGATGGTTCTACAGATTATTTTATCAGATTTTCCCTTGGTGTGAGGTGTGTTAAGAGGGATCGAACCTGCTCGGAAGAACCTTGCAGCCCCCCCGATCGCGAATCTGAAATCCTGAGGTGTGGGGGGAGCAAAACGGTTAAGTCTAGGACTTTTTTGTTCGTGGTCTCTCACATTTTGAAAATCGTATAATTTTTTTTGTCTGTTTAGTGTGTACCCAGCATTACCTAGAATCTCTGAAGTTTCTGATCTATCATCTTAATCTAGCTTCTTGTATCTATTATTTGACAGGTTGTTCCACTTCTAGTTAGTTGATCACTCAATGTGAGCAAAGTGAAGGGATTTGAACAAATTCAGAATCAAGAACAGGTACACAAATTGTAGAGACGTCAAAGTCATGAGTATTGATACATCACACCTGTTTTCTAGAGGAGGCCATTTGGAAGTTGCTCTCTAAAGTATTTTTTGCTGAAGTTGGTGGTAGTGGTGGGTAGTGTGGTGGTTAAGATGCCTGTATCTCAGCCTGCATGCTTTTCTAAGTGGTGTGGTTATGACCTCAAATCCTATATGTCGTTCTGGGCCCACTGGCATGGTACTTGATCCCATGTGAAAGTATATCTTACAAATCATTATTACAATAGAACCCCATGCAACACATTCAGCCAGTTTTCCAGTCATGAAATTAAACTAATCCTAAACCAAGAGTAAAAATTCAGTAATTATTAAGCATTTTCAGAAGCAAATGTTTCTGGATAGAACATCAGCGCTTCAAGGAGGAACCCTCATTTCTAAAAGCAGTGTAAAACACTGTGTTTCTTTTTTAACGACGATCAAGAAAACAAGATAAAAAACTAAGGATCAGCCTAATTCCAAGAATCTCTCTCTCACACACACACACACACACACACACACACACCCACACACACACACACACGCACACACACGCACACCCACTCACACACGCACACACACACACCACTCTCCACCACACCCTCCTGTGTCAATCCTTTCCAGCTCATTCACATGGTGGATGATGGGTTGCCGGTCTGACAGACTGTTATTTTTTTTAGAGATTTAGGGGTGCCAGGGGAGGCTGCAGATCCACAATGTTCCAGATGCTACACGAACAAGGACACTTCCTGGTTTCTGGGTTGCTCACATATCTATCGGGTCCCTCCTCTTTTCTGTGAATGCAGCTCCGAACATAGGCAGCCTTGGTGGAAGAGGGTGGTGCGTCAGGGTCCAGTACAATTGCACCGTTCACACTAGTGTATGCACACACACACACACACACCCGTGACACACGTGCACACTCCCTTGATAGATACACACACACCCTTGAGGGACAGTGTTTACAGGGTGGGGTGGGGAAGTGCCTATGGTTGTTTCAAAGCAACATTATGCAGCTGGTATAGTCAACACTACTCGAGTTATCATGTCACAAAGCACACAGCCACATCTGGAAGAGTGTTTACATCCGTCATAAAGAACGTACGCCACTCTATTAGAGGTAAAGGGGATTTCAAACAAATGACGTGGTGCCACGCCATACCTTCAACTCTGGTGCTCTGTGTCGCTGATGTGCTGGGAGGATTTTACATTGACATGGCTGAACTTACTGTAACTGTCATTCCTTGATAACCCAATGTTTTGACAAGATAATTAATCTGTTGTGCATCTATCAGAATGGGATGTGAACACAGCCAGAAAATTGCACTTCACTGAGGTGCCTCAGAGAATTCATCAGCGTCCATTCATCTAGTTATTGTGTCATCAGTGCATGTAAAAGATTTTAGTACAAAGGTTTCGTTTCTAGAGAGATGGCTGGGTTCAGAGCATCAAGCTGCTTCCTCTGAAGTCCACTGAGTTTTGTTGAAGTACTTTCTCAGATGGCTTGAGTGTGGGTGAAGGCTACTGTTGCACTCCAGGGTCTGTCTGTGTTCTCCACTGCTCGACTGGAGTAATTTATGTCAATCACTTATCCTGTGTGTGTGTGTGTGTGTGTGTGTGTGTGTGTGTGTGTGTAGGTGTGTGTGTGTGTGAGTAAAGGAAGTTATATTACTGAAGGTGTGTGTGTTTCTGTTCTTCTGCCTTTACCCAGAAACACATTTTTGGTAGTAAGATTTTACATGGTTTGAGAGTAGATAGAAAATGATGTGTCACAGGAACTGTGGTACAGCCAGTTAATCCGACCACTGGGAAATTAGCTTGCCTTGCTGGGTATGGTCAGGGCTGTCTTTTACTTGCCAAGTCTCAAATAGCATCCTTGAAGTCTATACATGGTGTATTAGGTCTATCATTTACAGTAATGCCTTGAGTTTTCATTTTACTTATTGAGTGTATATATACTGTAATACGTCCACTCTTTTGAGATGGAGCCCAGAACCAGGAGGGTATTTGGATTAGGAATCAGAGGTGACATGTTTTTAGTGTGTAGTTCTATGGTAAGTATTACTCAGTTTTAAAAGAACTGTCCCAAAGGGTATCAACAAACTACAGGCTATAAACATGTTATATTTCTTAACCTGGCTGTCATCACATAATTGTCTGACGCCTCATTACTTGATCAGGGAAAAACATTCCTTCAAAGCAAGCATATCAAGCCCTTTAGGAATAGGTGTTTTAACAACTACAATGTGAATAGAGAAAGTAGTACATTTAACAGCCTAATAGTTACTGATCGTCTTCTTGGCTAACAGGGGGCAGACACCGATGTTCTAAGACACACATAGATGGAACATCTCCAAATAGGAGGGGATAGAAGTAGAAAGAGAGAGAGAGACAGACAGAGAGAGAGGGGGGAGAGGGAGGGGGGAAAAGAGAGATAGAGAGAGAGAAAGGGATGGGAAGAGAGAAGGTGCAGAGAAGGGGGAGAGAGAATGTTAAAAGAGGGAGCAATAAAGAGAGTGACAGCCCATGCAGCCCGTGCTTGAGTATAGTGTTAGGATAGTGGGTGGGTACAGTATGCTGGACCTGCAGGCTTTCATTTGGAGCCGTTGATTAACTAGGCCTAGACAAGTTTACATTAGCAAGCTGAACAAACGCATTAAAACCAACTTACGGAGCATAAATACTTTCAGACAAAAGTTGTGCCATGAAGACTTGTTTTTACCCAAAGCCAGATGGATTTCAATCAGTAATATTAAAATCTCCTCAAAATATAAAACAGACAATGAGAAAAATGCTATATTGTCTCTATTTGTTCTGGCTTGCTTCCCTATCCCTATCAATCATTTTGGAACACCCAAATCGATGGAACGAAGAACGTAGCCTCTGTGTCCACCTACAGCGTCACCTCAGAGGATGGGGATGGATGAAGGCCAGAGGAACAAACACTATGGCAACCAACCACCATTGGCAGCAGAGCCCATCCTTGTGTCACTGTCTGTAACTGTTTGTCTCTCTCTCTCGGTCTCAAGAGTGTTATTTCCTAAAATCCCCCCTTTACTCAGCCAAAAATACAACTTGTTCTGACACAGATGAGGCACACTATTAGACTAAACAACAGCAAGACCACTCACTAAAGACTCTTACCCTTTGAATAAAGCCCAGGATGTTTTAATGAGCCTTTAATGATTACGGAGATCCAGCTGAAAGCATTCAAGTAACACTTTTCACCTTGCAGGTGATGAAAACCCAATGAGGAATGATATGATGACACCAAGACCACCAAGCCAGACCAGAACCAAATTCCCATTTTTTTTTCATTAATCAAGGACCAGTTCTAACAGTATTTCTAAAAGAGGTATGCGCCAAGGAACAGTCTGTCTTTTACCATACACAGTAAAACAATAACACAATCTCAACTAAAATATTATATCGTTTTGATAATAGCATCGATAATAAGACTGTGCAACAATAAGAATAACAACACATCAAACGTAGAAGGGGTCCGGTGGCTAAGCGGTTTGGAAAGCAGGCTATTAATCAAAAGATTGACGGTTTGATTCCCGGCCCATCAACATCCCATGTGCTGTTTTGTGTACTTGGGCAAGGCACTTCATCCTACTTTCCTCAGGGGATAACCCTGTACTTACTGTATGTCGCTCTGGATAAGAGCGTCTGCTAAATGACAAAATGTAAACATATCAAGTGCAACATCATACAAAAAGTGAAACGCAATGTGGAGGTCTGTTCTAGGATGGTGTTCTGGAGGCCTGTCGGCAACAGAAAAGGTAGGGTGTCAGGGTTTTGTTCCTGATCCTCACAGCAACTGCCCAGTGGAGTTACCTCAGCAGGGGAGTGGTTTGTGAGTCATTGGGGCACCTGAAAATTAGACAAGCGACTGCATTCTGGATGATATGCGGAAAACGTGTTGAGGTGGACCAGTAGGAGTTGAACTAGGAAAAGGACAGGTTTCACCAATACCCCCATCAGCCTGCATGGACGTGAGAAGCTGGTGGATGACCATGTCAAAGGCTGTGCATGCCCTTTCCTTGTATGCAAATACAAGGACAATAAAGGCTTTTCTAGACAGGACGTAGAGAATCAGGATGTATGGAGAGGTCAGAAGCTCTGTTCCTGCCAGGAGAGCCGTCTCTGTCAAGCGTTGGGCTTTGAGTCCAGATGAGTGATGGTCCAGCAAGTTGTTCCTGTTTAAGAAAATTATTATGTTATGTTTTTGTAATACTGTCCATGTTTAACTATGGAAAGGCAGCAGTTGTCCAAGTCAAAAGTACATTTCTTCAATCCCTTTTACCAGAAAGACCTTGACATGTTTTGACTCTTATGTCATGACTGTACAGGCAGCAACTTACAGATCCCAATCTCACTGAGAACGAAAGGGCGTGTTAGTATTAGGGTGCGTGTGCTTGTGTGTGTCTGCTTGTGTGTGTGTGCTCAAGCCCTTCCACAGCTGATGTAGGGGAAGGTGACGTAAGGTAGGCATCAACCGAGAGAGAGGTTGTCTTGTTGGTGTAGCAGAAGCCACACTGTGCCTCTGTTGGTGAAGGGGAAACATTTTGGTGGTGGGACTGGGGAAAGGAAAGACCCTAGGCTTTACAGAAAAACACACACACACATGGTTAGCTGTCACATCTGTGTGAATGGAGTCTATTTCCACCTGGACTAACCAGAGCTGAGGTATCTGAGGCATGTTTGACCACAGAGGTCACAGCTTGTAACATACAAGAAGTCTAGAAGGTGAGGGTATTTACATTCTGCAGACAAACCACTCAGACCACCTCGACCAAAAAAGCTCACTCTATCTTGGGGTTGCTACATACAATGCTGTGCCAACTATTGAGCATCAATCAAGATGCATTCTCTGTGATGCTTCCATTCGTACTGATGCATGGCATTTTACAGTAAAGATTCATAAACCCTATCCTTTTGGGGGTGATCATCTTAGCGCCCCTTCCCATCAGCCACCATTGACAGTCATTACAAACTAGTTAGTATGTTCTCATGTAAGCTTGCTATTAATAACAGTAGATTGTCTCTATGTGTCAGGATTAATAGATGTTCGGGATCAGGAGAAAGAACTGGTTAAACGTCCTTTGTCATGATTACAAGGAGAGCTCCACCAATGAACTCTAGTGTGAGAGTTGTCATGTGTTGGGAGCAGTGAATCTCTTTCTCTGAGACTGTTGTAACGTAATTACTGCCTGACTGTCACTATCTATGTTTACATTCTTGTGCCCTATAAAAGATGGTCCTCCGGCCTTCAGAGCTGAGAGAGACATCATTTAGACCTAAGTCTGGTGTTGTGTTGTCATTTATTGTCAGAGGTCTGGTTTTCTCTCCCAATCTGCAGATTGATAAATACTTATTAAAATCCAGAACTCAACTGAACTTAGTCACTCCGTTTATGAAGAGACGGACAAAACACTTTCTTCATCACCCCACATTACAATAATAGCTTGCTGATGATACTTGTCAACTTTATGAAACTTCTTGGAAAGAGTGAAATCGAAATCAAACAGCATTGGGTGTATCTCATTCAATGCAAGCTGGGTGTGTCTGTAATAATATTAATAAAGATTCAAAAAGCTTCTCTCTGTTGTGGGCCTGATTCCCAAGATAGAAATGAAAAGTTCTGAAATTATTGTTGAGGTTTTAATGAAAACAACTTGAACTGCACTTTGACTTTCTTTTCAGTGAATTTATTTTATAACTTTCTTTTGTCACTTGCAGTGAATCCAAAGTACAAGCACATGCACTGCATTCATCCATCAACCTGTGTATTTCCAACAGCCAGTCACAAATCTCGTAACGGCCCATTTCATAACCAGCTCCATCTGCCAGATATCTGATGTCACCTCTCCCACAATGCTTTAGGGACCTTTCCTATGGACTGTACATTCAGTAGGACCATCTTGGCTTGTCAGATCCAGAGTCGACATTATCAGTCAAACCGCTGGAGGAGGTGGAGATATGGATGGACCTCCCTGACTCTGATGTCAGCCAACGGTATGGATCATCACTGAGGGATCTCGAAGTGTGCTCCTCTCACATCATTGTTTGATTAGAGTGTGTCGATAATTGGCATCATGGGAATCAGTGAGGCCTGAGGCAGTATTGATCCCCTCCCTGTTCCAGGCATTGGCTTCGGTCAACATGAGGGTCCAGAGAATGCAGTAGGGGAGAGAAAGAATGGGGTGAAGAGGGGAGTGGAGGAGGATTACAGGACAGACGCCTCACCTTTAATAATGGGGTGTACAGAGAGGAAGAGGGGAGCAGAAGAGGAGGGATGGTGGATGAGTGTGTCCAAGTGAATAGAGACGAATGGGGGGATTGGAGGAGAGATGCAAGGAGGAGAGAAGAGAGGAGACAAGGCCCCTGGTATCTACCTACCCAATGTTCCAGAGCTGAAGCTCTGAAGGTACAACCACAGAGGAAATAGTTCAGAACAGAGGGCTGACAAGCATTCTACAACGTCTGGGCTCAATGACTATGTACAGTATATGCAGTCAAGGAGAGATTGTATTTAATTCAGTAAGATGATGGTGGTTCCTCATAGTTGCTCTTTCGCTCTGAATAAGAGCATTTGCTACATGACTAAATGTAATGTAAACTCATTTGATTGCGCTCTAGTCATGCAACATCTTTCTTTAAATAGGTTTTTAGTTAAAAACTTAACTTTAGAGTTAGCGAACATAATACTTGGAATTTTTAATTGTCTAATCAATATGCAGTTAATTGTGTAGCTATGACACTGTGCTAAATAGATATTAATGCATTGAAGTTGATCAGCCATCTTAGTAAACACAATCATTGTTTTACAAAATCAGAATTTTTCATCCATGCTGGTAAAAAACTCAACCCACCACCCAAACATAATGACATGTCAGTTTTACAATCATTAATTTGAGCTGACCCGACACATTCCACCGACATGCCATGGACCAGCGTGTGGTGGTGTCTGGGTCAACATACCCTGACTGCATGATGCTCGGTCAGAATTAGGGCCTGAGACAGACAGTATCAAGACACACATCACATGCAGAGACACACGACAGAACATAGTTGTCTTCACTGACACATTAACATGTACACGCACACACACACATACACTCGCACATACACTCTATCTCACACACAGACACTGTTATGTCCCCGGCCTAATCCGGGCCGGGATTTCTGTTTTCTGGATTTCTGTGCCGGCTCCAGGTTTCATGCCATACTCCATTCCTCCTGTGTAATTGACACACCTGCAACCCATCCCCTCATCAGCACCACAGTATTTCAACCCCGGTTTTCCTGTCACTCATCGCCAGTTCAACGCTTCGTCCAGAAGGTAGTATAGTACATGGTACTATATCTAGTCCGTCCTAAAACCTTGTTTCCTCTCTGCCTGCTACAGACCACATCCTCCGGTTCATCAGCCTGCCTGCCACACCTGCCTGCCCCACCGGATCTCCTTCGCTCTCCTTCACCTCAATTCAATAAACCAGTCAACTTGACCTTCAGTGGAGTCGTGCATTTGGGTCCACACCCCAGTAGCCAGTTGGTCCAACATAACAGACACACACACACACACTGACTTCAGTAAATTTACATGCTCCTCTCACTTCCCTGTTTTGCCCTTTACCGTAAACTACTGAGATGGGTATGTGTGGTTCTATTTAAGTAGTTGTGGTTTACTGCACCCTGTTTCCTGATAGAAGATACTGTGTGTATGAAAAGACTGAGAAGAGCCACAGAGGTGAAGTGTCTTGTAGAATGTTACAAATACAGCATTTTAGTAAAGGCTGACACTAAAGGTGAGCCTTGTTGCTCATGATGTGGAGGATGTATAAAGGGGGTGCCTCTCTTGAGCTTCAAAGGAGCAGGGAGGGAGGGAAAGAAGAGAGAGAGAGAGAGGTGGGAAAGGAGTAAAGAAAGGGATGGAGAGAGAAAAAGGGAGTCAGCTTCTGACAGGCTTGAAGCCAGGCTCCTCCGCCCACAGCTGTTTAATGCTGCATTAAAAAGTAGATTGAGAGACTTTCCCCACCCCCCCTCCCCAATGTGACAAACCTGAGACAGTCAGTATCAACACACACATCACATGCAGAGACACACGACCGAACCTAGTTGTATACCTGTCTACACTGACACATTAACATGTACACGCATGCACGCACACACACCCGCACACACTCTCTATCTCTCTCACACACACACACACACACACACACAGACACATTCCGAGACACATGACTGAACATAGAGGGGAGAGACTACAACTGTGTCAACGCAAACCCTCCCTGTACACAACCCCACCTGGAGCCAGGGAACCCCATCCAACCAGGAGGTTCCAGGCAGGCTTCAATTTCAGCAGCACCGGACACCGACTAGCATCCAGAACCACCATCTCCAGGTGCCTTCACCCTCTGAGCCAGCACTGAGACCTGGCTCTGACTTGACCTTTCAACCTGCTCTCTTTGGCAGAGCCAGTGGGTTGTTCTAGACCCAACACATTCAGTGAAGCCATCCCAATGTTTTCTCCGCCAGGAGAGTGGGGAGGTAGAGAGTGGAGGGCGAGCAAGGTAGAACATGTCTATCTCAGCTTAAGCTTTGCAGGGCTAGAAAGGAAAGCACGAAGCAACTGTCTAATGGTATTTTCTGACTGACTTGAGAGCATAAATGAACATATTCCTCTCACTTCCCTGTTTTGCCTTTAAACTACTGAGATGGGTATGACTAAATTTATATTTAGTGATATAGCAGACGCTCTTATCCAGAGCGACTTACAGTAAGTACAGGGACATTCCCCAGAGGCAAGTAGGGTGAAGTGCCTTGCCCAAGGGTACAACGTCATTTGGCATGGCCAGGAATCGAACCGGCAACCTTCTGATTAACAGCCAGATTCCCTAACTGCTCAGCCATCTGACTCCCGCGAAGCTACCGTGTGTATAAAAAGACTGAGAAGGGCCACATTAAAAAGCTGACACGAAAGGTGAGCCTGTTTGCTCTTGATGTGGAGAATGGGTGCCTCCCTTGAGCTTCTAAGGAGCAGGGAGAGAGGGAAAGAAAGGGAGAGAGAGAGAGGGACAGAGAGGGAGAAGTCAGCTTCTTACCCAAAGCTGTTTAATGCTGCATTAAAAAGTACATTGAGAGACTGCCATCCCCCCCTCCCCAAGGTGACAAACCCCAGCCCCGTCTGGAGCCAGTGAGGTAATTGGAAGGGGGGGAGCGGTGGGTTTGGTGGGGGAGGGGCTGGTAGGGGTCTGCCCCTGCTTTCGTTCTCTACTCTGATACCTCACCCCTGGAGAGAAGCATGCCACAGATGGGTTTGCAAGTGTACAACTGCTCTCCGTTGCCAAATGAAACCACTCCCTGACATCATCCTACCAGACACGAGGACTCAGGGAACCATGACGACTCAGCGCAACAAAGGAAAGCCCGGCAAGACAGCAGAGCCTTCTGGAAGGGATGTCTTTCCTTGCACACAGGTTCTTCCGTTTAGTTGAGAGCAAAAAAACAAAAAAAAAGATAGATAGATAAGCGGGGAACTGGATCTGGATTAAAACATGTTGGAAGCGTGTAAATGATAATGTCAGATCCGTGGAACAGGATCAAGGAACTACTCTGAACGGATTCCTTTGGCACGTGTCATTGTGTGGAGCTACTCGTGTCCGGAGCTGCCCCACTCAAGATGGTATTTTGGACTGGTGTGTTTACCGAGTGCACTGATGCATTCTGGGGGCTTTCTGACTTCATAGAACTCCACAGCTGCTTGTCTGGACATTTGTGGGGGGGAAGGCGGGGAAGGGGTACTGGGGGTAGAACCAAAATGTCCTATAAGGGAGGAATATGCTGTGACAATGTGTCACAGTGTGTGGAGGAGCTGTCGCATGTGTCTGCTGGTGGAGTGTGCCAGTCATGTCTGCTTACAGAACCATCCCAGCCAGCTCCATGGGCACACAGAGGAGACACCGTTGCGCCTTTAGCATCAGCAAACATCATGTTTTTCCAGCCTGTTTTCTTCCAAAATTGAATTGCAATGTTCCCACGTTTGGCAAATTCAGCCTTCTTTGTTCAGATTTGGGGGTGGGGTTGTGATTGGTCTCTGTTTCTTGGTTTCTATGGTGTCAAACACAAGGAAAGCGCACTGACAAACACACACAAATAGACAGATAAGGATGTTCGTGAGCATGACTGTGACTGAGGATTGCCGTTTGGGTAAGACAGAAGACACGTTACTCCCCCGTGTGGTCAATTCCTGTCAGTCCAGCTAAAGGGCACTGACTTGAATAATTACATGGCATATCAAGTTTATTTGACTTAGATGCAGTTCATATGAACTTGTCTGTTTGGCGGTGTACAACAGAGTTTGTGGTAAGCACAGTCAATTACCTTCAATAAAGTGAGTTCTAAAAGGTTAATCATCAGAATATATGTAGTTTATTAAATTGCAAATTTCAGACACAAATTACAGTTATCACTGTAGAAGCCATGATTCCTGTGTCTGAGAGACACAGGCAAGTTTACTCCCTGAACGAACCCCATCACTGATCAAGAACGTGTTGTGTTCAACAATGCCAACCATGTGTCAGTCAGAGTGTAATCTACAAGATGTGTCTTTGGCACTGAACTAGTCCACTAAAGGTGGGCTTCAACTGGCCTCTCCAGGTCAATGAACTAATCTAATATCTTAACTACAGAATTAAATAGGTTACATGGGTATTGTTAACTGCAATGGACTGTGGATTACAAGCTGTTGCAGCATTCCAGTGTACACTTACGTATATAGAAAGAACGGTGTGGTTTTACTCGAGGTCGGAAACCTAAACAACCTGAAGGAAAAAAGAACATTGAGAGCAGGTAAACACCCAGGACAGACACATTTTGTTGTTCTACTGGAATTATCCACTTGGTCTGTCTGTCTATCTATTGTGTTTGTCTGTCTGTCTGTTTAACTGACTGTCTGTCTGTCCAACTGACTTTTGACTGTGTTAGTCGGACAGAGGTCCTGAAGTTTTCCCCGAGCCTGTATGCAGAAAGACCCAACACACTCGGACCCTCTACACTTCAACATATAACCCCCCCCCCCACAAACACACGCACACACACTATCCTTTCTAATCACCCTAATCAGTTCATCCTGCCTCCATGACGGAAGCCCTGCATGCAATTGTTGTATAGAGTTGCCTGCTTTCACTTAGCACTGTAGCCGCTGTGTCCTCAGAAGAACAGAGAGTTTCTCTTTACAGGGCAGAGAGGGCTGGAGAGAGAGAGGGGGGGACAGCAAAGAGCAAAGGACATGGAGAGTCAAGTGGGGATGAGGGAAAGGGAAGGCGTAAAAGAGGGCTTAGGGCTCTCTAAAAGAGAGGGGTGACATGATGAACCGACTTTGAACAGGCTCCAGCCAGCCTGGCTCACTGACCACTCTTTGTGTTCATAGCTCACAGACAGCAGAGGAAGAAGACACAATCATAAGACTCTCCTCCCTCTTTTCCCCTCCTCCCATTTCCCCTTCCTTCCTCCCTTCGTTCCTTCATTCATTCCTTCCTTCCTTCATCCTTCCTTCCTTTCTCCCTTCTTCCCTATGGCCTCGTCCCTTTCTCTTCCATCATCACCTCTTTGTGTTGCACCTCGGTAGAGGTGCTGGTGGATGAACCATGGAGACTGCAGGGGAAGCATTTCTCTGCTCCCCATGACCCCATGCATGATTGCATGACATCACTGTCGAAACAAACTCACCCCAGGGTGAGATTGCCCCCCTGTGCCTCACAAGGCAGCGTAGGGAGGTTATGTGCTCACTCACTGTTGAAACGTGTGTAAACTTTACAATAGATAAGTTAAACACTTGGTTATGCAACCATGTAAGACATTACTTAGAGTCAACATATGTGAATGAATTGCTGTGTGCATGTGTGTAACAGAGAGAGATGAAGAGTGAGAGGGGGAAAGAGAGAGAAAAGAGAAAGAGGAACCAAGGAATCAATTTCAAAACTGATGTACTGTCCTTCAAATAATAATTTCCATTTTGGGACTGGTAACACTATAGGGACCCTGAACTAACACTCACTAGCTTGAGAGAGTCTTTACTTCTCTGTAGCTTTCAGCAGTGTTCCTGACTTTTAAACATGCAGCATGTTCATGTTACCTTCTTAATGAGCTATGCGTGTTTCCTGTTGTTTTATATAACCAAGATACGGTTGAACAGGTAAGCTATGTTTCAGTATTCTTTTTTAAACATCTCTCCTCCATCCATCTTTTCTCTCAATTGTAGTTCCACAGTGGATCACCCATAAAGCCTGGCCAACAGAACCAGATAGATTTATGGCAATCTTTACATATTTGACTTGAAATCTTTATTTTCTTCCTATAAAAAAAACATGATCATTCACCGTGGGCCAGGATTCCTGTGCTGGATATACCTTGTGGAATCATGGAGTAGTCCATAAGGTGTTGTGGTGTACTGTGTTTCTCAATGGATACAATTTATAAAACATGTGAGTTGATACGGTCAGTTGATACAGAAGAGTACTAAAGGGGAAGGGTGGAGGAGGGTGGTTAGTCTCTAGTATGAGAGATGGGGTCCTAACTATTAAATGTTTTACCTCAGGGTAAACTACTTTTGTAGACAGGTGGCATAATGATGGTACCCTTTTGCTAAAGAAAATGTCCTGACTACATTCTACCTAAATGAATTATTGATAATGAACTTCAGTGTTTTTGTTTGTTTGCTAGGTCATTAGCACAACAAAGAATTTTACATTGTGTTTGATATTTCATTTGCATATAAAAATATAAGCCATTCGATGCCTCATTAGACTAAAATTCTTATTCTTGGAATCTCACATTTCTCTCATTTCTTCCTACTATATGACTTGGTATGCCTAAATCATTAACGCTTTAGTGTTACCCTCATTTTGTCAAGAAGTTTTAAGTTTGCAAAACAATGTCAAGTGCATGACCATATACTTATTCCCTATAGGGCATTTTCCTTTTCCTAATTAGCTACACATCTGATATCAATTTTGACAACAGAAGTGGAGAGAAATTATCTGATTACTTAATAATTGTTACACACAAGCTGAGTAACACTATATTTATACCTCTGCAACAGAAAGAAAATCACTGAATAATTCAGGAGGAGGAGAGTACAAAGGACCCAGGGGATATGGAGAGGGCAAAGACTTTGAAGACTCCAGGATAGATATAGCTTGATTCCCAATTCAATATATGAATTTCTTACATTGCCACTACTTGATATTAATAGGAATCTGTCTGTTTTATTCCTGTGAAACAATTAACTTTTCAGTTCAGCCAAACAGACTACAGTACCAAATTGGCATGATATCTAAGAAGAACTAAGCTGGTTCTCTTGTAAATGAGGACCCTATGGGCCACAATGAGGCCTATACGGTTCATATTGAATATAGAGAACACCCCAATTAACCTAATAGCAGTATATGCCAAAAATGTTAGTTTATGTTTGTGTTCCAGTAAATAGAGTATTGGTTTCCGTACAGAATCAGAACCCATGAGTATACAACTCATTAGGTTTTATTTGCATGCTGGAGTGGTGTTTAGATATCCGTCGTCTCTCTTCAATCACCATAAGATGGCGCAAATATACTGCTCGAGTTTCCCTTCTTCCCTATAAAACACCAGTGTGCTATCACTATCATTATATTTTACTCTACTGTGCTTCACACTAGAAAGACAGCTAGACGCTGCATCGAATGTTTGACGTCAAAACAATGCGCTACGGGTCTGTAGGCACAGAACAATGAATAGACCTGAAATAATATTGACATTGAAAGATCCAAGTCGGTCACCTCAAACTCTTTACAAGTCTCAGCTGTCCCAACCAGCATGGGCGCATTCCTTTGCATGCGCGTCGACGTCTGAGTGAGCAGCATGCTGTTGGCCTCTATTGGCGTTTTATAATTGTGGTATTGGTGTGTTCATAAAGTCGACTTTAATTCACATGAAAATACTGCAAATATCACTTTAACACGGTAGCGCGCGAGAAATGTCTTATTTGCTTACAGTAGGATTTCCCAACGGAGTTGCTCCACCCAAAAGAGGATATGGGCTTGTTGAAGCGGACTAGTGTGGTAACGTGCCAGAAAGAGCTGAACGGGACGGAACACTCTTGAACTGTTGAAGTTCTGGGGCAAAGTCCTGAGTTAAAGTGTATAATAATCACATGGCATTTTAAGAATGCGCCAAAGATGGCGGTAGCTACAGCGGTTTCTGGGCGCAGAGTGCATAAAAGTGGATTTTTGGAGGTTTTGGTAAAGGACCGATGGCACAAAGTTTTGGTCAACTTGAACGAAGAAGCCTTCACGCTGAGTTGTGAGGATCTGGGAGAGAATGTGAACTTAAACGGCATCACCAACGGGTCATTCGGGAACAACACAAACCACCCCGGTCCCACTAGCAGTCCCAAAACTGCGGTGCGGACAGCTTTCACGGATTTACCGGAGCAAGTGCCAGAAGCGATCGCCAACCGTAAAAGATGTGTCCAAGTCATAAAACAAGAGGTCGGGGGACTCGGGATCAGCATTAAAGGCGGTAAAGAGAATAAAATGCCTATTTTGATAAGCAAGATTTTCAAAGGTCTAGCAGCGGATCAAACCCAAGCGTTATATGTGGGAGACGCTATTCTGACGGTTAACGGGGCAAACCTGCGGGATGCCACGCACGACGAGGCGGTGCAGGCGCTTAAACGAGCTGGGAAAGAGGTGACACTAGAAGGTGAGACAATAATTATCTTTAATAGGCCTACGTGAGTCTATTTTGTCTTAAGGTTTGTATGCAGACACATGTGGGTAAAGTATTAGATACAGAGCCTTTTTTGTCATGCTACCAAAAAATCTAAATATGTTTTATTTGAATAATTCTTTCAAAACACTGCAAACTGTTACCATTGGCATATCCGCCAAGGCGACTTAATAGAAAGTGTAGAATCAGATCCCATGATGTCGAGAAATGTGCAGGTGTTGAATAATTGAGATGTATGAGAAAATCTTGCATTGACAATGTTGGCTATGATTTGAGAAAAACTGTACACACAATCCCACCCGCGCATATCATTTTTGTTTTTCAAACGATCCCGATATAGTTATACAACATATCACCAGGTGTATCTACTGGATCAAAGATCAAAGTTGAGATTCTTTTTTATAAAGAATAAACACCACGATGACTTTCCTTGACTTTCCTTGAGTCATGAGCTTCAGTGATTATCGCAGCAAGAGGAAGTCCTTGCAGCGACCTAAGGGACCGTGTAGATAAGAAGCTATATGAACATGTATAATTATGAGCCTTGAAATATCCTCTTCATAAACTGTAGCAGTAAAGATGAAAAACGTAATATCTGTACACTCTGTGTTTGTGACTCTAAGGGTAATCCACTTGAATGAAATGTTATCGTGATGCACAGGGGTAACAGACAATAGGCCTACACACAGTTTAGTAAGTATGGAATTCACTCAGTTTAACAAGTAGCCCTGGTAAAACAGAGTTATAAAAAGATGTGGAAACGTGAAGTCCTTGTCCCCAAGGACAGAAGTTGTTTTGCTGTTTGCAACACAAGGAAAACTCATCATCCACTGTAGCACAGGACATGGCTTACTGTGTGACTGGACAGGAAACTTACAGTGTCTCTATTTCTCTCTGTGTCTCTCTTAAACACACACAACACAAACACACTAATATGTATCCACAAGTTTCATTTCACAATTATCCTGTGACCTCTTTGTACCAAATTGAACTTAGGTTTCAGTCAACATTGGCTCAGATGGAAAGTTCAAATCTTCCCAAATCTCCCAAGTCTCAGACAAGACTACTCACTGTGGTCACCAAACCACATCTGCTGCATTTGCATTGAGGCCTGACTGTCATGTGTGTCATTGTGCTGGTCTGTGGGAGGTGCAGTGCCTGTTTAGGCTAGACTGTAAGTGACTGGCAGTGTGTCATGAGAGGAAGTGTTCTCACCACACTTGGGCACCTCTCAGTGAGTTGACGCTGAAACAGATTAGGCTGTGAGGCCTGTACGGTGGTGATCTGGCTGCTGTTCAGACGCTTGCTGGTGGGACAGGACCAGCTAGGTGTCATTACGCAAGGTTTTGAACCCCTGTCCGCTCCTGCTTGGTGATACTACTGTAGCAGTAGAGCAGTGTTGGGTCATGTTTTCGGTAAACTTGCCTGGCTGATTCAAGGTAACCAGCATTGTCTTTGTGGCATAGCTTTTTTTATACACACATTATAGAGTGTTGCCACTGCTTTGTCATCACCTGTCCAAGTAAATGCTTAGAGCAGCAGGTGTGATTAAAGATCTATTTCCTTCAAGCGTATCTTGAGCTTGTTCATGCCTGGACGTGGTTTCTCACTCCCACGGAACTCTGACGTTCATGCATGGGAAGTGGGTTCGTTAAAAAACACAACAATGCTTTGTTGATATGTGTATAGTTTACTTTATGAATGGCTGGATGTTGAAATGTTGAAGATGTTGTGGATTCATGGTTGTCTTCATTTCTAACTCTATGATCTTTGAGGTCAGGTAAGGTGAAGCTAACTGAGTACAGTTTGAATGTTGGAAAAGGATATTTTGAAGTTCTGTTTCTAAAGGTCATTTGTGCTGTTCCGCTGCATCCATTCTGAAGGACGTAAAGAAAGAGGGCCGTGTTGCAATTACAGATTGTTAGAGAAGTTTATTTATTTTCCTCCTCCAGAGGTTACTTGTCAAATTCACTGCTTTTCCTCTGAATTTAATGAGGAGTGTTTCTCTCTTTTCCCCCTGTGCTCCCTGACAAAGAGTTTCATTCTTCACAAATCTTTCAAGCTCTGATGACTGTGACTGGTTAGAAGGGGTGCACAAAGGCCCGGCCATTGAATACACCTGATGTGAGAGAGAGAGAGAGAGAGAGAGAGAGAGAGAGAGAGAGTGTTCAGTGTTATTTTAGAGGGAAACACACAATTCTAGAAAAAGGCTCCTCTGTTTAGGATTGTACTGTACTTTAGAAGGAATGTATTACTCCAATAAGTTTTGGATGTGTCAATTAATGTGGAGCTGCCGAAATTCACTAATTCACGTTTCACTCTCGACTGCAACGGTTTCCCGGAACAAGGGTTTTATAAAGATGACAGAGTGGGGCTAACAGTGTTGGGGGTACCGTGTTATATAATATAACGCGTTACATAATATTATTACTTAAGTGAGTAACGAAGTAATATAACGCGTTACGTTTTGACATTGAGTAATATTATTACAGTTACTTATTTAAGTAACTTGAGTTACTTGTCCAAGTTACTGTATTATTTCAACAAATGACTTAAATAGCCTTATAAATACAGATTGTTGCCTAAACGACACTCCCTGGGCACAGTAGCCCGACAGTTTGCCTTTGATTCACGCTGCTGGCAAACACAACAGCAATTATGGCCGCAGAACGTGTTACGTTTTCGAAGTGGAAATATTCACACTAATTCGCTTTCATTCAGTGGCAGTTTTAGACAAATTTTTCTAGGGGGGGGCCAAGAGGGGGCCAGTGTTTAATCAGAGGGGCACTTTAAAAACGGAAACAAATTATATTTAAACATTAAATACTTACAACATTAAAAACAGCTCTGGCTCTCCCTCTTCCAGCTCCTCAGCTCTCTCAATACCTTGTTATGTTTCCCTAACTCTTTTATTTACTGGGGCAAAAAAGGCTGCAACTCCCTTCCTCGTTTCACGATGACTACTATAAGAAGAAAAACGTGTAAAAAACCGCCCCTGCTTTCATTTAAGATATTGGAAGAAACATTCAAGTTAAAAGCTAACTGTGCCCCAACAAAATATTATTTACTGGCAAAAACAGCACTTCAAACTTCTGGAAATTGTCCAAAGAGAAATTAAGCTGGAAGCTAGTGAAAAATCCACTTTAAACTATAAGAGAGATGGCGACCCATTTCCACAACTCGCTACTAAAAGTAATAGTAAATAGCAGAGTGCAAATTATACAATGACAATCGGGGGGGGTCAACTTCTTCTCCAGGGCGTAAAGTAATATTTACGATTACAGGTAAGCACTATATATAAATGTATCGACCCAACCCAACCTGTTGTGTTTACCTCTTTTGGGGGGGGGGGGGTCCAAGTCTTAATTAGGGGGTTCAAACTCCCCCGTAATTTGCACAGTAAAAGTAATATAATAAGTAATATAATTAGTAATAATATTACTTTGTACAGAAAGTAATAATGTATCTTAATCACACTACTTTTACTAAACAGTAATAAGTAATAACTAATAATAAATACATTTTTTGAGTAACTTCCCCCAACACTGGTGGCTAATGACCACCCCTTCCACGTCATGTGCACTACGTGAGCTGAAGGAAATATGTGGGTGAGAAGATGTGTTTGTCTCACATAAAACCAAAACCCACCTTACACTTTTATAAGAATTTTCCCAGGCGGTAAGAAAGTTTGTTTCACATTCTGTAATCTTTATTCTGTAAGACTTTATGTATATTGAAGTATATGTTTCTACATTTATCATGAGTTAACTCAACAGACTCTGTAGAAAAACATATTCAGGCACTGTTGTTGGGGCATACTGTGGAACTGCATACGTTTACACTGAGGACATGTACACACACTGTGATAATCATCAACATATGGACCCCGTCACTAATGTTTTCTCCTCTGCTGAAATGGAACATTTCTATTTTTAAATCATATTTAACATATGCAAGTGACTGGGTGTTTATCTCACTGGGATTGGTTGAGTTCTGCATATCATCATTATATTAATATCACAGGCTATAGCCATGTCGTTCCTTTAGAAGAACAGAGCAGAGCGATAAGTCTTGGAGCAAAGCAACACTGTATGATACATGTATTAAAACGCTTTGGGTTTTTTTATTTTTAGCAGAGAGAGAGTTAGAGAGAAAGGCAAAAGAAAACTAGAGAGGAAATACCAATCTGCTATAATGAATTCAGCCTTGAAACATTCTGAGGATAAATGTACCTATGACACCACTCCAACTAGATAATGTGCCATTGCAGTTTTAGCAGTACATTTCTATCATGGGCTGTCAATGTTTATGTCATCAATTGTTTCAGCCAAAAGCACGTTTCAGTTATGTTTGCCAGATGATATCTAGTCTGTTTTCTCAGCTTTACAGGAAAGACTATACATGCATACTAAATATACGAACATAGATAATCCTGACCTCATTTACTTTCAGATTGGGTGACTATGAACAGTCTTTGTGTGGTAGTACTGTAGGATGAAATATGACATAATGTCAGAGTGTGTGGGTGTGTGTGTGCCTGATGTCAGTGCCCCGTAATTTGCAGCTGAATTCCCTGTTATTGAGGTTGCAGATCTTCTGTGTATACAGGCCTGACTGATGTGCTAACACAGCAAGCCCATATACAGCAGATTAAAAAGGTTGGTCACCTCATTTTGCAATCTTGCTCTCGGCATAGTGATAATCCTGTTGAAACTTTGATTCAAAAATACATTTTTCAGTAATTATGCCGTGTACAGTAGCTGTTTAAACTACACTTTGAAATAAACAAAGTGCCGTTTCCCGATTTGAAGTGTTTCATTGCAAAATGCTAAATCCACCATTTTGACATATTTATATGGATTTGTTTTGGTGTGAAAGTCATTTGACATTTTTACAAAATCTGACTAGCCTATATAGATTTTTTTCAAGAATAAATACTTGAACAGACATCACACCCTATCAGTGAGAATAATTGATGTATGAGTAAATATGCAGCAATTAACCAATTTTACTATTAACCGCGATTAATAATGTCTCGGTTTTTAATCTTAAATGGCGACCGAGTGTTTATGTTCTGACTCTTAAAAAGGGACATTACGGTACATCCTTTTTCTATGAACAACAGTTGCACAGTGAGTCAAATTAAACAAACATTGCCAGAGAGTTTTCTCCTGTTGCTAGCTGATAGTATATGATTTATCATCGCTTATGTTTATAGTGTACCTACTTTCTAGCCTGGATGCGAGCCCAACTTAGCCCCGCCCACAACATTTTGGGGGGTCGGGAAGTTGGGTCTGGGGAACCTCGGTTCGGGAAAAACTATGTCCGAAGAGGAGCTGTTCGGACCAATCAAATTGTCAGGGCGGGCTTTATACGATGATGGACAGATGATCAACAGTAACGTAATCAACCACGTCACCAAAGAGCGCTTGGGTTGAATTTGTTTTCAACAAACAACATATTACGTTGCTCTGATTGGTTGTAGGTCTATCCAATTGAGCAAAGAGGCATTTGTTTTACAAGTTCGTTTGAAACACGCCCCATACTCACAGCCCAACGGAGAGTTCTCAGACTCATATTCTGACTAGAATTATGAGTATGACAACGTCAGGCTACCTACTTTTCATCAGCATATGGTACATTTCTTGTTTGTTTGTTAATTTGCAAATACAGGCTTTAAAGTATAGAATGTAGTCAATATTATTATTGTGTATCGTTTTTAACACAACCTTTAAGTTGTGTTGCAGGCACACATACTATATTGCTGCACTGTAGGCTATGATAATCAGCCTAATTATTTTAGGCTACTCATCTCAGCCATGCACCAGGATTTACTCCTGTGAAGTGCACCTAGAAAAGTTGTTTCATTCATTAATTTACGGTTTTCATTATGTTTTATTTATTTGGTACTGTATTATTTGGTATCTATGATTTCTGTTTCTAAAGGCAGTATCTGTTAAAAACAAAAGCCAGCAAAGAAATGTACATTAAAACCTCACATATAAGAATGTTCATGTCTATTTATACATCCCTAATGTTGTGAAATAAATTAATGCATAATAATCTTGAACCGTTATTAGTCCTCCGACTACAATCGTACCATCAAAATCTATAATTGTTGCATCCCTATAGGTATAAGGGTATGAATGATCTGTATGAATACTATAAGGAACACTACTACCACCATTTACTACCACCATTACTATGGGGTGCATTCTGTTAGTTCTTGTTTTGTTTTCATATGGTTAATGCAGTGCATCTCGTGTGAATACCTTGAAGGAAGGATCACATGGTCAAAGTCTTTCGCTAAGGACAGATTAGGTCTGTCATATGGAATATTGCTAATTGGCTCTAAGGCTTTCAGCCAAGATCACAGCCTTCCTCTAAGGTTTTAAGATCAAATCCTACACCTGGATGTGTTCCCATAGGGGGATTTATAGGATGCTACGAAGCTTAACTGTGGTGGCATGGTGTCCCAATATCTTCTCAAACTAAATAAAACCTGATAACACAATACACACAAACTCAAGAAAAGACACACAGAGCAGACACAAACTCCAAACCAAGCTCCCCAACCAGCCAACGTCTGTCACATAATTCACTATAAAGAACAAAGCTTTTTGTTGTTGCAGTGAAGTACATGCGTGAAGCCACCCCATACGTGAAGAAGGGGTCTCCCGTGTCAGAGATCGGGTGGGAGACCCCCCCACCAGAGTCCCCGCGCCTGGGCAGCCCTCCCAGCGGCTCTCCATGCACCCCAACCATGTCCTTGCAAGGGGACCGAAGGTACATCCCTCTAAAGATGTGCTACATCACCCGAGGGATGGCCGCCCCTGACCCAGAGAACAGGTAAAATACAGATCTTAATCCTGGTTTGTACTGTATGCCCTTTGTTGGTCCTCTGCAACTGGATCTCTTCTGCAGACTCTTGTTTCTTCCTGCGTCAGCATTGTTGAACCACTCACTTGGCTGCTTACTGTAAAAACCCTCTCAAGTCCCTGTCGGGATATACTCACGATACTCACTACTCAAGTTCACTGTTTATGGGGGGGGGGGGAAGAGGAGAGAGGAACTGAAACTGAGAGAGAGAATGAGAGAGAGATACATAACTTAATTAACTCTAACTCTGATAGAGGATTTTATGCTGCACAATACATTGAGATGAAGCGAAGAAGTTCTTTTTCTGTCTCTGGCTTTTCCGTTGACATGATTAATGTCCGTGACGTGTCGAGATTGGCCTGTTTTTGGAATTGTTTTCAGAGTGAGACATTTGTGGCAAAGATTAGATAATTCTTCATAATTTCCTTGTTACTCAGCTTCAGAAATAGCAGCGGGGGTGCAGGGGTGGGGGGTGGCTCTATTCACAAGGTGAATCTGCTTTGTATAATTGTCTGCAAATTTGACAATCATTAAAGCACAGCTTGAGTCCTGAATATGTCATCTAGTGTCTCCCTCTCTCGCTCTACTCCTTTGCTCATCTATGTTTGAAGTCTCTTTCGCTTTTCAGTAGGTCAACCTTTCTCACTTCAAAGCTAAATAGGACAACTTCAAAGTCCACATTTACAATGATTTCGGAGTTTGCCCACGTTGTAGGACTGCTTAAAACCCAGCCACAAACCTAAAGTGATTTTGGTCCCAAAGGGAATCACTGAGGAGCTCTTTGTTAGAATCTTCAGGTAACGTGCAACAAACATATTTATGTTGATGCCTCAGTTCCTTCGTGTCCCCTCAAGTGCATTTTAATACCGTTTTGCAAGGGTGAATTTTTATTTGTAAAAATAAGATGTATAAAAGTGTGGCCCAGAGCTCGGTTTAACCACATCATGAACAGGAATTTCATCACTAAAATGGCCTCCACTGCAACCTGTTTAATGAGAGGCAACATGTCTCACATTTACAAGACTTTTTAAAACTAAATGTTTCTGTTTAGTTATGTGTTGCTAGCAACACATTATTACTGCTGTATCTGCAGTCGTATACTTACGACCTTAGGTTAAAGAAGTCACTTTGGATGAAAGCGTCTGCTAAATGAATAAATGAGGAGAGAGGAGGAAAGGAGAGAGGATGAGATAAGGTAGTGGGAAGAGGAGTATAGGGTGAACAGGAGACGAGAACAGGAGGGCAGGGGAGAGAAGCACCGTCTTTACAGCAGGGCTATTGTATGTGTCAGTCAGTGTATAGTGTCCCATCTTGTTTAGACTGGGCTATATATACATTCTGTTGAACTCATCAGCCACTGATGGCGCTAAACATATAACTTTTGTGAACACTGATATATGATGTGTTCGTAATAAGAAAATAGAAAGTATATCAGACTGGAATACAAGTCTGTGTAGGTCTCTCACTATTATGAAGACTACATCAGCCTGCTTGTTCTAATTCAGGCACCATAAACTCAACGTTACTAGTCTTGAGTGATCCCATATTGGAGCCCCCTCTCCTCCCTCTCATGGTCTGCAGTTAGAGTTTGAAGGGCAGGGGCAAGGGGGGATGGAGTAGTTGAGGAGTAGGAGTGGTAAAGGGCAGAGAAGCAGGACAGGAGGGGGAGAGTAGGAGAGAGAGGGACTGGACGATGGGGGAGGGGGAGGAGATGGAAGGTGGAGAGCTCCTTCCAGGAACCTCTCAGTCTGCGCCTTGTGCAAACACTCCAGAGCCAAACTACATCAATCACAAGGCTGCTATTTTTAACAGCGGGGAGCACCTGGAGTTAATCTAAAGGATGGTTACTCCAGGTCTCCCTATCAACAGGATAACCATCAACCAGCAGTATGTCAATCATTCAAAGGGTCAAAGGGTCTGAGGTGAAAATGGATTGTATCCAGCCTGGAAATCTTTTCAAGCAAGCCATTACAAAATCAATGTTGACTCAAGGTTTCAAGTTTAAAAAAAAATCCCTCATCATGTTCAACAGGCATTTACTGTACATCCTTGAGATTGTATGTCTTCAGTGATTGCATCGGACTGTACAGTCAGTCCTTTTAGTCTATCTGTGTGTAAAAAACAAATCAGGCGTGTGTGTGTGGTGACCCAAACACGTCTGTGTGTCCCAGGCAGGTGGAGCTACATTCTCCTGATGCCAGGCACACAGTGGTGCTGAGGTGCCCCGACACCAACTCTGCCCAGGCCTGGTTCTCTGCCATGCACTCAACCACCACAAACCTGGCAACCAAGGTCATCACAGAGGTCAAGGGGCACACTGGCAGGACGGGCATCGCCGGGAGTCGTGAAATCCGACACTTGGGTTGGCTGGCTGAGAAGGTAGGCATCGCCTGTTTGGGTGTCTCCATACTGAATATTATCAAATCCACCAAAGATGATTGCTTTTTCAACACGAGTGTGCTTCAGTCTAATGATTAGTGCTGATGTTCCTGTGCCAGGCTTTTTCTCAAAGCTGTGCACCCTTCTCCCTCCAGCGTTATTGTAACACCCTGTATACCTATCCTTGTGATATCAGCCTTTAAATAAATGAGGAAGGAGCACTGTAGCGAGACAGCCAAACCCTTGACAAGATTTACTACCACAACCAATCTCAAATCCACAATAACTTAGATTCACATGGTAAGCAGACAGTCTTAGGAACTTCTGACTTGGCATTTGGTCTGCCAAGGTTTCTCTCTGGAAGCATCCAGTCCAGCACCCTTCCAGTAGCTATTGATCCAACGTGTGTTCTCAGCATGACCGGGGGCATTTTTTTCCCCTTCCCTTTAAATCCTCTTTTCATCACTCTCTCATTAGCCAAGTTGGGCTGGAAGGGCAGCCAGGGATGTACAGAGCTCTTCTGCCGGACGGGGGGGCTGTGAAGGAGCTTCACTTCCCAGGGTTTTCTAATGAGGCTCTGTCTCTCTTAGCTTAGCGTCTCTTTTTACCGACCTGCCTTGTGCCGTCCGCTTCCAGCCCTGCTCCTCCCAGCTACTGTCCTGATGAATAATTATGAGAGCCAGAAGCCAGGAGCTCTTCAGTCGTGGGGGTGGCCTGGCCGGCGTTGCCGGCCGAGTTGCTGTGAAGTGAAAGCTTTCAACAAGGCCTCGTTTGTGGCTGGGAGGAGGTGGGGGGTAGGGAGTACCACCCTGCCAGAGTCTCCATTTTAGCTGTAGGATGGTGAGCAGACGTTTAAAAGCTCTGCTTAGTGATGAGAGATGACCCAGCAGCCAAAGAACGGAGGAGTCATTTACTATACATGCCTCCGGTTGGCTCTCTGTAGCTGAAGTTCTAAGACTAGTTCTAGAAGATTGTGCATTCCCGTTCCTCATAGACCAGTTGTTTCAGCTTCCCTGCTACTTCTCACTACCATGTGGTAGTGTGTAAATATGTGCGTGCATGTGTGAGTGTGTGTAAACATGCCTGTGTGTTAACATATTTTTTGATATGTATGTATCATGGCAACGTATGTCCATGATGTTACAGGGCTATGCACACCTAACGCTTAGTGCTCATAGCTGACTAGGAACTTCAAAGAGAACCAAGAGGCTTATGATTCCATGGATTGAGCTACAGCTAAGCTTTTATAATGCGAATTGTTATGTTAGCTACATTATTTAGTGCAAGCCTGTGTTGTATTTCGAGTTTAATTTAGGATCAGAGTCAAAAGTTCTCTCCCAATTGGATCACAATGCATTTACCAATACTGGTGTTGCTGAACAATACTCACTAGCTCTCTGTCTAGACAGCCGTTGTGGGGCCATCTAAAGTTGATCATGTCTCTAAGGTAGTACGTCTGCACAACTTAACCACTCTCGTTATAAATCTACTTCCAACTCAGTGAACAACAAACACAAAAGAGTGAGCCTTGCATTGTGATCTATGTTTAGAGTCCAATATCATCTTCTGTGGAAAAAAATGAAAAAACTTACTGGGAAAGTCTCTTTTCATTACAACACAATGCCTGCGAATAAGGTGGCATTATTGGCCAGAATGCAATCAAAGCTGCCTTAGAGATATGCACCCTGTGTCTTTGCTCACAAACTTTAAAACCTACCCGGGTTAGTGTGCAAGTCTTTTAAGAAAGATAATTTGCTGTTTTTATTTGACGGCTGAGGAAATGCACATAGGAACACAACTAAGCATATTTGATTCCCAGACCCAAACTGTCTACTGTGTACCCTCTAGAATAACATAAATCTGGTGTGTGTGTGTTGCAGACCGAGAGTGAAAAGCAGCATTGGAAGCCAGTACTGGTGGTGGTGACAGAGAAGGATCTGCTCCTCTATGACAGCCTTCCCAGGATGAAGGAGGCCTGGCATAGCCCTACACACGCCTACCCCCTGCTAGCTACACGGTAGGCTCAAATCCTAATACACTCCTATCCCTGATAGTCTGTGGACATGAGGAGTAAGGCTAACATGCTAAATAACTAATGATATAAGATAAACACAGTTTGGGCAAACCAGACACTAGTGTGGTTGGCCCGACAAAGACTTTGCATGTGAGAGGTAAAGATACAAGGAAGATGGCTAGCAAAACTCAACAATACAATGAGTGGACAGTTCTGTTTTTCTTGCCTTCAGTTCTGTTATGTTGTAGAATTGAAATGAGTCATAAAGTGACTGAAAGAGTTATAGACCAAAATGAATGACAGCCTCCCAAAGACATCTTTAATAGTCATTCTGAATTTTTGAATTTTGTGCCCACTAAACTGGAAACTCCTTCCCCAGCCAGCAGTCAGAAAATAAAATTAACAAATGTGCCTACTGCTTGTAGACTGTACTTCAATTACATCTAATATCAAAACCCACAACATAGGTTAATGCCAGTTACTACTCAGTTACAGTAATACACACAGCCCTGCCACACGGCAGGCTAATGTAATAAGAAACACAGTACACAAGCCTCTTGCTATCTATACGGTAACACAAACAGCAACACAGCTACACCTCGTTCGTTACATGGTTGGCCAACACACAACGCCGCTACAATTGACCATATTGACGTTTATAAACCTGAGATATTATGTCTTAGAGTGTGACTCTGTATGTGTGTCCTCAGGCTGGTCCACTCCGGCCCAGACCGAGGCTCCCCTCAGCCGGGTCTGGAGCTGTCTTTTGCTACGCGAACGGGGACCAGGCTGGGCATTGAAGCTCACCTCTTCAGGGCGGAGACCTGCAAGGACCTATCGCTGTGGACCAGGCACATTGTGACCGGGTGCCACGCATCTGCTGAGATGATCAAGGAAGTCACCACAAGTAGGTCTTCCTCAAATATATGTGACCTGTGCAGCACAGACACACACATACACACACTCACAGACACACACATAGGCACGTACACACACACACACAGACACACACATAGGTACGTACACACACACACACAGACACACACATAGGCGCGTACACACACAAATGCATTCCCTGTATACACATTCTTCACAGTAAATGAGGCAAGGCCACTGTCTTTGAAGTCACATTCATTCAACAACCGGCAGTACATACCTATCATTTTCTTTAGCGGGGTTAGGTCACAAGAGAACAGGGATTCCCAGTCCCATTCTCTGAGGTAAAAAAGTGGACATTGGTGCTTTCTCTACCATAAGGGAAACATTGACAAAGAAGGGTGTATTTTTAGAATGGAATGCCAGTGTGTGTCAGTGGTGGGCACTGGGCTCTGGTAGACCAACTGGCCTGGGAACTCCTCTAGTTTATCCCCCTCAGGGTCCTTTCTCCTCACTATAAACACACTATTCTACACAATCTCTCTTTCTTTCCCTCCCCTCCCCCAATTTCCTTATTCCTTATTTCTTTCGGTTTATGTGCTCTGTTTCTTCCCTCCAAACTACCTTTCTTTGCATCCCCTCTGGTAATGGCATACTAATATTCCTGTTTAAATGATATTCCAGCATTTCTCCCCAGTTTTTATAATCACAATCTTTCAATAATTGGCAATGTTACTAATATTTCCTCTACCAGGAGATTTAACTGCACAATGGTCCAGGGAAATTGTTTAAAGGAAGATAAATGGTTTTGGAACTAGGCCCATAATTCCATCACATACAATGCTGTACAAAGAATCAGTTGCCTAGGTAAACAGTGTTTTATTCTATTCGCCAGTGAAGGTGATTTGAGACAAGGCTGTTGAGGTGAGCTGGGATTAAAGAACTGTAAGTTTCTGCCCGTAAATAATCTTTTTAGGGAGTCTGGTCGTCATAGCAACCCAACCTGATCCTCCTAGCTGGAGGAGGTCTGTGCCCCCCTCTCTCCCTGTCCAACGAGGCTGAAAGAAGGCTCTTTGTTCTGGGCTGAAAGCGCCTGTGTGCGAAGCCCCTCTGGTGGGAGGGCCCAGGTAGGGACCAGGATGACAGGCACCAGAGACTAGGGTAGGATATCCATATTGTGACTCTTACAAAAACTAAACGTATGCCCTGAAACCTGTCATAAACTTCTTGTTTGGGATAAGAATTCCAATCTTTTATTTAGATTGTGCCCTTCAGCCGTCTGTAAGTTCTTAGTGAGAGAAAATAGTCTAAAACTATCTTTCACTCACTCACACACACACACACTCACACGTGCAGACACACACACACACAAGACAAAGTCGTCCTAAGCAGCGTTGTGCCTGTTATCAGCGCTGTGGTCTGGCTTGGCTTTGGACAAAAGACTTTGGACGAGAAGGAAGAGGTGCACACAGTAAGCCGCGCTACTACACAGCCATGGGAGCGATTTGCTGAGCTTTAGCAGGACAAACGTTAAGTAGTTGTAAAAGTAGTGTGTTGACATCCAGAGAATGGAGATGGTAAATCCTCCTTTCAGCAACAGAGATATTGTCAGATGAGCTGTGCTGAGGTGGTAATTGAAAGCATGGGAATAGGGATATTGGATACCCTTGAGAGGTGAGAGAGAGCATTCTTTAAAGACAAGGACTGGTAGGGATACTGTATTTGAACTCAACATAGTTGAAGAGTCGATGACTCAACACCCTACTCTACTGTAAATTGGGATGTTATTTACAAGTCACATGGGTTGTTTGTCGAACTGTGACACAACCACGTGTGGTACAGGAAGGAACACACGTGCCTTGTGACGCCTTGATATTTACATTGTGGGAACATTGTTTCATGATTGTACAGCCATGCCGCAATCGAGAATCGCACGCATATTTGTTTGTTCTGTCTTTTTCTAGTTTGTTCTTTCATTCATCTGCTTACTCGCCCGCCGATTATTAAATAATTCCATAACTCTTTCATCCTCATGAGGTTTCTGCTTTCTGATGCCGATTCCCACTGTTTTGCCGTCTGCGTCTGTCCACTGCCCAGGCTGCATGTTCCAGGGGAGGGAGTGTCGTCTGGTGATCCACTATGAGCAGGGCTTCTCCGTGCTGGCCGAGCTCCAGCAGGACTCTGGGGAGGACCAGGTAGACCAGGGCCCCCCAGGGGACAGCAGCCAGACCCCACCCCTCCTCAGTTACCCCTTCGAGAAGCTCAAGATGTCCTCCGACGACGGAGTCAGGATGCTCTTCCTGGACTTTGGAGGGAAAGAGGGGGAAATTGTAAGTGTGGGTCGATCAAATGAGTATTTGAGAGGTTCTTAATGATCTAGCTCACAAATGGAATCGTGCCACATGTTCATGTGCTGTATGAAACAGCGGAGCAGAAACGAAAAGCGGAAAACTCTATGACTCATGTTTTGTGATAAGTGCTCAAGCTACTACATGCAAATAGTGGAAAACCACGTTTTCCACGGACATAATCCCCTATAGGTTACTTAGGCAGGATATGATTCATGGTTGTATTCAGATCCTGCTCAGCTGGTCGCTGTGCACATAAAACAGCCTTGTTCCTATGTGACATGTGAGCAGAACCAAGTAGTGGTTGGCCAAGTAGCCAAGTTGGGACGTTCTCCAGTACCCTGTTAACGTAGCGGTGCACAGCAGAAGCAACCACACATATAATTCAATTCAATGAAATTGAATTGCTTGTAATGAGTTTAAATGATTATCCTGTTTTGTTTAGGATTAGGCTTGATCGGACACAGGTCTAATTTGTGTCTGGCCAACCCGCTCGACCAAGTCAATGGAAAGACCACAACTGGCTCTCTTTATTTATCTCTGATAAGGTGTTACATGCACTGATGATGTAATCCTGTAATGTTTTCACTCTGAACTCTCCAGCAGCTGGACCTCCACTCATGCCCGAAGCCCATCGTCTTCATCCTACACTCCTTCTTGTCTGCCAAGATCGCCAGGCTCGGCCTGGTAGCCTGATGGGGGGGGGGGGGGGGGGGGGGGCAGGGGGTGGAATGGAGAGAGGGAGAAGAACAGACAGAAGGGAGAGAGGAGAACAGACAACCCCACCTAGACACTGGGTCTGCATCAGACTTATGGTTTGGAATCTGTGCTTGATGGAGTTTGTCTGGTACATTGGATCCAATGGCAAAGTCCTAGCTCTACAGTCCTTGTCACTCGTCCAACAGCTTCAGTTGTTTATCTGTAGAAACACATGCATCACCAATGAAATTACATACACAGTGAGTCCGTAAACAATCATTGACACTGTTTAAGTGTTTTGTTAAAATCCTACACAGTAAAAGAACACTAATCTTTTGTTTTGGTACTAAAGATACTGGAAGTATTATTTAGCCATTCCAATTCTAATTCTACATTGTTTTGTTAATTCAGCACTTACTGTTCAAATCAGAAGATTTAGCGTGTTGTAAAAGGCTGCTTGAAATGTGTAATTGTTTGATGCCTTTGGCAGCTATGACGCAGAAGTATAGGTTTAGTAAAGGTTTAGTTTTAACCTTGGTTAATGCACATAAATACATATTTAAAATTTGTATTGGTTTGTCTGTGTGTCATTGAAGTATCGTCTTAATAGATGGAAACATCACAACATTCATAAGGCACAAAGCCCCACCAACAAACCTACAACAGACCTTGAAAGCACCAAGTAAACACTGACACATTTTCAAGAGTCTGCAGTGGCAGCAGTTCATTATTCTCCGTTCTCCAGAAGCATGGGTCGCCTTCAACCAAAGAGTTACATTTGGCAAGTTGCAAAATGCCTACACGTACACACTCAAACACACACAGCCATCTCTCTTGGCTACAACAGTGTGTTTACATGCCCAGGTCTGAACAATGACAAAGTATCATAGCCACACAAACTATTGTTGAGTGTAAGAGAGGCTCTGTCCATAGCTCAGAGCTATAATTCAGACGGGGCCATTCACACACACACACACAGTGGCTTTGAAAGACTGAGAATGTCAAAGTTCTAAATCAAGAGAGGTCTGTAGGAATTCCAATCAGCAATTAGCATGGTCTTTGTAGGGATGCTGAGGGCCCCCACGGAAGCCTGGGTACATGGTGTCTGTGTGTGTGTGCATGTGTGTGCATGTGTGTGTGTGTTTCTGACTGTATGGGTTTGGTTGAGGAGGGGGCTTGGCAACTCTGTCAGATGCCTTTTGTCTCATCTCAGACTGTTCCAACTGCATTCCTGACAAGCTGACAGGTTCAGACCGGCTGTTGCACACTTCCACCAGAAGTGATTGTCAAGTGTAGCCTCAGAGGGTCTTGGGTTCAATACAGTTAGCAACTGTATATACTGAAGTTGACTACTGAACACACATTAATTATAGACTTCTATGGTATCTCCACTGGTATTTACTTAAAAACACAAGGTGAAAGTAACATGTTGACATCCAATTTACAACAAATGTGTAAACCTATGACAGATATGTATAGTCCCTGACCAATTAACAAACAATGAATTGTTTTATATCCAACCAGAATTGTACAGTCACAAAGGACAAATCCCAGCCAGCATGATTGCATGTTGGTCTTTCATGACATTCCAGCATGAGCTATCTAGTGTCCAGACCCCTAGTTCCCATCCTTATTTTTCTCAAATGGATAACAATAGCCCTATGTTGGGCAGGAATGTTTTTGGCTGCCAAGTCCCCACATTATCCCCCAAACCCTCCAGCACCCCCCCCCCCCCCCCCCAGTCCACCTTCTTCACCTCCCTCTACCCTTCCTGGACATGGAAACCAAGTGATACAAGAAATGGTGTGTGCATTTAACTGTGTGACTGTGTGTGCTAAAGATGTGTAGAGGTGGCACAGCACAAACGCTCCACCAACATGGTGAGATCAAGGGACTTTGATGAAAGCTCAAATCCTTACATTTTCTAATCATCTTTGAAACATCAGCTGTTTTGTCTCCGTACACCAGTTTAAACACCATGTCTGTTGACCTTAATGGTTAGTTGTTATAAAATATCCGGGGTAAGCCTTTCAATACACACCAGTTTGATGTGCCGTGTAAACACACGTGTATGTTTTATTGCTGGGTGTGGAGTGGTTTCAGAGGGTGTAAGGGCAAACCGTTTGCCTTGCTCCAGCTTGGCTCATCTGAGCTACAGATTCACAAAATTCAGGCATTCACAATACAACTTTTGTTGTTATTTTGTAGTCTACTGGCAACATATGCCATCTAAATTGTCACCATGGTGTGTGATGAGAAAGCCACTGTATTAATTTCTTTGGGCAATTTGTCATTTTGCAGTAGTGACAACAGTAAAGATGTCATCCTATCCAGTTAGTAATATTTTCTTAATCTTGTTTTGTCTGCAGTTTCAGAATGAGTGTTATATGCATTATGGTGCTTATTTCATGGTTGAGTGGTTAAAATTAATAGACTGCATTGATAATGCTATCAAAGATAATGTACAGTTGCAAACTCGTATACAACAAACAAATAACCTAATAAGATTATTACCACATTTTATTTTGTTACAAATGACCACAAATAAACGAATGTCATGTGAATAGCAGAAATAAATACAGGTTTTCAAAACAACACTGTGGTTTAAAACACATTGGATAAAAAGACATGCACAACATAATTAAATGAAAATGTACAAAATAAATAATAAATCATCAAAATACCTTGAGATTAACCAACTTTAAAATGTGACAGCTACTAAGCGTCACTGTTCTAAAAGATCCTAAAACAGAGAGGGTCTTTAAAAGAAATGCAAATTAGTTTCACATCTCAACTGACTTGGCAGATGTTTCCGTGGAGACGAAAAGTTTCAGTCGATGTTCAACATGTTGTAAAACTGTCAGACGGCTTCCCTTCTCTCACTTCTTTGAGGCCTTCTCCACAACCCAGTCAATGACCTACATGAACACAATAAACGATTCCTGCTTATTAGGGGTTAGTGTAGGCATTTCTGTCTTGTTCATTCATTTGACTTTTCCTTTGTTGGAGTAAAAAAAATAATAATACTGAGATCAATTGCTGGTTGTGGCACCTGTTTGGCATTGCTGCGCGCCGCTTTTTTCATTTCTTCGTGGAGACCTCGGGAGGTTTTCAGATCCTGGAAGAGTAGGACAGACACGTGACTTCCTCATAACTGAGCTAAACGGGCTAGTTTCACATTGTGTCTGTGTACGTGCACAGTTCAAATGAGGCGGAAAAATACAGAGGAAACGAGAGAGCCAGACATCTACTCTGAGTTTGTAGGCTACAAAAAGGTTCAGTAAGGATGTCTCTCTTGATAAAACAAGCCTGTACGGTAAGAGACAGGAGAGTGGAAGTACTGTTAAGGAAGGTAAAGCTACAGGTTAGAGACAAAAAAAAATTTAAAACAAGGACAGCGGTGTAGCCATCACTCTGTTTCCATTGGACAGTTTCAATGTAACTTTACTGCCCCCCCTTACCCACGCCCTCAAAACGGGGAACGTCTCAAAAGGGGGTGAGTGAAACTGACCTTCAGATAGAATTTTGAGATTTCAAACAGCCTCTGACTGCAGGCGCTGAAGTGCTCGTGGTGGCCTGTGATCCCGTGCTGGTTCAGTGTCTTCGCCACAACCTCTCTCAGCATCTTTAACAACAAACAGGAAATAACTTAATAATAAATGAAAAAAACTGTGTGTGTGGGTGTGTGTGTGTGTGTGTGTGTGTGTGTGTGGGGGGGGGGTGGTCCTTTTTGTTTGGAAAATAACTAGTAGATAATTCTGGATTTTTCAACTGGGATTTATATTTGAGTTCTAGTTGATAGGACCTGTTTGCATAGTTATCAGAACAAACCAAGGTCATTCTGCTTGATACCGAGCAGCTGGATTGGAACAGTGTGTGTGTCTGTGTGTCTTTGTGTCTGTGTTAACCAGTGTGGTGTGGTGACAGTCTAGTGTGGTAATCTCCTTCACATTTTCTCATCAAGAACAAGCAAAAGTGCTATCCTGTCCCCAGGAGCATCTAGAAACAGCATGAGAAATGAGGGGGGGGTTACCCTGATGTGCTTCTGAGAGCGGGACTCCTTGCTGGTCTGGTCCTCCGCTCCTCCCTGGGGAGGCTGGCGGGCCTGGCGGGGGCATGGGGGCCCCGGGGGAAGGTCGGGGAGGGGGGCCCGTCTCGAAGCAGGGGAGGAAGAGGAGGAGGACTGGGTCCTGATTGGCTGCTGCCTCAGAGCCCGGACGGTGGGGTGTGTGTTGCTGCTGCTGCTGCCCTGAGAGCCCGGACACTCGCTGCTCTCCGACTTGACCAGCCTGCACGCAACACACACGTTCACACAGGATTGTGTTAGTCAGTTAGTGCGAGTTAGTCTCTGTGCGTGTGTGTGTGTGTCTGTGTGTGAATGTAAGAGAGAGAGAGTAAGAGATAGAGAGAATGAGACAGACAGATGGAAAAAGAGAGTATGTGTGCTTCACAGGCAGCAGTCTGGAAAAACAGAGACACTGCTGTTGTGTTATTTTCTGATTTCATTCCCTTGAGACATGCAAAACTATCTCAAGTTTGACTTCCCCGGCACACTTCTCTGAAGGAAGATGTTTCCTGCTACAATCCTGGTGATACGCCCTGCGTATCCTTCTAGATAAACCTGACTGACCCGGAATAATCACCTGAACCATCTACAAGCAGCAGCTGACTAGGAACTGCTGCTGACTAAGGATAATGGGTTAAGAACTAATACAGAGACAAGCTTAAGACTGTTAGGTGCTGTGGAGTCACTTAAGTGTCTGTCAGACCAGGCTGAAAAAAAAACATTCTTGATTATTGAATCCTCCCTGAAATGAGTGCTTGATTGACGGGTGTTACACATATCTAAAGTAAGCCTAATCCCACAGTGGGAATCAAAACCTATTACCAATAAACCGACGATACACAGACACGTAGCTGTTAAACTCCAGATCTCTCTAGCCAAGTCTGCATGTGAGGAAGCATACATCAAGCACACCCTACGAACACCAACAGCCTATTGGCCACGGGCGTGGGTTCGCGACCTTTTGCGCAGGTAACCAGCAGGGTCTGTGTCCCAGGACCGGCGCTTGAGGCGGGACACGTCTGCGTTCTGCAGCAGCAGCGACTCCCCGTCCGGGACGCTGCCCGGCTCTGACAGCACGGCAGGCGATGGGGCGGGGCTAAGGGCGAAGGCGAGCGGGCAGGGCTCCCTGGTGCAGGTGGTCTGGGTCTCGTAGCGAATCAGGCGCGACTGTAGCTTGACCATGAGCCAGTCGCGTTCCAGGGCCTTGTGTTTGTCCAGACAGAACCTGGAAGCGAGGAGAAACATGAAATGGTTGTTGAAAAGGAAGAGAGCGTTTGGATGGCCAGGGCACGCCTGTACGGGTCTGCCTCAGGGGGGAAGGGCAGGTGAGGTGGACCTACTCTATGCCGTGGTAGTGGGAGATGGCTGCCTTGCTGAATGATAGCTGGGTCACCTTCCCTGGGGTCAAGTGTGGAGACAGCTGAAAGGCATTTCCCCTGGAGACAACAACAAACAATTCAAAAGTCATTAACACATGTTTGCACACAGACACAAACTTAACTTTGACATTGCTAACTGTCTACAAAATTGATAAATGTACATGTGATTTAACATTTTCTGGCAGCTCAGAGCTGCTAAACTCCTAAAACTGGAGACAGAAATGAAGTATTAGCTTTGTGAGTGCCTTGCTCCACTTGCAATCTAGAAACACAAAACACCCTCACTTGTAGCTCTCAGAATGTAATAAATCGTACACAAACTCTTTACTTTGTCTCTTACATAACCAAACAAGCGCATGAAATCCAATCGACTGCATGTCTGAGTGTCTAATTCGTGCTCACAGCGCAGCTCCCTGTGAAGAAGAATGGAGGCCTTTATCTGAGGGGATAGTGACAGATGAATGGCCCGCTTGCGGCCCTTTCACAACTGCTACAGCACATTATGTTCTCTCCCTTTCAATCAGCGATCAACCTGACTTCCCAGCTCTCAAAGTGGCTGGACACAAAGTAGACCAATTATTACATTTGAGATAAAGGACCGACCTGTAGGGTATGTTTCTGCACACTAGGGTACAGGTATTCCCTGTCGATACGTGCTAGGTATTAAGTGGTCTCTGTGATAAGACGTGTGTACTAGATGGTGTGTATGTATTTGTAAGGCATCTCTGCAGTTTGGAAGGAATGTGTGTGTACCAGTTAGAGAGTCAAGGTGAGTCAGTGTGTACTAAATATGGTGTCGCATACAGGTAGAGTGTTAAGTAAAACTCTGCAACTATGAAGCTGGTCTGTAGTGTGTATACTAGCTAGTGTGTACCCCTGTCCTCTGAGGAGTTGTAGAGGCTGCAGTTCTGCGGTGGGCAGGCCGTCGGGGGTGAAGTGTCGGAGCAGCTCCCTGGCGTCCAGCGTGGCTGAGGCGACCCTGGGGCTGTCTTTAGGACCCAGCAGACTGTCGGAGGAGCCAGGCCCCGACAGCAGACCAAATCTGACAGACACACGCGCGCACACACACACGCACACATGGGTACAGAGTTAAACCATTAGATTCATTGGCACACAGAAACGTGTGGTTTGACAGTTGACATGATAGCATCTGCTAACTTTGTTTATACAGTGCTAAGCCCATGCTCTAGCAGAGAGCTGTGTGTGTGTGTGTGTGTGTGAAAACGCTCTTTGTAAACATGTGAGCCTCCAGAAAGTGGAATGACGACGTGAGAGACTGACCTTCTCTTTTGGCGCCGACTCTGCAGGTTCTCAAGGTTCTTCAGAACGCTCCTCTCTGGCCAATCGGATGTCTTGGAGCGCTGCCTCGACTCTGCCCGAGCACACAGATGGCTGGCTAAACAAAGGCACTGAGATCTGGAGCTAGGTCTAACAGCTAATCAACTCATTCGTAGTGGATTTGAGCAAAACTGTTCAACCGTGTTTAAAAAAAACTTTTAAAGCATTTAAACAGTTAAAGTGGCCAGGAAGAGATGTAATAATGTGTTTACATTCATATACAAATACTGGGCGCGGTCTTTCCATACACGCGCTATTATCCAACCCTGCCTGCACGCATGTGTGACAGCAGAAGAAAAAAAAAAAAGATTACCGGAAGCCTTGGTGGCTGTGGTGGAGGGGTTAACTTGATTTTGCTGCTCCTCCGGCAGACAGGGGGCAGCGGAGGGCGGCCCGGGCTGGTGGATCTGCAGGTACTGCTCCCGGGCCAGGCTCAGCAGAGCCCTCAGGTCGTTGACAGGCACGGTGTTTGGAGTCTGGGAGCCAGCCAACCTGCGGCCTGAACACACAAGCAGAACAGGGATACAGTACTGGCGGTTCATGTTGACGTATGTGTGGTCTTGTTTAACCACCCTTGTGGGGACCAAATGTCCTCACAAGTATAGTGAAACATGAATAACTTGACCTTGTGAGGCCTTTCTGCTGGGCCCTATAACTTCAAATGCTTTTTTAAAGGGGTTTAATAGTTAGAATTACATTAAGGGTTTGGTTAGGGACAGGGGTTAGTAGTTGGCAATAACACAATTCTGAATGGGAGTGAATGGTCAGGCCCCACTAAGATGGAAAAACAAACTTGAGTGTGTGTGTGTAAGGTGTGGTGGACTCACGCAGGCATTCCTTCAGGACGAGCGTCTGCATCTTCATCACGCTTCTCTCCCTCTCAAGCAGCTGGTCTCCGGTCAGCCGCGGCAGGGGGCGGAGCCAGTCAGCAACCTCACCTGCCGGGGGGAGAGGGGGAGGAGTCAGGGACAGCAGAGACTCTGGCCTTCTGGGTAACTTTGTCAAGATAACACCGACTGCCTCTGACCCGATCTAATTATTTTAGTCACTGATAACATTATTTCAAGTCATAATACTGTTCTGTCGTCATTACTGATAGAAGTATGGCCAAAACATCAAACTATCTATTCATCTATCTAAACTAGTAATAATAAAAACAAACCAACATTATTATGTAGCCACCTGGGGCTAGGTCATGCAGTCTCTGAGGACACAGACATTCCATTCCATACTTTTACTGGCTAGTTAAACAATGAATACACCTACTTAACAATACAGTTTGTTATAAGACACATAACAGCAAACAGGGAGAAGACCCAGGAGAAATGTTTCTAAGGGAAGTATTACATTGAAGCCGGTGTGTCTTTTGGAGCTCTGTTCCATAGAGAGACACTATGTCCTATCTTAGATGAAGACCTTGAAGGGCACTGGAGTTTCTGCTCCGATTACACAAGCACACATCCGTATCCATGCATGTTCACGCAGGCAGGCAGGCACACACACACACACACACTTCACCATCTGAAGACAGCGGGAGGTGACATTACAGAGAGTGAAAGAGCAAGAGTGAGGGAAAGAGAGAGAGGTGTTACAGCACAGTGCTTTGCCTTCCCCTGTGGCTCTCTCTCTCTCTCTCTCTCTCCGGGATTAAGGCTGCCTTTTCTAACACGCCTTTGCCATTCATCTGAACAACCAGGGGGTGAAGAATAAGAGGAGCTACTGCATTGAGACCGTCTTACAACTCCAGCACCATAAGGAGAAAGAACACGGTGTTGAAGCTGGCTCCAGACATCAGTAGGAGTCTATACCCTCGAGCCCTCCCTGCCTCCCCTCTCCATCCCTCCAGCCATCGCTCTGAGGAGAAAGTGCAGAGCCCAGCTTGGTAAATCAGCCCAACAAAGGGAGGCCTCTGAGCCATGCCTGCCCCACGGTGCTGTAGATCAGACAGCAGACACCGACGGAAGACCTAGACCTCTGCGGTCCGTTACTGGTCAGGCCATAAGTCGTTTGAGTCATTCAGTCAACAATGTGGTTTACAGCTGTGGAGGGGTTGTGAGGGGGTGAGAAAGGGGGGGGGGGGGGGGGGAGAAGGGGGGCTTTCTGAGGAATTCTCTTTCTTTTTGAATTTTCTAGGAAATCTCTTTCCTTCCTGTCCTCCTTGAAATGATCTTTGATCAAACCCTAAATGGGTAGGTGAAACGTGTGCTCTGCGCAGTTGTTCCTCATCCGGCCAGGTCAGATGAAGAATTTCCCTGTGCTAGGCAGGAACAAAGGAAAGTGGTATGATAACAGTATTCAAACAGGGCCCAGGATGCTACAGCTGGCTAGGGTGGAGTTTCAAACCTCTTAGTAACCCTTTCTGCAAAGAAATTATTCCTGGTTAGAAGTTACTACTTTACATACAGTTCTTGAGTTTTCATCCAAGTCTGTTGTGTCAGCCTCTCACCTGAAGACGACAGAGACTTCTCTCTCAATAGGCCATGGATTGTCGCCATGGCAGCAGCTCCATTGATCTGATTGGCCGAATGTATCATGCGGGCCCTGCAGGCCCCGGCCTCTGACCCCTGAACCAAAAGGAAGTAGTGAGCGGTCTCCCCCTTCACCTCGACGTCAGGAACTGCGGCAGTCCAAAAAATATGATTAGTCTAGAATGTTCTATTTGTATAAATAGAGCATTCATCTAAGGTCTCAGAAAAAGACAGGCCTGGTCTATAGATAACCTATATACTAAATTAATACAGAATTCACATTGGTCAATTGTAGTTTTCTTTAGCTTCATTTGATGTGTGTGGACCAGGCTCTGTCTCAGACAGGTCCAGAGGAGATGAAACACAGACCACCTACCAGGCAGAGTCTTGGGACCCTGGGCCACAAACTCCTTCCACCTCAGAGAGCTGAGCTGGCTGGCTGGAGGCTGGACCATGCTGCTGACCACACAGGACAGAGAGAACAGCGCCCCCACCTGGATACACACACACACACAATAGAATGGGACCACCTGAATTTCGAAACTACACCTTATACAGGCTTTACTGTGAATGACTGACGTTTTATTAGGATGATGAGAGGGTCACTCTACCTTTCCACTTAAGGGTCTGAGCTGGTCCAGAAGCAGTTTAGCTTTGACCGACTTGCTGGAAAGTCCCCTGGTGTTATGAGTTAAGGAGCTGAGACGTAACACAGTGCCCTAGCACCAAGTGGAGACTCATCCGTCCATAAAGACCAGCTACAGGACAGCTGTTTAGAGGTCCTGTTTATTATGTTCAGCCGAGTCATGACACAAGTAGCAAATCATTACCTAGGAAACTGGGTTCAACGTCCCCAAAAGTTGGTTCAAGGTTATGTCTGCTCTGTAAATAAGTGACTGTCTGTGTTTGAGACTAAAGTATCTATTGAGTGTTTCTGTATGGAGACCAACACTGGTGGATAATAACATAAAAAAGGTTTACATAGTACCACACTTCCTCAACCTTGAAGGCAGATTGAGGGCACAAGAAGAGAGATGAGGAGGAGTGGAGATGGTGGTGGGAAGGATACAGTTCAAACTCAGTGCTGGAACGCAAGAAGCCGGGGAGGTCAGACAAGGTCACTATCTGGACTAGGTCTAGGACAGGCCGGTAGTACTGGTACACCTAAAAAGAAGTACACAGAGAGAGAGAGTGAGAGAGAGCGTAAACTTTCCCATGTGACCGATGCAGAACTCCAATAATCTACAGGATGGCTTTCCCTATTGGAAATGTGTCCTTTCATAAAACGGGATGCCCCAGTGTCACAGGAGTTGAGTGACAGTGGTAAGACTGCTGTTTGCATGTTTTGTACTTTTATTGACCCTCCACTTCCCAACAGTGTCAGCTTTGTTCAGCCACTGTGTCAGGTATTAACAGGCTGTGCGTTCGTCTGTGTGTGTGTGTATGTGTGTGTGTGTGTTTGAGAGAGAGCGGAGCGAGGTTTAATAAGTCGCTGGCATGGCTTTCACCCAATCAGCTCAATGTTCCCTTTCCCAGAGGTCGGGATAAGCCCCAAAACCGATTTCCCAAACTAAAGCGAGGAACTGTTCACAGGTCACTGTGAAGAGATTGAAATTCATCGATCCAAAGACTGCTGCCTCTAACACTTTAACTTTCAGAAAAACAACAAATACTTTTCTTTTCAAACCCTTTCAACTAATCTTCCCAAACAGATCTACTATTAATCAGACATGCAGGTTGACCTTGTTATTTCAAGGTTTTATGTAAGGTAGAATCCAGTTCTCTTTTGTTTCGATTTTGTTTTGGGGGGGGGTTGTGATTACAGTCTGTGGCGGTTCTGTTCATTATCAGACTAGTGTGGAGCTCAAGGTGGGGCGCTCTCCTAATATCACAAGATGATGATAGAAGCCCTTACAACACAGGCGCACACACAGCATCCACTCACACCAACCCGCAAGGTGAAATGAAACGTTGAAAAATGTCACGGCTAACCCTCAGAACGCAAACATTTTCAGTTAGGTGTTCCCCTTCCTTAAACTGGTCCTCTTCACATGACTGAACTTTCTCACCATACCACAGTCAGACAACATGGATTCCAGAGTACGGACAGAGCAGATTTCCCCCTCTCTTACTCTGGTACAGTCGAAGTCAGGTGGAAGCATGGAGAGGAGCAGATGGCTGGCGATGTGTCAGCGAAACCATAACCACGGCGACCCTGAATAACATCTCACTACAATTACAGACTCCACAGCAGCGCTTAGCATCATATCAACATGGCGGGAAACACAGCTTCGCTAACTATGCCAATCAGGAGGGAATGAATCAAAGTGTGTGTGTGTTGTATTTGTGTGTGTGGTGTATGTGGGGACCTTAAATGGCTCAAGGGCAAGTCATATACGGTAGTTTAGCTATCTTGAGACTGCAAGCTTGTGCACGTGTGTGTGTTAAGGCTGCTCAATGATGGCAAAAATCATAATCACAGTTATTTTGGTCAAGAATGACATCAGGATTATTTGATCCTATTTACTCAACAACATTGGACACATCATGCATTTATGGAACTTATTTTTTATCTTTACTGTGGATTGTTGAAATATAATTAAAAAGAAAAGTAATTTTTAAATAGATGTAAAACACTTTTTTATTTTTTATAAATCCAGAAGTAATTACGAAAGCCGATATCCTGTCTTAAGAGTCTCAGGGAATCCTGATAAGGATGGAGGCCAAGCTGATACTCAGCTTTAGTTTGCCAGCTAGAGGAATAAAAGGAGAAGATCCGACAGAGCACAGCTTTCTTTAAGGGAGGGGAGAACTCATTTTGTATTGGTGTTTGTTTGAACACCTTCACCTTGAAAGACACCAGTAGTCAGTACTGCTGCACTCCCCATTGACAAACATTTGTAGTCACGACAACCGATACCAAAGAGCTGGGGGTGTAACAGGCACATAGCAAACCTGGACGACAGTGAGTTTGGGCTTTTAGGGAGGGGAATGCGCACTGCTATAAAGGAAAGAGATGCACTGGATTGATAACACAAGACAAAACGAGAGCATCGCTGAAACAAAATGCTGCACAAAAATGGTTTTCTCTCGATAATTTAGTTAACATTGTTGGAAGCCAAAATCGTAATTGAAGATCAATTTCAATCAATCGCCCACCCCTAGTGTGAGTGCATGTGATTAATCGTTTTTGCAAAAACTCATTAGAACAACATTTCGCACTCTCCCTTTACTGATGACATCTAGGGTGTGAAGTGAAGCAGGTTGCCTAGAGTTTAATCAAAGCGGCCTCGAGTCTTCAGCGGTAATAGACTTCTCATCCGTTTGCGCGCATTGAATTCTGAACAGGATATTTCAGGCCTTGATGCAACTGTTTTTTTAAAGGCCTGCCAAGTGAACCTTCAACACCAAAAAAGATACACACCCACGACACCAGTACCACACACACAAACACACTCTCTCACACTCACGCACTGTCTCACACACACACACACACACACACACACACACACGCGCGCACACTAGGGGGTAGAGTTTCATTAGGAGGCTCGTTACCTCTGGGTGGAGTTTGAGGTCGGTGTTGTTCTGGGCTTCAGGGTCGGAGGTCATAAGGCTGCTCCAGGCCTGTCCGTTTCCACATCTTAGAGAGAAGCCCTGGAACCTTAGCTCTGCGACACCCTGACAGACACACACAGAAAGATTACACCTTTATCTACCCTTTTCACATTAAAAGAGAACAAAACTGACAAACTGGAGAGCGGTGGCCGAGTAGGAAACAGCATGTCGGTAGACCCACTCAAGCAAATACATGTTTTTTCACATTTGCATTGTAAATCAGGACCAAGGTCTGCAGCAATATTAGATGGATAGAATCTGGGTTAGCAGCAGTGTTTCGAGCAGTGATTATAATCCTTCCTATACAGCAGGGTGTCTCTCGTCAGGCACTCCTGTACACCCATGGGAGTCGGTTTTTAGTTCCAGGGGATTCACACAGTGAGTCATTTAACAAGTACGGTCTGTCTACCTTCTGAAAGGACGCAACTAAAAATAAAGTTTTGATTGTCGTCACGTTGTGCCCCTAACAAACATGATATAACTATCCGGCTACTAGGAAGGGGAAATTATTCACAGCACGTATATCGGTACACATCAGCTGTGCTCTCGCCGTCAGTCTACATCTCCCAAAAGAGTGATCAATCAAAGCTGAGTCATCAGAGAGGAGGGGTCCAGGCCAGGCCACAGGACTGACAGCTGGTTCCCAGGCCCTTCTGGGCTCAGCTGAGGCCTGGCGAGCTGGGGATGGAGACCCAGGGAGATGGCCTGACCATTCAAGGTCAGATTTGTGGATTAGGAATGAGTTTACACATTCTCACACCCCTTCACTACAGTACTGAAACATTAGTTTAGTCAAGACATCCCAACATCTCTTCTCGGTCTCCGCGAAGGATATATGAAAATGATGCACCCCCTGGTGGTATTGATATATAATTACACCACGGTTGATAAATATTGTAGTTTGGAACTATAATTATAGGCTACAATCGCTACAGAGTGACGTTTTCACGGTGTACCGATATTACCTTCTTCTCTCTAATGAGAAGCCCTCCTCTCCAAAGCTCATTCTCATCAATGCAGGTCTCCACAGCACTGGGGTCCATTAGGCTGGCAGAAAGGTATGAAGCTGATTTCTGCCAACTAGGGAAAAAAGGATTAAACATTATGTTTAGCATTCACAGTGTTGAAAACAGTTAAACAATTTACAAATGAAAGGTAGTTATTACTGCCAAAATCTTACGACACATTTTGAGAAAAATCTGGTGTATTCAGGTACAAGTATATATAATTATAAAGCTTCTAAAATTCATAGTTTAACATCCAAGTCACTCACAACTATGTACAACCTTAATAAAATCAAGACAGGAAATGCCTGATTTAGAATGTGACCTTTCTTTTTTGCAATCATAAAATCCAGTACACCATTATTATTGTCATTCAAAACCAGTGTTTCCCACGCATAGACTAATTTGTGGCGGTGCGCCACAGAATCAACACCTGCCGCCACATATTGCGTTTCGTTACAATTGGCAATTTTTTTAACACAATTTAGTGTATTCGTTCAGCTGCATTTCCTCTCTCTCACTCACGTGTCTTTCTGACATACACACACACACAGTCTCAACGTCAGCACACGTTAGCAACGAGGCATACCGGTACCAACGAACATGTCTTATATCTCCAAGACAAGTGGGTTCCCCTTTGTTCTTTTGGTGAGAACCCCTCCCTCCCCCCCCCCCCACCAATTGCTTTCTAATCTGTGGGAAACACTGAAAACACACAGCACAATTTGCTGAGTTAGAAAGGCACCCTTACCCGACAGTGTGTTCCGTCACTATGGTCACCTTGCCAGAGTGCCAGGCCTGCATCTGTTTGAGAGCGCCCATCACAGGGAGGACGTCCCTCAGGCCAGGAGGCTCCTCCTCCACCTGGACAAGGATCACATCCAGCAGGGCCTTGCCTGGGGAGGGGGCACACAAGGGAACAGTTGAACACATTTCATGTTGGTCTATGTCAAAGGTTTGTGTGGCGGTCTTTGTGGTTGTCCTTCTGAATGCGTGTCTGTTTGTAAAGTCTACAGTCTAGTTGTATTTATGGCGAGAAATGTTGTGCGTACCTGGAGGTGGAAGTTTGTCGGACAGCAGGTGGAGTCCCTCTGCGGCTTCTTCATACAGCCTAGTGGAGCAGACCAAGTTGTCATGTTCGAATCAAGAGAAATATGAGAGGAGGCGGGGGTTTGTAAATGAGAAAAACAGGTGATATTCTGTTCATCCAAGCAATTCTTGCTCCACAACTGGAGCCACAACGGATCCTTAGTCTAACTTCAAGGTATTCTGAGTCATTGATGATGTTCTTGTTATATCTGTGCTGCATGACCGCTATGCAGGTGACCTGGCATGCATGACCAGACAGTCATGCAGTGAGCAGTTGCATCTCACTCTGTCATAGGTGGCATGTCCGCCTGGTTGCTCGGCTCCTCCTGGTCTGCTAAGGCACTTAGACACGCCTCCAAGGCAGAGGGACTCTCCTCCTCGCTGTCACTCTTCTGCAGTCCTGCCCCAAGCTCTTCCCACTCCACACTGCAGTACTAGAGATAAGAAACAGGAAGAAAAAAAGATGAAATTCCTAAAAGGTGGAATAGTGTAATTATACTGATCACCACAACTTGTAGCAGCACCTCAGCATCATCTTACCTGAGATGTTCCTTGGCATACCTGGATGCCAAAGTACCACTTCGGAGCTGATGGAACTCCACTGAGAGAGCATGCTGCAGAGACAAGATCCGGGTGAACTGCGTATCTTCAATACATTCTGTCAACTATATTTTACTGAGCTCAAATGACCTTACCTGGAATAGGAGAAACCTTCCTTTTTGAATGACGACTTGAGATGTCACCAAGTTTATTATATATCTGCCTGGCAACGTCCAATGCTAGATAAAAATAAAGGACCATTTTGACAACTCTTGGCTAACTACATCGTAATGCTCTTCAAATTAAATATGAACACAAATGGTTTATTATCTAAACGGGTTAGTACATTCCTGCCACAGCAGACTACGTGATCTGTGCCAGACAATGCTTTGTCTTTATGCAGATATTTGCTAAAAGCCTCGCTTGCATGTTGCTCCCATGGCAGTAGATCAATGGGGGTGACTTACGTCTAAAACCATCCGAGCATGTATTGTCCTCTTGGTTTAAAGACACAACCAGCACGTACCGGTCCATCTCGTCAAATCATTGGTTTTCTGGTAACCTAAAAATATTATTTCCGCGCTCTAGCTGACTTACTACCTTGTCTAGTTGGCAAGCTATCCTGTTAAATTTCCCCGCTCCGTAAAGAGGAAGTGAGCGACTACCAAATATTGTGAAGTTCCGTCGTAGTGTCATGGAGTTACTTCAAAATACAACCGTCTGGAAACGCTGTTTAACCTGACATTTGGAATATACATGAAAAATATGTATTTTCTGTTATTATGTGCAATAAAAATGATTAAATATACATACTAAAATAAATTTATTACAATATAAGACCCATATATAATACCCATGTTTTACTGGGTATGCAGACGCTTTTTACAGGAACGAAAGTTTAATGTAGTTCAAGTTTCGACTCCATTAAAACAGTGCACTGACTGACATGCTGGGGGTCAAATTGTAAGGATGTGCCCGGTGGAGCTATAACCAGAAATGTCGAGTTTTACCAAATCTGCCCAGGTAATACTGTATGCATTATGTGAAACCGTTTAGGAGTTTATATGTCGCTGTTTCATTTTCTAGCTAAATTAGTTGATAGGATTATGTTGTCAGTCTGAGTGATATGGTCTTTGTAATTGCGGACTACTACAGTGTAGAGCAGGCTTAGCACCTTTAAGATGATTTAATATTATTGTGTTGTGTGTTGTGTGCTGTGTCTGATTGGTTTTACACCTTTACTCAGCAATGGGCTACTTTTGCACGGTCGTGGTACCTGATCGACGCCAGGATGCAGCCTCCGGGGAAGATTGCAACCATGTGTGCAATCAGGCTGAAGGGCAAACATAAGCCGATTTACCACGCACTAAGTGAGTCCCAAATTGCCATTCATATTATAATTATCTAAAACAACTACATACTTTAGTAATGTATAAACATTGCCCTTCACAAGCGTTATGGAGCTATGTTATGGAGTCAGTTCCCGTTTGTAATGTAACTATAAAAATGACCACATGGTGGTGATAAAAGATCAGAGGCACTACCAGCATTAGAACAGCTTTTCTGTCCTCTTATTTGATATCATACTGTGGTTAAAGGGTATCCAAAAAGAATTGGTCTTTATTTGTGTTGAGAAGTGTTTTGTCTCTGTATCGGATATTTATTCCATACCGTTTTAAAGCATGTCTTCTACCTACCTGTAATTTGGCTTTTGGAGAGACTGGAAAGGGACTTGGAGGATACAAGGTGTATACTTTGTAAGCCTTTCTCTCAACTGTGTGTGTTTCTTCTCCAGGTGACTGTGGGGACCATGTGGTAGTTATGAACACTAGACATATAGCCTTCTCTGGGAACAAGTGGGAACAGAAAGTCTACTCGTCTCACTCTGGGTAATGTTTACTGTGTTGTTTCTTCTCTGAACATAGACTACGTGTTTCTTCTCTGAACATAGACTGTGTTGTGGCCCAGTTCAATATGCCCGTGTCTAGCAGCTGTTACTATGCTGCTTGTCAATGTTGTTTTGACCATGATTTACCACTTAATCTCAGGTCCTCTTGCAAGCATGTTTGACTTCCTCTTGAAACTGTAATCTGTTATTCCATAGAACTGCGACATAGAAACTGTTAATGAAAATCTCTGTCAAACCTGTGAATTAGTGTATATACGATCACAAGGCAATAAATTGACTTACAGTTTATAAGGTGTAGCCACAATACATTTGTCTGGATTAGTGTTTGATGTGATTCAAGCGGTTGTGTTCTCCTCTGCCCCTCAAAGGTATCCTGGTGGATTCAAACAAGTCACAGCCACCCAGCTCCATTTGAAAGATCCCAAAGCGGTATGTAGATCTAATTGTGCCTGCTGGATCTCAGCAAAGCTATACACTCTGTTACATCCCATACTGTTACAGCCCAGAGCATGGCCCTTGTTTCCCAACCCTATCTTTTACGTACCTATTGACCTGGCCACCCCCCTTCTTAATCTCCATTCCATTCTCTCTCTCTCTTCCTCTCTCTCTCTCTCTCTCTCTCTCTCTCTCTCTCTCTCTCTGTCTCTCTCTCTCTCTCTCTCTCTCTCTCTCTCTCTCTCTCTCTCTCTCTCTCTCTGTCTCTCTCTCTCTCTTCCTCTCTCTCTGTCTCTGTCTCTGTCTTCCTCTCTCTCTCTCTCTCTCTGGTTCTCTGGCACATTAGCCTCCATTAATGAGATGGATGCCCATCCCCTGGCTGAGTTATTCCAGCAGGGTAGGAGTCTATCAGGGGTAATTGTGGGTAATTATCACATTGGGGGTGAGCCCCCTCCCTGCTTTTGACCACTCACAGACACTCACCCCTTGGTATCATGGTGAGTGATTATTCCCCTAGACAGCATTCATCCATCACCAAGGCAGCAGATCAGAAATTATAGGCACAGCCTTGATTAAGCCATCAGGGGTGGTGTTTATTATATACATATGAAGGATTCAAACTGGGGAAAGATGGCAAGAAATGTCCCAGGAGTGAATGAGACATTTGCACACTTTGGTTTTTTTCTTATCTGGCATTATTGCATTGAATGGCAATTTTAATTCTTTGTTTTGTGGCAGAGGCCAGAATAAATTGGTATTTTGTAAAATGTGGGAAGAGTAATCACTCTTTGGGTCTTTTTCCAGATAGTAAAGCTGGCTGTCTATGGAATGCTCCCTAAAAACTTGGCCAGACGAACCATGATGCAGCGACTGCACCTCTTCTCAGAAGATGTAAGACTCTGTAACATATCCTACCCCTACCTGGTTTAACTCCGCCTGTGCTCCTCTTTACTCCACCTGGCCTCCCCTGCTCTTCCCTCCCCTTCTCTAATCTCTCCTCTGTTCCTCCTCTCCCCTGCTCCCCCTCTAACCCCAATCTTAAATCTTCTAATCCCTCCCTGTTCATCTTCTAACCCTTCCCATGCTCCTTCTCTCCCCTGTCCTTACCTCTAAACTCTCCTCTGTCCCCTCCCCTGCTCTAACCCCCTCTCCTCCTCTAACCCCTCCCCTGCTCCTCCTCTAACCACTCCCCTCCCGCCCTATTCATCCTCCGACCTCTCCCCTCCCCTGTAGGAGCTCCCAGAGGACATCCTGGCCAACCTGACAGAGGAGCTCCCTCAGCCCAGACAGATCCCACGCAAACTCAACGAGTACAGCCAGGAGGAGATTGACGCCTTCCCCAGGCTCTGGACACCGTACGTAGCCTCCGAAACACACACACACACCTTCTCATACACGCTTTGCTGTCACACGCGCATGCGTAATCACACACACAGGCTCATTCGCTGACATGCAAAACACAAAGACTCGTGAAAACACAGGCGTTGGTCACTGACTCTTCTAGCCGGCCAAACGATTTCCTCCAAACATAATAGGACTGCATTGGCAAAATTTAGGACCCTCCTCCTGGTTGAAGAAATGATGTTTCACCCAGGGATGTGAAAAATCTGGGATTTTACACAGCTTACTATTTCATCTAGCTAATTTAGCTTGCTAAATATGCAGTGAATGTTAGCTGCCTGGCCATTGCCAACCAATTCAGCAGGGGCCTAAACAATGGAAAGAGTTTCTCGGGAGAAATAAATGATATGTCAAATCAGACACCAGGAACCAAATGTAATTCTAAAGTAGCTGTCGCTCGATGTCCGTAGGCGAGTTGTTGATATACTGATAGCAGCAAGGAGTTCATTAGAGCTGTCATTCTCTGAAATGCTGAAGTCGTGGCAAGCTAGCTGGCTTCACGTCTAATCTGTTTCTTGGCATGAGTTGTAACAGTTATTAAAATCCCATTCATCAAGATTATCCTAGCATATCCTCAGTTAAGGTGCTCGGCACCCTGCTTTTTAATGCCCCTTCCTGCAGCCTTGTCACCCTGCTAATGACTTCATCGCTTTGTCTGTGGAGGGTCATTTATAATTTGTGAAATAAAATAAAAAGTTAATAATTAAGGAGGCCTGACCTCTAAACTAGCTGCTGCACTGGGACCTACAGTATATTACCGATGGCTAATCCTCTGATCCTTTGGCAATCTGAGGTAGTTAATTAGCTGGAGTCATGTGTGGAGCTAGCCAGAATGCTCAATTTATGAAAGGATGTCTATCTTGAAAACTTCTCAATGCTTCAGTAGAGGCGGCTGGAAAACACAATTCCAGTGGTGGCTGGAAACACAATTTGACAGCCAAAGTGCTTTGAGATCGGTTGTGATACAGCAAATATATTAAAAATTGTTCTTTGGGCCAACCAAACCATATAGGCACACATTGTGCTACTTTATTGTTTATACTATGCTCCTTTTAATGCGTCTGGTTCAGGACCCCCCCCCCCCTCTCTGTTGGGAAGCTGCTCCAGCTTATGCTGTTTATCTTTTTGGAACTGCCCGCCCTCCAAATTGATGTGAGAAATGGGCAAAAGGCTGATGATTTTAGTATCAGAAAAGCTCACACAAAGCTGTTGAAGACCAATCGTTCTGCATTTGTGTCAGTTAGTTTGAGGAAACAGTGGAGAAAATCAGATATCAACTTTTGGGGGCACAATTACATTTTCACATCAAAAGTTGTGCTGTCTACATTAAACTTAAAAAAGCAAAATGATGTGTCTATAATCAGCACAAGTGCCTTCACGGCAATTATTAATATCGAAATTACTTAGATATGTTTCCAGTGATATATCAAGGGGGACAAATCCTATTTTCCTGAGGATTGTGTGAGTGTGTGTCCACCCTCCTTGGGATTTTCGCCCATGTGAATAAAGAGGGAATGTTTGGTCAGGTCCAGACGTCTCACCTCCCCCTCCGAGAACCAGACAGAATTGTATCGGAAGCAAATGTGACGACGGCAGAACAGAAACCCAATCCCGTGGAGCGGTTGCAGACATGTGGGTGTAAATTATGAGTGTGTGCCGACGGGAGCGCAGACGATACCGCAGTCTCGTTGAACCTTTTGATGACACTTTAAGCTGTATAACAGAGCTAGTTAACATTTATGGGAACTACATGTTCGATGTGGGCCCTAAGCCCTTCGCATGCACACACACACACACTGTCTCCAGCTGATACCTTCTCTCAGTGGGTTTGCTGTAAACAACCTTAAACCATGAACAGAAGAAACAGTGTCCTGGATCCATTTACGGCATCATTGAAGGACGAGCATATCAAGCGCCAGGCATGAACATGACATTTTACATCATAAAATGTTCAAGCCCAGGTAGGCACGGATGTGTGGTGCGTTAATATGCATTATGTTCAGGTGCCACTTTATAGTCATTTGGAGACAAAGCATCACATTTTACAACATTTTGCAAAATTGGAGATTTTAACTAGGAAAGGGCGAATAATTGGCCACAATACATGTCAGTGTATTGATCCAGTATTGGCAGAAATTCAAGTGCTCGGTAAAATAACAATCTCATCCTTTCTTAACGGAATGCATTGGCCGTCATTGACTCAAGTGCCCCGTGACTGCAGACGTATAGGCACAAGAACATCGTCTCAGTCTCGTTCTGCCAGCAAAACTGCCAAGTTAAAAATAGAAAACATAAGTCTTAGTAGGAATGAATCAGCATGAACGTCAGCATTAACTTGGTTTAGAGAAGCTACTGTTTCCTGCTAGAGCGGGAGGCCGATCAGTGCATGAGCCCTAGCAGTATAATGTATTGAAAGGCTGCCATTACTTCTCTGGAGAGTCGGTGTGTGGCAGGGAGGGCATGGTGCCCAGGCCAGACGTGGCACTGCCAGCCTCCATCACTGTGAGGGATGGCCGGTCCTGCCCTGTCTGTACACAGCGCCCACGCCAGGTCTCTCCACAGCCTACTGCCCCGACACCCTCCCCTTTCCTCCCTACAACCTTCAGCGGAAGCTAAGAAATCAAGCCAGACACTGGTACTGTAAAGTAGTCAAAGCTTCTTAAAAATTCCCCTTTTCTGATAAAACGTCAACAGAGATTGGCTGTGTTATCCCTGTCACAAACCCAACTTATTTTTAACTTGACCTGTCGCTGAGGTGATATTGAGGGGGGGGGGGGGGGGGGTAGGTAGGTAGGTAATCATTTTCTCCAGATGTCCTTTGTGGAGTATAGATTAAAGAGCTAGGCTGTTGGCATGGTGACAGAGGTGGCAAGGGGGTGAGGAGCTTGCTGCGATGTCAGGGGGTGATCGATGTGTTGCAGGAAGAGGCGGTGGAAATGGGTCATCCTTCTAATCAGTCTGCTGCTCACCTCCTCACACCTGCCTGCCTCCGTCAGGGGCCTGCACTGGCCAGCAGCGGACAGGTGGGGGCGATGGAGGCCACCCACAACTGTCATAAGACAGTAGTCACCGACTGAAGGTGGCAGGGGTGAAGAAGTCCATGACTCATTTTGTCCTTTATCCTTGCCGTAGTTAAAAACATTTTGGAGAAGGAAGTTCTAGGAAGAAAACCAGGATTTCTGTCCAATGCATATAGAGGAAAACAAAAGGAACCGGACAAAACCTAATGAGGTTCGACCACTGTCCCAGTCAAATTGGCTGTTGAAAATATATGAAATCTTCACCTAATAGTGAAAGAAAAATCGGAGGGGGAGATGAAATGGTCACATCTCTCAACATTTTGTATTCCGGCATAGTAATAGGCCTAATGTGAACACTTCATATGCGATGACAGCCACAGCTTAACTGGACCTTTTAAGTTTGCCCTACTGTTAGGCAAGCAGGAATAAGCTCAGAAGGATCCAGAAAAGTTTCCAAGTTTCAATTTGATTTAATTGTCTCTGCCTTAGCAGTGTTTTAAGCCTTCTCAACCCAAGGGACTTTTAAAATATAAAAATGTTGTGCCGCCAAAGTTAATTACTGCTCCACGCCCTGCCGGAACAACCCTTTGAGTCATTTTCTCCTCTCTTTTTTTCCCCTTTCTTTTCATTATCTCCAAACTCCGATTCTCTGTCTGCTACAAGATGCCTTGTTGAGTCCCCCCCCCCCCCCTTTCCTTTCAATCAGGGATCAGTATATTGTCCTGTCAGAACGTTTCTATGATGATAAACGAGGTGTTTTCATTGTTTACTGGCCTAATCTTCAGAAACAATCAGTTGGTGTGTTTATGTCCGAGCTCTCAGGAGAGGTGGTGTGGTATTCAAGGGCAAGCTAACCCCAGCCCCTATTACCAAGCTAGTTAACATTCACGGGGAACTACACACTGGGTGTTCGATATGGAGCCCATTCCTTATTACTTACACACACATACATACATATGCTTATGGAATATACTATAAAGTAGTTCTACTTAAATAGTTGTAAAGTGTTTACTATGTGTCTGTTTTCTGTTGTCTCCTTAGGCCTAAAGACTACAGGATGAAGTGATGTCATCTTATCAGAGACCTCTGGTTCATGTAGTTCCCGCTGTAGCTCTGGCATCATTGCCCTACAGTACCATTGTTTTGATATTACACAAAGTCGACATGCACGCTAGCAAATAAACAAGTGAAGCAATGTTTTGATTTACATGTTGTTACGTTGTATTGTGTCGATTCCATACCAGTGAAACCCACCCGTTTATTGCCTATTGTTTAGTTTTCTTTTCTTTTTTGAATAAATGATGACATGTCAAAAATAATTCTGTGGTGAAATCCCGATCGTCTGAGATGCCCGGCAGCAGTGCGCCCGTGCGGTTTGCCTGCCTCATTCTGACACGAGCCGAAGAATATTAAACAGAAAAGAGTCTTTGTCCCTTGCTGTTTGCCAAATAGCATTTCTGCAGTCTTTTCAGAAGTCTGATCTTTGTCTTAATACAACCGCCATTCGACCTTAATTGATTTCAGATGCCTCTGTGGGACCTGTGTAATGCAAGCGCAGGCTTGTGAAGTCAGCCGGCCTGCATAAAACAATTGTGGAAATCTACCCTGACCATTTACCCACTGGGCCCTCTCTCTACAGGAAGATGTTGTCAAGTCATGCCCAACATAGCGTTGCAGTATAAAAGCTGCTCTTACCATAGAAATACAGTGCAGCAAATAACTGTTGTATTACAGTTTTATTGGATATAAAAACAGATCATAAAAGTTGAAATAAATAAGTTCCTGGTTTCCCAGGATTGGCGGTGAGACATTCCACAGTCACCTGTACCCCATGCTGTGAGTTAGTCTCAGCAGGTGTTAGACCACAGGCCTAACGTTTCGACGACAACTCCACAGTGACCAGGCCACACGTTGCATAATCAACAACAACACATGGGAAGACAAAACACGTTTGTCCAGTTCGTTCCACGACCTCCTCGAATCCACAGAAAGGATATTACTAGATGTTGTGATAATGTTTTTTTGAATGGACTCATAGCTAAATATGACATCCTAATATTACATTTGTCTTGAGTGGGATGAAAAACATCTGCTTTGACATATTGTACATTACATGGGTAGAAGACACGATTGAAAGTCATTTCACTCAAACAAAAGATACTTTACAAATAGTGTAAGTTGCCTTGACAAGAGAAGACAACTAACAAGGACCAAGGACAGTCAACAAGCATAGAGACTGAAATTATACCTACTGTTGTGGAAAAAAACCTGTACAAGTGTTATCAAATCATGACCCCAAATTAAAAAATGATATTTGCTAGCTAATAACTAAACTACTAAATGTTACACAATCTAGTTACACTGTCAAACCTGGCTCAAAGGCTGCATGCAACGTCACAAAAAGATCAGTCATTTCATGAACACATCCCCCCTCCCTTACACCCTTACCCAGCACTATTTGCATAAATCAGGCACTTTCAGATTCCCCCTTTAGCAGTCCTAACATACAGAGGTCGAGAGAAACACTGGGCTGCATACAGCATCTAACCAGGTGGACTTGATCACTGGAACACCGAAATAGGGATGTTTCTCGACAACTGGACTACACCACACGTTCCACACTGGGTGGGAAGTGGGTTTTGGTTCATCCTGTTGCAGATGTAACAGGTGAGTTTTAGGCGGGTGAGAGGGTTGTCAGTTTACTGGCTCCTCCCCTTCGGTCTTGGCTGGAACACTGCTCCGTCCAATCACATCCCGGGAGAACCGTCTCATCCCCGGCGACCTCAGCTCTGTGTCCTCGGAGTGGGAGGGGTTTGGGTTGAAGGGGCCTGAGTGGGCGGGGCCAGGGTGGCGGGGGCCGGGGTAGTTGGGCTGATAGTACTGAGGGGGGTAGCCTCTGTACCCTCTGTACGGATCCTGCGCCTCTTCCTCCCCCTCCTCCTCCTCATCCTCCTCTTCCTCATTATAAGCACCAGCAGGGTTATAGCCTTGGTAGGAGCCATGAGGCAATTGTTGGACTAAGGGAACATTGGGATCAGTTTGGAATAGTGATAACTATAACTACCTTAACCACCACCACCACCGATTGACATGGGTAAATTAGTGGAGGGTAGATGGCTGGTTAGTGTGAGTTGGTTAGCCAGTGGAGAATAAAACCCACAGCAGGCAATAGCCAGGGGAGAATAGAAGGCACAGCAGTGTGTGTGTGTGTGTGTGTTTGTGTGTGTGGAAAGGGGGCCAAGCAACAGCGGAGAGTTAGTGGGATTCATGTCTGCCAGATTCACAAGGCAGCCACGGCGCACAGAGAAAGGGGGTCATGAGGGATAGGAAACACAGGCGCTGGGTCATCATGGCGTTGAAGGACTGGGGGTTAGGGAGGAGGCCAAGTACGCAAACACACACACAAGGAGCTACACCACAGAGCTGCTACCAGTTAGCATGACTGGTCTGGGTTAAGGGGAAGAAGGGGTATGTGCATGTGGTGGTGGTGGGAAGGTTGGAAGGAGTAGCTGGAGTGTGGAGAATGGTCCTCAGTAGTCATTCTCATACTCCTGCTGGCCTTTAGTCAGGGCCAGGGTGGAGGAGGAAGATTGGGGTTGATAGAAAGAAACAAAGAAAAACATTTCACATTTATTAGTGCACAAATAATTCATACATTTAACATGCAACCCTTGGCCAGACAGAAAGAACTTTCTGTTACTATTTCAGAATGTAAGATTCTGTTATTCAATACAGCAGGCTGTTCATGCACTGCCAAGCCCAAACTGAGCATAACAATCCGGTTAGGACAATATGTCCTTAGATTGTATTGACAATTTATTTTTCTTAATTAAATAAATTGCCAATAAAGATGTTCAGTATCAGGTCTTGTGAGATTTTTTTTTTTTCTGTGAGGATGCCTTGTCAAAGGTCTGTCAGACATTTTACAGTCTAGAAGAAATGACCAGACACAAGGTCAGCCCTGTTAAAGCCCAATGGTGCCCAAGAGCCCAAGAGTTCCCCATAAAGTTCTCACAAGAACACAAGCTTCACCATTACCCTCAGATGGCTAGAACATTGTACAGACATGCTGTAAATACAATGACCAATTCAATCCTACTAGGACCATCTACGAATAGATGTTTTACTGGATGAAAAGTCAGGGCTGGGCCAGACAATTTGAATTGTTTTAGAGAGTAAAAACATTAGAGCATCATTGTCCAGTCATTTTGTCCCTATGAGTAACAATTCAATTACAAATGCAGTTTTCCTCTTCTTTTGCTGTGGAGAGAGGTGTTACGAACGACCTGTTTTCGAACAGTAGCTCGACCTGTATCATCTTAGAGCTCAACCCTGAATTCTATTTTGTGCCACTTGTACAATTATTCCATAATTGAAGCGGTGTAGAATGATTATAGTGGACAGAGCGATTCGAGGGTTTAATGGGTTGCCAGGTTATTCCTTATATCATTCCCGATACAGTGTCCCTACTATATGTTTAAAGTGCCAGTCCCGGACAGAAGTCAACATGTCTATGGGAATTCTCATTAAAAAATATTCAATTTATTGTGAACATCCTTTTAGTAAGGGTAACTGGTGCCAGATGTCTGTTTAGTAGGCTGTCTGTAAAGACGTTTCAGTTGAATGTACAATTCCTTACCTCCTACGTTGTAACCCAGACAGGCGTTCTGGTCGCAGTACCCTGCAGCTCCCGCAGGACCGGTGGAGCCAGGGGTGCCGGGTCGCCCGGAGGTTCCCTGGTTACCAGGCCGGCCAGGAGGGCCCTGGCTGCCTGTCCTGCCCTCACCAGGGAGCCCTGATAGGGAGGAGACACAATCAAGCCAAACCCCCCATCTCCCATCTGAAAGGGATCTTTCCCATGGTCGCTGTGTGCTTTCAACTGACCACTGAGGTTCTGTGCTCATCATTTAAATCTGTTTTCCCATGATTTACTGGTTGTTAGTCTAGTTTCTACAGCACCATACACTCTCTTTCCACACCTCCCAGAATAGAGAACTAAAGAAATACAGAAATACATAACTACAGTTGGGATCTCTGTTACCAAAGTGCAGTCATTCTAGTGGTCACCAAAAATATGAAACCAATCTTTTTTCAACGTTTTCAATTGCCAGTAACTTGTGGATCTTCTGGGGCTGGAGTTATTATTTGTTCTACTGAAAGACCAAAACTCTTCCAGAAGCCACAATCTTACTGTTTTAGAAAAGTTGCTTAAGAAGTTCCAGACAGTTTGTGAGCATTGGGTATCGATTTAACAGCAATCTAAAACATTGTCCACTGTTGACTTTTTATCTGAGCTGCACTAAGTAAAATCTATGCTAGTACTTGCATAGAGCAATGTGAAATATTTAAGAACCCCACCCTAAATAAAACATTTTTTATTTACAAACAATAAAAACAGTGTTTGTTTGAGCCAGACAGACAGTCAGTCAACCAGACACTTGCTCAGGCTATCTATTTCATGTCCAGGCTCGTGGCCATGTGTAGGTCCTTACCCGGGGGTCCTGGGGGCCCTCGGGGGCCTTGCATTCCCACTCCTGGGGTCCCCTTCTCTCCCTTCTCTCCTGAAAGACCTTGACACATGCACAGAACAAACAATTAGCTTTCATACCACCAAACCTGGCGAGGCACAAACCAGATGGCTGTGTTGTCCGCTTGTCTTGTTTCCTCCTATTCATATTATCCAGACCCATTCAAAAAGGATGGAACATCTCAGTTCATTTTGATTTCCAAGGGGCGTTATCAACGGCAAACCAAAATGCTTCTGGATGCAATTAGACAGAACTGGACAGATACAACCAATCAGAGAAACAAGACATCTTCTTGGTTGTTTATGAAGGTGCTCCTCTGTACAGGCATTGTATTAAACCCGTCCATTATCAGATTAACCCTCCTATTTTGACGATCTGAAACGCAAGTATCTAAATGCAAAGGGCAAGTAACTTTGTGGGCGTGACTTCAGCTTGGTTGTTATTTTGCCGGCAGGATAAATGACTTTGCGCCTGGCGCAAATCTAAAAAGGGTTGGTCTGAAGTAGTTACTAATGGGTGGGGTTTGGGCGTAACGTGCAATAAACCAATCAGAGCATAATCTCGCATTCCCTTTAAGAGCAACGCTTGTTCCATGGCAAATTGCTATTATAACGGCGGATTTGCCAGGCGCACGCCAGCGGTTCACAGCCGAGGAGACCGACATTCTCGTCAGGGCCGTAAAAGATAGAGAAGTGACATTGTATGGGAAAGGCAGAGCAGTTTTCTCATTGCACCAAGTTCCCCACTCATGCTGCTCAATCAAATTATTATTATTATTTTTACATATATTACATTCTTTTGATTGTTATATTTTTTAATTGTTTAGTTCCTAGAATTAGTTTAACTAATGTACTTTTGTACTTAATTTATACCCGTATATGCTTATTGTTTGCACCTTCCTGCCACAGTAAATTGCGTATTTTTGTAACATAGGCTACATGGCGAATAAACCAAATTCTGAGTCTGATGGGCATGGGAGAAGAAACCTAACCAAATTAGCTTTGGTTAAACAGTCATGGGAGAAAATTGCCACAGTTGTTACAAATCAAGTTCACATACATAGAAATTTCTTATGAAAATCTTTTTATAATCATTGAAGAAATGTAACATGCCATAAATCAAAACAATCTAACGTAGCTTCGCAGATAGAAGACCCTGGCCTCGCCAACAGTGGGCACAGACCAAGCTTGCACCCTTAAAATAGCATCTCAATAATGCGCCATTGACTTTAAACCACGTTTTTCCTGGTCAGTAGCGGAATTGTTTTTCGGAAACTGCAAGATAGCACCAAGGAACATTTGCGCCAGAACACGCCTCCTTTTTCGCTGAACCGCCCACGGGAGCGCAAAGTCATTTCGACGTGCGTCTGTAGAGGGAAAATTCGGCTTTGCGTCGAGTGCAAACTAGGAATGACACTTGCGTCGTTGACTAAGTCAATTGCGCTGGGTGCAAGATAGGGCCCTATATGTTTTGATTGGCCCGACCAGATTCTGGTCAGAGGGAAATCAGTTTGAATAGGAGGGTGGCCATTTTCATCAACCCTTTGAAATACAAATCACAAAATCCTATTTTGTATTTTTTATATGTATTTTAAATACATGTATCATAAATTGTGCCCATCTTTGCATACAGCCCTCCCCAAAAATCCTTTCCAGCATGCTCTGTACACACACAAAAACACACACACACACACAAAATACATTTCTACTCTGTTTTCAGAGTGTCAGACATTCTGAACCAGAGATGTAAAACCCTTAACCTAAATCATGCATACACAGGCACACAAACACACACACACACACACAGGCACACACACAGACAGGATTAAAATCTGTTTCAGTACTGTGTACTCTTTACACACACACAGACACACACACATCCAAACCCTGCCTGGCTGAGTCAGACTAGCTGTGGTTGCGGTTTGGGTTTGACACCCATCTGACATGTTTGTGTGTTTAGGTGGTGATGTGTGGACCATCAGACTGTTCTAGAAACAAACTCTCTCGGCCTGAGCCCTATTTACTGCCTACTACACTCAGACTGTTATTATGGCTCTCAAAAAGTATTAAAGTTTAAGTGTATTAAGGATTTCTGTGGAGGTTTTCAGTTTTGTGTTTCTTTTAAGTAAAATTACTCTGGCACATAGTACATGGCTGGCTCATAGTACAGTATGGTTAGACACTTCAAACAGACACACACACACAGTACCCTCTAAACCCATACCTCGCTCCCCTGCCCGGCCGTTCTGCCCGTTGCTTCCGGGGAAGCCCGGTCTGCCTGCAGGGCCCTGCTCTCCCTGGGGTCCTGGTAAGCCTCTCCGGCCCGGCTCCCCTGGAGGACCCACCACCGTCCGCACCGACACTGCCTGGCTGGGGATCTGGTTCAGGACAGAGTTGTACCGCGACAGGTGGCCTGGAGGATGGAGAGCAGTTACTGTACGTCCACTCTGTTATGTTACGGTGTATTGTGCTGCGAGCCTGCGACCTTAAAAAACATGAAATGACAATGATGTTGTCCAATTTTTTCTTCAAATAGTTTTTACAATGTTTTGATGTCGAGTTGTAAGCATGCATCCACATACACCCACACACAAGTGGGGAACTCACTTTGAATCAGCTGCTCACACACTTGGCGGGCGATGGAGCGGACAGCAGCTTGTGACTGCATGTCACCCTTCAAAACAAACATCATGGGAATGACACTGCTGTTCCACTTGAGTGGTCTCTCACAGGCACACGCGCGCACCCTATTTGTCCGTCACACGCACAAGCCTAGCCTGTGTAGGCGTTTAATAGCGAGATCCTCCACCTTTAGCACCCTCGCAGTGAGAATACTGTGCAGCAGCCGGCAATCAAAGAGTCGAATAGCAGTCAAGTTAAGAGGTTCTGTCAAAGGAATTTAACATCTACCACCATGTATAGCTGGGAAAATCACACGGTGTACCTGAATGGCTGGGTTAATTTACTAGCTTTCGAGGAGGCTGCATTAACAGCTATAAAGCACAGCGAGGGGCTGTGAGAGGAGCTTGGCAGTGCATGAACAGCCTGCTGGCTGCTGATTCATCTACTCTGCGACAGTCTGTTATCGTTCGAGAGGGCCTCCGCAAATCCGCAGCCAGTTAAAAAACAAAACTACAATGAGACGCTGGCTGAAGTTTTGAGTATTGTTACACTCAGCTGGAATATTTACTCCGGTTGGAAAAATGGTCGGAAAACTTACTCGTTCTCCCTTATCTCCTTTGGTACCAGCAGTGCCCTGAAACGAGAATAAACACAGGGTTTGGATCGGGTATGAGAAGGATTCACGGTCCTCCTTTTGTATTATTCAAAAGTGCTAGTTTCTCTGAATCAACAGCTGTAAGATAAGAGCACAAGTGTTTCGGCAATGTCGTCAGTGCCTTCAGAGACACACAGAGACTGTTGTGAGTTTATGACCTGCTGGATCGAGCTCTGTCCAATATTGCCAAGCACATAAAGTAAAATGGACGCATATCTGAGCAAACACTATGGGAAAGCAGGAAAGAGTCTCCAAATAAATACTGTGGCCGTTTTGCTATGCTGATATCATAAAAACTGTTGGACCTAACCACAGGGCTTTCAGAGGGGAAACATGGACTCATGGATTGCTGTCTTTGACCAAACATTTGTGTGTGTGCGTGTGTGTGTGTATTGAGCATGTGTTCTATATGATGTGCCAGGACTGGACACAGATAGGAGGAGAGGGGTCCAGGGGTGAGATCACCATGCCTTCCCTCTCTGACTACAAACTACCTCCAGCCTCTACAGCACTCTCCCTCTGGTGTCTCTCACTCTGTCACTGACATGTCAGAGGAATATGAGAAAAGAAAGTGCAAGGAGGTTTCATCATTCAGACCTGGCTTGGTCCCACGGGTGTAGTGACTTCTTTAGGACTTATTTTTAAGACCCTGATGACCAAGCCCCTCATACACAGAGAAGCAAGGCCAGTCGCCTATATGTGTGAGAGCTCATCTCAAACATGCAGCACATTATGAAACATCGACAGGTGCCAGGCAACTCACAAGGGCGAGGTGCAGAACTGGGTCAATTACACAGATCAGTGACTCGAAATTATTTGAAAGCCAAGTGTGTTTTCTTTAGCTCACAATTGGCCAGATCCATTGGTCTCATTGCACAGATTAACATGAAGCAATCGGCCCCCTAGGTATCTTCCATTCAAAGGCGGGATACTTACTGGTGGCCCCTGGTCTCCTATTGACCCTGCTGGTCCATTGGGCCCCGGTACTCCCGGGGCCCCTGGGGATCCCTGTGATAGAGGGGGAGAGGGCCAGTGATCATCTGTATTCAACACATACACACATAGCACCTACAATGTAGACACAACATATTGTCCTAATTCCAAGTATTAAGTTAAAATGGTCCAATTGAGGGTAAAATGGGCTTGTCATTTGTTTTTATAATAGAAGAGAGAGGAATAAGGGCTTGCATGGTGGTGGAGGCGGGGGGGGGGGGCAGCACTTACTAAAGGTCCAGGAGGGCCCTGCTGTCCCTGTGGCCCATCCTTCCCTGTCAGACCCTGGGGAGAGAAGGAGGAGGAGTGGATGTTATTTCTGGGTGAGACATCACAGTGCTTTTAACCTTTGGGACCAGGAACATAGCAGGGGTTTCCCAAATCGTCAATTATATTTTGATGCAGAGTTGGTACAGAATGAAAAGGAGGTGTGAAGCTCGGCAGCTCGAAGGCAGAGGGTGGGAGAACGGCGTTAGTGAGAGTCCGGTGAGCGTCCGAGTTTGTTTACATGACAGCTGCTCGTGAAGCCCGACTTTCCTAGATTTGTGACAGTGTTTGGCAAGGTTTGTATTCCTCTGGCTGACCTCTTAGCGCTGGCTTCAGTCAGCATCATCACATACTGAGCATGCTCTCAACGCCACACCATTCAACAGCTGGCTACACAACACAAGCTGACTGGCATTACAACATCCAAATGACTTACAGCTGCACCAAGATCCAACGAATATACAGTATGTTACTTCAAAACAAGCTTATTAGGGAAAGAACTCTGCCAAAGTCACCTAACCAACACAAATCCTTATTTGTGAGCTTTTCTTCTTCCAATGGTTTAGTACTGCGACTTCAAGACTAACCTCAGAGCCAGGGAGGGACAACACACAGCACGCCCCCCCCCCCCCAAAAAAAAATAATAAACCGAGCCCAGATCTGGGCCTGGGAGCTGGCTTTAGGTCCCTGGAGACTGGATGCTTCACCCTCGCACAAAACTGGGATCTGTCATCAACAGGAGGCTTCATGCTAACACACCAACAGACCACCTGTTAACCATGGTGTACTTTTCTCTGCAGGTTAAGGTCCTAGGTAAGTTTCTGAGGTTGAAAGTTGGAATGAAAAGTTCATTAAAAGAAAAATGGATCTTCTGATGTTTTTTTGTTTTGTTATTTTATTAACACGACAAGACCTAGCTCTGATTTTTAGCTTTCCCACCATCCAAATGACTCTGAAACGTAACCATGAGTAGACGGTGTGATTTGGCACTATTAAAAACTCTGTCCCTGTTTAGAGTTTTATTACACAGATGTGAGCAGTAACAGTCTGATCCTCCAGCACGACTGGCAGCTTGCTAATATCAACATCATTGTGAATGGAATATTCTGGCACTAATCTATGCATACATCAGTTGTAAAGTGACACAGGGTTTTGAAACTTCTATTATCTATCTCACAATCATCATAATTTGTTTATTTTATGGCATACTATAGCACTAATAAACCCATCAATTTCTTGTAAAACAACACAGTGATTTAAGACCTCTGTTAATCCATCTATTTTTAGTCATCACAATCAGACATGCGCGCACTGTAGTTTGTATCTTCAAAAGATACAACTGCAGATAACTGGTTGGATACCAAAGAGTACTGGATATTAACACTGAGGAAGTTTGTGAAGATAAGGGCCTTTTATTTTTCTCCAGGCCAAGGAAAGCCTCTGACCTTTGCTTGATGACTCAACCATGTGGAATGACAGACTGGAAATCCCATTTCTGTGTATCTTTCCATATCTGTCCAAGTACTTCAGCAATAATAAAGTAGTCTGTGATTGAGACCCTGAGACAGTGAAAGGCATATGGTCACATCATTAAGCCTAGTTGCAAACAGGGATCAATTGGTGGGATTCACTTTTAACCTCTCTGATTCAAAGCTCTGGACAGCGCTGGTTGTTTGTCTACATGGTCGTACTTGAGGAGGAAGGAAACATAATGACAGGCTCATATAGCAGTTTGAAAGGAAGCACGTTGGGGCTTGTTCTCAGAGCATCAGAGCAGGTTGCAGAGCAATCTGTACTGTTTTGCAGGAAAAAACAACATCATAAATAATTCAAGCATTCTGCAATCATATTTGAATGCCAGTAATTATATATCATCTTACCCTCTGTCCTGTTGGGCCGTCTCGACCAGGGGAACCTGTAGACCCCGGAACACCCTAGACATGTTTTATATGAAAGCATTAGTTAGTGCATTCTGAATGATAGTGAAGTTAGAGAAGGCATCAGTGATCTGTCGTGAAAGGACGTACGGTCATGTAAGGAGAGTGAACCAAGCAACAAAGTCATGCATCTTGGTCTGAAGTTTAGAGGCCTACCAGTCAGTAAAGGAGCGACTCCTCAACTCATCAGCAACCAACTGTAACCAATCAACCCAGCAAGTATCTAGCGCTGGGTTTCAGTATTATAACTACCGCCATATTCTGGATGTACAGGTGTACAGTACGTGCAAAGTAATACATTGTGCCAAGATAACATTCAGTGCCAGATCTGATAGCACAGTATAGAACATACAGTAGCAAGGTTTTTTGGGCTAGGCTGACTCCTAACTCTGACTCCCTCTGCACAGTGGAAGAAATGTCTAGGATAATGGACCTGCAGACAAATAACAACCTGCTGCATCTGTTAAAGGTGCACCTCCACAGGATGAAGACACAGTCTGTCCCTAACAGTTTGCACTGCCTACAACAGTCCATACTGTGTCCGCACAGCTGCAGGACCTACTAAACTTCAAAAGGAAAAGTATGTTTAGGTTGTTTTATTTTCACATTACTTCCTTTCATTGGTAGCATTTTGACAAACAGGTTGTGCCTCAGTAGTAGCTTCACAAGAAATGATACTTTGGAAGTTTTAAGAAGAATTCTGAAAGGGATGATTGATGCTGTGACATTTCAGAGAAGACATTTCCAGGTTTTTGAAAGAAGGAGGTGTGACTTAGGAGGTTTATAAAACCAACCTGAGTTGCCTCTGACACAGAGCCAGATTAACAATAAATTATAATTTTCAGTGTCCTCGTCCCCCTGTTTCACCAATACTGGAAAGCTACTGATTCAAGGAGACAGAGTAGGATTACATTTATTCTAATAACATCCTTGATTCACAACATTCACAACTTTCTCTACTCCATTCATCTGTGAATGTGTAACAGTCCCACACCAGCAGCCGGCCTCCATTTTATACATACTTATTACTGTAGATGGGGTGCTGGGTAGGATTCATCATTTTGCTGCAACCTTACTAGACAGCCTCGTAAAGCAAGGTAGTAAAAGCGAGGGTGTAATGTATGGGATGGGATAAGCCAGGCGTGATGAATGCTGTGGTGTTATATAGGGCCAGGTAGTCCTAGCACCTTGTCTTCAAGACGCTGGTAATGATAACTACCCTGTCGACCAAGCACACACACAGACTCTCTCTGTCTCTCTCTCTGTCTCTCTCTCTCTCTCTCTCTCTCTCTCTCTCTCTCTCTCTCTCTCTCTCTCTCTCTCTCTCTCTCTCTCTCTCTCTCTCTCTCACACACACACACACAAACACACACAGTGTCTAAAATATGGTTTTGTGTGTGGGAGAGACATGGGCCCCTCCAGATTGAGTGTTTCTGTATCATGACATTAGCCCTGGTTACTCTGCCCGGCATCGGACAAACTGCCACAGTCATCCCTGATAAATCAGCCCGGAAGACTGGAGGACAAGGACTAAGCAGAGATGCTCAATGTATCGGGGAGAGATCAGGGAGGTAACCAGGTTTAAATCAAACGCCCTTGTGTGCCACACAGTCAAACACACACACACACACACACAATGGACAATAACTGACACCATAATGACACAATGCTTCCCACTCACACACACACACATACACACACAAACAACTTTAAAACCCCAAGAAAAAGACACACACACGCTGTTATTCATTGAAGTGGCTGCACATGCATTTTTCAATGTCAATTTGAAACTGAGAGAGGGGAATGTTCATGACAGGATTATATTGTATTTACTGCAGACTGGAGCACTGCAGGGAGAGGAAGTGGATGAGAGAGAGAGAGAAAGACAAATGGAACCCTGTAATGGATGTTCCAAACGTATGATATTCTCTGCAGCCGCTGTAGATTACAGAAAGGCCTTGAGGGCGCAATATTCCTCACCCATCTGTATTCCCTGTTCCTGACAAAATACCTTAATGCTTTGTATCACAGTTGTGTAGGCAGAGGTGCGACTGTAGTGTTTTATTCATGGTATGTGCCTGAGTGAGGCTGGACTGGAGGAATAGCTGGTGGTCCAGCTAGCCAGTGGGTTCACTCTGTTTTAGGACAGAGAACCTAAACAAGTTCTTGTCTCTGGGCTTTGGCCCAGCAAGTATACACAGTGTTGTGGGGTCGAACTACGTTCGGACAACAATGTGGAACAAACAAAGAAAGACACAAGTGAATTTGAGACCATGAGTATAACATAAGGAATGCATCATTAAGCTCGGGAAGTTGTAGCATATAATACAAGTAAAAGCCAAAGAATGGCAGAATAAAAGATAAACTGTATTTTTTTCCCTTCTGGTGTTTCTAGCATCCCTCTCACTCCTTCTCAGTCTGCATGTGTGTGTGTTTCTCCTTGTTGCCTCTCCCTGCACGCATGTCATGATGTAAAGACCAATACATGATTCTTCTTCTTCAATGGAACAATAACAGGCACTGACCAAACCCTGCACCAAGCTGCTAACAGAACACTGGCAACCACCACTGCACCTCTCTCTCTCTCTCTCTCTCTCTCTCTCTCTCTCTCTCTCTCTCTCTCTCTCTCTCTCTCTCTCTCTCTCTCTCTCTCTCTCTCTCTCCTCCCAGAGTTCCCACAAAAACACACTAACTCCACACCATCTCCCACCTCCCAAGCAGGTCAGGTCATTAATGATGTTGTAACTCCAAAAATGTTTTTGCTCATCTGAGTGATTCCATTAGACCACCAGTGACAGGGGGCAACTCAGTAAGTACAGCAGACACCTAGCAACAGCACCATGGATGGCACCACCTGCTAGAAGCCAGTGAAGTGCAAGGCCTCATCTTCCCCCACGCCTCGCCTCTCTCTTTGCCAGGCGCTGTTTAATTCCCAGGCCTCTGGCTGTTAAATATCCACAATCCAAAAACTCTGCAATATATCATCTTCAGCCAGAAAGTAGAGATGAGATTCTGACTGAGGAGAGGTAATGAGGTTTCGGTATTGTTTTGGAGACAGTTCACTCTGAAATAACGAGTGTGTGTGCATGTGTGTGTGTGTGTGTGTGTGTGTGTGTGTGTGTGTGTGTGTGTGTGTGTGTGTGTGTGTGTGTGTGTGCGCATGTACACCGCAGTTTTTACCTGATGTCCAGGAGCACCGGTCTCTCCCTGCTCTCCCTTCTCCCCTGAACCACCCTGAGGAAGAGACACGAGCCAGGAGAACAACTCACTGACTGACCAGACACGGACTGACAGACACCATGTGAAACTCAAGGGGATATGGGATACGTCTATGCGAGACGTTTGTGACTGTATGGGGTTTATTTGTTTCACTTGACAGTGCTGTGCTGTAGTGTTTCTTACTGAAGGCCCTTGTATTGAGAGTCCACTGGGCCCCTGAGGACCGGGGGGGCCCTGAGGGCCTGGGGGACCCCTCTCTCCTGAAGGACCAGCGGGTCCCTGTGAAAAACACACACACACACACACACATACAAATATTAAGATGTTAACGCTCAGCACATTTAAATAAGGGTGCCTCAAATAAATAACATATTGATCCAAAGTCCAAACCAGTCTACCATATTGTCTGTGCTCTGGGGGCAGTCATTAGCATTTAGAGTTTATTTAAGAGTGCCCTATGCTCTAGAAAATTGATTTAGCCATTGCCAGTATAACTTTAATTATATTATACCAGCCAGGGTCAGGTTTATGTTGCACTGCAAAGTCCCCAGCTCCTATTATGGCACTGCACATCTGTTGTAACTTTGCTAGAATGCATGAAGCTGGGATGTCAGCATAGACAAATGCAGAGAGAGAGAAGAAATAACCCTGAGCCTTTGAAACTAACAGAACTGAACACTCCCACAAAAGCAGAACCTCAAAAAACACAGAAATGCACAAATAAACCACAGCAAGATGGAATGATTTGACTGTTCCAGAGCCTACAATCTCTGAAGCTGGATATGATGCAGAGAGCCAGATAATGACATGGCAAAGCTTTGCTCAGTGTGAAGAAGAAGAAGAAAAAAAACACAGAACAGCCACTCCAAGAAAAACTGAATTCACCCCTTTCATGCATATGCAGTATACTGTTGAATCTGCACGTTTGTTCCACTGTTTCAGAGCAATTCTTTGGAAACTCCTTTGTGTGTCTGTGAGTCCCAGCCGTGGGTGGTCCCCGTGTGCATGATACTGCACTATGCTAGCCTGAGAACTGACTCCAGCCCTTGGAGAGTGAATGAGAGCGTATACTGTGTATGTTACCGTGTTGCCCTGCTCCCCGCGATCTCCTCGTGCTCCTCGGATTCCGGGACCTCCCTGGATCACACACACACACACGCACACACACACGTGCACAACAGAGATAAACATGATTATATAATGTGTGACGTCCCTCCCGGCAGCCTGCTGCTTCCTGTTCTACTCTGCTCGTTGCAGCAGATTGGTGGGGGGAGCAGGGAGGGTTGCTGATAGGGCACACCTGGGGAAACTGCAGGACATATCAAGCCATCCTTGACTGGCTCTCTCTCACTCTCTCCAGCTCTCACTACTCTCAGTGGTGGAGAGCTCAGTTAGCCTCATGTGGGGCTTGGGCTGATGCCCATGGATTTGATTTGACACCTTCCAACATTTTCTCATTACAGACTGACCAGTCATCCACTCACCGACACTACTGATTTACTGACCGTCACGCCTCATCGGACCATTTGTTGTACATTTGATGAACATAATTTGATTGGCCTACAACTCAGCATGTGGTGGCCCTATGATTGAACCAGGGTGTAACAAATGTAAGCATGTTTTTAAAGTATTTCAGTATACATACAGTATATATGTATGTATATATATATTCGCAACATATATTCATATTGTCTTTTGACCTCAGCTGTTGAAATGAGAGTTGAAACAGTTGAACCCCTGGCTGAGTGACAAAGTGGTCTCAGATCAGATCTTCTGCTGCAGATCTGGGGACCAGTAAACCCAGGAACCCCCACGTAACTCCCCAGCTGACCCCCAACTGACCCCCAGTGGCCCTCCTTAAGCCTGCTCTACAGCTCGCTGACTCCTCAGCACTGCTGAAGGCATCTGCAAGTAATTGTCCTATCTGGCTGACTTCCTTTTCCTGTGTTTACTTTAATTGCCCCCTTGTGGGGAAGAGGGTGACTGTCAAGTAGTTCTAAGGCAGGGCCAGAGCAGATGTGATGAAGGGGCAGCCACTCCATCTACCAGGCCTGTTTTCAATCAGCACTTTACCAAAAGCTCCTGAAGTAAGACATTTAACTCAGTAGTTACTGAGGGTGCCTTTGATTACACGTCACCCTGCACTCAGATGATAGCTGTGATGACGGTGGAGGACACTGGAGCTTTGAGGACAGATGAAGAGGATGGCCAGAGAGGAAGCAGAGAGAAAATACAATTTAATCTTCTGGATGTCTGAAACAGAAGCCAGGCAGCAGAGACTGGGGAAAAAAAACAGATGGAAAGTGGGTTTGGATATATATATATATATATGTGTGTGTGTGTGTGTGTGGATGGAAGTCTATTGCCTAATCTGCTTTGATAAATCGATTTCCATATAATGACTTTCTCAAACATCTCAGTGTTGATACAGCCAGGCCTTATGCTACTGCCCCCCCAAACCCCCCTACCCGAGTCCTATACCTACACAACACTGCTGCTTAAATTGAGTTCATTTATTTACACTATTGGGTTTCACCTGCAGCATGAGGGAAAATGACCCACTCTACACCCTCTCCTCAACCCCCGCATGCACGCCTCCCTCCCCTACACTCCACCGCCACCACTGCAGAGATTACATCAGGTCTTATTCTAGACCCGAACTAGAAATTCACTATTAATGTCCTATTTAGTCCAAAGGTCCAGACTACAGGCCAGGGAAATATCTCCACTGCAGTCATTTGTCTTTGGGAGTGTGAACAGGGAGACAGAGAGGTAAAAGGAATGAGTGCTGGATGAGGAGGAGGGTGATGAGTGTTGTGGAAAAACATCACACTGTTGTTAGTATGAGGATGGGTAATGATTATGGATTTAATGATTGAAAATGAACCTTTAAATCACCTTTTTTTTTTTTTATATGCTATATTACTGAAAACCAGATGCAAAGCTGTTGACTGAGTAGTATTGCCACTAATATGTAGAAGATATTAAGCCCAAAGTGCAAATCTGGATAATTAGAGGCTGAGGGCGAGAGAAGATTATGTGTATATGCCTCTTCCATAAAAAAAAACTACAAGGCCCAGCTATCATGAGGCAAATTTACGGCCCTATGCCCAGGAATCTAGTGCAGCTAGCCTTCAAGGTTGCAGCAGGCTTAAAAAAATAGGAGAGTTTTCTATGCAACTGTAATCTGAAGCCCCTAGAGTAAGAGACCAATGGTGTGGGAAATGCATAATGCATCTGTGACAAACAATATTGTACCAATAGCAAAATTACAGAAAATAATAAGGTTTTGATATATAAGAGGAATGTCCGGAGAAATATTTTTGTCTGATCCAGGGATCTGCTCACGTATGTTGGAATCTCTGTCACTCTGAATTCTAACAAACACTTTGCATAATACCTTGTTACTGTAAGTTCCAGTGCTGATTCAAACATATTTTTCACGACACGAGGAGGAGGAGGAGTAGAGAAGGATAGAGATAAGAGTGAGGAAGTGGGAGGCCGAGTCTTACAGGGGGTCCAGAGGGTCCTGGAGGGCCTTTGCTGTCCTGGGAGCAGGTGCATGCTTGGGGCATGGCGGGACAGTCCTCCTCCACACGCTAACATGGAAAACGTACAGCAAAGTTACAAATAAGGTGCAATGAGCAATCTTCAACCCCCCCCAAAAAATCTCCACAAAACTAAAACATCAATTTCTCGGTATTTTGTGTGTGTGTGTGATTGAGTATGTGAGCGGGTGTGTATGTACGCGCAGCCTGGAAGGCTTCAGGTTCCTATCTAACCTGTTTCATCAGTCTGTCAGGGGAAGAAAAGAGCACTCTCAGCTCTGGGCAGGCCCATACATCACACACAGCTATCTGGTGGCCAGTGGTCTGCCATAAACACAGTTATCATTACCTTCTTGTCCTGTCCCTTTCCCAATAACTAGAAAGTGCTCCTGGAGACCCACGTATATAGATAGGTCTGTGAGCGAGAAGACTGTGTGTGTGCGTGTGTGTGTGTGTGTGTGTGTATGTGTGTGTGAGTGTGTGTGTGTGTATGTGTACTGTATGTGTATATGTATGTGTATGTGTATGTGTATGTGTGTGTGTGTGTGAGTGTGTGTGTGTGTGTGTGTGTGAATGTGTATGGGTGTGTGAGTGTGTGTGTGTGTGTGTGGCAGTAGGACGTGTCATAGACCCTGCCAGGGACATGTCCCTTACAGACAGGCTCCCGGGCTGAAAGTAAACTTTGAACGTATTTGGTTTGAATACAGTTTGTTGATGTTTAACGTCTAGGTCAATCCTCAACATGTCTTTCCAATTTTCTTTTTCTGTGTGTGTGTGTGTGTGTCATGTCTGTCAGGGCGTCTAACCCACTGAGCCTGCAGGGTGTCTTCTGTGGAATTGGAACTGTGATCTGCTCTGCTTTCTATCTGTCATGACTATCTTTCTATCTGTCATGACTATGGCTACAGGTTTAAAATGGCCCCAGGCACTGTTCTGGAATAAGCATTACCACATCAGACACTAACTTTAATCATTAGTGGGGAAACACTGCAAACTGACCCTAGATTTGGAGCCGGAAATGCTTTGTTGGTTCTTACCAGGCCTGGCAGTTCACAGCACTTGTCCCGACCAGCCCACGACGTGCTGCAGATGATGTCAAACATCTGGAGCTGGAACTGTAGTAGACACACGCACACACACACACACACACACACACACACACACACACACACACAGACAAACACGTACACAGACATCCATGCACACACATGCAGACACACACGCACACACAGAGACATACACACACGCACGCCAGCGCAAACACACACAGACACACGTATATTTATATACAGTGTGCAAAGATACTACAAAGGCACCCTCATGATCTGGTGGAAAATCTAACGAAAAAATAGATTACATTAATTCAGAGCTTTACAGGTATTACTAGATGTCTGACTGAACGAAATTTAAACTTTTCCTAATAAGATGAGAAATCCCTGTGCTCAGCTCTTTCCACGAGTCCATCGCTGAGGCATGGTCAAATTTGAATAATTTCAGAGCCTCCGGCCTCACACACATAGACAATGAAGCAAGGGATTCATCCTGTTACATGGCAGCTAGAATTCCTAACTGAGACTCATGCTGCTCTGTGGTATAATTCTGGGGGTCACAGGTCACCGGGGTTGAAGGAGAACAAGGCCTAGGGTTATTGTTGTGAATGGTGACGATGTGAAGGTCACTTCACATTACAACTGTCTCGACGAGTCTTGCTTTTCCAGTGCGCTAGCTGCCGAGGTCATGTGTTCGAGGACCACTGAGGATTTTACCCTTCCTCCCTTCGTCACATCCACCTCTTTCCCTCCTTCCATCCGAACGACCCCAGTCACTGTGACCCCACACCCACAGAGGCCGGGATTGGGACTCGTAAACCAACCAAAGTCAGGTTCCCAATTGAAATTCGCCCAATGGGAGATGAGCAGGGAGAGGGTACAGACCGGAGCAGAGCTGTCCCCGGCCCCTCTGGAGCGGACCATGCGTCCCAACACCTCCCGGCCGTCCGTGCTGATGTTGCCAGCGGCGCTGATGCCCTTCTCGCCCACCACCCTGCAGTCCAGGACCACCCGGGCCGACGTCTTGCTGATGGCCACGTGAAGCTGTGGGGGACAGGAGGGAGGGACGAAAAGATGAGAGGAGACGGGACAGGGAGATGGGATGTCGCGTCACCCACCAACTCGGTAGGGTTCAACTTGTGAGAACTTTCACACATCTTCACACTGCTACAGTTCCGAGGACACACTGCTCTTTGCTCCAAATATCTGATAAAGATATTTTTATTGTCATTCAACAGTACAGCTAAGTGCACATAAGAAAGAAATGTTGTCCTACTGGCTCCTAGTTCTCTAACTAAAAATAAAAACAAACAGTACTCCTGTGCGGAGTGAATAAAAATAAAGGCAGATAGATACCACATGAAATATAAATATTGCACATAATAAATATGGGTATTGCACATATTAAAAAGACAGCATATAAATACAAATCCCTTTAAGGGACATTGAGGTACATGGAAGGGCTCATCCGTGTTAATGAGCAGCTGTGTCACCTCATCCCGCTCCAAACAGTGGTTTCATCCTAACAGTAGACCAGAAGCCTCCTGGAGACATCACTGTCTGTTTGCTCTGATGTACCGGTCTGCAGTTCCCAATGTTACTCTGTCAGCAGAGAATTACAACCTCATCAAAATCATGTTTCCAGTAATAGGTTTGTCTCCGACACCGCTAACACCACAAGAATAATCCAGAGTTAGACAAAGTTCATATTCCAACGTCAGAATCCATTTCTCTAGTGACGTCTGTGATCCAGTTTTAATGGGTTTTTGGTCTGAAACCCAATTCTCTGTGGTTCAGTGGGTCTGATGGTGTGTGTCTACATGTGTGTAAGTGTGTGTGTGTGTGTGTGTGTGTGTGTGTGCGTGTGTGTGTGTGTGTGTAAAATGTCAGAGGTGCCAGATTCATGCCTCTGCTTCTCTCTTAACTACATAAAACGAGAGGTTTGCATCTTCCCCCCTGTCTAACTTAATGAAACCATTTTTCCACAAGGAAGAACGCCATAAAAATCCTGCACTGTACTATCCACAGTATCGAAACTATAGTGCACTTGACTTTCATAGCTCAAACTTATCAGGTGTTTCTGGTAACACCTCAGGTGCATTTATTTGCATCATCTTTGTGAGACAGAAAGTAACCCTGCAAACTCCCAGAGCTTTTAGTAAAGGCCCTTCTAAAAACTGGGCATCAGCATTTACCTCAATGTATTCCATGTATTCCTGCCTTGATGCCCTAGGCAGGAGAGAAAGGTGAGTGGAGGAGAGGGATTAGCATATTCACCCCAGCTCACCTCCATTAGTGAGGTACAGATGAGTTGAAATTCTGCTATATGGTGCAATAACAATACACAATACACACACACACACACCAGTCTTTTTGTCAAACATACATGACAGAATGAGATGCTTTATTAGTGCAGGGGTTTGTTTAGATTCTGTTATGATAATTTTGTGTGTGTGTGCTTGGTCAGCTCCAGTTTCAGTAGTGAGAGACAGATCAACCTTGGGCTTTGTCTGTCTTCAGCAGCAGTTAGATAGAATATGTTTATCATTACCAGTTACAAGATATTGGACATTATATTCAGCTCACTGCCTCTAACGCACTCCTGAGCTCTGTAGCCCCCCCCCCCCCCCCCCACACACACAAACACACACACAAACACACACTCACACACACACACACACTGACAGCCACACGCACACCTTATGCTAATCTTTGTAGAAAATGCATCTATCGGAGCCCTGCTGGGAAAATTTAAAACTAAATAGCACTCAGAGCTTGGTAGCAATGTTCCCAACATCTGATTTGACTGTTACGCCTGCAGCCTCTGTTCTCATTTTTGAGCCTGAGAGAAATATGGAAAGAACATAAACCGAGTCTCTCAATGTCACTGGGGCCAGGAGTCAGGTTCAACAGTTTGCGCAGTGCATGAACCCCCAACAGCAAAGGGACCAGTCCCACGCTGCATTTGTCCATCCGGCCAGCATTTATCTCTTACCCATCTCTCTTTTTCATTTTTTTGGCCATCAACAGGCCACAAGGAACGAGGGAATTGGCCGGTGGGTGGGGCCCTCTTAGGGGTGCAAACATGTTCCCTTTCCCTTCAGATAACAGCTGGGCTTCCCAGATAGTGTTGCTATCAAAACAGTTCCTGTCCTCTTTTTGTTGATCTTTTCCTTCTCTCCCCCTTTCCCTTCCCCCTTTCCGGCCACAAAGAGCTACAGTAGCATCCGGCATGCACCAGGTCGAGCAGGGATTTACCATATGAAGACACCTAGAGTGATGGGGGGGAAAATACAGCTGGATGTCCTTCTCTCCCAATCGCCCACCCCACCCCACCTACCCCCCCCCCCCCCCCCGCCATTCCCCACAATCCCCTACTTCCAACCCTCCACCCCTACCCCCCCACACCCTACTCCACCCCCTTCTTGCTTGTCATCTCGTGTGATGGAAGAGAGGGCTGAGCGCCTCCACAGCAGAGCGTGCACACGCACCACGCAGACGGTGGTGGGGGGGATGTATTAGCATTCCTTCACAACAGCCGAGCGGCTCAACGAGAGGGGAGAGACAAAGCGTGATGGACGGGCTCTCACAGCCCTTCAGGCAGCTGCAAGCTCAGGGAGAGGGAGTGGAGAGAGGGAGGGAGGGAGGGAGGGAGGGAGGGAGGGAGGGAGGGAGGGAGGGAGGGAGGGAGGGAGGGAGGGAGGGAGGGAGGGAGGGAGGGGAGGGCGAGAAGACGACCGAGGTGATGGGTTTTCTTCATTTCCTTCTCAAAAGTTAGATTTTCGGGACGCTCTCTCACCGAGAGCTAGACACTAGTAGCATGATCGGCTTGATGCTTGAGGACTTGGGAGAGAAGGATTGAAGAGAGGTGGAGGAGAGGTGGAGGAGAAGCGGAGGAGAGATTAGAAAAAAGAGTGTGGCGGAGAGACCAGACCTTGTGGAAACTGCCGTGGAAGATCTTCTTGATCTCAGGACCCTCGAATGTCACAGTCTGGAAGTCTCCCTTGTAGTCGTAGTTGAAGAACGTGAGAGTCTTTCCTCCATCTGCAGCAAGAAACCAGCGCTGGTTTTAACATCTCCACATGAAAAGTCTTGTTCCAAAGACCTATTAGTACATAACAGTACTTAATTTCTAAAATGTCCCTTCAAAACAGCAATTCCTGAGAGCTTTTGTTGATCTTGAGGCCTTCAAGAGCATGCAGTCTGTCATGGCAGGAAGTGACTGGCATCTAACTTCCTGTTTGACTCAGGAAGTGAAGGGGTGGAGGGAGGAATGCTGTACGTACTGTCCAGGAGGAGGCCCACGAGCGGCTTGTTGTTTTTGTTTAGGATCTCCCACAATGCAAAGGGCTCCTGTGGGGTTTCAGGGAGGAGGCGGAGCATCATGGATATGGTGTAGTCGGACGGCAGACCCTCAGGGTGCAGGTACCTGACACACACAGACAGGAAGTGTTGTTAGGTGCCTGATACAGTAGTACAGTGAAGTAATGTTGTGATGCTACGGGCAAATTCATGGTGAGCTGCTTTCAAGAGACTTTTTATCAAAGGAAGGTTCCACCCCCAAACTTAATTTGTTAAAGTTCTTCTTCAGTGCCTTCATTTGTGTACGAGCATTTCACAATGTCGGGGCACTCAGCAGGTTCTATTCCTACAGCACCAACACCATTATCGACACCATTTGCTGGTGGTCTAGACACAAAGCTCATGAGACGGCAGCCTCCGTGCTAACACGTGTCTTTTTTGACTGGACCTCAATCGTTAAAGGGGCTGAAACTCTCCACTGTAAAAACACTCACCCTTCTCAACATGTGAAAGCGGGCCTTGGTTCAATATTATCTCGAGTGGGAACACAAGTACGTCCGTCAACACAGGGAATAGGCCTGACGCCGCACACACCCCAGCATCCAGTACCCTCTGCCCGCCCACCACTATTTCACATCTGGTTAACCAGGCCCCAGGCCTCTCCTGATCATTGTTGTTGGCGAGGACCGTGGATTTTTGGAAAGACCTTGAGCCTTGAGTTTAGATTCTGGCTCCTGACTCAAAGAGTTCTGCTGTTTGTTTCCAGCTAGTCTACTCGCTCCTGCTCCTCCCTAGACTCTTTGAAGCCTATGTATCTCAGAGTGAGACACAGACACAATGTCCAGGCTCTTGAGGGCTGTTTTAGGCCCACAGCAGTTACATGTCGAGGATAATAAATACTCCTAAAAATAGAAAAAGGAAATGTTCTGGCCAACAATAATGAAAGTGATCAAATTAAATTGATATACATCATGAAATTATGTCAATATGTGAGCTCAAATTCAAGATATATTTTCAAGGTGTTGGCAACAGTAAATGGAGGCTGGTATAAGTGAGTGTTGTGTTTAATTAAGAGAGAAAAAGAGAGTCAAAAAGGGAGCTGCTTTGTGAGTTGGAGTAGATGGAGTAGAGACTGGCTGGGTTAGAAGAATGGGAACATTCTTTGCAGGTAAAATAAGACACCTACGTTGACGGTAACAAGATAGTTCTGATGTGCTTTGTGTGTCGTTAACAAGATCTTGCAGTTAGTGATCTTACCCCTGACTAAATGAGAGAGTGTCTGGATGGCCAAGAGGGAAGATGGTTACTAATTATCGGCAGTCATTAAGGACCTTATTGGTGGGAAGAAGGGAAGGATGGAGGTTTTTTAGACAGTCAAAGGCTTCTTGTTGGGTCGAGAGAGAGGGAGAGCAGGGGCCTACTTGGTCGGCTGGGATACGAGGGCGTCGCCATGCAGCCTGTAGCAGGGGAAGGTGTTGAAGGAGCCAGGCTCCAGAGACACTCCGGCCACACTGCTGTACTCCTTCTCAACCAGGTTGAACTTCTCCATCATCCTGAAGCCTGGGGTACAGGAAACACATCTGATTTACCCTCCTCGTCTTCTTCCTCTTCGTCCTCATCACTATCTTCATCGCTCTCCTCCTGCTCATCATCATCAATATCCTCATCATCATCACCATCAATATCTTTGTCCTACTCTTCATCATGATCATCATCATAGATATCCTTATATCCTCATCCTCAACATCAGCCCTACTATCATTATCATCATTGTCGTCATCATCATTCGCATCATTATAATATCTACATTGTAATAACATTACCACTGTCACCGACACACAATTTGAAATGATTAGACACCCAATTACTACCAAGCAGTGCCATTTTCCATTGCATTGTGGTATCGTCCACACATCTCACCTGCCACAGTGTTTCCACTCATCAGGACAGAGGGACAAGCTGCGACACAAACAGAAAACACAAACGTCTCACCACGGACAGACAGTCTTGTACATCAGTGTATTGTGAGCAATATGTTTTTAAGCATCCTTTATATTAAATTAAGAGGCCAATACATGGAATGCGATGCATTCTGGGACAGTGAGGACACAGTTGGACTGAGAGAATGTTGTCCTTACTTGCGGTGGCGGCCTCACAGACAAAGGTGATGAGCTGCTCCTCAATCTTTTTGACGGCGTCCAGATCGTCGACAAAGAAGACGTGTCTCTCGCTGGGCTTGCTGGCGATGTTCACCAGTTCTCCGTAGTCCGCGTCCGCAAAGCCAATGGCGAAGATGATGTGTCCTGCAGAGCCATGAGCACCCGTTTTAAAAGACCCAGATAAACATGTTTTTGTTATTTGTCTTTTTTCTTGATAGGTTATTTCAGAAATGTATGAATCTTGAGGTGAATTTTCAGCTCTGCGTTCCAGCAGTATGCCTAGGTTTGGTTTCAGGAGCCAAACGAATGATGTGGATACACAGGAAGTACTATTCCATCGCTATGGCGGTACCCACCCTCGGTCTGCATCTCCTTGGAGACCTTGTTGACGTCGTCCTGGGACCGTCCGTCCGTCAGCACCACGAGCACCTTGGGGACTCCTCTCCTGGACCCCCCCACCTCAGTGAAGATGGCCTCCTTCACGTGCTTGATGGCACGGCCTGGAAGGGCCCAGGGGGGAAGGGGGGGGGGAGTCAGGTGGGGAATGGCGGAGGGAGGGAGGGCAAGAGTAGAGAATAGAGGAGGCATGGTGAAAGATTTGGAAAGTCAGAGAGAATACAATTGTTAGACCGGTGAGCTAAAGCCCAGTCACTAACCTGGGGGGACACATTATTTCATTTCACAAAAGGTTTTGCTTCACTAAATGGCTCACAAGAGGCTGTGACAAACCAGCGCTTGTTTACAGATTTCTGCTCCTGATAAACACCCATCTAAAATGCTTCTACGGAGATTAATCGAGTGTGACATAGAAACACGAATAGAGAGCAGCAGCAGCCAGACTTATCAGATGCCTGGATTGTGACCAGGTGGACAGAACAGTCCGCAGGGGGTCTCTGGAGACCCTCCTCTCGGCAGAGTGCACCCAAAAACTGGGCCCCAAACACATGATCTGTGGGCCTGTCAGAAGAGGAACATTAAGAGAGCCGCACTGCTTATGTTCAGCCAGCACGAGTACTATCTCTGTAACTGCCCAGTTTACAGCCTAAAGCAGCTCTGAACAACCTCCAAGGGCCTTCCTCTGAATAATATATGTGACTGCAGGGCCCTGTACGGCTTGGGAGGGGTGACAGGGGGAGTAAGGGGCGGGGGGGGGGGGAGCATCACGGAGGCCTTTCAACAATTGGAATATCAATTCTAATCTGAGGGGAGCTGAGGGGGTCCGGCTGGCTGCCTGCTGCTGGTGTCTGACTCTCCCTCACTACCTCTGAGCTATCTTTCTCTTCATCTGTCCATCTTTCTCGTTCTCGCTCTCTTTTTCTACGGTTTTCTTTCCCTATCTCTCTCTCTCTCTGTCTCTCTCTCTCTCTTTTTCTTTGACTTTCTCAATCAGTCTCTCTTTCAGTCTCTTCTCTACTTCCACTCCTGTTCTACTACACTGCTCCTGTCAGAGAAGAAGACTAATGACAGGCGCAGGGTGGTAAACATCAGTCTCCACAAGTCTGAAACTGTCTGACTTATATCTGTTTCAATACATTGTTATATTAAACAGGGTCAAATTGGAAATATAAAACCCTACCAGGCGTGAAGAGGGAAAGTGGCCCTGAAGAGAGAGAAGAGTTGTTCCTGCCTAGTTTTGGCAGATAGAGGGGTCCTGGGCTCAACACTACACCATCAATCAAGTGTCCCTCCTAGTCAAGCGTGTGAAAATGTATTGCTTCTATAAATGCTAAGGACTGTACCTAAAGGTTTAGTCTGGGCACATTTTGATGTTAACAAGTTTTGCAAGAAGAATCCAAACTCATGTAGGAGGTTGATGGAGGAGACAATGGTATAAACACAGCACCAAGGATATTTCCATCCTAGGGGCTGGGCTACAAAGACATGGTATTAATGAGTATTTTGGAGAGGAAGACTGGCCATTGCTCACACATTTGGTGTGAGAAAAAAGGTAAATTAGGAAGTAAACCTTCTGTGGCATTGCTTGTGATTGGCCTATCCATTTGATTTGAAGTAACAGACAGCCTACTAAACACCTGTGTTCATGCAGTTTTACGAAAAAATGTGTTGCTCACACAAACGCAGCTCCCCCAGTCTGCAGCCTAGTATAACAATAGGGAAAACTTCAGCTCCAAACATTGAAACCCCCTTGTTGTGATTGTCGTGTACGGTTAGCTGGGGTTCATGTGGATTGTAATTGGTACAGTTCTCAGGGTTTGACTGAGATCCAACAGGTTGAATTGGGTTTGAGTGATGCTTTAGCCAGTATGCACTTCATAGGATAGGGAGAGAAACTATGGGATTGTGGGTAGCGTGTGGGATTGTTCAGAAGTGTAGTGTTCAGGACCTTAAGAAACAATAATGTTTATTTCCTGTTAGTCCTCCACTCTCCCGGTGGAAGAAGGAAGCAGGTGTTTGGAAGATCTATCAGAACATTCAGTATGTCGTCAAAGTGGTCTGTTACAACACCAGGTCGGAGGGTTATACAAATTCACTCAGCAAATGTCCAAAACTTTCCCTGAAAAATCTAGTCCAAAATATTTCACTCTAATATCTACAAAAAAGCTATCAGCCTCTTTAAAATGAGGACATCATAAAGAATGACCATCTCAGCCAGAGAGAAAAATACATGACAAAAATGAATTTCTTTTGAGACATCAAAGGGCTGTGTGAAGAATAAACCGTGAAATCCCATCTTTCCACTCTTTAGGAACAGGGAGCAAGTTGGCTGCCAGCTAACTCAAATAGTCAGTCTTGTTAACAAAGTGAGCACCTGTTTCCACCTCCAAACACAACAGGGGGCAGGGGGAGGCAGAGGGAAGCAGGGGGAAGAAGAGGGAAGCAGGGGGAGGCAAAGGGAAGGCAGGGAGAGGCAGAGAGAAGCAGGGGGAGGCAGAGAGAAGCAGGGGGAGGCAGAGAGAAGCAGGTGGAGGCAGGGGGAAGCAGGGGGAGGCAGAGAGAAGCAGGGGGAGGCAGAGGGAAGCAGGGGGAGGCAGAGAGAAGCAGGTGGAGGCAGAGGGAAGCAGGGGGAAGCAGAGGGAAGCAGGGGGAGGCAGAGGGAAGCAGGGGGAGGCAGAGGGAAGCAGGGGGAGGCAGAGAGAAGCAGGGGGAGGCAGAGGGAACCAGGGGGAGGCAGAGGGAAGCCGGGGGAGGCAGAGGGAAGCAGGGGGAGGAAGAGGGAAGCAGGGGGAGGCAGAGGGAAGCAGGGGGAGGAAGAGGGAAGCAGGGGGAGGAAGAGGGAAGCAGGGGGAGGAAGAGGGAAGCAGGGGGAGGAAGAGGGAAGCAGGGGGAGGCAGAGGGAAGCAGGGGGAGGCAGAGGGAAGGCAGGCTAACTGTGAGGGCTAGACGAGCTAGAATGAAGTCGGCGGTCAACAAATATATTCATACACTGTATTCAAAATATCTGTGTCTCAAGAATTATCATAGCTGGAGACAGAAAAATACCGGATCTGAACATCTCGGCATTTGAGTCAAGAGAGTCCAGTCTAAAGCATCAGCTATATTAGCTGAACATGTTGTACATTGTGGACATAGCTCGCCCATGGGCCTGTGCTGTACTGCTCACCTGTCTTTGTGTTTCCTCCCTTGTATGCTATCCTCTGGATGGCCTCCAGCAAAGTCTCTTTGTTGTTGTAAGAGTTGAGTTGGAACTCCGTTCTTGCGTCGTCACTGAACTGGGCAATGGCCACCTGGGGGGTACAGTGATGGGAGTGAGGATGAGGGCTAGCACTGTGAAATAGTTATCTAAATATATAAACCATCATCACTGCCAAAAATAAAAATCTGTGTTTATCTCCAGACTGTCTGTATTCACTGTAATCACAGGGCCAGGTAACAGTTATTGCTTTACAGCTCGCACCCACTCCTCATAGCTGCTTTACTGTACATTTATATGTGGCACAACTGGATCAAATTGAGTTAACATAACACGCTCTAATATGCTTAAAGGCTCACCTGGGTGCCGTCTGGACCAATCAGATCGAGCGCTCCCATGGTGCTGTAGAGAAAGCGAATGATCTTCTGGAAGTTGTCGTCGCCGATGCTCCAGGACCCGTCCACCAGGAAAACCAGGTCAGCCTTGGCTTCCTTGCAAACTGACAAGGCAAACAGGCGCACATGTACTGTTTACATTGGCCTCAAACACTGACAGCCAGGAAGGGACACATGTAGTGCATTTGTTAGCCTCACACACTGACAGTGATATATCACCCTTACACACACACACACACACACACACACACACACACACAGACACACACAGACCACCTTTCACTTTTCAGATAAGCGCCCTGGTACAAAACAGGCCCAAATCCCAAGAGTTGAGTCTGGAGGGCTACAGTGTTGAGTCTGGAGGGCATGTGTTAGACGGTTCAGCTGCAGGTCAGTAGAGGATAGAGAGCCGCTCCAGCAAACCAGACCACAACTGCACACCCGCGCTGTGTCAACACAGCACCCGGAGGGTTGGAGCTGCATGGCGAATGGTTGATGAGATTGATGGGCTGTTCTCCAAGAGGAACAAGACGTGTTTCTCTAAGTCATATTTCCAGCTCCCCCCCCAAAAAATAAAAAAAGGTTGTTTAAAAAAAGCGACCTCAGCCATGAGATGATCTGATTATGTGGTTCAATTTGGTGGTAGCTGAGACATATTTACAGCCCCTCGTGATATGCAACCCAGAAAACCAGAAAGGGAAAGGTTAGCTGTCAGGAGCGCTTTGGTGTGGCTTTGACAAAGGTCAGAGAACATAGAAAGCAGCTGGACACACACACACACACGTCCACACGCACACACACACACACACACTCTCTTACCTTCTTTAGCTGCTGGGATGGTTGCAGGCGGCGGCGTGGTGGGGGGTTCCGTGGGGGGCTGGGTGGGAGCAGGGACTAGACATAGATACAACAGGAACATAAATCATGATGACAGACGCAGGCCCCATGCGCATAAGCTCACACAGGACCAGTCGTGCGGCATCTCTCGTTCTCAAACAGACGCACGTATGCACACACACACAAACACACACATCGCTTTCCCTGATAAGAGGCGTGTATTGCTCCCGTGAGAGATGGTAGAGAAAATCCTATTTCTAGCCGCAGCACTCCAAGGCAGACAGACCTATCTATCCATCTCTTTATCTGTAAGCCAGTCACAGAGAAAGCTGTTCTTGTCCCTGAAGCAGGAGCTTTCTCCACATCATCTGCTAACCAATGGGCTGCATCATTAGCCTGTTATTATACCTGCTAAGTGACATTGAAGCTGGAGGGAGAGGAGAGATGAAAGAAGAGAAGAATAGGAAGTGTAGTGTGCAGTATACAGCTGGAGTATATATAGAGTGTGGTATGCACTGTGTAGTATACAGGTAGAGTATATACACAGAGTGTGGTGTGCAGTATACAGGTAGAGTATATATAGAGTGTGGTGTGCAGTATTTAACCAGTCTGCTCCGTACGTGTGGTGTCGCTGGTCATGACCCCAGGTCCCTCCATGTCCTGGAGCTGGGTGTAAATTTGGATCTGGTATTGGCTGTTGGGAAACAGGTCATAGAAACACTGCCTGGAGGCTCCGCCCCCAACACTGACTTCTTGTTTCTGTCCATCTGAAAAGCAAAATATATATATTATTTTATCATCAATTATCTCATTGCTGTACTGTTGAAGCATAATGTAATAAATGATCCAAAAAGCACATTTTTCTTTGATCAATGTTAGATGGGGGAAGAGGGGAGGAGAAGAGTTGGGGATGGAGGGCTGTGCTTGACATTTTAATGGTTCATAATCAAGAACAGCTGTATAAGGAGGGATAGGGAGAAGGGAGGCAGAGTTGTGTGGATTAGCGTCAACAGTGTCATCACACGAGTCGATGACAGAACTAATGTTATCCATTAGTCAGCTATAATTAGCCATCTGGTTCTCACAAGGTGTCTTTCTGGCTAGATTAATGATAAAGTACCAGCCAATGGGGACTAGACCCTAGAGGAGCTGCATTGATTTAACACCATTACAAATTACCAATTCAGCCAGACAGCCAGTCAGGCAGCAAGTCTGATAGTCAGCCAGACAGTCAGTCAGTCAGGACAACAAAATGAGTAGTCTGGAAATCTGCCTCCCCTGCTACTGAATCTTAATTCCTTAATCTCCCCTGAGGGATCACCTTCCAGAGTATGACAGACAGGCTGCATAGCAAGCAGGGAGATAGGCAGGTAGGCTACCAAGCAGGTAGGCTGGTAAACAGATAGAAAGACAAGCTGTAGGCGGGTAAACAGGTAGACAGACAGGCAGGTAGGCTGGTAAACAGGTAGAAAGACAGGTATGCAGGCAGAGGCAGCTTAGTCCTGTATCTCTTCTTTCTCTGTATCAAAACCATTCAGCAAACACTTTCTTCATGTCTCCATCTGGTTGTAGTCTATGTTCCTCTATACAGAAATTAGTTTTGATAGGACTACCAGGAATAGGATACTTATGGAAAAGGGGAAAAGCGTTTCCTTCTTTTGTCCATGGAAGTGCAAAAATAGGGAATTTAAAAAATAATTTGATATTGGGAACAGATCGTGACGGTCATTTCGTATGTCCCGGCATCCCATACATGTTAAGATTTATGAGTCTGGCTTCTCATTTACAATCAAAGTCACCGTGAACCACAGAAATTCTAATCCAATAAACCTGCTGAATGTAATCTGGACCCAGACTGCTCAGTAGGGTAGGAACAGTGGGAGAGGACGTTTTCTGGAAAACATTCAAAGTCTTGTTGGAAAATTAACTGCCGTCGCCAAACCACCTCAACACATTGCTTCAAATCAAGCTGTAAAACGGCACGGAAAAGGATTCTTTCTAAGCCATGCTGCTATTCGACGTGGTTTTACAATGAACTCAAATGTTCTGGCTGGAATAAAATAATAAGATCATGGTTAACCTGTGCAATTCTTAAAAATATATTTGAATGATTACCTAGCAAACATAAGCACAGTACAAAAACACGCCAGTCAGCCAGTCAGCCAGCGGCTCTAATAGCCAGTCAGCCCAGCCAAGAATCACCTAGAAAACAGGTGCACGCACAAAAGTGAATTAGCCATGAGTGCTAATTGAATTATGGTGTGCCCATATGGGTTGCCAACAGGATGCCTATGATAATAAGACAATGGTCAGTAAATGTAACAGTTACTGCTTGGTTTATTCCCAACACTACGTGATCAATGACCACGCTCAGACACGTGGGAATTTAGAGTCGGGTTCTGTTTTTAATATCGGAGCTTATCTCAGATCTCCTGAGCCGAGCGCTGCTGATCCGGCCTGCCTCACGCCGGGAGAGACAGAGGGCTGTGGAGAATGGGGGGTGTTGGAGGATAAGCCCGTGTGTGGTGTCCGTGAGAAGAAAATTGTGCAAGGTCATCAAAGACGAGCAGGAGAAAAGAGAGGATGTCTAGGACAAAGTGATGTGGAGGGGTGTAGGAGTGCTGTCAGAGCATGTTGGCCAGGCCAAGATAAGGACACAGGAACTATACTGACATCTTGGTTTCTCCCTTGTGTCACTATAACAAGTTGGTTACACCATGTTATGGGTGAGTGTGTGGATGTGTGTGTGTGTGTGGGGGGGGGTTGCAGAATGAGCACTAAATGAACATATTACAACAGTGTTACAATGTTGTAATAAATCATACATTTATGGTATGTTCTGGAGGAATCAGGATTCGGAGGGTACTCACTGAGTGGGGACTCAATCACCACCCTGTAGAGAGACGCCTGGCGATGGGGCTGCCACTGGACACACAGACTGGTGGAGCGCACCTGGTAGGTACTCAGACCAGACACCCCCAAAGGCACTGGAGAGGGAGGGAGGGAGGGACAGTGTACAAGTGAGTAATATTGAGGGAGAGAAAACAGAATTCCAGTGGAAGCATTTTGTTGATGGCCCTGACATAGCCGACTAGACGGTTTCCTAAATACACAATTCATCACAGTAAGCATTAAACATGTAATTTAATTAGCTACCACAGCATAATATGAATGAATTACGGAGCCATGTCTGTTTGTCCATGATAAATGGAGGAGTGTTTATGGCTGAGCCCTGGCCAATGTGTCATCGTCACTAAGCAGAGGCTATGAATCACCGATGATTAACCTGCAGCTGACAGTCTGATTGAGAGCAGTCGAGTTCAGCTCGCATCGCTATCTTAGAAAAGTAGCAAGTGAAAGCAAACCAACATTGTTATGATGGCTCGACTGGACAAAACAGTAATAGAACAAAAGGCGTGACATTGAAGGAGTCGCCACAGAGGATTTGAAACACAAAAAACCACACATCACAGGACTCTCAAGTCTCACGCATTCGCAGTGAGACTCACACATTTCACATTTTATAGCAGTTAGATGACTTACAGTAACACCTTCTTAACTTAATTTGTCGGGTAACCGGTTTCATATATGATTTCTACATAGTATTACGTTGTGTATGAGCATATAAGCCATATATGAAGATTTTATGGGTAGACATTTACATGATTTCATACATATGCAATTTACAAAATTGCTCCCATTTATAATAGGTTTCATATATAACTTATACATATATGCCTTATATATTCCGTATGTGACTCTAAAGGCATGTCTCATTCACATGGCTGTGAATAGAATCTCTTTCATGATGACCGAGAAAATCAGGAGAAACATATGTCAGTAGGATTATCTCTATACTGTATGAATAATGCATAGAACACATCACTTCTTTATGCAAGCCCTAGTACAGTAATAAGCTGTATGTATGCATGGACGGCTTCTGACTGCTTCAGAACCCTGATATAGAGAAATATAAAATAGTGTATTGTTCCTTTAGTTATTAAAAGGTCCAATTAAAATTTTCATTAAATATTGATGTGACTTACCGCGAATATGCTGATATAATTGTAAAAGGATATGTGAACTATGGTAGAGGTGAAAGTAAGAAAGTATTTCTTAGAGCTTGGTGTCGTAACCTAAAGTTCAGTGCTGTGTAAATGGGATGGCTTGGGCCTTATTGGGAATAATTATCTATCCAACACATGGGAGACGGTATTGTGGTTTATGACCATCTGGATACAGTATAGTGTGAATGTGTGTGAGCGTGTGTGAGCGTGAGTGAGTGAGTGATGAGTATGAGAGAGAGAGAGAGAGAGAGAGAGAGAGAGAGAGAGAGAGAGAGAGAGAGAGAGAGAGAGAGAGAGCGAGAGAGAGAGAGAGAGAGAGAGAGAGAGAGAGAGGCAGGGAGGCAAAGATATTGAGAGTGTGTGTGTGGTCAGGGCCACACCCACCCCCCCTCCACACACACACACAATTTTGGGGGGTAGATTTGCCAATCAAAAGGGCCCCATATACATTGTTTAGGGCCCCCAAAACCCTAGGGCCGGCCATGTGTGTGATTGTGTGTTAGTGTGTGTCTGTCCACGTCTGTTTGTGTGGTTATGTGTGTGAGTGTGTGTCTGTCCACGTCTGTGTGTGTGGTTGTGTGTGTGAGTGTGTGTCTGTCCACGTCTGTGTGTGTGGTTGCGTGTGTGATAGCCTAATCCTAAATAACAACACTTAAAACACTCTCTTAACTTGGTCATACAGTAGAATACAGACCAATGCAGATGTTCTGCACAAAGATTCTACAAGCCAGGAATTGTATTATTTTTTACGAGAGAAGCTTAAAGGAATGTTCTGGGTTGTGTTGCACCTGCTAGTATAAAATTCATATGCACAAAGGATGTTATTTCCATGGCAATGTCGGAATATAAATGTTTTCCTTAGTCTGTCGGGGGAGCAATTACTTCAAGGAAAACAAGTCAGATTGTTTTTAGAAAGTTTGCTCCAGGCAAATATATAATTCCCAGAAGCATTTAACTGATTTCACTTTAATAACCTACATGAAATGTACTTACAGCCCTAGACCCAGATACTTACATGTCTTGCCTATGGTAGAGAGGGGTTCACTTGAGCCGGTGGTGTAGGAAGCGATGACCTTGATGCTGTACTCTGTATCAGTCTGCAGGTTCAGGAGCAGCAATGTGTTCACATCTTCACCCACAGAAGTCTCAAGAGCTGACCCTGGGACTGGACAAGAAACACACATCCACTGTTTGTTTCAACGACTGTATGCATTTACTGCAACTCATTATGCAGGACAAAGCAGACAGCACAGATTGATGGTCTATCCAACTGATTGAAGTAATGATGTCACCATAAGGTATTTAAGCAGATTAGCAAGACAGACAAATAATCATGCATTAACACACACACACACACAAATACACAGCAACAAAAACAGTATTAATGTTTCTAGGTCATGAACCACAATACTCTAATTCCTTTCATTGGGTGAGACCGAAATAAAATGTGAAAAAGTGCAAGTTATCTCATACACACACACGCACACACACACACACAATGTGCTCAGGACGCAGGGACATTGTGTTGGGGTGGTAGGGAGAGAGAGGAATGGAGCCTTCACCATGAGAGCCATCTAATCTGGCGCTGGTGAGAGATCACTCTGCTTCCTGTCCTGTGTGTTTTAGCAGCCTGTAACTCTAGGCAGAGGGCCTGGCCTGCTCAACCACACAGCCATTTACACAGCTTCTAATGGAGAACAGAGGGCCAACGTGAACTCCATAACAGTGGGATATCTTTTCCCAATTTGTTCTACAAACAAATCAAGCCTTTCTGTTTATATAGCCGTTGGAAACTGCAGACAGGGTAATGGTGTTAGGTCTACTTCTGTCTGGCAGTCATGGAAATATACACGCTGAAAACTTCATCTTGTTAAAGGACACTCCAAGATGTTAGGGAGTGGTGTGTGTGTGTGTGTGTATGTGTGTGTGTGTCAGTGCATGTGGGATATATCTGAGATAAAGGTGGAAACTGTATACAGTACATTAGCATTAATGTGAACAGCATGCCTGTCCATTTCAGACAAATTATACAGAATATAGGAAAGTGTCGATTTGGTTCTGGTGCAGATTTGTGTCTGTTTGTGTGTGTACTGTATGTTTGTGTGCGTGTATGTTTTGTGCGGTGCATTTGCCTGAAGTGGGAAGGTCCCAGGTTTGTTGTAGCAGGTATCTGAGACGTGTGTGTGCATGCGTGCCTGCGTATGTGTGCGTATGCGTTTGTGTGTGTGTGTGTACCTGAGGTGGGCTGGTAGACTATCCTGTAGCCCATGGCGGGGAAGGGGGGAGCATCCCAGGTGACACGGAAGCGATTGTACCACTGGTCGGACACCCTGAGGTTGCTGGGAGCTGAGAGGGGCACTAAGATCAGATAGAGTAAATGTTAATGTTAGTGATTACTTGTTTATATCAGCCTACATAAGTTCATACATGGAAGACATTAGGTTAAGACTTCCATCCAACCAAAGTGTAGCAATTTTATCTGGTATAGATGGTCCTAGTGGGAATTGAACCCACAACTGTCAAGTTTCAATCATGATACTTAACCAAGAAAAGCAGAAAGGGACCTACAGAGAACTTAACTGGATGATATCCGCCAGCACTGGTTTTTAATAGGCTTATGGTCTACAGCTCAAAGGGATGCATATACCACAGGCTTGAAATGAGCAAAGACAGCCGTAAAACTGAGGTATGGATGTCATCTGTGTGTTTGCTTTTCATGTGATTCATGAACTGCTGGCGTTTTACAGGGACAGGGGTGGGTATTTACAATGGAATCGTTCTGAAGGGGATTGCATTTTCCCCTTAGATGCTGGCTTTTATTTACTTTAACACTTCAAAACTGAATGGTAAGGAAGACATGATACCGACTAATCATAAGAAATAACTCATGAAATCTAATAAAAACACATATTTGAGGGCTTCGCACTGGAACTATCCAGCGTATGACTGCCTTTCATAACTGTTAATAGATGGTCCCAATGTGAATCAAACCCAGAAAGATCCAATTTCACTCATCATACTAAACCAAGGGTAGCCAAAAGCGACCCACAGAGACCTCATAAACCTGATGTTATGTGCAGGCTAGCCTACATATGCTGCTGTTGACATTTTCCACTCTCGGATTGTTCACACCGGTCATGACATTTTTGCTCGTCAAGCTGATCAGACGGGTTCTAATGGCCTCTTGCTGCCATTGGCCATGACTGTAAGGACTGATGAGCCAGCAGTGAGTGGGAGGGAGGGGAGTGTACTCACACGTGGATCCCACAGACGACACGCTGACGCCCGACTCTCCGCCTGGGTAGACGGGGGTCAGCGTCACCAAGTACTTGGTGTCTGACAGCAGGGGTTGGAGCAGGGTTCTCCTCTGCTGGCCTGGAACCACAATCTGGAAGGAGGGAGCCAAACGGGACACGTGAGTGTGTGTGTGCGCATGTTTTTTTTGGGGGGGAGGGAGGGGGCGTTGTGCGTTTGCTTGCTAGAGAGACAGTGTGTGCCCATGGGAGAGAGACACAGAAGGAGAGACAGAGAGTGACAAACTGGAAGGATTCTGTCACACAGGGGAATGGTGAGGAACAGTGTCTAAGGGTGCCATCCCAGTCCTAACCTGTCCTGCCAGACCCTGTGATGCACTGTCCTGCCATTCATCTCCTGTTACATTTAGTCATTTCGTCTTAAAGGAGCTGTCCACTGGAGCTGTGGTGCTGAACCCTGCCTGACAGCCAGTTGTCTGAACAACAACCCAGTTTTCTCTCAGGAATACGTCCTCACAAGACTTCAATCTACAGTATTGACAATGGATTGCTTTACAGCGTGTGTGTGAGTGTGTGTGGCCTAGTATGTGTGTGCACGATTGAATGTGTGCCTCTCTGTGTGTGTGTGTGTGTGTGTGTGTGTGTGTGTGTTTGTTTGTTTGTATGTATGTGAGTGTGTTTGTTTGTGTGTGTGTGTGTGTGTGTGCTTCCCTTTTCTCAGTGAACTAAATGGTTCTTGAAAAGATAATGGAATGTCCTATCCCTCCCTCTTGCACAGCTCCAGCCAGAGACAGGTCAGACTCCAGCTGGAAATTAAAACTGGTTAGAGAAAGAGAGAACAAGAGACTGAGAGAAAGAGAGAGGAAGAGAATGAGGGAGAGACAGAGAAACAGGCAGAGAGAACGAGAGAACGAGAGAATGAGAGACAGATAGAGAGGAGGGAGAGAGAAAGTAAAAGTAATAGATCTTAAAATCAGAGTCACTCAAGGCTACTGGGCACAAGGGTTCTGTGAAGATTGAAGGAGGAGGAAGAGAAGGAGAGAGATGGTCAGGAGGGTAAAGGACGAGACCTGAATTTCTTTTCTCGTTTGCCCAAATGACCTATTTGTTAAAGTTAATCTACCAAACAGGCTCCAAATGAATGTTTATAGATTCAAACAGATAATTACTCACATTGGTGGATTCCTCTTCTACAGTGTTGCTATCAACCGTTAACTAGACATTCAGGTCTAGTTATAGTCAGATTTCTACATGTACTTTCCTTTGTTCACAATTCACTATTTAGACAATAATTGTTACAGCATTACTGTATTAAGGACGAGCACAAACTAGGTGTTTCATGATATATGTGATGTTTGACCAGTTGACCAATGTACTGTGGCTACAGTGTTGTGCAATAGCTTTGTGCTGTGAAAACCTTTCCAGTGCATTGGTACAGTAGAATTTATACTGGCCATTTCAATTAAAATCCTTCACAAACTTTTACTTACATAAAACATTCCTTCCTGTCTTTAATAAGTATGGAGAGCTGCCAGGTTTACCTGTTCTACAGACTCCTACAGACCCCTCAGTTAAACAGGAACAGTCTACATCCACATTCACAGGCCCCTCAGTCTGTCAGACAAGGACAGTCTACCTCCTCCATACTCACAGCCTCCTCAGCGCGGTCGCCCCTGAGGCTGGTATAGGTGACCCTGTACTGGTCCACCAATGGGTCCTCCAGCTCCCAGGATGCCTCTAGGCTGTTGGTGGTTTCGTCGCTGATCTGCAGGTTCCTCACACCCAGACGCACAACTAGACCAGACACAAAGAAACACATATGTAGAGTATCACATATATGCAGCATATCATGCAGAATAGATAAGGTCATGGAGTGGACCCAACAGGAAGCACATCACTTAAATATGAGGTGTGGTTTCCCTTCATTTTGTTATCCCAAAAATCATGAAATAGTTCCAAAATTGCAACAAAAATGTTCAAGCCAGTAGCTTTTATTATCTCAACAGAAATAGGTTTAAAGAAGTCAAACAGCGTTTACTCGGTGTGGAACTCTGCGCAACAGAGAACAGATGGAGACCCAGCGAAGCAAATGGAGGGTGGGGAGGGAGTCGTGGGAAAACACAGAGCCTTTCCATAAACCAATCAGTCGTCATTCTTTTTTACAAAAATTGGGGCCTTAATTACCTGTGGTTGTGGTAGCAACCGTAGTCGTCCTGGCGACTGGGAAAACAGTCACATAAAAGGGAAAATTCAATAGAAGTTGAGTATAATACAATAACAGCAATTTAAATGACTGTTTCCATTTGTCAAGTTAGTGTCCAAGGTACAAAAACAATATCTGACTTTGTAGTGAAGAAAACATAAAAAATCTAAATGAAAGACTAATACAACTGGTCTGGTTTCTTCTCGAAGGAAAGTGTGTATGGTCTTACGTGTGGTCTCTAATACAGACGCAGTGTCACTCTCAGACTTGTCCTGGAAGATGGCAGTTAGCATGGCTTCATATTCTGTGAAGGGGCTCAGTCCAGTCAGACCGTAGGAGGCTGTATTGCCATTCAACACAACCTGGAGAGACAGAATCTTCCTGTTGGATATACTGTACTTTAAAGGCATTATGAATGTTTGAGTACATACAGGATAGGCCTGTTAACATAAAACGTCAACGTGTGTTTGTGAGTTGTGAAATGCTCACTGTTCACTGAAATGTTCTTGGTCTGGATGGCAGAACCTTCCAGTCCTGCTCTCTCTCTCTCTCTCTCTCTCTCTCTCTCTCTCTCTCTCTCTCTCTCTCTCTCTCTCTCTCTCTCTTTCCCTCTCTCTCTCTCTCTCTCTCTCTCTTTCAATTCAATACAATTTCAGTTGCTTCATTGGCATGTTACGTAATAGTATGCATATACTATTATACTATATACAGTGCCCTCCAAAAGTATTGGAACAGTGAGGCGAATTCCTTTATTTTTGCTGTAGACTGAAAACATTTGGGCTTGACATCAAATAATGAACGTGAGACCAGAGATCAACGTTTCAGCTTTTATTTCCAGGTATTTACATCAGGATCTGATGCACAACTAAGAAAATATCACATTTTGTTTGAATCCACCCATTTGTCATGTGATCAAAAGTATTGGAACAGATATACTTAAAACATATTTAAGTGAATAAGACTTAATATTTAGTTGCAAATCCTTTGCTTTCAATAACTGCAGCAAGTCTGTGACCCATTGACGTCACCAAACTTTTGCATTCTTCCTTTTTGATGCTTTCCCAGGCTTTCACTGCAGCCTCTTTCAGTTGTTGTTTGTTTTGTGGGGTTCCTCCCTTCAGTCTCCTCTTAAGCAGGTAAAATGCATGCTCTATAGGGTTTAAGTCTGGAGATTGACTTGGCCAGTCTAATACCTTCCATTTCTTGCCCCTGATGAACTCCTTTGTTGTTTTGGCAGTGTGTTTTGGGTCGTTATCTTGCTGCATGATGAAGGCTCTGCCAATCAGTTTGGTTGCATCTTTCCTTAAATTGGCAGACAAAATGTTTCTGTAGACTTCCGAGTTCATTTTGCTGCTGCCATCATGTGTTACATCCTCAATGAAGATTAATGAGCCCGTCCCAGAAGAAGCCATGCAAGCCCAAGCCATGACATTACCTCCACCGTGTTTCACAGATGAGCTTGTGTGTTTGGGATCATGAGCAGTTCCTTTCTTTCTCCAAACTTTAGCCTTTCCATCACTTTGGTAAAAGTTAATCTTTGTCTCATCAGTCCATAAAACTTTGTCCCAGAATTTTGAGGTTCATCTCTGTACTTTTTGGCAAATTCCAGCCTGGCCTTCCTATTCTTCTTGCTAATGAGTGGTTTGCATCTTCTGGTGTAGCCCTTGTACTTTTGTTCATGAAGTCTTCTGCAAACAGTAGATAGTGATACCTTCACTCCTGCCATCTGGAGGTTGTTGCTGACCTCACTAACAGTTGTTTTAGGGTCTTTCTTTACAGCTCTCACAATGTTTCTGTCATCAACTGCTGATGTTTTCCTTGGTCTACCTGTTCGACGTCTGTTACTTAGTACACCAGTAGTTTTCTTCTTCTTCAGGACATTCCAAATGGTTGTACTGGCTATGGCCAATGTTTCTGCAATGGCTCTGATTGATTTTCCATCTTCTCTAAGACTCACAATTGCTTGTTTTTCACCCAAAGACAGCGCTCTGGTTTTCATGTTGTTTTCACCTCTGAATACAGTCTGCATAGACAAAACCTATCTTACCCAATCTGAACCTGAGTGTAGACATTCAGTGGTATTTATTGATTGAATAATGTATGTAATAGGACACACCTGGGCAACAAAACACACCTGTCAGTCACATGTTCCAATACTTTTGCTCACGTGACAAATGGGTGGGTTCGAACAAAAAGGTGATATTTTCTAATTTGTGCATCAGATCCTGATGTAAATACCTGGAAATAAAAGCTGAAACGTTGATCTCTGGTTTCACATTCATCGTTTGATGTCAAGCCCAAATGTTTTCAGTCTACAGCAAAAATAAAGGAATTGGCCTCACTGTTCCAATACTTTTGGAGGGCACTGTATATAATATCTCTCTCTTTTTTTGACTTTCTCTTCCATGCTCTCTCTCTCATCCTATTTCTGGTTATCTCCTACTCTCTGTCCCTCTCTCCTACTCTGTCTGACTCCTCTCTCCTTTTCTCCTACTCTCTCTCTCTCTCTCCTACTCTGTCTCTCTCTGCTACTCTCTCCCTCGTCTTCTTCCTGCTCTCCATCCCTCTCTTCTGCTCCAGTGAATCTAGGTAAACACATCGACCTGAGCTCCTATCTATAAAAAACAGCTGGCTTGGAAAGTCAGATTGTCGTTAAAGCTTATAGTGCATTGGACCACCTACACAGTCCAGAGTCTGGGAGCCCACAGCTCAGCGGCGGGCAATGATGATGTCACACTAGATGGACAGAGGGTTATTTCAGCAGCCAGACGGCTGGGGCTTTCACGATTTCAGAGTGCGGATCACATGACCACACCCAGATGGTTCTCTCTCTGGTGATGCGTGATGTTGACAACCAACAAAAATAACTGAAAAAAACACCCTGTAGCTGCTGTGAGGACTCGGATCCAATTCATTTAAAGACTGCTTCAAGCCAAACTCATCCCAAACTGTTTTCAGACACCAACGTTTCAGTCTGCTTCAAAAACGAAGGCAGACAGGTGGACGTTACTGCAACGCTGACCTCCTTGGTGTCTCCTCCGTTTAGAGGGGCCCAGGACAGTTTGTAGAGGGCAATGTCCGTGGCAGCGTGACCCCAGGTGACCCGGAAGCTGTTGGTGGTGACCTCGCTGGCTCGCAGGTTCAGAGGCCCAGGCACAGGTGCTGATGGGGGTTGGAGGGGGGGGGGGGGATGAGAAGTTGCACAGTGTTGTGTGAAATGACGGGACAAGGACTGACCTGTTTTATGGGGCATCACATTCCCACACGCCCCTCCAACCCCCGTTTCCTCCCTCACACACCTTCTGTAATATGTTAGATGTCAGTGTTGTTTTCAATAGCTTGTACCCAAGAAGTTACGGAAGTTTAATTGTTTGTGCCCAATGATTGAACTTTATTAACAAACTAAATTGAACTCAGCTCCGTGTGACTTTAAGCTAAGGGTTGGGGGGCAGGGAGAGGCTAAAGTAATTCCAAAATCGAGTTTAGGGATCATGTCCCCCCCGCGTCACAAAATGAGGGGTGAATTGTTTCACACAAACAGCTACATTGTGCAAAATCAGCAAGGGATGCAGTAAAACAGGGTTTTAGTTTAATGGCTGTAGAGCAACCTTTCTATTTCACTGGCCATTCAGGTGAGGGCCATAAACCATCACTGAAAGAACATGAAATTTCACGAAGTCCGTAAATTGTTTAACACCACGTAATTTAAGTTTACATTTTTAAGTGACGTTGGAGTGTTTTTTTCCCACAGGCGACACGGCTGTGGGAAAGAGAAGAGGGCAGGAGGAATTTGGAAGAAAAGAATACAGCTAGAGTGAAATACAGACAAAAGGTCAAACCAAACAGAAATGAGAGAGCCTGGCAGTCTCATGATAAGGGCTGTCTGTGACTCAGGCAGTGAAAATGAAAGCGCAATAATAATAAGCACAATAAACCAAAGTCATCTTACTGGTTGTGAAGCTGTCTGTCAGAGGTTCTGATTGGCCCTCATCGTAAATGGCAAAGATGGCTACCGAGTATTCTGTCAAAGAGTTCAGGTCGTTCAAGGTCCAGGAAGTGACTGGATCAACCTCCACCTGAGGATAGAATCATACAAACACACACACACAACAGTTTTTATTGCTATCCATGTGGGGACTCACAATTCAGTCACTGCAACCATAACCTAAACCCCCCTAAAAACCCATAGCAGTAGCACAGAATTTGTGTGAACCAAGAAAATGTAACCACAATTTAATTATATATTTTTTTTAACCCCAACCCTATGAACAGACTCAGTGAGCACAGTCTGGAAACAGACACAAGCCATCACAGGCAGACCAGACTACCCAAGGAGGAGAGGCTTTCTCTGCTCACAGGGAGAGGTGGAGCTCCCTTTCCTAACAGTAAGTGAACTTAAAATTGAAGATCAACAAAACAACATCCTTCTCCTAAATTATACAAAAGAATGTGGAACTTAAAATGGAGAGAACAAGCCTAAGAGACAAGCCTAACTGTTCAAATTTGGCAGCAAAGCACGTGGAAACCTGCCATCACCTCATGGACAGCCAGGGGAACAAAGCATTTTGCATGGGGTAGAACAATTTCTGAACTCTATTATTTACACTTCATGTAATGATTATTTGAATCTATAGTGTGTGTGTGTGTATATATACATATGGTGTATGTACTGTATATGTCAATGTGCCATCTCCAGAGTTCCAGAACATAGAGCATGAGGATCACCTCTTCTGTCACCAGTCCGTCTGTCTTGACGTACATGATGCGGTAACCTCTGACCTCCCTCGCCGCCGCCTCCCAGGTCAGCCTGGCTGAGTTGTGGTTAATGTCGGAGAACTGCAGGTTCCTGGGTGGAGTCAGGGGCACTGCGAAAGGAGCACAATCAGGCAACACTCAACATCATAAGGAATAGAGCTTGTGTCTGGGACACTTTTTCAAGCTCACCTGATGTCTATTAGCATGTTGCGACACCAATAAACTAGCTTATGCTTGGAATTACAATTATGTGGCTGGGAAGTACTTGTGATTTACATGCTAAGTCAAGTGAAACCTTATTCATGTGCTTTGGAAGAAGTAACCTTGAATAGTTCTATCAAATCCTGCATAACATGGAGTCTGATAATGCATTGCTTGTTAGGTTCAATGCAGGAAGTCAAATGATTGATGTTGAGTCCAGGCCTCAAAGAAGGTTCTGGTGCAATTCAGTGTGTCAGGAGAGGGTCAGAGATCACCCACAGGTGGTCTGCTGGTTGTTGATGGGGTCGCTGGCTTCCTCTCCGTACATAGCGTAAACCGACACGGTGTACTCTGTGTCTGGAGTTAACCCTTCCAACTCCAGGTCAGACATTGTCTCTGACACCCTCACCTGGCAGGACAAAAGGGGATTTGATTAGCTGAAACCCTTTAATGTCTTCATCTGGAGGGCATTGTTTACGTCTACCAGGAAGATAAACCCTTACGCCTTGGTACAAAAACTGCACACACATACATCTGCACACACAAAACTGCAATTACTCATGCAAAACTGTTCACACACACACGTTGGGAGGTTCAAAATAATAATAATAATAGATTTTATTTGTAACGCACTTTACAATTGAAACAAATCTCAAAGTGCCTCAAAGAGGTTCACCTCTTTCTCGCCGGAGGTTCCGTCATCGGTCAGCGCCGCATAGAGGATCATGTACCCGGACACGCCCTCCGCTTTGCTCCAGCGTGCACGCATGGAATTGTGGGTAACATCATACAGCTCCAGTCCATTGGCCTTGGTAAGGGCCACTAAAACGAAAATGCATACACACACACAAGCCCCCACACACACAAAGCAGAGCCGAAATATGAGGTTTGACCAGAGCCAACAGTTCAGCTTCTTCATCATTCGGCCCTTGAGTGAGCGCGTGTGTGAGTTGTGGGAAGCCTGCGGCAGGCGTGGGATCTTACATGTGGTTGCTGAGCCTCTGAGCGGCTCACTGGCGGAACTAGCATACACGGCGAACACAGCCACCTGGTACTCCGTCAGAGCGCTGAGGTGCTGCAAGACCACCGAGCTCTCGCTGCCTTCCACTACCGCCTGGGAAACGACCGGAAGAAAAGGGGGCGAGTATGAGGAAGAGAGATTAAAGAGAGAAGGAGAAAGTAAGGGGGTTAAAAAAAAATTGAAGTGAAAAAAAGAGTGTAGGCCGTTATAAGTAGCATAGCAGTTGTAGGAGGGATTAACGTGTGACAGAATGTCCTCCTCTGTAGTGCACTGGGAGAGAAACTGCACACTTGGCCCCTTCTAATCTGATCTGAGGATATCTGCTCAACGAGATCCGTGCTGCGGATTTAGAAATGATTCCTTGTGCGCCCCCGCACCCGCCCCCCTCCCACATGCATCTGGACTCCATCAAGTCAGGGGAGTACAGTAAAGTGTGTAAGTGTGTACAGGAAACGACTCAAAGTCACATAAATAACGATAAACACATCAGCACACATTGGCTGCTGGATGACCGAATGGAGGTGTAGAGAAGGAAATGAGTGTGTGTGTGTGTGTGTACTGTCACCTCCTCTGGTCTACCCGTCTTCTCGGTGTAGTAAACGACGCGGTACTTCTCCACACGGCCAGGGGCGTGGCTCCAGGAGACTCGAAAACTCTGGGCCATCACCTCCGAGGTCTCCAGGTTACTAGGGGTGCCTGACGGCTCCTCGGAAGGCACGACTGCAGGGATAAAGAACCAGCTAGTGGATACAGTCACGGGTGTGTGTGTGTGTATCTATTGTGTAAGAGGGTTTGAGTGGACTGTAATCTGTGCACCATCTTCCAAGTGAGGTGTAGGGTAGCAGTACTCCAACGTAGGTGAAGATGACCATGATTATGCATATTAGGAGGGCGTCGACACGTTAGCACGTCCACATATCCTGACTGGGAGACAAACCATTTTTGATCTCCTTGTCCTGCTGTTCCACGCCGTCGCACACTGTCATGGTGAGGCCTTCTACGATGGAGCTCATGATGCTGAAGTCAGCCACGTTGTAGACGTGAGTGTCGTCCGGCTCCGTGGCGATGGACCTCAGCTCGTTCTCGTCGGCATTCTTCACGCCTGGACAGGGAGAAGGGAGAAAGGGAGAAACCACATGGGAAGAAGATGGTGACGGTGAGGCATTTTTTTTTCTCTATCAGATATGTTGACAGAAAGCAGGTTTTTCATGACAATGAGTGTTGTGTGGTCCTGTACACATCAAGATAAAACGGTCTTTAAGATACATTCACTGTGGTACAAAACCCTTGAAGGATGAAATCCAAATGGCTTCATCCAAATGTGTCAGCCAGCACAAAACAAGGCTTGACAACATATGTGACAGCCCAACAATGTGGCCTAACAGCGGGCATCTCTAGCCTGAGGCCGGAGGCATGTCTGTGTGACCCTGCAGCACCGCGTGTCTCACCGATGGCGAAGAGCTCGATGCCAGCCTCCTTCAGGCTCTCCGCAGGGGAAATGACGTCATCCTGGGACTTCCCATCCGTGATCAGGATCCCAACTTTGGGAACTCCGGGCCGGGAGCCATGCTCTGCCTTGAAGCTGTTCTCCAAGATATAGGTCAGCGCCAGGCCTGAGTAGTGGTACACGTATCGAATTGAATTCATGCTGGCGTTACTGTATCGTGTTCCTAAAAAAACTAACATTGGCAGGTGTGGTTCACCCGAATGCTTGGCACGTTTAGACAGCATGTTTGGAAAAAGAATGTGTGTACCTGTGAGAGTGTTTCCACCCTTGTATGGCAGGTTCTTGACAGCATCGATCACAGCGTCCTTGGTAGTGAAGGCATTAAGGTGCCACTCGATCCTTGGGTCCCCACTATACTGGGCCAGACCTACAGCACACACACACACACATACTGACTTTCGGGTTCATTCACGTAAAACAATGATTAAACACATCTTGTTCCTGGATATGTCACTATTTAGCAAAAGTAAGTGAGAGTGAGAGATAAATACAGGAAGTGGAAGTCAGCTAGTCAGTGTTAGCTACAGGTAATGAGAGTGAGTGAATTGTGAGGGATTATATTGGAGAAGCAGAAAGTGAGAGTTAGCTACAGACAATTATAGTAGCAACAGGAAATAGAAGTATCAGGAACTCATACACTATTCACACTTATCATTTCAATATAGGAAGCAAGAGTAAGCTTTTGAAATCAAGGGCTCACCTATCCTGGTCTGGTCGATGCCCACACTGAAAGCTTTGACAAGGTTCTCCAGAAACATGCGGACCAATCTGAAGTTGATCCTGCCAATACTCCATGAGCCGTCCACCAAGATGACAATGTCAGCAATGGCCGCTGTCTTGCACACAAATGGCTCTACAGCACAGAATAGCACGGAGGAGAGAGGCAGAAGATGACATATACATGACATGAATGCAATACAATACAATGTCTATACAGATCCACACATACTACATACCGTCATTCAATCCAAGCACATCCTGTAGACAAACACTGCTGAGGGAAACAAACTCTTTTGTATTTTGGTGTGCAGCTTCAAAACCGTCCAAGGAGTTATTTGAAATTTGACAAAAGTAGGTTTTCAAAATGTAAGACAAGACACACATTTTAAGGTTGGATGATCAGGATATCTTTATTGAACATGCAGAACAGTGGCTGCCAGAGCAGCACATTTATCACACAGTTTAATGACACAAAGCCTTGTTGTTGCTTTACGCGAATCTATCCATTTTAAATTCATGTTCTGTGGACCATTTCTTCTAAGAACCACAGACCGCAGAGATAGGGAGCCTGGCATGGTGAAGACTGTCCAGATCCAGTAGAGCTTTAATGAGACAGAGTGTGTGTGTGTGTGTACGTGTGAGTGTGTGTACATGTTTTATGTGTGTGTGTGTTTGTGTGCGTTTGATTGTGTCAGTGAGACAGCCAAAGAAGTGAGGGATAAAGTCTCGAGTTGGATAAACACACTCCTGTTCCAGGGTGATGGATGGTTGCTGAAGTAGCTTAGGGAGGAAGAGGGTTGCCGAACACTGATGTCCCATCCCAACCTCCCCTGGAGCTGTAAACTGTTCTAAAAGGAATTTGGCTGGAATTGGAGGAGTTTCTGTTGGTTGCTATGTGTCAGGTTCCTAAAAACTGGCAAGGTGGATGGTGAGATGTTTTGGCCCTCTAACAATCTGAATGAACTGTCCAACGTGTTAACTAGCTGGCTGCTTGATTACGTAACTCCATGGATACCAAAGCACCAACAAAATTAGAATGTTATGCATTTTAATGAAAACGACGCTGATCTAAAAGTAATCAGCTAAGCGGAGATGACAGCACGTTCCGGGCAAGAAAGGTCAACGTCATCATTTCAAGTGTACTCCCTTTCTTTGCCTTCCGTATTATCAGCAAACAGAGAAATAATCTGTCTCTTAGCATTACACCATGGTCATTCAACTCAGTCTGTCTGGAAATGTGAGCAAACTGTGCCATTTTGTTCCGACCATCTCCACTGATTAGCCTACTGGGATATTGTGCTAATTAGTTAGCTTTCAGACAGATAGACTCAAAAGAACAAGCTGTAGAGTAGTGCTCTTCAATTCTACTTGCACATCTCATTAGCCATGCAGCCGACATCCATTTTCCCTGAGCTCTGAGATTACAGGTGTGGTGCTAGCCATGCTAAACCCAGCTATAGCACACTCTCCCTGGGGCCTATAGCTTGTGTCGGGTGAAGAAGGTTGCAGCGTAGCACAGGAAACTAAACCTGTAGATGACTCCTCAGATGTGATGTGCTGTACAATAGCAGGTATGAAAACAGAATCCCCTTGATCTCCAGCAGTGCTTTGCTGTGATGATTAATCACCAAGTGGGTTTCCCCACAAACAGCCGCAGCATACAACACAACGCTCTGGGGAACAGAAGAGAGGGAGAGACGTGAACAAGACATGACAATGACAACATCATTAAACTCCACTCTGTGGATGTTGTACGGTCGGTCCTGGGGCTTGAGAGCCAGTCGAGATTGAGGCTGTGAAGAGAAACTTCACTCTGCCGCCTTGACGGTTTTTCCACCATTCCCCAGATTGGTGACTCATAAAAGAAGTCAATTAAAAAACAACAATGTCGATTTTTGTATATCAATGTCAACAGTGTCGGGGGAAATTCATTATCTTAGGATGAATGACTTTGTGGCTCCTTTGATGGTATTATCATCCTGAAGGTCTCTCTGTACCTGTGGCTCACGGAACATTTCATTTTCGAGACAGATGGGGGGGTAAGGGGATTACCGTCTCTATTTATTTAGACAGCGACACAAGCACACACCCGCATACGGGCCCCCCCCCCCCCCCACACACACACACACAGACGGCCCCCCACACACACACACGGGCATACATGCACCCACGCTCACACAAACCACACCCCGGGAACAAAAGCTGTCCATCGTTTCCTGTTTTCCTTTAGCCTCCAATCACTTACCGCAACAAAGCAGACAAGGCAGATATACTCTTAGAGACACGTTAAAGTGACTCAACACCGAACTTCCTACTCCCTTAAATGATGACACAGCAAAACCAGATATGAAAGGCTGACGCATCGGGGACTTGACTGAGCCTAATTTCCGGGACCCTGGCTAAAAGCCCCAGTAGCTCTGCGCTCCTCTGTCTGCTCACTGCTCCCAATGGGAAGCTGGTGCCCTACGCCACTGCAGCAGGACATGAAAGGACAGCTAGCTAGTTGTTTGGTGTTGTGATAATAGCAGGGCCTTCCAGAGCCTAGCCCTCACATCAAACACAGCAGGCTGGACTGTGTGCATGTCGGCATGTGTGTGAGAGACGGTGTGATTTTGGGTGATGTGCGTGTGTGCGCGTGTTTTTATAGGTGTGCGTGTGTGTGTAGTTATGTGTGTGTGTGTGCGAGAAAGTGTGTTTTATTTGGTTCCATGCGGTCAAGGAGACAAGGGATTTAGAATGTAATCCTGTGAGTGGAAGGTCCTTAAGAGCGCTGCAGCGCCTACTGGTTGGAGAAGACAGGAGGGGAAGTCCCGGTCTTAACCACACTCAGTTAACAGGTCTGCATGTCTCACCACAAAAAAGTACACAAAACACCCTCTAGTTCATGGTGATCGACATAGAAACAGGTGTAGGTGTTGTCTAAATAACAGACAAATGCTAAATTGTGCTAAATTCAGAAAAAATGTATATTGTTCTGGAATCTAGATGAATGGTGGAACACAAGCAAAAAATTATATCCAATAACAAAGTCTAATTAGAAGTAAAACTGCAGAAAGGCATTTGCAGTGGGCTCAGGGATAGGCTCTATGCAAATAACAAATATAAAAACAGACCAAACCTTTTTTTGCCGCCACACTGGAATGGAATGTCGTGTTTGCCATGTCACAGACACGTGGGCCTTTTGAGAATGAACAATCTGCTGTTTGTCTCAAGATTGGAATACAAATTGGTTCAAGTTATTAGAGTGGGTTTAGGGGAATCCAGTATTCAGTATAACTGTACAGTACAGAACACTAACAGAAACACCATGCTAGTTCTGTGGGTGTCTGTGTGAGAGAAAGAGAATGAGAAAGAGAAAAAGAGAAAAAGAGAAAAAGAGAAAAAGAGAAAGAAAGAGAAAGAAAAAGAGAAAAAGAAAGAAAGAAAGGTGTCAGAAAATCATAAGTACTTTTAAATCCTTTCAGAACCCTGAGTCAGCCTCCATGCAGAAGTAGCTACTACAGCAAGGCTGCTGCCTATGCTCCCTCAGTCTGACACAAGAGCCACTGTGAAGAGGCCTGCCTGTGATGCCTATGACTCAAGCCAAGCCTCTTGGAACCTCTTCTCTGCCCCGAAAGGCAGAGCCTGAAGAAAGAAAGGCTGTCTTTGTGAAGCACTGCATGCATACTTAATCAGTCAACTTCATCCATACACACTGCACAGTGCAGACAATGACATAGCCACGTAAACTCTCCAGTTTCAGGTCTGACTCTGTTTGTCTGGCCATGTGTGTGGCAATGGACAATTGAATTTATGTCAGCGATTGAATGAAAAATGTGGTTGTGAATGTGACAATGTCCTTGACTGTAGTTCCCTGCTTTCACACTTGCACAAAGGCTTCTCACATCCTTTTCTGTCAGAAAGAGAACAGCAGACAGACAGACTGTCACACAGACAGACAGGCAGGCAGACAGATTGTCCGACAAATACACAGAAAGACATACAGGTTGGCAGACAGGCACACTGTCAGGCACACTGTCAGACAGAAAGACAGACAGACAGACAGACAGACAGATAGATAGATAGAAACACTATCAGACAGACAGACACCAGTCAGGTCATATCACTGACCGTTGCCTGTGACAGAACAGTAACGAGGGGGCATGGTCCCGCCTACACACAGATTCCAGACCAGACTAATTGAAAACAGCAATGATTACAGTGTAATCCTGTCCCCCCGGGTCACACAGGCTGGGTCGGCACAGCGGGTCTGCCCTACTGGAAAATCTATCAGGCGGTGTATATCGCTGCCCTGGCTTCTCCCTCCACTCCTACTAAATGATTCTGTCAAACCCTGAAATTCATTGTTGGCATATTTTCTCCACTTAATCATTCAAAGTAAGGAGCCTTTATCCTGTTAATGTGTTTAAGGGGCATTTCTTCCCTTCTTTCCTTTCCTTCAAACTTCATTTTATTAACAAGTATTTCCCCTTGACAAGAATGATTTATGGATGACCTCCGTTTTGTTGGAGATCAGATGTAGTTTATTGTAATCTGCAACGTTATTTATTTATTTTTCCTCTGGCCTGATTGTTTCTCAGGGGTTGAGATTTCTGTAGTTAAAGAAACAGTCAGCAAAACTTTCTGGGATCTTGAGTCTTACATTAATCTCTGTCTCTGTCTTACATTAATCAATATGTCTTGTGTCATGTCATGAAATGGATAATGTGCATAATTGGTACATGCCATGTATACTCAAATAACGCTATGGTTGGCTGTTTTTCATAAAGATTAGCAATTTCTAAAATATTATATATTTTTTGAATATTATGTTGCTTATTGATAATTACAGATGAGGATGTTGGCCTATGTTGTTCTTGCTTAGATAATGTATTTATGTTGGAGTTTGAGTGACCATTACTAAAGTGATCTTACTGGTGGGCAGAAAAACACACTAAACTATGCACAGATTTTACTAAGGTGGGAGATTAATATTGATTAGTTGAGTGTTTTCACACAACAAATAACCGTGGCAACAGACCAGAAATCAGAGTTTAACAGAAAAGCAGTTGTTTGAAACAGCATTTCCTGAAAAACAACAAGAAACAGCTGTGTTCAAGAAAAGAGACATGTTTAAAGTTCACTGGCTAGTTCACTGGCTAGTTCACTAGCTAGTTCACTTCCATCTTTGTAGGGAAGGCAGGGAGTGACAAGTGTTCCTTCTCCATTCAAAGACATGTTAGCAAATACATTAAATACACACTCATTCATACTATATGACCACTACACAAGCCTCTTTCCAATGGACACTAAAACACAAACCAGACAGTCACATACACAAGCACACAAGCACCCCAAGGCACACACACATACACACATAGACACGCACAGACGGATTTCAAACAATTTGTATTTGCATTTCCATAGTTTCTTATCAGCCAAAGAGTAGTTAATTATTGTTTCTATCTTTGGTTAAAATGTAACCTCATCCAAAGAGTGAATAAAGCCTTTTTTGAAGGAGTTGCAAAGCACCATTTATGACAGTAACCTTTGACAAAACATCTGGCACTACACTTTCAGTCTGACACATTCTGTGTATGTAGCTTTACAGCTACAGTAACCTTTAAAGCAGGAAAAATGTGTTTAATAACATCCAAGCTGAGCGTCCCTTTTCTGTCAATCCCTGCAGTGGGAACAGTTGCTCTGTATTCTGTCTGCTTCTCTGGTCACAACACTTGAGACAGGTTAAGGGGAGTGGGGAGTGAGGGAGACAGGAAGTGAGGAAAGGGGGAAGAATCTTGGATGATGATTATAATTGACCTCTGGGATAATGAGTCCTTGTCCAGAGAATGGTAGGGTAACGACACATTCTGGAATTAGCCCCCCCACTCCATTTTAACTCCCCCCCACACACACAAACCTTCTCCTCCAGAATACTGATAGTGTTTAACTGAGGAGTCACAGCATCTCAGCTTGCAAGATCTCCTGGCATTCAAACAAACAATATGAATAGCTAAACAGGACTACAAAACAAAACAAAAAACAGAAGAACTGAACTGATCCACTTATAGGATTACCTATTTAACTGTGTTCTCCTATTGTTATACACAGAAAGACTGGATATATTGCGGGTGTATTTCTGCATTGTTCCCTCAAGGCTGAAGATTGGAGGTCAAGGCTGGTCCCTGGCTTTCAGAGGTGCTTCTTCACACTCCACCTCCCCAGACATCACCTGTTACCAGTGACTGTCCATCTATTCATCAAAACTCTCTGTGGTCTCATTATGACCCCATCCAACCTACACACAGACACACACACACTCACACACACACCGTTGGACCCTCATGTTCACTCTCTGACTCACTCCCCCCTCTCTCCTCCACTCTGTCTCTCTCTTCACCCTCTCCCACTTGACCTTGTGGGTCAGGTAGTTTGAAACTTCAGTTTTGTCAGAAGGTTTTAACACTCTTGGCTGTCATTAGATCAACGACTGGGGAGGCAAAGACAAAATAAATGATCATGTAAGAAATTAAGGGGGCCATTAATAATGGGGGGGGGGCACTCCAGGATGGTGTCTTGTGGTGGGAAGATGGATGAAGAGAAAATCCCATCGCCGTCCATCTCAACCATCCCCTGGATCGGGTTGCCAGTCTTTATATGTGAAGGACGGTTATATATATATGTGTGTGTGTGTGTGTGTATGTGTGTGTGTGTAAGTCAGAGTGTGTGAGTGTGTGCATTTGTGTGTTTGTAAATTAAACGGCTCCTTATTGAATAAACAGAACCCATGTGGGATTACACAACTTGTATTTGAAAAAGATGTTCAAGTCATAGAACCATATACAGTATATTCAATTGCTGCACCTGGTGGGGGAAAGGAGAGGGTTGTCAGGGCTACTCCTACAGTTTGTTAAAGTCAGGGATGTTAAGCGAAACAATAACCTGCCAGACACCTCCCCGACACTGATCATGAAAAAACCTGGTAATCTTGCAACCAGTAATAACGAACATCACCACTTCCTCCACCTTCCTTCTGCACAAGGACAAGACACGAAAAAGCACTGCTGACTACAATGCTGACTGTATATTTTTGTTTGTTTCTTTAGTCCCAAAGAAGCAAAGTAGCAACAATTTTCCTGTAAGAGTTATTTTCACAAAATAACTGCTTTTGTATAATAACAGGGAAGACATCTTAACCTTTAAATTGCTTTGATTACATAGGGAAACCAATATTCTACAGTGAAAACTAAGTATTGAAAACTGATTACATTTTATTTTAGAGACTATGCTTCAATATGAAAAAATAACTTTTGTACAAGCACAATCGGGTCATGGCTGTATTTCTTTAACTACAGCCCTAATGATTTTGGATGTTGATGGCTGAATGATGAAGCATGATGATGGTCAGTGTGTACACCAGTTTAGCTGGGCCAGCTAGGCACAGAGCTGTGTGGATTAGCCATGTGGGTGCAGTGATTAGTGGGTAGTCAGCTGTTGAATTACTGTAATCTCCAGGGAAACTTCATTCAGTTGCTTAATCAGTGAGAGATTAAGAGAGTCAAGACCTTATGACTGTCAAGCATAGGATACTTAATGATCAAAAAACGAATCTCAAAACAACAACAAAACAAACAAAACAATTGAAGAGCAGATTTTACAAATTGTAAAATGTCTTTGTCAACAGGTGTCTGCTGTGCATTCCTCAGTAACAACCAATAACTCAAAGTACTTCCTGGCCCTCAGTCCTGCCCCCTAACAAAGCAGGTCAGCCCTGACCTTTATTAGGCCCAAGTCCCCACACTTATTATGGGATGCTTGTGAGTGAGACAGACGTGCCCTCTGATCTGTCAGGCCTCTTACTGCAGGTCCAGACAAAGTCTGCCCCAAGGCTGCATCAACTAGATCCAGGCGCTCAAACTAATGGCTTTTCGGGATGCTAGCTCCGTTACACCTCTCCCTTAAAACACCCCTAAGTACTGTACTTCCTTCCTTTCTTTATGTCGTCGATTCCAAACTTCCTTTTCTTTCCACCCTCCTTCGTTCCTCCCTTTATTACTTTCTCTCTTTTTCCAATCATTCCTTTCATCTGGCCTTTCTTACTTTGTGTGGGGAGAGTGGGTTCAGATGCAGACACATCCCATCCAGCCAGAAGTTTTTTGACGTCTGGAAAGATTCACCTATAGACCTCTTAGCCAAACATGATTCTTTTTGGTCACAGCGACTAATGAAAGCTTTGTGTCGAATTTATGATGACACAAATTAGTGAATAAGCACGCTATTACGATATCAGTAACTAATAGCTAAAAGCAAACATCTGTGTTCTTTGTTTTTGCTTTGTTTTTGCATCAAGGGCCATCAGTTTAGTCAGCCTTGCAGACTATACGGTGAGCTATATAATTCAGTCTGATACAAGGCCCTCGACAGTAGTATCTCAAAGCGAATACATCCATGAAGTGAGATTGGGACGACCGAGGCCGACCAAGCTGGTTAAGTTATTTTTCCAACACTGTTCCAACGAATAATTAAACCCAACTCAATCATCCATGCTCTTACAAAGTACCCATAATTACCGGCATCAACGTTCCATCAGTAACCTCCTACCATCCAGTAACAAACCCCTGTTTACAGGAGTTAATGGCAAGAATTGCCAGCCAAAGAGACTTTCAATACTGTAAAAACAAAGACTTTCACACAGAACCACCAGTTAGTGTCTGAGAGCCTGCCACAGGAAGATTCATGTCTGAGTCTTCGTCTGATGGCCATCGATCCCCCTGACCCTCGCGTTATGGTAAAGAGATCAGGGTTTGGAGGGGTGCACATAGCACACTATCTCCACCCAGTTCAGCAAATGCATTCCTTTCCATTCTCAGGTTTCATAGAGAAGAGGGGGAACATATTTAGTAGCGAAAGAGGGCATTTTGCTGCCAACCAAATAAACATACTTCCATTATTCAGCTGGTCGGGAAGGGAAGAGAGAGGGCGAAAGATAGAGAGAGATGAGAGAAAAAGAAAGACAGAGGGAGAGAGAGGGAGAGATATACCGTATTTCTTCGAATAAACGCCGCCTTCGAATAAACGCTGCACCAAAAATGAACGTTGCGTAATAAACGCCGGAAAAAAAAATCTGAAAATCAACCCCAGTATTTATTACACAATGTACATAACTTTCTGCACAGCTTTCAGTTTGAAAGCTAACGTGTTTGAACGTTTCGGCTTGCTGCTTTAGAATTTTTATTTTATTTTTATTGTTGCTTGCTTTTCTACAGGTACACCTTCACTTATTGCGATTGATGTTGTTTAATTGTAACTTCTTCAACTACATGCTCTTATGGTTCTTCCCTTTGGCACTTATTTTGGATGTTCACAAATGTGTTTCATGTTTTTCTTGTTGTTAATATCAGTGACTTATGCACTTTGTAAAGCTCTCTCTTGGAAGTCGCTTTGGATAAAAGCATCTGCTAAATGAATACATGTAAATTTAAATTTCTACACAATGTAGAACACTTGTATTGGAGACACACCTAATTGATAGCCAATGAGAAAGGGAGTTGCCGCACTCATAGACAAACAAATAATAGACAAAGAGGTCAGGGTAGTAAATGAAACATGCGTTTTTAGCTGCATGATTCATAAATATAGAGAGAAAGTAAGACAGAGAGAGAGAGAGAGAGAGAGAGAGAGAGAGAGAGAGAGAGAGAGAGAGAGAGAGAGAGAGAGAGAGATAGAGAGAGAGGGAGAGAGGGAAAGAAAAAAAGCAAAAAAAGAGAGAGAAAGAGAAACAAATATGTTTTTACACTATTGAAATTAAATCACTTTCCTTTCATTTGGAGTCATGAGCCCATTGTGTCTCAGCAAACTACAGTGGCGACAAGCTAAAAAAAGGTTATCCGTGAGCAGTCATTTGGAAAAGCAATTTAGCAGCATCTTACATCTTAAGCTTCCTTAAAAAATATATTTTTTACCATACATACAATTTCTGTACATAGCCCCAAATTGACAACATTTGTCTTAGCTGTCCTGTTGATTCATACAATTTTTACAAAAATAGGATTTGGTTTGAAGTACATATTTTATGATTGTATGTATTGCCACATTTGTATTTTACCCCCTCTCCCTGCTGTAAACCACTTAGGTAAGTTTGTTAACTTTAACATCCCATGAAAGTCAATGTATTGTTTTGGAATGGTATTGAAAAGTGTGTGAGTGTGTGTGTTTCAGTGCGGGAGAGAGAACCTGCAAATAGAAAGACACACACACACACATACCTCCAGAGATCTCATTGACATGTTCAAGTCCAGGTGGTTCACTCATCTTTGGGGGCTGGGTATCTTCTCCCTCTGGGTCTTCATCCTGGGCTGGGGGGCGTAGGGGGCACACATTACAGTCAGGTCAGCTGGAGTCAGTTCCAATCCCATAGATTAGAACATAACAGAATACAAATAACAGAATAAAATAGGGTAGAAAAGAATAGAATACCATTGGGAAACCATGACCTCCCTTTAGGTAATAGACTGAGAACAGGTGCAACCGTTTTTAACAGTCAAATTTCAATCCAACAAAAAAAGGCCACCATGCCAGAGAGACGTAGATGATGTCCCCTACCTGTATAGTCTCCGTGGAGGGCTTTGCTCTGCTGGTTCCCACTCAGGGCGATGACACTGACCGTGTATTCCTTTGTGGGATCAAAATCTGTTATCACCACTTTACTCTCCCCTTTTGGAATGCGCAGCTCGTGCTGTTTCCCACCTGGTAGAGGAATTAGGAATGGCATCAGTATTCACTACCTCCATGTTTCATTACTGTTAACCAAGCAATCAGTGGTTCATTCCACGTTCAGGCACAGGGAGTATCGATGTCAAGCATTGTAGTGTACAACAGTGGACTGACTACTGGCATTCTTGTTGCCAGAAGCCTGTGTGTGTGTGTTTGGAGCTATGTGTGTTGGGCTTAGAGGGCAGAGCTGAGACCAAAGTTGATCGCTACTGATGCAGCACGCATCAGCATTGCGTCTGTTGTGAGGAAATGACTAAGTTACTAATCATAGCAAGAAATGTAAAATCAACAATACATTTAGGGTCACATACAAACACACACTCCTCTCTTCTCCTGTCCTCTCCTTTCTATTCCTATCCATTCTTCTCATCTAGGCTTGGCAAGCACATCTACTGTGTAGTGGACTTCAGGTCACATTATTGACCAATTAGGCTCATTCAGATCCCCCAGCCCTGTGGAGATCGATAGACAGATAGACTGGGCCTGCTTTATCAGCTCCAATCACACTACTTGCTCCAGAGGGGTGTTGAAAGTGTCAAGTCAGGAGTGGCCAGACAAATACGAATAGACTAGAATTCTGCATTGATTCTGTGAATCATTGCAAAGAAATCCATGCTAATATGCTGACACACAGCAGTAAATGCAAGTCTGCAAGTCAAGACAGCATAGAGAGTTGATGTATATTCTCAGAACAGTGGTGTGCCTAACCTCATTCTATAATATCACCACAGAAGGTACAATGCAGAGATATTTCCCCTCATACTTGAAAATGCAATACAAGACTTTTAGAACGTGCGTACACGTGTGCAGTTGTGTGTGTGTGTTTGTAAAACTCCACTGGGTGGTCCTGAAGACCTGCCTGATGAGACAGAGGGGGAACGAGGGAGGGAGACTGAGTGAGAGTAGCCAGCGAGGGAGACCGCACTTCACTGATGCGGACAAGTCTTTCTTCAGAAACATGATCAACCTGATGATATGCTGCGGTTGACTCTGCGCTGTGATCTGGGACCTGGCATCTGTTCCAGTTTACGGAAGACCTGGCACAGTGAACACATATAGCCAGAGTCGGCTGTGCACTGCCCAAGCTAGCTGGCCTGGTTAAATATATTATTTACTATTAACAAAGTGTATTGTTACCTTATTTTGACAGGCCCTTCATACAGTAGACAGTCTGTAGATATAGATCAAATACTCAGCTAACCCTAAATGTATACTTTTGTTTGACTTTTGATAGCATATGGCTTTTAATGTCTTTTGAAAAGATTCATAGATTGCAAGATCTTCAGAAGTTACGAGACTCCTTTCTCTTGGCTAAATGTCTCTATTTGCATATGTCTTCAGTGCAAGAGACCAACTACTGTATACTGTAGTAGACAAATGTTCCTTTTCTGAATCATGTTAGCATTCAGGATTAAGACCTATGTCCTTCAAAGAATCACAATCATGTCATATTCCTTTGTTGCTCTTTGTTCCTAAAGTGTATCGGTTTAAAACCGAGGGGCCAGTTTGGCGGTCTGATGACAATCTGTTGGCCACATGCTGAGCAAAACCTGCAGTGACAGTATCTGTGTCCAGATCACTCCTTAATCCCAGATTGTTATGGGCTCGGAATTTCAAGTCAAAGTCAAACAAGGTGAATATACCTCCGCACTGAAATGTGTCACTATCACATCTCCTCACGATCAGTATTTATATAAGCCCTACTCCCTCAGAGTATTTTGTAAGATGCGCTTGGGGAATATAATTGTTTATTTTCTAAAGTGCAGTATGCACAGACATCATAGGAAAAGATACACTCAGAGAAGGAATCTTCCATGTAGAACCTGTGCCTTTAGGGAAAATAAGAAATAAAAAGGTTTGGGGTAGAACCTTTTTTGAGGTCTGACAGAAAACATTTGGGTCCTAATTTCAGCCTTTGACAGAGTTCTGTGAGAAAGCACATATCTACATACATTATTTCCCATATGGTTCTCCCTGACCTGATGGGGTTCCATCTTGGACATCTCATTCTTAGGGTTCCCATAAACAGATGAATGGTTCTGAGAATGGAAGGTCATTGTGCATCTTACCTGGTTTGGTGACGTATATAAATATATAGCTGTCAAAATCTCCTTTCGGTTCTTTCCACGAGACATGTAATTTGTTTGTTCCCAGTTCTTTAAACCGTATTCTTCGTGGACTTGAAACTAGAATAAAAATAAAATGTCTTATTAACACAGTGTCATTGTGATAAACCTGGTAAATTGATGAATATGTCAGACTCAATCCTGTGGTGTTTATGCAACAAATGTGAGACGTTAGCTTTGTTAGTGACATTCATGCACTCACACACAAACACAAACACATAAATCTGCAACTAAATGAACCAAATATGACCCTGCAACAAACAGTGCACAGCACAAAGACACAGTGGTGAACGAGGTTGTGCTGCTAACCGTCTCTCTTTCCCTCCCTAAATACATTCTTTCAAATAGATGGAAATCTCTAAGCCAATTACATCATCTGCAAATCCTTCCAAGACAGCAGGTGTTTCAGATTCTAAAATCAACTAATGTTTTATCTATACAGTTTAGTTTCATGGAGAATCCATTTATGGTACGAACCGTATGATATTTTTCCTTCTGTCACAGTGGAAACTTCAACAGTCTCTCCTCAGAATGACATTGAAACAGCCAGCTTGATATCTACAGTTTGCATTCTGGCATGGTGATGGCATTAACAGAAGTAGCTGCAGAGAGGAGATTGCAGCTTGACAGATTGTTTCTCAGCTATAGAATACTTCTCTTCTACTGATTCATGTCATTGTCACCTGTTCACCTAATTGAGTTGGTTAGTTTACTTAACGGCGTAAATCCCCACAACCACACCACTGTTTTCCCACCTGAAAGTGTGGCTATTAAACAAAGGATTTTTGTTAATCACACCCGAGCCCCACCGAAAACCACAACCATTTGCTTCCTTATCAACCATCAATTGTCATCTTTATATGTCAACATTCTTGAAGATGACAAATGGTCAATTTTCAATCTGTGTCCATCAGAACCAGAGTGAAGACATATAAAGATAATTGGGCATACAGAAATATAGTATTGCAGTGAAAGAAGTTGTGGATAAGAGGAGTGTGAATAAGGGAGACACAATGCTCACAAACCTGATGGGTATCCCTTTGTCAAGTGGCAATCCAACCTCCTCCATAACTTGAACATTGTGTGAGCGTGCACACCTGTGTTGTGCTTCACACCTGTGCTCGGCCGTCCACCTGTGAGCTGACATCTACCCACGCGAAAAGCCAATTTATGTTTTATGTGGCCATAAAGTAACGTCGTAAACGAGCCACTTTCTAAAACCCAATTTAAAGCCAAGCGCATAACGAAACTGTTATTCTTATAATTTCTCCTTTGGGTTTATGCTGAATGAAGAATAAGTAGCACTACAAATTCACGCTTTAAGCCTGAGTGATTGCACATGAATTGGGTCGACGGAGAACCGCTAATAACTTGGTGAGTATTGTCACCAGTGGCAGGGGGCTCGGGGTTTGGGGGTTTGGGGGTTTGGGGGTTGAGTGGGATGGAGGCTGGGGTATGGGGAGGTGGGGGTTGGGGGGCTGAGGGCTTGGGGGTTCGGGGACTGGGGGCTGGGGGATTGGGTTGGGTTGGGTTGAGTTGGAATGCGTCCCCCAACCGTGACTTAAAAGACCCGTAGAACAAGAGTAAAAGAGTGAATAATTAAACAAATACCTTTGAGTCTGAGCTTTCTCAGTATGGAGAGATCAGGAACTTCATGGTATGGATGAATATAACTTATTAGCCTGCTGCTAATCTGGGATGTGGAGGTGAATCTCCCTTACAATTGTTTTTTTGCCAGCTACCCCTCTTCCAAGTTGGCCTACCCTTTACTTTTGCTCCTCAGAAATGAACCCTGAAGTCTGTGAGAGCTTGTGCAGGCTGGTGTGTTTTCCTCGCGAGTTTGAGTGTGACAAGTGCTGACTTGTCATTTTGTTGTGGAGACAGGTTGAAAAGCGAGGTTGTATGCGTGGGTGTGTGTGTGTGCACGCGTGCGCTGTCTATTCATTAGAGCAGTGCTCCACGACTCTGTACCAGTCTTTGATGTGGTTTATCTGTGTGCTGTGTGAGGACACTCCTGCCTCAGTGTTGGCAGATAAGACGTCACCCAAATCCACATGGTTCACATTCCTTTTATAAGTCTTTTATCAGCGCTCTTCCGCTTGTCTACCTGGCTGAAGGCCTCATCGCCTTGGAACGTTTATCTTTTCAGCAACATGAAAATCCATACAGAGAGCATATGAAAATGTAGGCCTCAGCTTGATCCCCATGTACGCTGTGCAGTAGAGTTTGACAGGTTTACTCTGAGCTGTTCAATCAAATTTTCCAGTCTTAAGGACTCTGGAAAATGTCGTTTTTATTTAATGATTTCCTTCATTTAAACGCAGGCAGGATTTTTAAGAATCCGGCTTGTGTGCTTTAATTATACACAGACATGTTTAGATATTCCCTACATTTGCTGTGAGGACGCTTTTTTGTGTGTCTTTGTCAAAACTGCTAATTACTAATCAGTCGACCCATTGCCCACATTAATTCAGCAATCTACATGGAAACGCACACGTACACATACAATTTCACACACACAAACAAAAAATTCCACTGCTTTTAAATGAGCCAATCTGAGACCTAATGTGATGCTGTGCGGTAGAGCACGGCCTTGACCTGCCCAGACAGACAATCAATAGTGAATCATTACACTTAACGATGCTGTCATAATCAGCAGAGTCAAGATGCCTAACAACACCACACAGCAGAAAAGGAGGATTAAGATGGATTATCAGAGTAGACGATAAGCAAACTGAGTGGAGACACACCGTGGAATACTATATTCATGAGATGAGGAAAACGTAAATGGTGATCGTTGAAATAAAATCATTATTTTACGCTTTGCGACCTACTTGATATTCAAATGGGATCATCAGAACAAATCCCTCCAAGATCCCTACAGCTCGGCAAACTGTTTTTTTTTCACACAAAGCCCAGAGATGATTGACGGAACACATAGTCAGTCTAGATTGTGCTGATATTGTTCATTTGGTGTGGGATTGTGGGATTGATATGATTTGTTTTTCTTTTCATTATTTCTTTAAATAGTTCATGACCATCTATAGGTTCTCTCACTCCAAGGCCAAGAAGGAATGTGAGCACACAACACACGCACACTCATGGGAAATTCAATGTTTCAATCTCCCTGGAGTCCTTGACCAGTCACATATTGCCATTCAGATATTATCTCAGTATGGATAGTTTACCACTTCCTATTCTCAGTGTTGCAAGACCAAGGCCAGGACAAATAGCAAGCGGCCTAAGACAGATAGCACCACAGTGAGAACAATCACCTTGAGGAGATCAAGCTGATGGATATTATACACAGTCTGATCACAACAGTCATCAGATACAATTCTGTAATATCCTGTTTACTCAAGCTGTTTGTTATTCTTACGCTTGAACATAAGCAAGCATAACAATACATAGCATAAGTATTAGAAATGAACATTAAGCCTCGCCGAAGCACTGCCGGCAGCAAAACAGAGACAAGCCAGTGGGGTGAAGCAGTGTTTTGACATGAAGACGAGATGTTGGTGGACCAAACCTAGACGTCAAAAGTAGAAGATAGAGAGGAAGCAGAAGCCACTTCAGGGATTCAGGCTGAAGCTGGGACATACCTTGACCCAGGGCAGGGGCAGGGAGGTGAGAAGAGAGAGCCAGGAGAAGCAGCGGAGCCCACATCTTCAACTATCTGAGAACCAGCACCCTCGTTGCACTGATACTGTACTGATCCTTTTATACCTAGAGAACAGAAAGAGATAATTATACCCCTTTCCAGAGTTTGAGGGGCAGGGGGATGTAATGAGATAGAGGGAGATAAAAAGGTTGATAGATAACGAGATCAGAGAGTTCACCAGTGGACATTGCAACAGAGTGCTGTAGATTCAATGAGGTTTTGTTGCCTTGAGCCACAGATCCAGAATCAGTCATTAGTTCTACTGCTATTACTTCTCACCACTACAGGAGACAAGCTCATCTGAACTAGGACTGGACCCATACTTTAGGGCAACATCTCCCCACTCCATCACCCTCTGAGTGGGGCTGGAGGAGGAGAGCACCCCCACCACCACCACAACACCACCCACCCAATATATCTACGAACACAGTGGAGGATGTTGTTAACTTTTGATGGACAGGCTCCAGAGAAGATTTCCTGAGTGCCATCGTTGACAATGAGCCCAAGCAGTTCTCCTTTCAGACTGCCACTCATCATTAGAGGGAGAATAAACAGACTGGTTGAAACAGCAGATGGACTGCCATTCCTCTTCAGGGCTGTGCTGACATTGTGACTTAGGGCAATAATGAAGATGGCGCTCACTAGATATACTTTTTCAGACGGGAATACTTCACAAAGCGTTCATGCATTGGATTCTTTCCTTCCTCTTTCTTTTCTTTCCTTCTGTTCTTCCTTCCTTTCTCCTTTTCTTCCTTTCATTGCCCCTCCCTTCCTTCATTTAGTAATCTTTTCCACTACGTTTTATCACTTAATTGATAAATAAGTTATCAGAACTGTTTCTACATCGACACATTGCTGAAGTTGGTTAAATGCATGTTATAGTCCAATTCTTTATTTAAATTAGGTTTTTGAAATCATTTTGTGGCTTAACGCTGAGTCATGTGAGTTATTTAAACTTTATTTAATAACGTCAACGCTCATAAAACGAAAGTCCTTGCTACAAAAATGTAAATAGTACAGTTACTTTGTTTCATCATTGTCATTCCTGCCAACCACATAGCACCTCGCCATATAGTTTCAAGATATCACACCAAAAGTTTCTGCCAAAACTTAAATGTAGACTTTTATCAATGCCGAAAAAAAACACACATACATGTTATCATCGGACACACCTTCAGTCCTCAAATGTCCATTCAGAGACAGAAACTGAATTTAGGATATGTTATCAGATGATATGACCTAAATGCCATGAGCCTATATTTTTTATTGGAATTTTAAAAATCGACAACTAAAAGTTAATGGCGAACTGGGTCTCCACTCATAATTTGAGGCCAATTTGAGGGCAATTGTGTGGTATGCTACAGATGTCCTAGAGAACTATTATTCATTCGTTCAGTCACTTGCTCACACCTATTCTTAAACATGTCACATAGAATGAATGCATCAATCAATAAATAAACGAATGAAAAGGCAATCATCACCCATACCTCACAAGTCATCAATCCAATGTTCGTGCTTTTACCCGCGGCGTATAGCTGTCTCTCACTACCCCAGAGTGTGACTACCTCTACGGGCTCTCCGACTGTCCCTCTCCGGTTCGAATTCCGTCAGTCTATAGTAGATGTTTTGGTGGGTGTTTCTTTCGTCGTTATTCACCCATCCCTCAAGCTATTCCAACCCTCTACTTCACCTCATTTCATCCCGGGGACGAGCAGAATAAAAAAAAAAATGCAACCAATTGCTGCAGTGCAGGACGGCGCAGACTGAGGGTTTAATTCCACAGCCTTAGGCACTTTTGTTTCCCCTCGTCACAACTTGTCACATATATATCTGAATCCATTCGCGAACAAGAATACTTCAATTGTCTTTTGTTCTTTTTACTAACATGAGTCCGATACGAGCCAGGCACCTCTGAAGTTGATGCTCTCTTTCTTTCTAGTAAGGTATTGCGTGGCAGGTGCGCGGGTCACTCTGATGCGCTTGGCGCTCTGACACCGAGGATGTTTAGAAATTTAGCACGTGAATTACCACAATGTAAAAACTGTGCAGATAAACCATCTGTTATAGCAGTAAACAGAGGTAACAAAAATGCCTATTGCTGTTTAAAATCAAAGTCTCTCATCAACCCAGAAATGTTTTCTTAAACAAATAACCTTGGGCTAATCGTGCCATTACTAATTGGTAAAAGCAAGCTGGAAGCTCTAACGACAATACTGAAGTTATTGATTTTATCGGCTAAAGGGGGGAAAGGTGAAGACACCTCTTAACTTGCCTCAAGGGCTTATGAATGTGAAACATGGGAACCAAAGAGTGGAGCATGGCATGTCTGTGAAGTGCACCAGGTGTAACCTACCTGCCCTCCCTCTCCACCCCATCAAGCGTTCTGGGTCCAGACACTGTAATCAGGTTTGGTGGTACTTCTCCTCCCCCACTATGACGCCCCAGCTCCCACCCCCACCCACTTCACCAGCCCTGCAGGATGAGAGAAACCAGATGGGATGACAGTCCACATGATACTTGGCACATCATCTGTCTGTCTTTGCAGTGCAGTGAATGAACGGCTGGCTGCTGCCTAAGAATCAACTCATTTTGTACACCATCAATCAAGATGGAATGACGGAGATTATGTATTTTTTGGAATGTGTGTAAGAGGTAATGATGCCAGGACGTATGTGTGTGCATGTGTGTGTGTTTGATTCCTTCCTAGTAGTCTTCTCAACCGTAACTTAAATGTTGTGGTTTAATGACTTTATATTTGACTAGTACAACATCAAACGTTCCAGTTGAGGTTGAATGAGTGAATGTATGAATCTACATATGCATCCACATGATACCAAGTGAGGAGACACCACAGTGAAACACATAGAGTTCATCATAATAGGGAGTTTTGAATTGAATTAAAACGTTTTTATATTTTTATATTTATGTATATACATGTTTATTTATGGAGTTGTTCTCCCTGGGTCTACAATGACATTTTTGTTCCTTTGAGTCTCAGTATGTATGTTTTCTGTGCGTGTATGTCTTACATCTATCTGTGTGTGTGTGTGTGTGTATATGTGTTCACAGCCTCTACAAGTTTCTACAATCTCTGTGTGTCTGTTTGTGGAGAACTCGTCCTGCCCAGTAGACGGAGGACCAGACCTGCCCAGTGGATGAACTGCTGCAGTGCTGCATCCATTATTCCTCCAAATACTGTAGAAATGATGAATAAATTAATCAAGGAGCGTCTTCAGAGTTTATCTATAGTTCACTGAGCCCAGCCATATGGTCCCTTGGAAGTCATATAAGTAACACAGAATGGAATGTGCAATACCAGTTTAGAGAGTTAAATTTGTACTCAAACCTGTTAATAATGGGAAATGAATATGAAAAGAAAAATCTTTACCATGTGAGACACTTTTTTCTGACCTGAAGTGAAGATAATTTTTGAGTGAAAACTATCTGTCCACTTTGTGGAAGTCTTAGTGGAGTTCTTGGGACACGAAGCATCACATTTTGTGTATGAATGGGAGAAATTCAAAATTTCCACAGGAAATCATGTAATTCTTAGTATTTTGTGTAGCTGCACAGTAAGTCAATTGCATAGTCTCCCCACCCACTAATTACGCCATTTCACTTTATTACTGAAGTTAGAAGAGGGATTATTTAACAATCTCTCAGTCATGCATGCATCAGTAAAGAGACACCTGTTTCCGTTCTCTCCTGAATGGTGACTTTGGAACCTCTCTCACACTCACAAATACTTGGTCCCAAATAACAAGCCATTTAATACCCAGGTATAGAGGACTAATCATTGGGCCTAGTGACTTAACTCAACTAGCACCATGACATTTGCCTGCATCTTGTCATTATCTGCCTAGTTAGTCAGTACGGCTTCTCTGTTTCAACTTTGTGTGAACTTGCTGTGTGCTCCTCAGTACTGAAGCAACTGCAAACTCTGAAGATTGTCCACTGTACCATGAATAGCCCGCTTTGTTTGAATGAGTGGGTCAAACTTTGTGTTATCTGTGAGTGTGTTTACATTGTAGCTAGGTTGCCGTCAGGGGCTGGGGGTCTGCAGACACACCTCTGGCTACAAAGGAAGACCTCCTATTAGTGGGCCAGTGGGAATGAGTTCAAACAAGAACTCTTGGTGGCTGCAAGTGTTTTTCCCAGTTTAGACCCAGTCAATGAGGCAATTCTCACAGACTGTCCAGTCACAATAGTAAGAACAATGTCAAATACTAGAATGTCATATTCCTGTAGTCTTTTACAGTCACATGTGCTTTAGTTTAATTTGTCTGTTTTGATTTTAGTTTTTCTCTTTCCATGTTTTAAATTCTGTTCTTGGCTTTTTGGATTCCATATTAACATGTGTGTTGTGTGCCAGAGTGGCTTGAGACCGAGAACCTCCGAAAACATCAACAGAATCAGCCAAGTGTCTTGTTTAGTTTGTCTGCATTACTGAGATTGAATGTATGCATACATTTTGTGTTCTGTGAAATAGGACTGAGCCTTTTGAACACTGATTAAATATGTATATATATATATGTGATTATATATATTACATGGTAGCTATATTTCCATTACCTATACATTGTACATAAACTGTATATCTTGAGATTGGTACAAAAAAGGTGAGAGGAAAGGGGGGGGGAGGAGATGCAGTTGAGATGCAGTTTATCAGATGGATGGCTGAGATGTTCCTTTGTGATAAACATCATTCATCACCTGACTGTCACTCACCCTGGGGGGTGGGGTGACATGTTGTGTGGTAGGGGGTGTGGTTGTGTATGTGTGTGTTTGGGTGAATGGGATGGTTCGCTGCTTTAAAACTGAGGAGCTGGGGAACTAGTACAAAATCTAACTCACTCCCAGTGAGGTGTGGTATTTAGACCTCAGATCTATCAGTTGGTTACTGGTCCAAAAGTTGTAACTAACTCATCCATCCACTCACTTGCTTAGGTAATGAGGTAATACTCACGCAGGAAGCTGGATGAATGACATGGACTGATATTGAAGACAATTACTTTGGGATTACTTTGAGGCTAATTGGATGCAATTGCACGAGACTCATAAATAATCAATGGTGTGAATGAAAATCCTGCTGGTATGTTGCAACTTGGAGAAACATAGCAGGTATTAAAAATCCAATATCCAGAAAGAGTACCAGAATTATATACAAATGTCAGTTTGCATCAATGTGTAAGTTAAGTTTAAAGAATAGATTTTCATTTTAACAGCTGAAGAGACTGATCATGTTTTCCATAGAACAACTGATCTATGCTGCTCTCTGCTGGTGAAAAACTAAAAAGGAAAAAGCTGAAACAAGAACATGCCAACATCTTTTTCTCACCACACGGTGGCAGTAAGCCCCCATCATTTGACGGTGGGTTGCCGCTACAGTAGCTGTCGTTACATTATTCTTACATATATGCGTTATTACAAAGTCGTACTGTGATATTTGAGTCACAACACTGTGTGAACAACCGTATAAAATCGACAAAAGAATAAAAGAGGAGTTTAATTAAAGTATCTTTATTGAACACGTATGAACTTACATTTGACAAGAATCATCTTTTAGCTGCATTGCAAAATACAGAAGTTTGTTACCTTGCGCTTGAGTCTTTCTGCCCAGACATTCACTCTCGTACATGTCATTGTTTCAATAAGTGCTATCTTATATATAGGGGTGTGCGGAGGCACTATATCAATCTCTTTAAACCAGTGATTTAAATGATTGGTAGAAAAATCAATAAAAGTCGACAATATCCCCAATGTGAAAATGAAGCAGTGAGCAATAGGCAACTGCAGTTTCTGTCCTGCCATTGTGCTCTTGTGTGTGTACAGAGAAACACTGATTGTCAGGAAAGACCTCAGTAGGTGAGCACTGAGTCAGTGAGATTATAGAACAGGAGAAAGAGACAGACTGCATGGATGGATCCAAGAGAATCAAATGACCACCAAGGTAGCAGCAAAATCAAAGTTCTTAAGGCAAATGTTTCAAGTTTATATTGTAGAGTTGCATATTGCACAGAGAACTATGAACCATGAGTGACTTGTGAGTGACCCTGAGTCCCGATCTGTCTTCAGATAGAGAACAAAACAGTCTTAGCCGAGACTCTTGAGTAGATCTAAAATCATTTGGAGAACTCTAAGCAGTGTAGTAGCTTAATTTTGCTCTTTGCTAAACCATCATCTATATACCAATACAAATGATGTGTGGGTAGGGGCAAGAGGTCGGTTTGGGACTCAGGGATAGCATTCAGTTCTGAATATTCTTCCTTAAAACAGAAAAACTGCTCAGGAACTTGTGAGCCCCAAACTAGTTAAGACTAACATTAACATCATTGTACGGATATCTAATCCAAGAATAGGCTTTAACTGTGTTTGGGAACCCAAGCTTGATTATTAATGGTCACATTCTGCAAATCCTTTACAAGACATACAGTACATGAACATTAGTTATAGGACAATAAACATGTGCGGGCCATAAGGACATCATGCAACTTTCACCAATGCCTGTTATTCCTGGATAGAGTAAATATTCTAGATTGAATGCTAACACTATACAAACATATAGTAACTCATGCATTTAACTGCTTTAAACATTTAAGCACATCAGGTGGAACGAGGCAAGCTTGCATCTTGTGGTAGTCTAACACCATGAATCATTAACATACACTTGAACATCTAGTAGTATGTAGTTTAATCTTAGTTCATTGTTTCGCAATCTATGATGTTCTACTTCTCAGGTACTTTATCCAGGTTATGTTCTAATAGAAATAATTTGACACTTAAAACACTTTTTAACTGATCTACAGTTGTTATAGATTTAACTTTATATTATATAGTGAAATACCGCACTAGGTCATTTTCTGAATGTGATCACAGTTCAACAAAATGTACTCTGGTACTGTAATTCTGACTGGATGGTCAATGCTAAACTGTCATGTATTGGACTGCTCACAGAATAATACAGGACTATGTCATATCAATACTTGACTGACTATGTTTGAACATTTTCATCTCAAAACAACACTACAGATCTGAGCAGTATCATTTAAGTGCTAAATCCCACTAAAATCCAAAGATCTTTATTAAAATGTAGGTTCAATATTCATGTTCATAAAATACTAATATTATATAGCCATTTATAAAATAGGGTGGATAAATCAGGATGTATTGTACTTTCATATTTTGTTACTAAAGGGAACCATGACTTCATAAAATAAAACATTCATGATACTTCTACTTAACTATGAAGTTGGCCTAGGAAAAGAACAGTCCAATAAACTGTTTCACAATAAAGACAGAGGATTCAAAGGCTGCACTGTAACTAACAGGGAACTAAAAATAAAAATAAAATATATATATATTGGGTTAACCTGAGGCTAGCTGCAAAATGATCATCATGACTGAAGACTGGTGCAGCCAGTGAACACTGGTGTATTTAAGGACAACATTGACACAGTACAATACACAAAGTTCTTTCAGAAACCAAAAGCAGGGGGTCAGAGCAGTCGCTAGTTGCTAGATGCATGATACATGTCTGGAGCACTCCTACCCTCCTGTATTCACCATCCTAGGAGACACAACCCCAGCTGCCCAGTCGAAGAGCTTGATACACTGCAAAGGTGTGTGCTAGTGAGTATGTCCGGAAACACATAGCTGGTCGCCATGGAGGCGGCCTGGACTGTCACGGTCAGATGTTGCGGTTGACGGCGGGAACGTTCTCCTTGTTAAAACTAATCTCTATGGGGCCTATTGAGTTTCTATGATGTCTTGTCCAACTCCCGAGCATAGAAGTGAAACTGTACTCATCAGGAGTCTGGCTCCTCCCCGGGGTCCCCCCCCCCCACCGCCCAGCAGGTGGCAGTGTACCTAAGTTTCTAAAATGGAAGGCCGGCAGAGGCTGACTGCGTGTGTCAGCTCTGAGAGAGAGGCGAGGCAGTTGTTGTCTGTACAGCGCTCTTAATCCAGCCTCAGAAGTCGCCTTCCTCCATGACCTCCATGACTACGGTCCTGGGGCCGGTCAGGATCAGGTTGCTCACCGTGCGGTAGTCCAGACACAGCACATTCAGACCATTGACAGAAACCACAAACTGACAGACCTGGAGAAAAGAGGGAACCAATACTTACATTAGAAGAGAACTGGACAAATCAGGGGTGTTATGTACATGAGCATATTTGCATAGAAAGCATGCTATTGCTTGACCTAGAATGAATGTTTAAATACTTGTGGGGATTGGTATAAGCCAACTTCTTGTGAATTGATCTCAACAACCACGTCATAGAAAGGTCAGGAATGTATTTCTGAAGGGCCTCAGCCTAGCCCTAAAGAGTGGCAACCCGACCACGCCTGCCTGCCTTATTCGAGGTGACTCACATCATTTCTGCAGCATTGGCAAAAACATAACATGGCTGTCCTGTTTTATTGCTGTGGTTGCAAAACAATGTTTAGTATTGTGATGTAGTGTATGCACTATGGTCTAAACTTTCACTCTCTCTCTGCTTCTCTTTCCCTACTAGCGCACACACACAAACACTCTAGCCAACTTCACCCCCATAATCTCCTACCGTCAGTCACTATCGCTCCTGGCTTAGCTACAGCTAACAAGAACACTGAGCCCCTTCTCAAACATTGCACGCACATTTGGGGATTTCCAATAAACCAAAATGGATTCACTCATTGGTGTCCCTTCTACAGCCGTGGACAAAAGCATTGGGAGCAACATACATTTAGTGTTTGCAAAGCTGGCTGGGCCTTGGCATAAAATGACTGCTGACATAATTTTAGTAAGTCATATCATCAGCACAGGGGAAAGTGTGAACTAGTGTGAAAGTGTGAGCAGATTGACTTCTGTAAAAGAGGGGACCATTTGCATATATTGAACATATGAAATGTGCCTTGTTGTATTCCAGTATTCTTTAGAAACGTAAAAAATCTTTCTTCAAATACTCAACCAGCAACTTGCCAAAACTTATGGCCACAACTGTACATGCATTGAGTTATCCCTATACCCAATGGTGCAAACTCATAACCATCCCATTCCGTGTCCATATACCTTAATCATCCTCTCCATTATAGCCAATGAGGCCAGAGTAAATTATGGCGCAGGGCAGCTACATCCCAGTTCATTTACAGCAGCAAATGCAGGATGTGTGACTGATTGAGCACCTGTGCCTTTTAGTAGCAAAGACCCTGCTTTACCACAGACTGGTAAGCCAGAGGCTCAGTCTGACTAACCTGCACTCAACGCTTACATAAGGAGAATCAAAATGGATGTAAATACAGTATGGGAGCGGCACATTAGTTGATTCAGTTGCGTAACTGCTCCGTTTGCTGAGGCTAAGAGCCTGTAGGATATTTGCTCAGCTCTGAATGTATGCTGTCTCTAGCAGCATCAGTAGTGTCTCGGTAGTGGTGGCTAGAAGGATCAGAAGTGTCTCAGAGCTACATGAGGCGCCAATACAATACAATAAAACTTTATTAGTTCCTTTCACTGAAAGCAATTGGTCATTTTGATGGCTATACTTACACATACGTAGGCACTTATGCATAGATCAAGACTGTCAATGCTGTAAGCCACCAGTGTCAGACTCAGTGTCTTACAGTTTTTCACGAACGCTAAAACACAGTTCTTGAAACAGTCACCCATTTTCTCAAAGCTGTAAACACAAAACCTAATCTTCAAGCACTATTTATTTACAAAACATCTGAATCCTCTTGCAAAATGAAACTTTTCGCCTCAAAACAGTTTTACCTGTGCTCAAAATCAAACACTGCTCTCAAATCATAAACAAAGTGATCAAAATTATATTCACTATCAAGCATCAGTAAACAATACACCAACAAATAGAAAACACATTGTTCAAAACATAGTTCTCAGGGAGAGGTACAGTTTTTATCTCAAAACAAATTTCATATTTATCCGTCATTGTCTTTTGATGAACGAAAACATGTTATATCGTCGTAGCTCAAAATTGATCAGAAATTACTACTCTGCTTTGCTCTTTGCAAAAAGAAAATTCTCCTCCTTGCACCCCTATACAGTACTGTACCCTGCATCTCACTACTCACAACTCACTCTTGTTCTTTGTTGATATGAACCTGCAACCAATCAAAACCTATTGAGCAGTGAGTACTGCTACTGTAACAAATGGAAAGCACAATGTTCAGGGCCATACAATTTGTTCATTGTACAGTATACAGCCTACAATGCAATGAACTACAGTATACAATACTACAGTAAAAGGGACAAAAATCTAAGGAGTAAAAGTGATCAATTCTTGTCTTTGGGCTGGGTCAGGCCAGAGCACTTCGACGACATCACAAGCAATATTTTCCGACCTTCAACCACCTGTTTGCTCTCTGAACTGGCTTATATTGGTTGGGTCATTTGAAACAAGTAAAATCAATTTTGAGCGGTTGTGTTTTGTCAATGACATGTTTTCTCTATTTGTATTTGATTGTTGCCATTTGTGTTTACCAGTATGGATGACGTGCATTAGAGTGCAGAATGTGTTTTGAGAATGTGTTTAGAGTTTTGCTGAAAAGTCAAAGTGAGATCTGCAAATTGTGTTTTACCATGTGAAATGGTTTAAGGTATTGACAATACTATAAACTGGAAACCTAGTCCTACGGCTGGGTCAAGACGTATTCTACTTTTACTGTAAATCATGAGAGCTTTATTCTAAACTTTTAATGTTCATAAGCTTGTTGCCAATATGAAGATTGGATATGTGTATGTGTGACTTATGATATCAACCTCACATGTTACCTATTCCTCATAAAAATGCCTGAAGTCCATTAGAATAGTTACATTGGTTAAGCCACGTCAGTGTTTCCCACACATAGAATTACTTTGTACCACACATAGAACTAATTTGTGGCGGTGCGCCACAGAATCAACACCGGCCGCCACACATTGCATTTCGTAAAACACGCAGCCTATTCGTTCAGCTGCATTTCCTTTCCCCTGCTCTCCCTCCGTCTCTCTGTCACTCATGCGTCTTTCCCACATATGCACACAGTCACAACGTCAGCACACGTTAGCAACAATGGATACATATGCCGTTCTAGTAAGACCGACAGCTATATCAGCGAGCCTTCAGCATTAGTGCCGTAGCTAAAAGTCGAGGAAAGTTGAGGCTACTTTTCGCTAGGTACCTTACTCACATTTACATTTAGTCATTTAGCAGACGCTTTTATCCAGAGCGACTTACAGTACTCGAAGTTTCCCCTTTGTTCTTTTGGTGAGAAGTCTCAAGAGCTAGCTACTTACTCGGCGTCATGGAGCCGACCAGTTAAATAGTTGTTTAGCACTAGCATTGCTACATGCATAATGCAGAAATGATATGTTAGTTGTTGTTAATTTGTGAAGGTGTGAATCATTTTGGATTAATATTTAATGTAACAAATTATTAACAAATTAACTGTGTAACGAATTATTAACGAAGGAATTATTACGACCCCCCCCCCCCCCCCCGGTCTGACAACCCCCACCCCTCCCCGCCACAATTAGATTTCTAATCTGTGGGAAACACTGCACGTCAACAGAAAGTTTTTCTGTTAACAGATTTTGAAGTGGGAAAAATGCATTAAAGTGGCTGTAAAGCAGAACTGAAAATGTGTTTTAAGTTCATCACACCATAGAAGAATGTGTTGTTAACTACCCATCCAAATTTGAATGTGAATACCGACAAGTATGTTAAATTAAGCTTGGAAACCGTGAGTCTTCTCTGCTTGATACTGGGGGGGCATCTGATCTGAAGGAGCTGAAGCTCTGCCCCATCTAATTGATTAAATTTAGCAACAACAGCAAATACTTCAATTGCAGATATCAGAACAGACCTGCCTGCAGTCTCTGAGTGTTTAATGTGTTAATTACTTTGTCTTTGCATCGTACCAGCTGTGTAACAGAATGCAGGTCATATAAACCGTCTGTGATCTGACGTAGATAGGTGCCTGTGACGTAGATGGTTTTGCCCCGCCTATACAAAACCTGAGCTGAAAACGGGTGAAAAACTGTTCAACGGTCTAACTCCACATTTCAGTGTGACAAAGTTTTCACGCTTTGCACATGCTTTCAGCAACTAATTTCACACGAACATAATGTACTGAGAAGCAAATCATGGAATAAGCTTTACAGCACCTTTAAAAGCTGAAGTGATACCGTCCATGTTCCCCAAAAAAGCTTCCTTTTTTGTTGTTAAACTTGACTCCTTCCCCTTTGACCTTCTTTCTGATATCCTCTGCCCCATTCCATTGTCTCTCTTCTCCATCCTTCTCTCTCTCCTCTCCTCCTTCTGAGCCTTTAATAATTATGTGTTCTGTGAGAACTCACGGTTTACGTAAAGCAGACTTTGCCCATCACTATTGGAGGTGGCTTTCAACGAATCGGTGACAGTTACCCTACACCCCACCTGAGTGTTAAAGCAACTGTCTTGAATCTCGACATCCTTCGACTAGACTGTGAATAGAATGCAAAACTGGGCACATACCTACCGCCTATTGCGACCAAAATCCCCCCCCCCCCCCCCCCCCCCCGTGAAAAATGTAGCTTTCAAAGAAGCTATCACATTTGTACCTTCAGTTCAATCGAAATGAATTGAATGCAAATGAACTGTGACATCTTCCACAGGACTGTCCAGTAAAGGGCTGCATACCTTCATGCCAGCAGCAGCTGCAGGTCCACTGGGGTCTACAGCCTGGATGTGGCAGGGCTTACTGCCCCGCACCACAAAGCCCCAGCCCACGGCGTCGCCCACAATCTCAGAAAAAATCAAACAAACACACCCATGTTAACTGTTAGCACTAAAGGACGTTAACTGTTATAACTAAATAAAAAGCATTTTTGTGTATAGTACGTGTCAAACATATACATTCTCTACAAAATGTGAACAATTCTGCGAACAGTTTGGACTTCTTTTCATGTTGCAGTGCTGGTTGCGTGCGTAAGAGGCAGAGAGCGTCCTTATCAAATCGTGGGAGTGGTCTGTGTCGGCATGTATTTGATAACAAGTCTGTGTTGGCACCATAGTTGTGAATGGTAATTCCACGACTGTGTCTGTCTGTCTCACACGTTCTTTTTTGGATGAAATGATACAAGTAGACTACTATATATGACCTAGTGTCAAGTGTCTCAGCTTGTGTGTCTGTGCATGTATCTTAAAGGGCAGTTTGCTGGAACAGAGAGATCGCTCAATGTGTATGTACGCCTGCACAAATGTAAGTGTGTGTGTGTGCAGGAGGAACAACTTACAGTGAAGGTCTTCTTTATGTAGGGACCTCCAGGGGTCTGCAGTTCCTCGGGACTCACTTGTCTCTTCAGCACTGTGACACACACACACACACACACACACAAACACAGTAAGCCACACAGTCTATCGACCAATAACCAGAACATTTACACTGTAACTCAATGATTGAGCATTCAATAGTGTATAGCTTGTCACGTGACTGAATACCTGTCGGACTGGCAAACCTCTATAATCTCACACAATTTTAAGAGACAGAGAAAGAGAGAGTGGGAGTGATGATTAAGTAAGTGACACCGAGAGAGAGGGAGTGATGATTAAGTAAGGGACAGAGAGAGAGAGAGAGAGAGAGAGAGAGAGAGAGAGAGAGAGAGAGAGAGGTCTGTTTCCTGATCCAACCTTATCTCCATGTATGCACAGTGACTGACATTGACAAGTCATTCTACAAATTCAAGATATCACCAACATGGCCCAGACAGCAAATGAATGAGACATACAGTGCCCTCCAAAAGTATTGGAACAGTGAGGCCAATTCCTTTATTTTTGCTGTAGACTGAAAACATTTGGGCTTGACATCAAACGATGAATGTGAAACCAGAGATCAACGTTTCAGCTTTTATTTCCAGGTATTTACATCAGGATCTGATGCACAAATTAGAAAATATCACCTTTTTGTTCGAACCCACCCATTTGTCACGTGAGCAAAAGTATTGGAACATATGACTGACAGGTGTGTTTTGTTGCCCAGGTGTGTCCTATTACATACATTATTCAATCAATAAATACCACTGAATGTCTACACTCAGGTTCAGATTGGGTAAGATAGGTTTTGTCTATGCAGACTGTATTCAGAGGTGAAAACAACATGAAAACCGGAGCGCTGTCTTTGGGTGAAAAACAAGCAATTGTGAGTCTTAGAGAAGATGGAAAATCAATCAGAGCCATTGCAGAAACATTGGCCATAGCCAGTACAACCATTTGGAATGTCCTGAAGAAGAAGAAAACTACTGGTGTACTAAGTAACAGACGTCGAACAGGTAGACCAAGGAAAACATCAGCAGGTGATGACAGAAACATTGTGAGAGCTGTAAAGAAAGACCCTAAAACAACTGTTAGTGAGATCAGCAACAACCTCCAGATGGCAGGAGTGAAGGTATCACTATCTACTGTTCGCAGAAGACTTCATGAACAAAAGTACAAGGGCTACACCAGAAGATGCAAACCACTCATTAGCAAGAAGAATAGGAAGGCCAGGCTGGAATTTGCCAAAAAGTACAGAGATGAACCTCAAACATTCTGGGACAAAGTTTTATAGACTGATGAGACAAAGATTAACTTTTACCAAAGTGATGGAAAGGCTAAAGTTTGGAGAAAGAAAGGAACTGCTCATGATCCCAAACACACAAGCTCATCTGTGAAACACGGTGGAGGTAATGTCATGGCTTGGGCTTGCATGGCTTCTTCTAGGACGGGCTCATTAATCTTCATTGAGGATGTAACACATGATGGCAGCAGCAAAATGAACTCGGAAGTCTACAGAAACATTTTGTCTGCCAATTTAAGGAAAGATGCAACCAAACTGATTGGCAGAGCCTTCATCATGCAGCAAGATAACGACCCAAAACACACTGCCAAAACAACAAAGGAGTTCATCAGGGGCAAGAAATGGAAGGTATTAGACTGGCCAAGTCAATCTCCAGACTTAAACCCTATAGAGCATGCATTTTACCTGCTTAAGAGGAGACTGAAGGGAGGAACCCCACAAAACAAACAACAACTGAAAGAGGCTGCAGTGAAAGCCTGGGAAAGCATCAAAAAGGAAGAATGCAAAAGTTTGGTGACGTCAATGGGTCACAGACTTGCTGCAGTTATTGAAAGCAAAGGATTTGCAACTAAATATTAAGTCTTATTCACTTAAATATGTTTTAAGTATATCTGTTCCAATACTTTTGCTCACATGACAAATGGGTGGATTCAAACAAAATTTGATATTTTCTTAGTTGTGCATCAGATCCTGATGTAAATACCTGGAAATAAAAGCTGAAACGTTGATCTCTGGTCTCACGTTCATTATTTGATGTCAAGCCCAAATGTTTTCAGTCTACAGCAAAAATAAAGGAATTCGCCTCACTGTTCCAATACTTTTGGAGGGCACTGTATCTCATCTGGCTTAGGCCTTTCATTCCAACAACACTCCTGTAGAATGAGGTTGGAAACCACAGCAGCAAACTGATAATGTTCTTTGAGTCAATAACAAGAATATTCTTTGACCCAGCAGCAGCCTGAAAAACAAGGTATTTTTCAGCCAGATGAAGCAACTGACATAGATTATGTTTTGACAGCTAATGTTTCTCCAGTACAGTTTTGTACCTCATGTTCTTGGGAGAGGCTCCATGGCCCTCTTTTCTTTCAAAGAAAAACAAACACGAACGACTCCTTATGTTGAAACAAACTGAAGCACAAAGATTTCCTGTGCGCTCTCTACCGGATGACAAGAGGCCTCCCCAGAACCGCTCTCTATTTAAAGCTCTTTTCATCGACAGAAAGCCAACTCACTGGCTAGGCCCCTCGCTTCTCTCTCTCTTTGTCTATCTCTCTCTCTGTCTTTCTCGCTGCCTCCCTCTTATTCCCTCTCTCTTAGACAAGCTGCTGATAAAGTCTGGGTGACACCGCCTGACACGACATGTCTAGATTGCATACTAGGACTACTGTATCTGATGCTACAACTCGTCTGTGTTATGATCGGGGTTGGGGGGTTGCTGCACTCTGTGAAGAACGGTTCCCTTTCCTCCAAGACAGAGATAAAGTGCTGTTGTGTTAGAGGCAATCTCTTCCAGCACAACTTCCTGATTTATTATCAATAGCAGGGACCTTCTTGCTATTGCCATGGCGCCGAAGCCAGTGACACGTCACACTTGGGGACCTGTGTGAATGTGCATGTGTGTGTGTGAGAGGCCTCACACGTGAAAAGTGTGTGTGATATGTGTATGGGGCAAAAGGCCATATTTGTGTGTGTGTGTGTGTGTGTGAGAATGTGAGAGAGACACAGTATAGTTCCTCTGTTCCCTGTGGGCGAGGAGAGCAGTCTGCACTGCTGGCTTGGTTCCCTGTCGATCCCTTAGGGCATGTGTGTTCCTGCCAGCTACTCTCACTCACAAGGCGAATGCTCCTCTACACACCCACACAAACACACATACTGAAACAGTTGCAACAGCAAATGTTACTGGGTAATAAAGTTCTGTCTGCACACGACAAGCTCTTACTTCAGAGGGTGAGAGTTCACTTAAGGCACTGAGTACAAAAAAGATTGAATGCAGTGTTGTTGAAAGTAGTAGAAGCAGGTGACCTGGGAGAATGTCGGTCCTATGGGAAGGAAGGGGCAACTGGAAGCCTATATGAAGTAAAGAATGGGGTGAATGATGTGGCACTGACAAATATGTGAGCTGTTGGGAGTTAATTGGAAAACGCTGTCTACATCAATGTTTGGTTTGAACAATTAATTTCCCAGCAAAACCCTGTGGAATGCTTTGAGTCATTCTTTACCAAAGTTGTTCTTATCTCAGCAACTGATAACAAAAACACCCCCGGGGATCCACCGCAGAATTTAACCAAGTGGGGCTTTGGAATCGATCTATACACATTTCCTTTAATCCATCTGTCAAGTCAACGGGCTGAATGGAAACATAGTCCCTCCAGAAACCAGTAACAAGCCCTGGCTACTCCTGAAAAGAGAGGGGGACAGAGGCTGACAGAGAGATTGACACAGACCTCTGCCCCTCTCCAGCCTCCCTCTCCGGTCCCCTCCAATCCGCTCACTGCAACTACCCCACATCTAATAGGCCTAGCGACTCAGGAGCCAAGGACGACAGACATGCTTGTTTCTGGTCCAAAGGAAAAAACAACCAAGGTCTCTCTCACCCCCACCCATCCTGGAAGCTAACTGTGTTACATTTACATTACATTTGGTCATTTAACAGACGCTCTTATCCAGAGCGACTTACAGTAAGTACAGGGACACCCGGGAATTCAAACTGGCAACCTTCTGATTAATAGCCCGGTTTCCTAACCGCTCAGCAATCTGACCCCCCACAGCATGTTGCCTCAGCTCATCCCCTGCCCTCAATCTCAGGCCAACTAGGGTGGGTCGGGGGTGGGGTTGGCAAGGAGGCAAGCGAGAGAAAACTGAAGCACAGGGGATCGTGATTAGTTACGGAGGCTACAGTACCCGGGGCTCTCTGTGGAAGCAAGTACTTTATTCCTGTGATGTGTGAGTGAGTGAGTGAGTGAGTGAGTGAGTGAGTGAGTGAGTCAGTGAGTGAGTGAGTGAGTGAGTGAGTGAGTGAGTGAGTGAGTGAGTGAGTGAGTTGGGGAGAGGGGGTTTACCTGACTTGGGGTTGCAGAGCACGGGCGGGCTGCTACTGAGGGTGGGGCTGCTGCTGAAGTAGCCACTGCCTCCACTGCTGCTACTCATGCTGCTGCGACGCACCCCCACCACCATCTTGATCTCTTTGGTGGGACTCACTGGGGGGGAAGAGAAGGGAGGAGAGGGGGCGAGACAGACCGACAGATTCATCATTACTGGTTTATCAAAAGTGCTAGCTTTTTAAGTCTATCAAAATGCAAGGACATTCGACATCATGCGATGTCAGCAACATCCTTGAAAAGGGTTCAATGCTCTGCAATGTAATCACACGTGTACCCAGAACGAGTGGCAGAGATTCCCTCACTTGGCACAGAACCGACTTCCTTCTCCCCGGAGAAGGTCAAAGTGATGGTGGTGAAGGAAAAAAGAGCTAGTGTAATGTTTGTCTTCCGTAAAAGCAAACATTGGACCAAAGACAAGGCTGAAGGACGAGCCCTGGCTGTTGCCTGGTTATCACCAGATATGGGCATGGACCAGATTTAGGTCAAATACCTGAGGTGTACTTAATTCGCCACAAATTGTCACTTGGAGGAATGATACCCAGTGATATAAAGCAAATGTGAGCTTAATTTAGAGCACCTTTTGTAAATCTTTTTTTTTTGCTTCCAGGTAGACTTATTTAATTAGAAATGTTTTCAGCAAAAATCATTGCATCAATTAAATAGTTTCCACACAAGAATAATTGAAACACCAAAAACAGAATGTGTGGCATGGCAGTAGCCTGAAGGAATGTTACAGCAGAGTGAGGTAACATGGTTAAGACGGGCCCAATGCACTTCATGGCCAACAATTATCTCTCTAATCAGTGTGAAACGAGAGCTCTCGCTCTTTTTCCAGGCAATACCTGTGGCCTCTGTACTGCCAAGTCTCACTGGGGGCCCGACAGATAATGTGTCGGCGAGATCCGCCTAGCAACAAAGGCACGGTGACCGGTCTGAATGCAGGCTTTCACACATGTTTCACATTACTCGTGCTATCGTGGTGCACCTGTGTTTTCTTAGGGTTACACTGAAAACGTGAGGAATTCGCTTGGGACAAGGGTGCAGTGTGGGCAAATGATTGTGTCAGAGAGTTTTCCCCTGTGTTTGTGTGTGTGTCAGAGTTTTCCCCTGTGTTTGTGAGTGTGTCAGAGTTTTCCCCTGTGTTTGTGTGTGTCTCAGAGAGTTTTCCCCTGTGTTTGTGAGTGTGTCAGAGTTTTCCCCTGTGTTTGTGTGTGTCTCAGAGAGTTTTCCCCTGTGTTTGTGTGTGTGTCAGAGAGTTTACGTCTTGTGTGTCAAAGTGTGTGCCCTTATCCATCTTTGTGTGTGATAACAATGCTCATTATGGCTTCTTTGTGGTAAATATGCCTCAAATTGTTTCTAGAACAAAGGTCAAGAGGGGTGAGTGTGTTGGCAGTGCGGTGCAGCCCATCCAACCGTCATCAGCTCTGCACACCTGTGACCTGAGGTCCAGGAGGAAAGTTCTGGTGCTAGTGTTTGGTTGTCTGGATCATCTACACAAGTTACCTGTAGGTGTCACACATAGCAGGCATGCTCTCAAGAGAATGCTTCTGTCACTATCACAAGCAGCTTGACAGCATGGAGAGGACAATACAATTGGTACCCTAGCGCGTTAGCGCACATTGTGAATCTCTTCAGGAAAGCGGCAAGAATTCCCCTAGGAAATGGATATAATCAATTCATCGACTTGAATGAAGCAACTAAAAAACCAGAGTGTTGATTTGTCAGTCTCACCAGACAGGAAGCTGGTGTTGCCTCCCTCGGGGTTCTGCTTGCGGAGACAGAAGGGGCTGTCGTGGCTCTCTGGGATGGTGCGGCAGCGCTCGCTTAGCAGCTCCATCAGACGTCGCCGCCGCCGGAAGTTCATCCTGAACTGGTAGAGCAGGCCTCCGTCCACGAAGTGGTGCTGGTTGGTCACTAAGAGGGAGAGAGAGTGGCTCTGTTCAATTTGTGATTAAATGCATTTCTCTCTCCAACTTGAAGGGAAAGGTATCGGTAAAATATTCGTAAAAGAAAATCATCTTTCGTGTTTTCCTTGTTGTCATGAGTCAGAGTTGTCATGACTTACAAACAACCCAAACAGACTGGTTCCCATATAAGATATATTATGGAACAAGTACAAGCGAAAGGCTGTACACAGAACTTAAAAACACTTCAACAGATATGTAATTAAGTGGGTGAAATAGAATGCGATCAAACTCATGACAGCTTAAATCATTCCAATCAAAGAGATTAAACAACTTGGGGCCAGGAATCCATTAATCCTCTTAATCTGTCACTGACCAAATCACTCCAAACAAGAGAGGACAGCGACAAGATTTTGGGCCAAAACTGCTCTCAATTTGGAGACTAACTTTAAAAGTCTGTAAGAACTTTGTCCCTTCAAATACACTGGTTGACTGACTGGCTAAATGGCTGGCTGGCATACTTATTGACTGAATAGGTTGCTGGCTAATATAGTGACGGCAGACTGGCTGACTGACTTGCTGGTTAGCTCACTGACAAACTGGAGTCTCTTGCATGTGACAAACCACTATTCTCTAGTCGACCTACATAGGGTGAACAACTAAGCTTCAACATTATAATACCATACATGTTACAGGGCTTAGCCAAATACTTGTTAGAAGAAAAACGCATATCGGTCAACCCCTATAATATAGTACAGTATAAGGCTTGTTAACTGTCCATCGACACAAACGGTCACTGTGTGCAGAGACTGTATATAAAGGAATGCAGCCATACTGCAGGTCAACTAAACCAAACAAGCACAATGTGGATGAATCCAGGCTTGGCTGGTATTGTTCAACGCTTCAACCACAGAAAGTGCTGTGTGTGTGCGTGGAGGAATGCCGGAATGCAGACGTGGGTCGAGTGACAGGCCCCTCTCACTCTCCCCAGCTGTGATAAGATCTCCCACTCCAGTTTCTTCCTCTTTCCCTCTCTCCAACTCTATCCCTCTTCCTCTGTCACTCCCTACTCTCTTTCCCTCACCTCCTGTGCCCTCATCGCTCCCTTTCTGTGCCTCTCTCACTCACACACACACACACACACAAACACAAACACATACCTTATCTGGAGGCCTGGAGTGTTTAGTGACAGTATCAATCATGAGTGAATTTCACAGATAAGATGAGAGGGAGTGTATTAAGGTTTTTTCCTTCCTTGTCTGACGTCTTAAAATTACACAACATGACCTCTCCTACCAACCTGTTACCAGCTAACCTCCTCTCCTACCAACCTGTTACCAGCTAACCTCCTCTCCTACCAACCTGTTACCAGCTAACCTCCTCTCCTACCAACCTGTTACCAGCTGACCTCCTCTTCTACCAACCTGTTACCAGCTGACCCCCTCTCCTACCAACCTGTTACCAGCTAACCTCCTCTCCTACCAACCTGTTACCAGCTGACCTCCTCTCCTACCAACTTGTTACCAGCTAACCTCCTCTCCTACCAACCTGTTACTAGTTAACCTCCTCTCCTACCAACTTGTTACCAGCTAACCTCCTCTCCTACCAACCTGTTACCAGCTAACCTCCTCTCCTACCAACCTGTTACTAGTTAACCTCCTCTCCTACCAACTTGTTAATAAGGCAGTATCTCCCAGGAAGACCATATAGTATTGAGGAGTTTCCACCAGTTAATTTCCAATTACAGAGATCTTAAAAAAACATATTTCAGTAGCGGTGGAGGGGACAACGGGAGTTTCCATTTGCCAGTCTCTGAAGACTTTCTCGTCAGACAAGTACCAAAAAGGTCTCGAGGGAATTTTGTATATATTAAGCTGATTATTTGCAGATTATGTAACGTATGAAGAGAGAAAAGGAGAGGAGGGTAGGAGAGAAGACAATATGGGAGAGGAACTAATCCCTGTGGCAGCAGATGGCCAGGCTGGGCTCCCTCACAGGGAGGATGATGGGGGATCATGCAGAAAGAAAGAGGGAGAGAAAGAGAGGAGGAAAGACATCATTTTTTGATTGGAACTGAAATAAAGTCCCTCCCTAACTGTTACTAAAATAACTGCCACAGATACAGCAGCCAAGGGAGAGTGTCTAACATAGTTAGAAGTCTGTGTGTAACTCTGTGTGCAAACATGAATTGTGTAAGTATGTGCCACGGTGTGCTAGAACATCGTGTTTGTTCTAATGTGTACAACGTATGCATATGCGTATGCATGTAAGTAATCTTCTCACGCTTCTGGTCAGCAGAGGTGATACCCTGGGTTAAGGCCAGAGAGCAGAGATCATCTGCCTCTGCCTCTCAGGACTGAAACCAGAGCTCCACTACCAGAATACCTTCAATGAATGAATATGACCAAAAAGAGAGAGTGGTACTGCATCATGGAAGGGTCCTGTGAGTGTGCAAACAGATTATAATAGACACTGCTGTCCTTCCAGCAGACATGGTCAGATACAAGACCCGTGTTTTTCAAATTAAGTTTTCTAGGGTCATGAGACTGCACACGCGTTTCAAACAGGTTGGTTTAGGTGCAATGTTCTGGGTATATGTGAAGCCTTCTGTGAGGTTAATTGTAAAAAGGGCTAAACTAATAAAATTGTACTCAAACAAGGCAATATGTGGTAACTGGTTGTCATGAGCTGAGTTATAATCGTAGTTCCTCATTATGTTTTTCAGCATGCTATACTTATTAGCATGTCAGTAAAACAGTGTGCTACTTGGAGAACCAAAAGAAAATGGCTGACCTCAGACCTGCCATGGGTTAGGTCAGTTTAGGTTACAGAGGCCCCGGACTGAACTCGACACAAGTTCAAGTGTGTGTCACACAGCATCAGACAAAAAGGAGTGGTTCATTCCAAAACACTATGTCCACTATTAGAAAAATAACTACTAATTGTGTGTCATGCTTGTGGTGTGTTACCATGTTGAATGATGCCATGTTCCAGAAGTCTCCGCCCAAGTTTCTCCGCCTCGTCCCTGGTGGCCATCTCGCCCTCCAGCAACAGCCAATCCACAAACTCAGAGGCCACCAGTGTTCGCTCAAACGTCCCGCCCTCTTCCTCTCTGGCCTGTAAAAGGTTGCTCTCGGTGTTCATCAGCCTGTTGAAAGAAAAAGGGTAGGTATGTGTAAACCAAACTATCTGCCTACTGACTGTACTGTAATGGATGCAACATCAATTGGATATGCATATAACCTTCTTCACAGAAAGTGCTATAACCTAAGTTCAGTACAAGGGAAGATTAGATATTATTGAAAGAGATTACTTTTTTCCACATTATTATAGTATTTTTGTGTTTATGATGCCAATCCACAAAGAAATAGGTGCCCAGAGGACAGACAGACAGACACACACACGATGACAGAGTACTGAAAAACTGTCTTTTTCTCTCTATTAGGCTGAAACAGAAGCCAAACATATTGGATCTGTAGTGCTTTAGCACCTGTCACAGCTGGAGAACATGACCGTGGTTCTCTCACCCCCTGTCCTTTCTCTTGCAGTTAGCAGACCAAATCTCTCATTAACCGGGCCATTGCTTTTGTGTAAATATTTGATATCGGAGAGATATGTCCCTTGTGTCTTTTTGTAAGGTGCTGTCACTTCACCAGCTGAATCCCGATTTTGGATGTTTGCGGTTCCTGTTCATTCCAGATTGGATCAAAACCCGTTTACAACTAAGGAATAAGAGACAGGATACAATGCCTATCTTCCACATACATTCCCAACTTTCTCCACTGTTTTATTACAAGACATTTCAAAAACTAGATACGCTGCATTAGAACCCAGACACAACCTACAGTATAATGTAGAGGCCTTGAGAGAAGATTTATCGCAGTCTCATCCAGGACAAAATAGGCCCGTTCCCAGCTATCATATACATTGTCCATTGGAAGTCTTTGCAATGAAACAAGTGGAAACGTCATCATCTAGAACAGGTCCAGTAAATTGTCACTTTCATCAACTCAACTGAGGCCACCCTCCTCATGAGGGGAAGGTCTGGCAAGTCTAAGTTAGCTGTTTGTGTGGCACGAGAGAAGCTTTTACCAATCACACAGAACTATGGCTTGTGTACACAGAGTAAATAGACATAGGGTGTCAAACGCTTAAAAAGGCTTCCAGGCCCTTTCACATTGGACAGGAAGACAATAGTTTGTAAGCGAGGGTGCTAGCACGTTGAACCCATAGATTTTTCCTTGTTGCTTGGATACAGCACACTAAACAATGTCACTTCTCTTTAAGCTTTGGGCAGCGGTCAGATTTATGAAGCTTACATTCAACTCTGTTGATATCTGCAAGTCCAATATTCAAACTGAATTGAATTCCCATTCATTTACAATGGCAGTAAGACGGTATGAAACCTTTTAGTGCTGCCATTTTTTCATATCCACGTGACATCCCACCTCAAGTCAACCGATTAGAAACGGGAGTTCAAATGTCCCAAGTTCTGTTGCTAAGGATGTTACAGGACACGTCAGCCATCCAGTTGCCCACATTGCAAAAGAAAGGAAAAGAGAGAGGCAGGGGGTTATGGAGGGCTCCTGTAGAAACAGGAGGTGCTAGGCATGTTTGAGCTAGCCACAATATCTTTACAATCATCATTCTCTCATGTGTACCAACACATGTACTACCATATACCAGATGTGAGATGCATCAAGTCTGTTCATAGCACAATAATGGGGTTTAAATTGCCCCTTTAAGGACTTACAGGGGATGAAATGTGCTAGATGGGTTCAGCTGTCAGCACGGGCACAGCATGTAGCTAAAACATGGGGGAGAAGGTTTCTATGGGAACAATTAACTTGTGCCGCCACAAAACATGACACAATAACAAAAACAGCCTGACCATCTAAAAATAGAAAGCCATTTGATGCTGCAAATCAGAAAAATCACTCTGATAGGTACATGTTTTTCTCCTGACAGTTACTGAGACCAAAAAACATGTTACATCTGTTGCCCAACACTGTGGTGTGCAACAGAACCCTCAAGCTGTCCTTTCTTGTAATAAGAGTGCAAAAAAGAAATCTCACGTACAATGCTTTGACAAAACCAATGCTACCTTTTCCACACTTGGTTTCTGAGAGAAAAAGCAACTATTTAGTTAAATATAATCTGAGATGACACCAGCATACGGTATAGATATACTACATGTTTCTGTTGCAGATTTGATCATTTAGAGTACATTAAGAGTTTCAATTTATAGATAATTTACAGTACATCTTATCATTCAGTCTTAAGTTACTTTTCTCTAGTAGAATGCTTTGACAAGACTTGCATGTAACCTTTCAGAATGAGTGACAAGATAACTATAAAACATACTGTATATATTGTTATATCTTGTCAATCATTCTGAGTATGCAACGAGAGCTGAGAAAACAGCAATATCCACAAACACACATTGTAAATACGCCCTTTTGGTCACAGAGTTTGTTTACAAAAAGAGTTAACCGTACTTTTCGTAGATCCTCTGGCCTCTCATGAACACCTTGGCTTCATGATCAAGGGGGAAGGTTCCGTCATCTTTTCGGAAACGGTAGAAGAGCTTCATGTCTTTAAACTCCCTGTGTTCGTCACAAACTGTAGCACAGAAAGGAAGAGGCCATGTGTTTACATTTGTCAAAGCTCATAAGATATCAAAGACGTGTTGGGGGGGGGGGGTGCAAGAGAGAGAAACACAGTTAAAGAGAGAGAGGGGGGTGAATACCATGGTGGATGATACTCTGGTCCAACAGCTTCTGCATAATCTTGATAGCTGTATCCCTGTCTGATGCCTCCTTGTGTTCAATCAGCCAATCAATGAGTTCTTTCCCCACAAAGCAGTTTGGGTAGGTCCTGAGGTGGTGCCTCCTGTCTTTGATAACCTTCCCTTCATGAAGACGCAGCCTAGGGGCAAATGAAAGGTTAGAACTAGTTGCAAACATGTTAGAGCTGGTGTGCGTTGACATCTCCTGTGCTTAAAATAAGATTCACACATTTTCAAAGATGGAGTACAGCCAAAACATTCCACTTAAATGGCTTTAAACTGAACCTTGACCTGCAGTCAAGTCTCAATATGATGACTCACAAGGCCTTTCCTCTAGATAGTTTTTATGTTTTGTTGGTCCTGTAATGTGTCATCCATATAGTTGAACTGAGGTGAATGATCTAGAAAATAAAGTTTGTCTCCATCTCCATCTTTTAGAAAACGTCTGGTATATCTGACACCGGTGTCAGGATCGCAAGTCCTTTTGACGGCATTTGAACATGAGGAGCTCCATTTACAGTTTCAATTTGGTTGCAATGTAGGAAGGAGAAAGTGGGTGTGTAGTAAGATCAAAGTTGAGTGGCAAAAGAAGTTGGTCAGGTTGGGTGCACTTGGTGAATTACTCCTCCATTAAAATGCTAGGTTGATGATACAATGATTTATTTAACAGATTTTATCAGGAAGCAAATTATCTCACCACACTGTAGGGAAAGTGGCAAAGCAAGCAATCAATAGCAATGCCAGCACGAATGGTTCTGTTACTCACTACCCTGGCTCTTACTAATATTTTAATATGAGCTATTATGTGGGCCAAGCTGTCCGAATGTACTTTACCATAAATAGCTCTGGCGCACTATCACGCCAAAGCATGCTACCTTGAACTGTGGACAAATATTTTCAGCTGCAAATACACACACTGACCAAATTAAATAGAGCGGTAACGCCACCCTCGTGCTCTACAATGCAAATACGATGTATTGTATTTATGCAGCGATTTGGAAAGGAGCATCCTCCTTTGTTCCCATCTCTGCAGTAGTACGCGGTGGACTGCGGTGCAGGATTCTAGTCACGCGCCACACCTACCTCAACTGCTCTCCTGTGACGAGGACCTCGGCCATGCGCTCGAGCTCCGCTGCCTTCTTTTGCATAGTATTCCCAATCCCATCCATTTCTTTGCAGCTGTCAGAGAAAGAGAACCCAGTTTTTTTTAAATCCCAGCAGTAAAATGAAAGACATGCAGACAAACGACCCTGCAATGGTTGCCTGCAGGCTTTAAATTAAAAGAGCAGCCCAATTGTGCCAGATGACTCATTTTTAGTCAGTACAAATGGTCAACTGTTATTTCCACTGACCAACTTGAAATGTGCTCATGTTATGAATTAGCATAGCACACCATATATTAGCATTTTCGAACGAAATTAGCATTATTTTTTAAAATAATATATAAACGGACAATGTATCCTACCTTGAAAGTACCATTGAAAAAACTGTTTAAGGATATTCCTCGATGTCGGTTGTTGTTGACTTGCAGGAGGGCATCCCAACTAGGCTAAACCTGGACTGATGCCGGAACAGATGTGTCTGGTATAATCAATAGCCTCCAATTCAAACCAACAAGAAATTTTCAGCTTAAATTCCGTTATATCCGCGAAAACGTCAATGGCCGTATTTTCTTCAGTCGTGCACTTTTTTTCCATTAATAATACAATAACACCTAAGAAAACAGTATTTTGTTATATAACATCTGTTTTTAACAGTTTCCTTGAGCGTTCGCATCCGTGGCTATTTTGTTTACTCCCGCCTCCCTTAATAACAGCCGAACGCACGTTTCTAACCACGGTGAAGCGAAGAAGACAGTGGATTGGTGGAGCATTAAGGGGTGTCAACCCATAAGGCGGGGCATATGCAAATTATTATCATTTCGATATGAATCTCAGATGGTGCCTGCTTGTAAATAGAGTTCTGATGTCACTCATTTTAAGCATTGCAAAGAGACACATTCTACCAAATCATGTTGCAAAACTAATTCATTTTGATTTTATTACTATTTTATTCATATTTCTATTTTAAAATGGCATATTCGACCTCTTATAAAGCCAGACTTCGTAAACTCCGTCAACCGGTGCCTGATTCCGGCTAGTTTGATATGCAAATCAAGATTCCACAACGATGGCGGAAAAGTGACGTAATCTAGTCTTTCATTGGCAAATGTTTTTGTCCATCAGATACAGTATGTTCAGGATATCCGGTATACATTGCGGGAAAATTTGTGCTGTATATGTGGATGTACGTTCACTACGTTCATCGAGGGAACAAACTTAATTCCAAACCTTGTCTCCACGTGTAGTTTTCATATTTAAAACTCAACCAAATGAGAACATTAGCGGAGGTGCAGGCTACCCTGCAAATTGCTAAACTAAAGGAGGTGGATTTGCAGAGCACAGTTCATTGTCTGTCTTTCGGGGACAGCATCTCGTCAACTGACTACTGTCTAATGGAATTGGATGAAACTCTTTGTAAACACATAGAGTCTGGAAAAAGGTAGCTAACTCATCAACTCTTGTTTGTTCTTGACATTCGTTACATTGTTAGTATCTCATTGTAATTGTTCTCGTTGAAGCTTGGTGATCCGGGGTGACAAAGACGAGCGAGCTGTACTGTGCAGTGAGGACCAGACTTACGACCTGAAGATCGCCGACACGTCCAATCTCCTGCTTTTCGTCCCTGGATGCAAGACTCCAGAGCAGCTAGCTGCCTGTGCAGACTCGGAGATCTCTCAACTGGTCCATGCACATGTATAGAAACTGGCTTTGCTAAGACCATCATTGAATTCGTATTATTGGATAACAAGCGACATATCTGTTTAAGATTAAGTTAACTAGCAAGAGGATACGTTTTTATAACATTTCAAGAAATGACTCCTCTGGGCACCTCTGTCTTAACTTTGATGTTGTAATCCTATAGCTTAGGCTAGAGAGTATGCACTTTTTGTCCACTGTACAAACACTGTACACTGATCTCTCTGCAGATATGGGGTTTATCCAACAGTTACTGGGAGCTGCGGAAGCAACGTCCTAGGCTCAAGAAGCTGAAGAAACTGCTGATGGAGAACCCCTATGAAGGTCCAACGCCAGCCTACGAGGAAGACACGCATACCATGCAGAAGGTTCGTTTGTTAGGAACCTCGTCCTTTCTAGACTGTTTCAGGTCACGAAAGGAGACGTCCTGCAACAGGACATCTGCTTGCCGGGTCTATGTTCTACTATTTGGACATTCAATACACCTATTCACTCTTTATGCCCATAAAAAAGCATTTGGACAATATGTCGAGCACAGTTGTGACTCCTTGTCTTTCGCTCTTACTCTCATAGTACACAATGATGGACTTACTGGAGAGGATCCAGGCCAGTGAAGAGGAGATTAAGGCCCAACTAAAGACAATCCACGCCTGTGAAATAGATGGTACACTTCATAAACACTGAGCATGTTTTTTTTCCCTGCTGCCCATGATAGGTGTTATCACCTGGTCTTGTAGCATTTATGGCCATTCATTAGCCACTGAGAATGACTAAAAGAAATGAGTGTGTACACCAGGGGTGTCGAGCTCCGGTCCTCGAGGGCCGCTGTCCTGCATGTTTTAGATGTTTCCCTGATCCAGCTCACCTGATTCGAATGAATGGTCGTTGTAACAACCCTTTTAATTGAATCAGGTGTGTTGGAGCAGGGAAACATCTAAAACATGCAGGACAGCGGCCCTCGAGGACCGGAGTTCGACACCCCTGGTGTACACTATGATTATTCATGACTTGAAACTAAAAATGTTTTTTAGTCTTAAGGTACCAGTGTTTACCTCTGTCTCCGCAGGCTACTGGAGGATGTTGGATTTTGACTATGAGATGAAGTTGTTGGGACATGTGACCCAGCTGGTGGATTCTGAGTCATGGTCATTCAGCAAGGTATCCCTCAGGGTCAGTCTGGAGGAACTGGCACCCCTTGAACCCAGGTAATTACAGGATTCCTTCTGTAACAAACGTGATTGTTACGCAAGCTTCATACACAAGCTTCATACACACTTAATAACTGCCCACTGACGCCGCAAGCGTGACCACTACCAACCACGCCAATGAGAAGCTAGCTTCTCGCTGGCACGGGTGGTCTGTACTTATACCATGGAGTGAGTTTATCTAATCCACATCAGCTCCACTTCTTGATATCTGATGTCAGCCAGGCAGTCACAGAACAGTCAAACTCAACGACAAGCACCAGCAATGAGGCATCATTCTCAGAAACAACCACATGACCATGGTGCATTTTACTACTGGATAATATAACCCTCTCTCTTGCTCCCTCTCTCTCGCTCTGCTAGGGAGATGATCGAGCATTGCTTGAACTGTTATGGGAGACGCTATACAGAACACGGTAGGGGGGGCTATCATTATGTAGCCGTTAAACAAAATCCTGCATATGTTCATAGACGTCTACACGTGTATTCCTGTTTCATTGATTGGTGGTATTTCTCTGTTCCCAGGCGAGATATTCTATGCCTTGGATGAGGACAGCGTGTGCCGGACCACAGCTCTTATGCTGCTGCAGAACGCTGTCAAGTTCAACCTGGCTGAGTTCCTGGAGGTGTGGCAGCAGAGCGTGCCTGAGGGCATGGGCACCCGGCTGGACCAACTCAGGGTGAGTTTGGGCTGCCTTAGGTACTTGGTCTGGATGGAGACACACTGGTTTTATTAGCACTTCAGCTCCTCAAGTAGCTTAGTGCTTGGACTTGAATCAGTCAAATTGAAATGGAGTTAACTACAAGGACTTTACTGAGTTTGTTGGGATGTTCTTCTCCAGAGTTTGGCCTTGGTGGATCGTAGCTCAAGACCAGAAACGATCTCTCTGCTCAAAGTGGAGGACCTACCAGAAGACACCTTGGAGCGCTTCAACCGCCTCTTCACCATGAGGGAAAAGTGGACAGAGGAGGACATCACTCCCTACATACAGTCAGTGGCGTGATATAGTCTATGTGGCAATACAAATGTACCCCAGTGACATGAAGACTATTTGACAAACACTAAAACACATATACAAATCTTTCCTCACAGAAAAATCTTAAAACGATATTATCCTTCAACAGGGATTTGTGTGGGGAAAAGCAGACAACTGGAGCTCTCTTGACTAAGTATGCCCGCTCATCCATGCAGAAAGGGATCAAGGTCTACAATTCAAGAAGGCCAGTAGCATCCTGAGGACCCCCAAGAAAAATAATGTTATTAAATAATTTTTTGTATTTCTGAATATTTTGTATTGTTAATAAAACATTGCTTATTGCCAGTCGTTCTTTGCTGCAGTCAAATCGCCAATCCGCGTTTTTATTTCAGACTACCAATAATTTAATCATGTCTGATTTCACACTTAACAAGCCACCAAATTAGTCTTTGGCGCCGACAACTGGTTAACTAGTTAGCTATAGTACTGACTACAAGAGAAGGGTCCAAATGCAGACTTCTCTCCTCATGCCACTAGAGTTATGTTGCCCATAGCAATAACTGAGCATGAGCTGTGTCACGATGCCCCACTTCTGTGAGGCAAAGGGGTTTGAGCATGACCTCCTTCTGATGGCCCAGTTCTGTGAGCCAATGGGGTTAGAGCATGAGTAGTAGGTTAGGTTTCTGTTGTAAAGAACTGACAGTTCACTGTTTAGAATATTGGCAATGGTTTGAGAAGTGCACACTTCCAATTTGCTTCATAATTTAAGCTTTTCCCAACAACTAAACATGTTAATGTAAAACTACTTTTTTCATCAAATATTACAAGAACTTTGATGATGTACTAACATTTGTATTCAGAATCAACTGATCATCAGACTTCAAGCCTTTTAGGTTAGTACTATAATTTTCCATAGCTAGCAAGTTGGCTTGCAGTTTACTGCATACAGCCTGTGGTAGATTAGCTGCCAGCTTCTAGCTGTTCAATACATGGTGTTATAAAATACAATGTTTGATGAGAAACTGACAATATAACTAAAACCCTTTTCTTTCTAATTTTCCTGATCCGTTATTTACATTTATGCATTTAGCAGACGCTTTTATCCAAAGCGACTTCCAAGAGAGAACTTTAAAAAGAGCATAGGTCACTGATCATAACAACGAGGTAGTCCCAAACATTGCAAGCAGCCAAAACATGAGGCATACATTGTGAAAAAACTAAACAAGTGCCGGAAAGGGAAGACCCATAAGAGCATGCAGTTATACAAGTTAAAACAACATGAACCACAAAAAGTGCAGGACTGTACCTGTGGAAGAACAATCAACAGTAAAATATTTCACAGCGAGTACAAGACTTATATTTATCCATATTATTATGTTATATCTTGCAAGTTAGTATGTCCGTCCCTTCCTTTACAACAGTAAACAGATGGCTAAACTGTGACTTCAAGACGTGTTTTGACCATATACAGTCTATGGTTTTGACACGGAGGGATCCAACTAGAAAAGTCCCAGAAGAAAACACACCACATCTGCTGCAGCTGACACTGACTTTGGCACCTCTTTGAAAAAGGTTATTTCCCAAGATGAGAAGGAGGCTAGCCATGCAGATACGTAACACTCCTCATAGCGTAGGCCACCTCCACTACAGAAAGCACACGTGAAGCAGTGCAGTAAATCATCAAGCAGTTATCAAAGCAATACCAAAGAGAACCCAAAATGATGATACATTTATTCAGAACAAATTTGGTGAAGCATCTGTAATATGAAAAAGAAGTCTGAGGAAAGGTGGTGTGTAACTGATCATACGTGTGTATGTCAACATGATGTCTCTGTGAAAGAGAAAGAGAGAAAAACTGTGTGTGTGTGTCAGTGTGTGTGTGTGTGATGTTTGTTAAACATCCAAACAACAGTCACATCTGACTTCGAGCAGCAGCAACTGGAAAAACCTGTAAATTATAAGAATACATTTAAAATTAAATCTGCCATACCAGTATGCACTCTCACATCCTTACACTGAGGGCCTTGCTGTCTTCACCCATATTTTACGACCCCCTATAGCCTTTCTAGTATCTGCCCTCACCTCTTTCTCACATTCTTCTTTTTCTTTTTTCTTCTCCTTCATGTTGTTTTCTGAATCTTACTCTTATTTTTTATCACTGACTTCCTCCACAGTCGGTGGTTCGATGTATGACTGGGCTTTGGCCTTTTTTCCCCCTTTGTCAGTCCTCTTTTTTGCAAAATCCTGAAAGCAGAACATAAGCTTCCATGGAAGAATCACTGAGCTGAGAAGAAATTGCAATGAACCAATGAAATCATGGTTCTTTTTAACCTTTGTGCTGCCTTCGGGTCACAATGACCCATCGTTGTGCTGCGACAACATTACCCAATACGAAAACAAATGAAAAGCATATTATTTTAACCTTCGCGCTCTGGGGGGTGTGAGACAGCCCCACAGATAAAAGAAAATGCTTCACTTTATTTTTGTATGAGGTAAAATTGTCGCAACACGTGGGGGGGGTCACAATGACTGAAGGGTCACAATGACCCGAAGATAACACAATCGTTAATCCTCATTAGTCTGCTATTTATACAGTCAGTTATTGAGCATATTGTGATTTATGCTTTTTTTGTGAATATCAGACAGCACAGCGTTATCTAAATTCAACATCCTTGGCAAATCATAGCCAACATCATGTTTATGGCTACCAAAAAATAAACAGACAAGTTGTAGCTTTTAACCACTGCTTTTATCAAAAGGAAAAATAAATACAAGCACTATAATGATGACTATGACTATAATGAACCCCTCCTTGAGTCACCACCTTACCGCGGTGGAGGGGTTTGCGTGTCCTAGTGATCCTGGAAGCTATGTTGTCGGGGGCTTCATGCCCCTGGTAGGGTCACCCAAGGCAAACAGGTTCCAGGTGAAAGACCAGACAAAGCGTGGCTCAAAAAACCAACCATGAAGAAATACAACAATGGTTCTCAGTTGCCCCTGCCCGGAAGCGGGTCACCGGGGCCCCCCCCTGGAGCCAGGCCCGGGGGTGGGGCTCGATGGCGAGCGCCTGGTGGCCGGGCCTTTTCCCATGGGGCCCGGTCGGGCACAGCCCGAAGAGACAACGTGGGACCCTCTTCCAGTGGGCTCACCATCCGCAGGAGGGGTCATGGGGGTCGGGTGCAGTGTGAGACGGGCGGCGGCCGAAGGCGGGGGCCTTGGCGGTCCGATCCTCGGCTGCAAAAGTTAGCTTTAGGGACGTGGAACGTCGCCTCGCTGGCGGGAAAGGAGCCTGAGCTGGTGCGCGAGGTAGAGAGTTTCCGGCTAGATATAGTCGGCCTCGCCTCGACGCACAGCGTGGGCTCCGGAACCAGTCTCCTTGAGAGGGGCTGGACTCTCTTCCACTCTGGAGTTGCCCTTGGTGAGAGGCGTCGAGCTGGGGTGGGAATACTGGTTTCCCCTCGGTTCGGCGCCTGTACATTGGGGTTCACCCCGGTGGACGAGAGGGTAGCCTCCCTCCGCCTTCGGGTGGGGGGACGGGTCCTCACTGTCGTTTGTGCTTATGCACCAAACGGCAGCTCAGAGTACCCACCCTTTTTGGAGTCTCTGGGGGGGGTGCTGGAAAGCGCTCCTCCTGGGGATTCCCTCGTCCTCCTGGGGGACTTCAATGCTCATGTGGGCAATGACAGTGAGACCTGGAGGGGCGTGATTGGGAGGAACGGCCCCCCCGATCTGAACCCGAGTGGTGTTTTGTTGTTGGACTTCTGTGCTAGACACGGTTTGTCCATAACGAACACCATGTTCAAGCATAAGGGTGTCCATATGTGCACCTGGCACCAGGACACCCGAGGTCTCAGTTCGATGATCGACTTTGTAGTCGTGTCATCGGACTTGGGGCCGCATGTCTTGGACACTCGGGTGAGGAGAGGGGCGGAGCTGTCAACTGATCACCACCTGGTGGTGAGTTGGCTTCGATGGTGGGGGAGGACGCCGGTCAGGCCTGGCAGGCCCAAACGTAATGTGAGGGTCTGCTGGGAACGTCTGGCGGAACCCTCTGTCAGAAGGAGCTTCAACTCCCACCTCCGGGAGAGCTTCGATCATGTCTCGGGGGGGGCCGGGGACATTGAGTCCGAATGGGCCATGTTCCGGGCCTCCATTGTTGAAGCGGCTGACCGGAGCTGCGGCCGCAGGGCGGTCGGTGCATGTCGCGGCGGTAACCCTCGGACCCGGTGGTGGACTCCGGAGGTGAGGGATGCCGTCAAGCTGAAGAAGGAGGCCTATCGGACTTTATTGGCTGGTAGGACTCCAGAGGCAGCTGATGTGTACCGGCAGGCCAAGCGGAACGCGGCTTTGGCGGTCGCGGAGGCAAAAACCCGGGCATGGGAGGAGTTCGGCGAGGCCATGGAGAATGACTTCCGAACGGCTTCAAAAAGGTTCTGGACCACCATCCGGCGGCTCAGGAGGGGGAAGCAGTGCTCTGTCAACACTGTATACGGTGGGGATGGTGCGCTGCTGACCTCGACGGGGGACGTCCTGGATCGGTGGAAGGAATACTTCGAAGACCTCCTTAATTCCACCAACACGCTTTCCGACGTGGAGGCAGAGTCTGGGGACATCGGGGGGGGCCCTTCTATCTCTGGGGCTGAGGTCGCCGAGGTGGTTGAAAAGCTCCGCGGTGGCAGGGCCCCTGGGGTGGATGAGGTCCGCCCGGAGTTCCTTAAGGCTCTGGATGTTGTAGGGCTGTCTTGGTTGACACGACTCTGCAACATCGCGTGGACATCGGGGACAGTGCCTCTGGACTGGCAGACCGGGGTGGTGGTTCCCCTCTTTAAAAAGGGGGACCGGAGGGTGTGCTCCAACTTTAGGGGGATCACACTCCTCAGCCTCCCTGGGAAAGTCTATTCAGGGGTCCTGGAGAGGAGGGTCCGTCGGATTGTCGAACCTCGGATTCAGGAGGAGCAATGTGGTTTTCGTCCTGGCCGTGGAACAGTGGACCAGCTTTATACCCTCCGCGGAGTCCTGGAGGGTACATGGGAGTTCGCCCAACCAGTCTACACATGTTTTGTGGATTTGGAAAAGGCGTTCGACCGTGTCCCTCGGGGGCTCATGTGGGGGGTGCTCCGAGAGTACGGGGTACCGGATTTCCTGATCGGGGCTGTCCGGTCCCTGTACGACCGGTGCCAGAGTTTGGTCCGCATTGCCGGTAGTAAGTCGAACTTGTTTCCGGTGAGGGTTGGACTCCGCCAGGGCTGCCCTATGTCACCGATTCTGTTCATTACCTATATGGACAGAATTTCTAGGCGCAGCCAGGGTGTTGAGGGGGTCCGGTTTGGTGACCTCAGGATCGGGTCGCTGCTCTTTGCGGATGATGTGGTCCTGTTGGCTTCATCGGGCCGTGACCTTCAGCTCTCGCTGGAGCGGTTCGCAACCGAATGTGAAGCGGCTGGGATGCGAATCAGCACCTCCAAATCTGAGGCCATGGTAATCGACCGGAAAAGGGTGGAGTGCCATCTCCGGGTCGGGGAGGAGATCCTGGACCAAGCGGAGGAGTTCAAGTATCTCGGGGTCTTGTTCACGAGTGAGGGAAGAATGGAGCGCGAGGTCGACAGGCGGATCGGTGCGGCGTCCGCAGTGATGCGGGCTCTGCATCGGTCCGTCGTGGTGAAGAAGGAGCTGAGTCGAAAGGCGAAGCTCTCTATTTACCAGTCAATCTACGTTCCTACCCTCACCTATGGTCACGAACTATGGGTAGTGACCGAAAGAACGAGATCGCGAATACAAGCGGCCGAAATGAGCTTTCTCCGTAGGGTGTCCGGGCTCTCCCTTAGAGATAGGGTGAGAAGCTCGGTCATCCGGGAGGGGCTCAGAGTAGAACCGCTGCTCCTCCGCGTCGAGAGGAGCCAGCTGAGGTGGCTCGGGCATCTGATTAGGATGCCTCCTGGACGCCTCCCTGGTGAGGTGTTCCGGGCACGTCCCACTGGGAAGAGGCCCCGGGGAAGACCCAGGACACGCTGGAGGGACTATGTCTCTCAGCTGGCCTGGGAACGCCTTGGGGTCCCCCAGGAAGAGCTGGCGGAAGTGGCCGGGGGGAGGGAAGTCTGGGCCTCCCTGCTTAGGTCGCTGCCCCCGCGACCCGATCCCCGGACAAGCGGCAGATGACGACGACGACGACTATAATGATTATGATGAAAATGATCCACCTGCTGGAGTTCTTTCAATCGTCCTTGCAGCAGCTTCTTTGCGTTAAGAGGTCAAGTTGGTGATGGGAGCCAGACGAGGATTGTGGCGGTAGAGTAAATACTTTACAGTGGGCGAAGTCTCAGACCTGGTAGGAATCAGAACTCCAACAGTGACACGGTTAAATGAAGTCAAAGCCTGGAGGACCTGCTGATTGAATAGGAGGGCCTCGGGAGTAGGAGGAGTCAGAGGGGGTGATTCCTAGGCATCGTCAATGGAGATGGGGACCACAAGAGCACAGTCACAAGAGAAGACACAATCTTTTGTGGAGGTCCAGAGCTGAGGACCCGTCTCTCTTCACCTCCTCTCCTTCTTCCTCCACAGGCCTGAAGGAATGCCGACATTGTCCCTAGCTCCCGTCCTGACACACTAGACCAAGAAGCCTGCTGACTTTCTTACAAAACAGTTAGCTCCTTTTCCCTTTTTGTCATTAAGTCAAGTTCCCTTCTCTGCAATTCAATCATTGAATCCATGACCTTTGACCTCTGAGTTTCCATTTTCATGACAGGCATGTTTGTTCCAGTACTCTTACTCCTGTTTCCAATGTGGATTGCTGAGGTGGATAAGGCTGTGTGCTACCTAGATATATACTGTAATGGGGCTTGGGAAATGTGTAATGACCTATTTTTAGTGAAGAGAGTTGGAGATTAATTAAGCTTTATGTGAAGCTCAGAGCCGACGTCAAGGTGGGATCCAGCTGAGGTAACCTCCAGAGAGAAAATGTGTTTGTGTTTGGAATTGAATGTTTTCACAAACATATTAAATATATTTATTTCATCTTTAAATGCTTTGTGATAAAACTAATACAAACTAAGCATGTCACCATCAATTAATGGAGAAGGAAGCAGAAAAAGAGATATATCATTTTCAAAAAGTATTCAACAATTCTTTTAGTTGTGCTTTGAAACCACTGAGGCTATAGTCTTCACCACTCTTTAATGCTGTCAGGCCATATCTTTTGACGTTCACACCAAGTCACATAAGTCATAATTAAATGTACTACATGTTGATTAACCTCCTATCATGCCCTCTACCTCTGCCACCTAGTGGTGTTTTTTTGTTTATTTCTGTCTTCCTGGGGTGGGGGTGGCCAGGGTCTCCAGTCCCAATTACCCACACGCACTGCCTCAGTCTCCACACCTGTTTCCCATCAACTCATCAGCCCCGCAGTATATCAACCCTGGTTTCACATCGTTCCATCGATTTATAGTTTTGTCTACCTTGGTAGTCATACTCTCGGTTTGCACATAGTCATTCAGACGTATTTTGTTATATTATCATTTGTTTTGCTAACTTTGTTTTTACCTGTGCCTCCAGGATCACCAGCCAACTTTGCCACTCTGCCAAACGCCTGCACAGCCTATCCTGCCTGTGACAGCCAGCCCAATGCTGCGCTGTGGTAGTGTTGCCCCAGGCTCTGGTACGACGCGCAAGGCGGCTATTGCTTTACCTGTTGCTTGTCTTCAATAAGTCCAAAGTCCGGCTAAAGAGATAATACTTTTAATTCTAGGGATTGGTGCAAATAAGACATATACACGAGTATCTTGTTGCAATACTCCGCCGAAACAGTCAAAACCATTTGCCCTTCCGGGGTCAACACCTGGCTTTACCTGTCTCCCCCTGGCTGATATAGCCGAGCCAAACAGCGCCACCCAGTGTACAACCATAACCATTACAATACAAATACATATTTGGCCCCTAATTGGCATGGTAAATGACAATTCTGAATTTACAAAAACAAAAAAATAGAAAAAATATGCAGACACAATAAACTTTTAGCACAGTACTGTTAAAACTCATGCACCAAACAAAGCTTGGAAATTGGCCTCTCAATTACGTTGGATTTAGTTTTTAGTTTTACTGATCTCACCAGGCCACGACTGCCTGGGAACACCTCCAAAACTCTTCCTAGAGACCAGGATGGATCCATGATGGCCACAACGTCTCCCACAGCCAGGTTCTTCTTCTTGTCGTTCCATTTCTGTCTTTCTTGAAGCAATGGTAAATATTCTTTCTAACACCCATCTGTTTCAAAAGAGATCAGCAAGGTACTGCACCTGCTTCCATCTCCTCCTTCCATACTGATCCTCTGGATTGAAAACTCCAGGTGGAAATGATGGCGTGTGTGGTTTGGAGTAAGGGGTTCCAAATCTTGTGGATCTTCTGACAGTTTAGTAATAGGCCTATCATTTAAAATTGCAGAACAGGATCCAACACATGGATGGGACTTCAGCGGCAAATTCTGTTGTTTCCCATCAAGGCTTCAACCTCCTCCGCAAACCTCTGCTGCTGACAATATTGAATGATGGAATGTTCTGCGGTTCGTAAGTCGTCCAATGTCAAACCACCCTTTCTGGAGTCAGCAAGCGTACTCTGACGGCCTCTGGTGTCGTATGCCACTTGGTGTTTATTCAGTGAAGGGTCCAACAGCTTTTTTCTTTCATCCAGAACTTAAATTGCAGATACCAAGCCACTGCTCTCTTGAGCCTTCTCCTGTCTGAATAATATGCGACAAGCTGGTCTATGGGGGTGAGAGCGTCAATTTTGACAGTGTTAGACGCAACTTCATTTTTCACTTCCTTGTCTCCTGTATCCAATGAGACATCCAATGTGATCTTTGGCCATATTTCCTCCTCTTTCAAGAGAAACTCTGGTCCTTCCAACTATTTTCTGGCACTTAAGAAACCTGCAACCTTCAGCCCTCTAGACGCATAATCAGCTGGATTTTCCTTCGTACTGACATGTCTCCACTGTGTAGGGTCTGACAGATCCCTAATGGTGGCTACTCGATTGGCAACAAATGTGTGAAATCGTCGGTCTTCATTGTTCATGTACTTCAACACAAACGTGCTATCAGTCCAAAACACCGTTTCCTGAAGAGGCACACACATCTCTAACTTAATCATAGCATCCATTTTGGCAGCAAGGGGCGGCTGCAGATAGCTCGAGTCGAGGAATGGTCACCGACTTTAGAGGCGTTACTCTAGCCTTGCCAAGGAGAAAGGCTACATGGATATGGTCTTCTTGATTCACCATGCGGATGTATGTAACAGTCCCATAGCCTTCTTCGCTAGCATCGGAAAAGTGGTGTAACTGTGCTTGTTTTACTGTTCCGAAGTCAGCAGGTTTGATACACCGATCAACACTAAATGCCGCCAGCAGCCCCAACTCCTCCAACCACTTCTTCCACCGCTGCCAGATGTCCTGTGGCAAGGCGTCATCCCATCCACAACCTTGCTTACACAGTTCTTGCTGCATCATTTTTGCCTGTAATGTCACTGGCGCTAAGAATCCCAACGGGTCATACACAGAACTGTTCACAGATAGCATGCCACACCTGGTCAGGGCCTGATGCTTTACTTCCATTTTAAACTTAAAAGCTTCCGTTTCCACACACCACTGGAGACCAAGAGCCCTTTCCACTGGAAGCTTGTCAATATCCAAAATCTTCACCTCTTTGGCTCTCTGCTCCTATGGGATGGCTTGCAGAACAACCCGACTGTTGCTTGTCCATTTTTCCAACACAAAGCCTCCCTTTCCACACAGAGCGATGATATCATTTTCAGCTGAATAGCTTCCGTTTCAGAAGCTGAACCCTTCAGACAATCGTCAACATAAAATTCTGCTTTACAGTTTCACTGACCATGGCTGGGAACGTCGACTCATTTTCTTGTGCTGTTCTTAAAGATAGCGGACAAAACAGAAACACTTTACAGCAAAAGATTGATATATTTAAAGCTGATAAAAACCTATATCTATTGGAGGAATAAAATATTGAAAAGGTTATCTATTAACAAATAGTGTATGCATTTTTAAGCTTCTTAATTTTACCCTAACGCTAGTCTATCTCCTTTATCAACAACTCCAATGCAGATGGTTGGCGCTAGCGTCAATGAAGTGAGTGATGTTGTCATCTACTCACTTCAACCCAGTCAACATTTTCTGCAGTTACAATTAACAAACTTAAATCCTTTCATAATAAATTATGCTAAGATAATGTGGTAGCCTACTAACAGATCGTTGGCATAGCAATTAAGCCTATACCGAAAGGTTTAGCCAGGGGGAGAGGTGGCTAACATTTTTACCAAAAAATTATGTCTGTCTTACTATTTATGCAACAGACAGGCTTAGTCTACAGGTTTTAGACTAGTCTAACCTAACAATTTAAGACAGTCTAAGGCTAAAACTAGTCTTAAACGAAGTTTATGCAACTGGCCCCTGGCCTTACTGTAACTCCTCTGAAGTCTGGCAAATCCCAGTCCCATTGGGATAATATGTGTAATAATAATATGTATTAGTTCATCATGGCTGATAAAGCTATGACAAGATTGTCCAGTAGTCCAATATTTGCTTCCTGCTTAGACTTGTTGACTATGCAGTGCAGTTCTCCACAATGTTAAACTGGTGAGGTTGTGATGCTGCACAAGCTTACTGTGCAAACATAGCACCAACTGAGATATTTAATTAGGCTCAAGGCAGACATTTGCTTTGCTCTACTTGTTTGTGACCCTCAACCACAGGCCATTGGAGAATTTGCTGACTGCACTGTCAACCAAGGTCCAATCATTCAGGTTCATAAAGGGGCTCTCAAATATGTCATTGAATGTGTCTAGGTGAACCACAATAAGCATATTTGTCATTCCAGCACATAAACTCCAGAGGCCTGTTCCATAAAGCGAGTTTACCGAATAAGCCAGACTTATGTCAGTTAGTCGGACTAATTTCTTGTTCATTCGGTTCCATAAAGCTAGCTCAACGTAGTTCGAACTCGGTTACTATGGCAACTTAGGCTACGAAACTAGTCTGGGGTGCGTTTCCCGAAAGCATCGTAAGCCTAAGTTGATCGTAGAGTCCATCGTACGATGGATCTTAGTTGTACGGGCCGTTTCCCGAAACCATCGTAGCTAAAGAGGCACTTGAAAATCGTCGTAGATCAACGAGAGCTCCAGACCAGTCGTAGATCGCTAAGTGCATCGTAGCACAGAGACTCAGTGGAGACACGCGTAGGCCGACCATGAAAACTACATTAAACTCATGCTGAAAGTTACTTCCGATGGAAAATAAGATTTTTCTGATTCTCTTTTTACGCCAGTTACGCTGGAACTGGAATATTTCTTAGTGAACCATACAAGTTTAACTGCCGAAAAAATATCAGAATCCGGTTTATCCTCAAGTAAATTTAGGTTACACAAAATAATTTGATTTAGTGGGTTTGGCGCATGCAATGAAGGTATTTAAAAAACAAATGTCAGTCTTATTCAAAATACTATAACATTGAAATATGGCTGTTGTAATGTGCAATAGAAACTAGAAATGCATTAACGTAACGCTTTTACGAGTACAATAACACAACAACAATTGAACATTGAAGATGTTTATTAGAATTATAGGGCTGGTAGCACGCCAAGCCCGGTGGATGAAGAGGCTGGTGGCAGAGCCGAGCCTGATGTTAGGAGATGGTGGCGCCCAGGAAATGGAAAGACTCCACAGGGTTGACTACGAAGTCACACAGGGTGAAGGGGCTGGGAGGGAGTGAAAACTCGTACGAAAATCATAAAAGCCATTGAAGATAGCCTAAGTCCTGCACTGCAGACTTGTCCCCTCTGATATGGGGAATTAGATGTGGTCTGGGATGTGGCAAAGTAATCCAGTTGTGACAGCCTGCACAGATCTTGACACTGAGGCCTTGGCGAGCCCATGTCCATCTCCAATAACCTCCAGAAAACTGCCAATGGTATAGAACCTTAACACTGCCAGTAGTTGGGTTACAGGGGTCAGTGCAAAGGACCTCCTTGTTAGCCTCTGCAGGTCTGCTTCTATGTGGTTCAGGAGCATCATGATATCATGATGTCATCTGAAATATCTTACACTCATAATGAGTATAATTGATCAACCATCAATTAAAGTAGAGTTGATTATTCATGTCAGAAACAATGATTCCATGTTGAAGACATGGGGTATTCATTACTTATGTGTTTGTCATTTGTCACAATGTCATTTGTGGCCAATATGTGATAATTATGAGATTGCAAACATGGTCTTGTGAAGCTGTTGGCCTATGCAAGATTGTAGATATAGTCAGCACTAGAAAATAAGACAGTAAACATGTTGGATTGAGATGCTTGTATTTGTACATTGAATTGTTTAGGATGCTAGCTGGGACATGCCATGTGTGATACCATTCATATGCATTGTTTTTAACCTTGTAGTTCAATCAAGTAGTAAATATAGGACTCATATATATATGCCTATGGAAAGTGGAGTACCAAGAAGAGTTAAAAACCAAGGCACAAGTAATTTGAGAAATAGTTGTTTTATGGGAGTTTTTTCTCCCTGCTCCTGCTCCTCACATGGATCTATAAGGTAAACATGTAAGGATTGGACAGGCAACACTGAATATATGATACAATACACAATTCAGCCTTTACTTTAAATAAACATTGTATGCTTTAGGCTATAAGGTAACCTAAATGTGACACTACCTTGTTGATTGGGCAGAAGAATAGGCACAGAAATGGAGGGCCTTGTGAACTTCATCTCTTCAAACAAAAGCTTCCTCACCTCAATTTGGAGACGAGCCCACTTAATTTCCAATACCTCCTATTGGTATTTAGCATCCTGTGTCGCTGATTGCAAGGTCCTAACACCGGTGTAAAACTCAGATGCAGCATAGTTTGCACGTTCACCTTATTGTCTTTACCTTCATGTAGCATCACATTGAAAAGTACTCAAATAAGTAGCCTATAATAAATGTAAAGTTTTCTGTAGCTACAGAAAATATTTTTTTGTGTACCGTAATTCGTCAAATATTTAGGTTAACGTTTTAATTTTAAAGTCTTCAAGTTGCGTCAGAAGAATCACATTTCAGTACAATGGACAGCGTCTTGTTAAGTGCAACTTAAGAGATACGTACGATGGTTCTCCTTACGAGCATGTTCGGGAAACGCACGTAAGAAATAACGATGGATCGTTATTTTCATCGTAGAGAACCCTCGTAACAGCTACGATCCATCGTTATCGGGAAACGCACCCCTGGTCAGGGTCAGACTAACTGTCAGGTTTAGCGTGACTTGGTGCTTAACCAGACGTCCCTGTAACACTGGCCCAACGGGAAGACGATGATTTACCACGTATATTCTCATTTTCTCATTCTCATCAGTTCAACATTGATAGAAAATCAACGTAAATAGCCTACATAGGCTACAACATTTAGCCTAATGCATTAAACAATGATGAACAATGCTTTGATAGGCTACGCACCATAGCCGTTAAATGTATGGATGTTAGTTTGTGATTTCAAATGTTTAGGCATCAGGCATAGGCCTACATCTCAATCTAAATTATCCGAGTATATTATCATAGCAATGTAATTGTTAACAGTAGCCTAGAATTGCAAAACGAACCTAAACCCATGTTAAAAAGTTAGCACTAGGCTACTGGATAATGTTTTCATTAATAGTAGGCTATTTATTTTAAACGATGTCAAAAGAGTCCATTTAGATTAGTTTAGAGGGTATTTTTTAATCAACGAAGCTCTACGTTCACGACGTCAATCATGGCGGGTCATTTTACTTTGACTGAAGCGGTGGATGAGGGAGCTGTCATTGTACACGATTTAAAGGGGACGTTCTTTCTGGAAGAAGTCATGTGGCCGTGTGCATTGCTTTTGCTGTGGTGGATTGTATGATCCATGTTTTACCTCTCGGGCTGTTAAAAAATAGGGTGCACGCGCAATTAGCTTGACTACGTAAATCTGACTTGAATTAGTAGGACTGCGTGAGCTGAAATTGACCTTTATGGAACCGCTTAAGCCCCGCTTGACTAATTAAACTTATTCAAGTCTGGTTTAAGACTTAAAGTGTAGCTTTTTTGAGCGGCCTTTATGGAATAGGCCCCAGGTGTTATTAGTGGTGCTTTCAGGCTCTAAGGTTTTTAAGCAGACATCACTGTCTGCAGACATTGTCCTGGTATAATACATTAAAAAAAATCACAGATGGAGCTGTAAAACTGGAGGACTTGAGATTGAGCCATAAGTTTCTTAGCATGTCCAGATACTGCTGATATTGCTGACTATGATAACAGCCACCTCCTCACTGCCTTGACTCAGTGCTTGTCTCAGGGCATCCCGGGACACCAGCCTCTTCTTCAGCTGTCTGTGGACAGACCTGATAATCTTGTCTGAGGGGCAGGAGTAGACCATCCTCAGCTCCTTACGTAATGGCTTCCAGGGCTGAATAAATATTAGACTTTGCAGCCAGGTAGAGAATGAACACGACCATGTTCACAATCAGATCGGATGACAGATCTGATGGCTCTATCCCTTTAACTAGATTAGCCATCAGGTCAATGACCACATCATATGTGGTAGGAGGCTGGGACCAGCGCTGGATGCAGAGCAGGAGACTGGGACCAGCGCTGGATGCAGAGCATGAGGTAGGGCTAGGAGGCTGGTAGGCAGGAAGCACACTCAGGGTACCAGCGGTTGTGGACCTGAAAGGCAGGCTGATAAATAGCTGTTTTGCTTTGAGATTTGAGGATGGTTTGGTTATAATAAACACTGATAAACATTGGATATGTCTAAGAATGTAATACCGATATATGTTCCTACATGTAACTGAAAGCAAAAAAGTGACTAACAACGTTAGCATCAACCCACTAACTAACAACGTTAGCTAGCATCAAGGAGAACTCTGACGGCCTTATCAGTCATTAATTAAAAACTTGCAAAACAAATTGCTTTGCAAACAACTTCTGACTTCAAAAACGACCACATTTTTGTAATTAAAATAAACGTATTTTGACAAAGCTTGCTACATAAAGTGCCTGTTTTGATTGATGACTGCTCTTGCATTTCAGATATAAATTGCGATTTGCGTGGTTGTATAGTTCTGAATGCCATGGAAACGCTCTTGACAATCAATTTAAAGAGCCAAAGTTACACAAACTCTCTTCATTCGGGTACGTCATTTTCTGATAAAGAGCCAAAGTTGCACAAACTCTCTTCATCGAGTACATAATTTCCTGGTTTTCTATCTGGTGGTGTCTCAAGAACCGGGACCACGTTATTCCTCGATCATCATAGGACAGTATTAGCCTGGCTCTGCCTTCCTACATACTTCCGCTCAATTTGGATTTTGCTTCTGTACTAGGTCTGGGAGTTTGACTTTGAAGACGGTTTTCAGAAACACATTTTTTGTAGGTCCAATCAGCGAACAGAGGAAGTGGCTGAGAACGATGACGTTAATGTCGTGCACTAGTTTGAGTAGTTCAGTAATGGCGGAGAAAGATGCGAGCGAAGCTATTCTGCGGTTGTGGCAATGCTGCCGAATATCCATAAGTTAAAGCCGGAGCAAGAACATTCCTTGCTGAGTTTTGTTGGTGGCCATGATGTTGTGGCCCTCCTCCCCACGGGGTTCGGGAAAAGTTTGATTTTCCAGCTACTGCAGCTAGCTCCGTTACAGTAGTGGTAAAGGAGTTGGCTAAGGCGAACGCTTGCGATTGGTTATGGCAGATCAGAGTGGCTCTGGGCAGATCCAATAGTTTTAAACTTCAACAGAGGACCCGCCTTCAAGGAAGTTAACGCTTGTCAATGGAGCGATCCCAGACCCTCTGTCCAAATGAAATGTACGAGGGTCTGGTTAGGACCAGGATAACGTTTTTGTTCTAAAACCGGATTATCCACCTTTTTCTTAGCTCCCATGATCCATTTCCTGAATTATGGGCGCGCCTTCCGGAGCCGGCGATTGTCATGGTAACGCTCATAAACTGTCATTGCGGTAAGCTAATTCTGATGCGAAATTAAACATGTGAGAACACAGCCTGTTACACCTGAATCGGGACAGTTTGATCATACCTCTACCTTTTACTATCGCGGGATGGGAGCCCGACCTGAAAAAGTGGCCTCAAATAACGTAGCCTACACTAGCATATTTAGCTACTTTATTAACTCTGTTGCTATACGGACGGTGAAGCGATAAATAACCTGAAAAGCTCCGAGTCTTAGCTAGCTACCCCCACAGCAATAAAGTTGGTCGCGTTTTAATAAAGGAGGTGGGACACAACCTTATCTACCTTAAAGCAGACATAGAGCTCAGTGCCTCCAAGAAGTATATTAAAGTATACTATAAGTATACTAAAATATGGATAGTACACTTTTAGTTCACTTTTGATATACTTTTAAGTGTGCTTTGAAAATAGTTAACTTTTGGAAGAAGTATACTTAGAAAATAGTTCACTTTTGATATACTTTTAAGTATACTTAGAAAATAGTTCACTTTTGATGTACTTTTAAGAAGTATGCTTAGAAACAGAAAACGGTATACATTTCTTCTGGAGTAGGATGTACGTTTTCTATTATTATACAGCAAAAACAGTCAAAATAATTTTTAAGTACATTACAGGTAAAACATTTTAGATCCATCTCATTCTAATTATTAATGTGTATGAAAATCTATTATGCATTGCACATTGAATCTTTTTTGGTATTGAAGCTGTGACCTTAATTACTGCCAAAACATTCTGAAGCCCTATAATCTTATACTAATAATTATCAATTGGAGTATTAATGGAAAAAAACGAAAAAGCTACTTGAGAAAGAAGCAGACAGAAGGGTTGCATTATGCATTTGAAGGTTATACTGTCAAACTGACTGAAGAACGAAATAACGACATGAAATAATGAAGATAGTGTGGCTCTTTGGCTAGTCAATTCCCATGATGCAAGGCGGTAAATAGTGTTAACATTTGCTGATAAGTTTGCCGTTTGTTCGAAATACAAATGTAACTTCATGAATTTCGTTTTTTAAATGTGTCTGCTTAGAATGTAGTTTTTTGTTGCGTGGTAATTGTCATTGTTGTGCTGGTTTACCATTGAAACCATGAGTTAAATGACTTTTAGATTTGATAAGAACGGGTGGATTCTTGTAGCGATTATGCTGACTCAGTGATCAACTTCAGTCAACTAAGAATCTGCAGTGAAATGTTGCGAGGGCCCCGTTCTCGCCAAGTGACTTAAGAGCTGAGGCGTTTGAGGGGCCCATGACATTTTAATAAATGTATAAGTAAGAATACATTTAATTTAGAATTTAACTTCTTGAAGTACTTCAATTAAATGAAAGTGCACTTGAAAGTATGGCAAAGTATACTTTGAGGGTCTTTAAGAAGTATATACTTGATGAACTGAAAGTGCACTACACAGGCTACTTTGCAGTATTCAAAAGTAAACCTTGAAATACACTATAAGTGTACTTTAAAGTGTACTTAATTACCTAAAAAGTGGGCCAATTCAGTTTACTTAGTACAAAAAAAGTATATAAATAAGTACACTGCTAGTATACTTTAAGTAACATGATAATAGTATACTTTTTATACTAAGTATACTTACAAAATAAACTTGAAGTATACTTCTTTTTTGTAAGGGCCCACATCACCGGTCCTGGGTTTTAGTTTAATCGTCAGGTGAAAAAGAAACGGCTGGGTGCTTGTGTACCTGGACCAGAACACCACTAACCCACAAAAAAGTCCTATATATTAAACCCAAGCGCTCTTTCGTGACGTGGGTGATTACGTTACTATTGATCATCTGTCCATCATTGTATAAAGCCTGCCCTGACCATTTCATTGGTCCGCCCAGATCCTGGTTTTATATAGTTTGTCCCCAATACGAGCCCCTCCAGACCCAACCTACCGACCACATTTTTTTGTGGGCGTGGCTAAATTGGTCTGGAAGCCAGGCTACATTTCTGTAGACCCCCTGAGAATAAGGTGGATAAAATAAAATAAAAGTCGGAGTAAGCCTACTGACTATCTCAGTTTGTCTGTTATTGGAGTCGAAGTTCCAACATTAACTTACACAGCTACTGTAGGCTAATCAACATTCGTAAAAAAAATTCAGGAAACCTAAACCCAATGCAAACCTTAAAACTTACTTCAAATATTAGGCCTTTTTCAATCGCGATAAGAGCTTGTGGAAATATTTTTTATACTGCTGTCTGTTCTTATTCTTCTGTATCTCACAACAAATGTCTCTCTTCGATTTGAATAATGCACCGCAACGCAGCAAAATAAATGCTTCTTTCAACAAGAGGTCAAATGAAATGTCAATCAGCATCAAATTTCAAATAGCGAATTACATTTTGGAGTGGCACCCAGGGTGGCTAACCCTAACCCAGAGCCACCCCGGACACCCCTCTGGCTCCGCTACAGCTCTTGTTTGCTTACTTTATCTCTGACGAACTGCATGTTTGCGAATGTAATTGTTTTCGGTGCACTGAAATTTGTAATTTTATGTTTTGGGCTATGTTAAACTCTTTCTCCAATCAATCAGCAGATTGATAATACAACCAGAACTCAATTAAACATAGTTAGTGAAGAGGCGGACTTAAACCCTTTCTTCAACAAATATGTAACTGTTTAGTCCGGATTTGAGCATTGGCGAAACTGAAGGTGTCAGAATAAATACGGCTGCAGCGCTGCATGATGTCGAACTCACCTAATGTCATCACAACGTCATTCAGCAGTTCTTAGCAACAAATTGAACCGCCTTAAGCAACTCAAACCTAAATATTTGGTGGCCCAAATATAGGTGTCTCAATGTTTGATTATAGGTTTGACATTTCGGCCTCTCCGTAGTTTTGAAATTTACAGTCAGCAACTACAGTAAACACTATCCATAGCGCGTCGAAATTAAGCCAGCTAGCTAGCTCTAATTCCTCTGTCATTGTTAGGAGGTTGGGAAGTCTTACGAGGTTCAAGTTAGAGCAGCTAGCTATATCATCTTTTGCTTATTGGTGGAGGTGAGTATAGGCTGACAAAGCTTTTGTTTTTTGACGCTGTTAACGTTAGCTAGCAACTAACTAAAGTTACGTTAGCAAACAGCGCCTGATCACTAGCCTGGCTGCTACCTGTTCACCAAAATGGCTTAGGAATTTTCATAGTCAGCATCTTCAATATACCAGTTTAATAGGAAGAATTAGGTCACCTGATAGCTAGCTTTGGCGTTAGCTGGTACCATGCGAAATACATCTGTGAATAAATACTGACAACTTAAAAGTTCAAATATATTACTATCTCTTGCTGGCTAGTCCTACCATCAAGGACGCAATGTCTTTGCCACCAACTGCTGAGAAACTCGTGCTTAGCAGCACTTCAACAGTCCCTCTCCATGAACGGTAAGAAAATATACAGCGCTTACTTTCATCGCCTTTTATTCTTCTCACACTATAACAATTTTGTTTTCGCTAAACTTTCCGAGTTTCCATGTATGTGTGAAATGGTGTGTACCAGGTGCATACAAATCCCTTCAAATCCGTCACACCTGCTGAAATGTAAGCCACCACATTTTGAGTTGTAGGTGGCGGTGCAGAGGAATGGCATAGGCCTGTTCCACATGCACAACCTCCCAAATGTCCTGGACACATTAAGGCCTCTGCCCTCTTAGCAGTATGCATACTATTTGAACCAGCTTTCAACTCACCTTTAAGGCATATTCGCCTCTCCACATCCCTCAACTCTGTCCATCACCCTCCGTTGCCCCTGACAGCTTCACCATCATGCTGAAGAGTCGACCTGACCAAGTGGTAGTGGAGGCCAACCTGCAGCAGAAGGAGGCCAGCTTCAGGAACAGAAAGCTAGTCCTGCAGATGGAAGACAGACCATCAGTACTGGTTGCCCTGCAGCATAGGGTACTCTGGAGGAAGAGGGAAACAATGCATGTAGTCTGGATAAGCAGTAGCCCCACCTCTTGACCTATCGGTTGGGACTTAAGGGCAATCTGTTGAAATGTGTTACATCTCTTGTCCACATCAAATACCTTCACATATATAATCCCTTTTTGACCTTTTGATATGTATTTTCCCCAATGCTTTATTCTGCAGAGCTTGAAGCACCGTCTGGGAAAAGCCAATGTGCTGGCCAGGCTAGGCCAGCCCTTGGGGGCCAGATCGTGGAGGGGTGCTGGCAGACGGTTCTCCATGAGGGAACTGCCAGACACATCCAGAGAAGGGTACCATTGGAGGAGGGTCAGAGAGGGTTCATTTAAACCAGGCTTCAATTTTAGAAGTGAGTATATGTGGTTTCTTTTTCATGCTGCTTACGAATGAGGTTATCTGAATCTGTATATGTGTAGTAGGACTCCCCTCTGTGTGTAAGTAGGACTGGTCAGAGCAAGTGTTCCTTTGGTATCCTTAGGTTTCATCCTTAGGTTAACCCTAACTATTTAACTGATTGATTCAGCTTATGCTCATGGTCTAAATAAGGGATTAAAGTGCAACACTTTACAATGAAGGTTTGAGTTAATAGTTTTAATGACCAGCGCTTCCCCTGTCAAACATTTCCGTAATTTGCAGGCGTGGGTCCGAGGCACGGCTGGAACAGTGTTGCCAGAAAGAAGCTGCGTTCTGCGCTGAGGATGCAGGGTGGTCTGGTGACCAGCTCTGGAGCGCTGTTAACCCAAGGAGCCTGGTACCAAAGAGGAAGAGGTGAGAGAACTACTTTAGATTGTTGCACATGGATTATGAAAGAAACACACATTCAGCATGCAGAATATTCTGTTCCTTATGTCCCTCTGCAGGAAGAAGGGGAGTTGGTCTCACTCTGGATCAGACTGGCACAAGAGGGCACGGTGGTTTTGGCACTAGGCAAGGTTTTGGAGACTGGGGAGGTTTCAACACCAGGGGTGCGTTCAACACCAGGGGAGCGTTCAACACCAGGCGACATTTTGGTGCTAGGGGAGATTTTGGTACTAGGGGAGGTTTTGGTGCTAGGGGAGGTTTTGGTGCTAGGGGAGGTTTTGGTGCTAGGGGAGGTTTTGGTGCTAGGGGAAGCTCCGTCACGAGGGGAGGCTTCAGGGCCAGGGCATCCTTTGGAGACAGGGGTCGTGGCACTTTTAGAGGACCCTTGTTCATCACCAAAGAGCAGCTGGACAACGAGCTTGACGAGTACATGTCCATGTCCAAGAGCAATCTGGATGCACAGCTGGATGATTACATGTCTATGGCCGGTGCCGACTATATTGGATATTAAATTAAAATTCTGAAGAAAAAATTCAATTTCTCATGTAAGAGCTACAACTGTTTACTTTTTGGGGGGGATGTTTAGCATGATCAGTTTTGTTCTGTTTATTAAATAGTTTGTTTTTGTGCAGGACAACTATGGTAATGACAGGTTTGACAGCAGTTTGAATATTTTGTTTTTTGTTCTGTTTTTGATACTGTACAAAGTTCCTTAAGTTTTTGATACTGTTCTAAGTTTAAACGTTAAAAACTAAACTGTCATCAAACTAGTCCAGAAGTGTTTTTGTGAATCTAAAAATGTAAAAAAAAAAAGAAAAGGATTTGCTTTAGTTAATCAAGAAAATGTTGGATATAAGGTTTCATATTGTTTTAACATTTTAACATGCATGCAGTTTAACCAAATAAAAACCTAAACATAGCGGTTATGCTACATACTTCAACCATTTTCTCATTTCCATAGCCGTCTTAGTCTTATTACTGGCGATAAGAGAACATTAGCTTACCTTTCTTAACGTCGGACGGCTAACAAAGTGACTAGCAAAGGAAACGGCATTAATGTTTGAAAACATGGTCACATGAACTGAGCAGGAACTGAAGAAAATGCAAGATGGCTACTGACTTGTAAGCAAACATTCATCGGTCGGAATTATCTTACTATGAAATCGTGAAAAACCTATCTACATTTGTCAAATGGAAACACTGAAATACAAGCACGTCATTTCGAGGTAAGCCACAAACTTTGTAGGCTATTTACCTTAACTTGCTATGTGTGAGCAAGCATGCGGTGTATTCATAAAGTATACAAGAGTTACGACTTCGTACAGCATGAATTTGATGGGTAGTGAAAGTATATTATTGGTAGTTCGTTTATTAAAACACGTATTTGCTATTATTTTGAAAAACTTGTTCATGTTTTGTCGAACTATTCTTTTAGAAGTTTTGTTGCAGTTTTGTGATTGTACCTTTGCCATTGGCCAGCAGAATGCGCTGTTCACCAACTTTAGTGTTGTCGATCTATGCCATCTCCTTGCCGCTCAGGTAGGCCCGCTGGAATATGTTCGTGGAAACCACACTGACCGAGTTACCTAGTCTCTAACAAAGTGTGCTTTCTTAAAGTGTCTACGGTGCTGCTCGTTCATTAAAAGAACGTGCAACAGGTAGGCCTACATTTTTTTTTTTTTTTACTTAATTGTATTACCCGTTGTCAGTTTTTCAGTGGATCTAGAGCTCAAAAGCTACAGTAGTCCTATAGTTACCTTCCCACCCAAAACTCTTAATTAGTGTACATCTCCCAACGGTTTTTCGGGCCAACAGCAAAATAGCAGATAAGAATAACTCCTAATTTTAATTGCAGCCATGAGCACTTCATCCCTTCATTGCTGGCAGGAAGAGGAGTTTACAATTTTGGCATTGTGTGCCCAGTGTACACCTTTTCAGATGGTAAGAGAAAACACATATTTCCAAATTTTAATCAGAAATATTATTTGATTGTCAAATTGTTACGATGTATTTATTACCCCACTCCTAGAAATCGTGGCCACCTTGTCACTTAACTGGATTCATTGAGCAGATTAACTGTTCAAAGTCTAACAAACTTGAACAGAAGAGGTAGGCTTGTTGTCCTTGATTTCCTAAATAACATTGAGTTGATGAAAATTATTACAATTTTTAAAAGCTAGGTAACTGTGATAACAAATATAACACTTTGGAATGGATTTACAGGGAAAGGAACTTGTTTGGAATTTATATGACAATTTATAAATTAAATCTGAGATACTGCAATAAGCTTTGTGAAGCAGACTCAAGACTTTAGCATCAGTCTTAATTGTCGATCGTTCTGTCAGCTGCCGCTCTTTAAGACAGGAGGAAAAGCTCTTCTGGAAGTTTGAGGGAGTCATGATGACTCTGACAGTTGTCTTCATCCTACTTGTGATTGCCCGTCAGCGTGGCTTGGACCGCCTTGCCTCAGAGAAGGTCCGTCGGCAGATCGAATCCATATAGTCTCCTCCAAAGTTGAACTACCTCATTTACCATTGTGAGCATTTTACTGCACTTTAATGTCATTTCTTCATGTAGTGGCCTTATTGAGTATGTATATACCAAGGTGTAATCGTTTATGGATACAAATGTGTCTGTCTTACTTGATTATATTGAGGGTTTAAACACGGTGTTATTTATCAGTCATCTGTATAATTCCTTCTCATGCCTTAAGTTTTCAGTTTGAGATCAAAAGTGCTTGCTGTTAATGCAGTACAACAATATATAGTTATTTAAGGTTGTGATGTAATCTGTTATGTTTCTTCTTACTAAAGTCCCAATGCTTTGTTAACATATCCATAACCTGAGTACTAAAGTACTACAGAACATTTAATGTTGTTGCATGTAATTAAAATGTAAAAATATGTATTTGCCCGCATGTTTATGGTTCATTCACGAGTATCCTAGATTTGGTCCAAGTTGTAAAAAAATATTTGGACCTTATCTCAACATAAAAGAAGGACATACCTCAAATACAAATTGAAATTGGTATGTGTGCCTGTGAACATATTTCAAATAAGCTCTCCTACAACGGTTAAAAATGTAAACCACATTTTATTTAAAAATAAAGTATTTGCCTACAGTTCATCAAATAAACATGAACATTAATTCAAAACCTTTCACAGGAAAATTATATAAAGAACACTTGCATGATAGATTATAAAATGTATAAATCAAAACTCAAGACAAAAATAGTCAAATCCAGTATGAAATGCCATCAATCACAAACATTTGAGAAAGAAGTGGTTGCACTTTGACCCTCTTGGACAGTCACATAGTTGGCCAAATCGTGGTCCCTTTTTCGCTGTGCAGAAATCACCAACATTACACTGCAAACACATTTTGGGGAAATGACACATATGCACAGACAATAGAAAGCAAAATATCATTATTATACTTTTTATATCTGCTTGCTGAAGTGTCGAGCAGTTGCTGTAGCTTCCTCATAGCCCCAAAACCAGACAGACATTGTGAAACTCCAATCAACCATTAGATGGCCTCATATGACAAGTGTGTAATTCAATCTTTAAATAATTTTGAGTATAGTGAATTTTCACTTTGTACTAAGGCTACCAGTTTTAAAGTTGATAAATTGTTGTTTGTCTGTGACACTACAAATCTGTCTTTATAGTTATGTTGTGATGCACAGACAAAATCTAAAAGGTTTTTATATTTATTCAACAGTCGAAGATGTGAAAATCTGAGATCCTCTGAGATATAACCTGTAAGGAATCTGTCACATATAACCTCTTATTGGACTTACACTAGGGAGGCGGCTCTGTCTTCTGTCCCATGAATCCATTCTTCTGTTCTGAAGTTTCTCGAGAACGTTGTGAAGAACACCAAGCTGAAGAAAAACAGAGTAAACCCCTGGTTATGTCCAGAAACAACCATAAGTATTTGTGGTAATAGTGTATTATTTTAGTGCCAACATGCTCAGCTGTAGTACTAACTGAAACAGATCTATATTGGCTCACACATTTAATCACAAAATCACAAAATTACCCAGTATCTAGGTTATCTGATCTTCCTTGGTATTGGATTGTGCTGCTTCTAGAACAGATCTGGTGAACTGGTCTGGCGTTCTCATAGCCCACAACAATAGCTACATGAAACAAGGTGTACGGGAAAACATCTTGGGGTAACACTATCAGCACATAGAGGCTAGAAGGTACAATAACCATGAGGATTCTTTTGAACTTCTAAAGTAGCCTACTTGGTTCCAGCGATTTAATTGTATGCCAGAACTCACCAATTCCCTTGTGTCCTTGGTAGCTTCATGCTTAGATTGTGACCTTTCATCAGTCCATCCTGCAGCCACGTTTGACGTCGAAGATAATATGTACAAAAAGTAAACAGAAGTAAGGAGTATAACTGCTGGTTTTGACATTTCTGTGTTGGATGGAATGCAGTCAATAAAGTGACTTCTCGCTGTTCTTGCAACGCTGTCCAAGGTACTGAAAAAGAGCAGCAGGTTTAGTTGTTGGTCTCCTCCGTCTGAATGAGCTTCAATTAGGTATCAGTACTGGGAAGTCGCCCAGCAGACACCTACACACCCGTCACCCACTTACTTCATTGGATCTGTTCAATTATGTCATCAATCCCATTGTTGCAGCCCCAGGCTGACGATGGGAGATTGCGGACTACGCTAAGAAAACATGTTTGGTTTGGTTGGGTTTAATTGGATTAAACCCTTTAACCCAAGTGAACTTTATATGACAACTTGTAATTCGACGTTTAGACTCTTTTTTTATGGATCACAAAGGATGTGTGTAGGCTGGTTGATTTGTACTTAATGCAATAAGAAAGAAACCTATTTGTGAATGAAATTTGTTATAGACCACTCCTTCATCCTTACGGCACCTGTTATATAAAGTGATAAAAAGGGAACACCCCACTTGCCTTAATCTCTTGGCTGTCCTTAGTTTAATCTTTTCCTTCTTTAGATGGTTTTAATAGCCCAGTAATGATGTCAAGAGACACGTATCAGTCGGCCGCCTTGACCATCCTTCATGTGACGTCAATTAGTTTCAGGTATTGGGTCTCTGAAATTCTGTCTGATTTAGCGGATTTCAATCAATTTCCCATAAAAAAAAATTATAATTATTTTCTTTAACAACTTAGTATCTCATACTATGAATACATTATAATGATCAATTTAGCTAAATACAATTGTATATAATATTGATAGTGCTGTGCTACATACTCTCTAAGTTTTATTACACTAGTAGACCTACAGTATAGGCAGACAACACTTGTATTTTATCTTTTTTTTATCTTTCACTCCCTTCTCTTTATCTGCCCGTCTGTGCTTTCCCGGAGCTCTCCCACAATGTGCATGCCCTGAGTCATGGGGACAGACTGTGCTTCAGAGGGGAGTTTGTGCCAGTATAAATAGAGATGTATAAGAGACACGCAGATGTTTTGTGTTGACTTTAATACTTTTACAGCTGGAAGTTATTTACAGGTTATGTGTGTATGTGTGAGGAGGGGACACATTTTTGGGTAGGTCAGAGCTGGGGGTGGGTGAGTATGGAGAGGAGAAAAAGGTGAGGCAACACTCTTTTTTGGATAGACGTCATACTTGAGGGGGAACTTCTCAGTACTTTAAATCATGTCAAATACTGCTGATGCAGTGGGATTTCATTTGATTTATTCACCTGAAAATCTAGTTTAAGTATTCTCATTGATGCCGCCTTCTCAGTACATGGCAAGACCCCCCTCCTCATTTGGTGATGATCAGCAGATGACTGTTGAAGGAGGCATCACACCAGGTCACGACTATTCTGCCTCCCTAATGGTTTTCTCCTGCTGCCCAGTCCTCTGACCATGCCTTGGGCCGCACATTTCCCAGAATGCAATACGCTCCCTTTGACAAATCCTTGGCTTTGTGTTTGAATGTGAAAATATATAGTCTCAGAGATCATATCAGAATAGAGGAGAAAATACAGCTTGTTGACTAGCACTGTAATGCCCCCCCCCCCCCCCCCCCCCCCCCCCCCCCCCACACACACACACCCCACTGTAGGCCTCTCAGTTTTATGGTAAACATATAATTTCAACATCAATGCTTTTCTAAGGATGGGAGGATAATTGGAACCCTATTATCAATACACATGGTACTTGACTCCTTCCAGTTAACATCTGCAATGCTTTAAAACCTACACCCTAACTATGAAGTATTGACCACAGAGAATAGAAAAATGCACCCAGGTGTTAACGCATCTAGAGCTAGCTATGACTTGTGGCAGGGAAAACTGTAAAACATTACAGCTGTTCTTTTTTTAACCCAAAGAACATTGAATTGAAATGAAAGGTGAAATGAAAATGAAAAGATATGCATGACTAAATATGACCCATAAAATTGAATTATGTATTTATTGTATAAGCAGTAAAACACGTTGTAGAAAATGTTCTCAAAGACAATAGAAAGTATGCGAAAGTACTGTGGGGTGAAACATTTTGTTGACTTGGGCTAATAGACTAATGACTGTGGCTTTACATTGAATGAAAATTATTTGAATGGCATTATCAAGGCAATTGTATTTACCTTCAATTTTGTAAAAAACTGTAAAGATCCTTATTACAATTAAGTACAATTCAAATGTGTACACTCACAAATGTATATCATATCCCAAAAAAAGTGCCCTAAAGAGTGGTCAGAGGAGATTCCACAAAGTCCATACAACCATTGTTGTATTATCATCGTGCTGAAAAACTTCACATGCTGCCTTTTCTGGTTGCACTACTGATATGAACCATTGGACATACTAGGTCAGTCAGTAGGCTGCTGCTCTGTCCGACATCCAGCATTTCTGAGAAAGAGACACAGAAAATGTAATGAGACTATCTCCAAAGTATTAAAGAACACTTCATGGTGTTTACGTTGAGATTATTTTCTTTAAGTCATAATGTTTATGTCAGTGCCCTCAGGCCTACTTGAGTCTTTCACTTAAGCATCTAGAGAGCACTACTTTTATGGCTGTGAAATATGGGTATTGGCCATAAAGTGTTGGAGACCTTTGACCTTTGTAGTTAGGTGTCAACCCCCGTGTGTGAAATGTTACACTTGTACTGGAGATAACAATGTTTCCTCTCATACACAGATACTGTGAAGATTATTCATTTTCTATTAGTTTTCTAAAATGATTGATTAAAAGTATGAGTTTGTAGAAAGTCTCCCGTTTAATTCCCTAATTTCCTCATGTTCTTAGTGAGTGTTTCTATATCTCACATGTCTTACCTTGTAATGCCCTAGCCGCGTGTCTTACCTATGCTCTGTCTTGAATGGTCTCCTTCATGCTAGGCAACAGATCTGTTGAGCAGCCAATCCTAGGATCAGCACTAGGCATGATTGGCCAATCACAGCAGCCTAGTTTGGATCATGACATGGCAGTTAGGAACGATGTGAGGAACTTTACAGGCATTATATTATCGCTTTTAGAAGTGAGTCCCTTGAATGCTATAGTGAGGTTAATATACTGTATTAATGGAGAACACTGTATATTATAATTTTGTGACACACTTGGTGCCGAATACCTTAACATTGTGACCATGTGTGAACTTTAAGAGCTTTTAATGAACACAAGGTACCTCATCCCTAGGATATCCTGGCTCATTTTCATTCTCCTCCCCTATTGTTTCAAACAAACTGTAGTCCATTGGCTGGCTGCTATTACCTTAAGTAGGATGGAAAGAGTATTGCAAACAGTACAGTTACATCAACGTTGTATATAGAAACAAATAAATATTTTTCACAAACTTCTCTTCATTTTACAGTTTCTTACTGTAAAATATGTAGTCCAAAGTGGCACTGTAGTCATAGTCTGGCGTTGGAGTAACTTCATCGTATTCCTCATCTTGGTTTCCTATTGAGGGAAAAAGTGACACATTTTTGTCAACAACCTGGCAAGCCTTGAAACAAAAGGTTAATTTGCACCTCATTACTCATATTTGTATTTCTGGATAGCACTATTGTGCTCCTCAGCATCTCCTGTTTCAAACCTATTTGATGCTTTACATTTTCTCACTGCACACACACAATGGGCCCCTGATTTGTTGTAGGTGGGTCCGGGGAACCCCACCTCATTTGTTTGGCTTGCCTTGGGGGAGCAATAAACACTCAGGTGCGCCTGCATTTTTTTTGTCCCTTTGCCCAAGACGAATAGAGACACCTTGTGTGAGTTATGGACTCGCAAAAAGCGAGGCGAACAATGGAAACGTGAGGGTGGTTTGTCTCCCAGGACGATCCATGGTGGAGTTGGCAGAAGGACAATACAAGGAGGAACATGTCTTACATCAATCAAGTGTGCAGGGACTGAAGACAAGCCCCTCCAGACAGAGATGTGCTGTTACAATGAGTTTCAGCTTTCACTCTTTGGCTAGACCGAAAAACAAACAGACATCTTGTGAAACTCCCGATTCAGCAATTTCGATAAAGAATCTTTCATGAAAATCTTTTTGTATTGCACTTGTCACTGGATATATTTTAACTAGGAGAAAAGACATCCCTGTACTTTTACATTTTTTTCTTAGACCGAGTGAAATGTGTATTTACAAAGTGAAAAGCCAATTATGCCCAACCACAGGGTTTTCAACTCAACATATGTAAGAAAAAAAAAGAGGAAGTAACTCTGAGCCAAATATCATTCAAACTGTAATACTAATGTGCATGCAGTACTGTGATATGACACAATGTGGAAACAAGAAGAGCCAGTACACAGCATTAGACAAACAAAGCTTTTAAATATGAATCCTGACATTGAAAAAGTAGTCCAAGAAGTCAACAGCAGTTAGCTTCCTACCTTGATTTATTTCAATGGCAGGAAATGTATTTTGTTCTGGTAGTTCTTCCACCTATTGTCTTAATGTTTAAACCATACTTTCCTTTAAAGTTAATATTTCCTTTTATATCCTTTATTTGTAGTCAATTCTAAGACTAGATATTATAAACTAACTGAATTCAAATATACTTATCCAGTTGGTTTCCGGTAGTGTTCTATTCTTTTATAAATAAATACATACACATACTGCAAGTATATACTGTGCATATACAGTATATACTGTACATATATATATATATACATACTGTACATAAAATTGATATGTCTTTAGAGTAATGTTGGCTCTGGCGTTCCAGCATCCTCAGGATTTAGTTCACCTGTTTCATTGGTGATAAGGGCGGTTACTCTCAGCAACGCTCAGACAGAACGCTGTCTCTGTTATAACACGTAGCCTGTTGTGACAAACTGGTTGGGATATGGTTTACATTTTCCAGCATCAGCTTGTTCAGTCAGTTTTTCAGTCACAACCCAACACAACCCACTCAGCCAGTGAGTCAAGTCCATTGGTTGAGTTCGAACACTGGTACTGGACGTGTCACAACTGGAATCCGTTCACCTTTCAGTCAGAAAGAAGGTTGAGGGAAAGGTGAAAATTAGTTTACTCTTCGCAACTGATGACTGGTGGCTATGGGGGTGGGGGGGTTGAAGAGATTGGAAAGGGGGATTTCCTAAGGGGGCTGGGAAGCCCCAACATCCTTTTTCATGCTCCTCCAAAATGTGTAATAAACACTTCCATTAGTCAAATACCATTTCCATATTGACTGTTTTGTTTTGTTTAACTCTACTTGCCTTTGCAAATCAACTGGGTTTATGACCATGTAGCACATCCAAAGATGGTGTCTTTCAGATCTTAGCATTCCTGTTACAGAGTTAAGCAAACAGTGACCTCTCAACCTTGTCAGATTTCTGTCACAGAGACAACCACTACACCCCCTACACCCACCACTACCCTCTTACTTTCCACAAAACCTTGTCCCACCAACACTCTCCCAGCCTTTCACTTTCCCCACTACACCTAATAAATTATCCTTTCAGCTTTGATAAGATCTCCAGAGTGATGGTAAACCACAAGCAGACGAGGAGTGCCCTGAGGAGCACTGACAGACGTTCTGCATGCAGCACCACACCTTATAAGTTGTTTCCAGGTCATTCACCAAAAATGGTTGATCTTGTCATTATGTCTCAAATGTTGTACAGTTACTTGCATTTACTTGGGAAGCTAGTGCCCAACAGTTGTAGAAATTGTAATTTAATTCAGCAAAAATAGATCAATTGGTCATGTCTCTGAACTTTTCTAAAAAACGAAAGAAATATGGTGTTCCTGGTAATGACATAATACACTACATGACGGGTGCCAGACACAGGGGAACAGTTGGTCCTGATAAGAGGACAGGCTGGTTATCTCTGCACTGCCAGCGAATGGATTGGAGTCTGTTGAAGCCTTCACTTATACACAGTATTGAGCAAAAAATCAAAGAGACATAAACATAATAATTGCAACCTCCATGAACTTCTGTGTCAGTCAGTCTCTGTTGTCCAGCATGTCAAGGGAATTTTCATCTTAAAAAGTGCCAGAAGGCATGTTAAGTACAATGGGAGAATTGACAGAAAACATTCAGGATGTCCATGTATAAAACGTACCTTTCAATAACCCCATGCATGTTCAGGCATCCCTGTCTTTGCAATGCAATAGGTTTCCTTTCATGTTTAAGCTGTCAGGTATGTCTGACAATGAGCAGTAAGTGTATCAGGTGGAATTCCTCATGAAAGATTATGTTGCAGTAGAGATTCACAAAAACACAAAATAATCTACACAACAATGACATTGTAATAAAAGAAACATCAGTCAAAACCCTTGACAAATAACAATGTGCTGAATAAAGTCCTTAAAGCTTTTGGCAATTTATAGCTAAGCTGCCTACTTCTTCCGAACCTTCCTCTGTGCTTTCTCCAACAGCAACGTGAATCACCCGACCAAACTGCTAACGACCAGTTTCGGGACAAAACTCTCCCACTTCCTGGCATGTTTCTTTCTTGCAAACTCCCTAAAACCAATGAAGACAAACGTCTGCAGTGGACAAGGGGGACCCCAGCCTAAACAAGACAAACAATAAGACAGCCAGAGCCAAAAGTAACAAAAACAAGAGGGTTTTGAAGTGTTTTCCCAGAGAAGCAAGTCTATACTAGTCTATGGACAGCTTCCACAGCATAAAGACCTCACGGAGGAAAGAACAAAAAAATGTTATCCTCATAGGGGATCTGCTGGAAAGACTTGATTATTATTCCCTCCTGCGGAAGCTCTCCACTGGTGCCTGAGAAAACTCATCCCTGCTCACGGTAGGGTTACAATAACACAGCTCGTGGCTGTCTTTCTGAATCAACTCTGCAGAGTGCTGGATGGATGCTTATTATTCCTCAAAATGCCCAGTGTGTGAGATTGACTTAAAACCTTACCCCCTTTGTATATCTGATATTCCATTCATTCACATTTTGGACACCGGCTTCGATGAATGTAACATCGATGCTGTAGTGTATACCATGCAACCCTCCATACCAGTAATGCAACACTCAGATATTAACCTTGGGGTCCTCAAAGCAGGGCAAAGTTCTAAGGTCATTCAGTACTCACCCCAGCACAAAGGTAGAACCAGGACCCCAGTCACCCAGAGATAGAGCAATCGACTGTGCATGCTGATAGGGAGACAGAGGAAGAGTGGGAGATGGAAGACCGAATGCAGACACTGCCTATGTGTTGAGTTTGGGGGAGTGGTGTTTGAATGAACAAGCGTGCATGTTGGTGTGACAGGGAGGCGGGGCTTGGAGACCAGAGCCAATGTTAAATGTACTCCTAACTCAGTTCCTTAACATGGTTCACTTTCTGTTCCCTTCTCCCCTCTTGTACTGCTGGGGGGAGATTTTCCAACAGGTAATACTGGAACTCACCAGTGAAAGTAAACATGCACCTCAGACAGATCCTGACACGTTACAGTCGTTGTGTAATCTGACGTTGGATCTCTACACAAAAGGATGATTTGTGCTGTACCTGCACATTTTATCTGTAATGCAGGCTGTCATTGTCTGTGAGGACTAACAGGAGTTTGGCAACATGTCTCTGTCCACTTGTGTGTGAGTGTGTGTATGTGTGTCTGGGTGCTGCTTTGGCATTCCTCCATCCTGTGTTGACCGAAGATCACATATACAGTCAGAGTGAGAAGTGAAGAGAAACACTTTTCTCAAGGGCTAAGGTCTGGGAGCCAGTCCAGCCCTTTCTACTATCCTCTGCTTACTTCCCCCATGTCCTTCCAAAAAGCCCTCCCTTCCAGAATGGAGATTCCCAGTAAAGGAGTGTAGATATCCTCCCCATGGCCTCCCCCTGATTGTCTTAAACAGTCACAGCTGTCTAATGGGCATGTGTGAGTTTGACCGTGGTTGTAAGAAGATGACCACTGAGTCACAAACACAGATTGTCTCTTTCTTTCCTTCTACCCATCACATTCTCCCATTCAGTGCATTCAAAATGATCAGTTTATCCTTTTTTTCACTCAGCCCTTCAAGTGAAGTGTCTCTGTCACTGTGGTGACTGTTACCTGTTCATACAGCTCTCCACACCGCATGCTGCTTTTGAATGGAGTGTCAGTGTGTAAACAAATATATCTGTTGCACAATCCTAGCTGGAACCAGCACAGATTCCGAAATTCCGAGCGATCCCTTACAGATGATCAAATTGTGGATCTTGGTGGCACTTTTGTCAGTTTACATTTAACTGGGGGCTGTGAATCAGACTCAATATATTGGGATCTAATGCTGCAACAGGAAGTTAAAAAACATTCACATTTACACATGTATATTTGTCTGTGTGTGCAGCTGTGTGTGTATACTCTGAGTGTGCAGCAGGTTAGGGAAGCTGCATAGACATGTTGATGAGAATGCCTGCCAGTCTTGCCCTCCTTGAACTGCCTCAGTGAACAGTGAATTTGAACTTCAGTCATCCTATATTGCTTGACAACAGACATGTAACATTAAAAGATCAAATTCTATTTGTGAAAGTAAAATTGGCAGTTGCCTGATTGCTTACGCAAGGTCTAGTCATTTATAATTGTTAACATTTTCTGGGTTTGTTTTGGTTTGGTAGCTCATAAGGTTTTAATTTACTCCATACATTTATTTTATAAAATGCATTCTGTAGAGTGATACATCCTTATGCGTCTTTAATGGGTTTCCCATCCATATGGAAGTTGAATTCCCTTCCTTGACATTAAACAGATTCACTGTACCCCCAGCCCAGACCCCCTACACACACAAACACACTCTCTCTCTCTCTCTCTCTCTCTCTCTCTCTCTCTCTCTCTCTCTCTCTCTCTCTCTCTCTCTCTCTCTCTCTCTCTCTCTCTCTCTCTCTCTCTCTCTCTCTCTCTCTCTCTCTCTCACACACACACACACACACAGAGTGTCCCCCCTCCCATGTCCTCCTCCATAGGGGGTTACAGTTTGTTGCTCTGCAGGGAAGAATTCCTGGCAAGTATCTCTATCCATCAATTCCATGACTGCCTAGCCTTGGGGGGGGGGGGGGGGGGGGGGGGGGGGGGGGGGGGGCAGTGTTGGAGAAGAGTATTATGGACGGGGGCAGCATCAGCAGGGGTAGTATGGGAGGGGGCTAATGTTGAATGGGGGCTGTATGGGAGGGGGGTTTAGTATTGGAGGGGGGTTTGGAAGGGGGGGTAGTTTGCGCGTATGGGAAGGCCAACATGCTTAATCACTTGGCTTCACCTAGGATAGAGTCACAATAACTGTACCACCTCCCCATGGAGTTAGATCAAGTGGATAGAGGTTTGTGAAGGTAAAAATTAGTTATTGTCTGCAGACAAAAATGCATCAAAGCAAGTGGAGTCTAACACCATGCACATTCTCTTTCCCTTAGGTGATCCTACATTTCAGTCTTGTGATCTTGCAATTCAATGAAATGAGGAACCAGCTCTAAAGACACCTCCAAAGCTAAGGGGATGTTTTTTAGTTAGTGGGCATTAGTTTCTATTTGTGGTTCTCTTTTTGACATGTACTGTGTGGACATTCCTAACCTCCACAAACCTCCTCACAGAAGTTCCAGTTATGAAAACATTCTCTTCTGATTGGGTGAAAAGGAACAATGGACCTCCATGCTTGAGTCTTGGGTTTGAAACTACAGGCACCTGCATGTTTTAAAGAAATGAGCTGCAATATTTCAAAACAATATTTGGGAATACCATTTAGATCCCAAATTCTTACCATGCAAGATTGCAATATCAGTTTTGATCTACCTGCATCGCCTAAAGGTACTCAACAATCTTCCAACTCAGTGAAACTCAAAGAAATTTCAGTCTGCAAGAATAACACACCCAACTAACCCTAAGATAACAAGCCGGCAAAACGTCATCGCTGCACAGCATACTTGTGGATAATTGCCATGGGAAAAAGGCCAGGGCCAAGACACTGCCACAGCTCTTGTTTTCACTAGATGTCTTGGTCCACACATGCACCCATGACAGCTAGATTGTTTTTGTCGCATATAAATGATGTCATACAGTATTGGGTTGCCGCAGGGAGAACAACCCATAGGAGTGCCTTGATGTTTCTGTAGACTGGTGGCACTGGATGAAAAAGAAGGTACCTCTGTGTGTGTGTGTGTGTGTGTGTGTGTGTGTGTGTGTGTGTGTGTGTGTGTGTGTGTGTGTGTGTACGTGCATCTGCATGTGCACATGCATATGTGTAGGGGTGTTACAACTTGTTCTCTCGTCTTAAGACAATAACTTATTCTTATCATGAGAAATCACAAGAAAAATATCACGATTCATTTCAATGTTTAGTATTGTACTTGTTTTTAGTGACAAAAGACGTGACTCAGAATGTATTTCACAGAAGTGTTTGATGAGGATGCCAGGTTTGGCGTGACAAAGGGTAATTAGCAGTATTTTGAAAATTATAGCTTTTTCCTCACAACACATTTGTGTTCCTTCTGGACTACTCATTTATAAGATATAAAGAGATATTGTTGTAGATTAGAGATGGGGCTACCCATCACGGCCCGAATCAGATTCAAGACCCTGGTACTGACCTTCCAAGCAGTAAACGGGACTGCACCTGACAACATCAAGTCTCTCCTGCAGCCTTACACCCCCACCCGCCACCTACGGTATTCTTCAGACAACCGCCTGGTGGTCCCACCGCTCAAGACCGCCTGGTCCCAACACAAGCTCTTCTCCTGCCTGGTCCCCCAAGAAAAGGCTCAAGACGCACTTGTTTCCGGGAGTACAACGGTACTTAGGAATGGTTTGCTGGACCCAATGCCTCCTCAAGGATCACAATGACTCTTGCTTAGAGACTTGTTGCTCTTGTTGGTTAGTGGTAACTGATTTAAAAGGTTGTACTAGCTGCAAAATATTGTATTTTATTGTATCTTATTTTTGACTGTTGCTTGCTTTTCTACAGGTACACTTGCACTTTTAACGATTCATTCACAACGATTCATGTTGTTTAATTGTAACTTGCTTAACTACATGCTCTTGTGGTTCTTCCCTTTGGCACTTATTTTGGGTTGTTCACAATATGTGCTTCATGTTTTGGCTACCCGCAATGTTTTGGGGCTATCCTGTTGTTATTATCAGTGACCTATGCACTTTGTAAAGCTCTCTCTTGGAAATCTGCTAAATGAATAAATGTAAATTATCAAACAGGTAAAAATGTGCCTTTAGTTTTGTCTCTCTCTGTCCTTCTCTCTCCTCTCAGATAACTTTACTGTGATGATGTCAGAAGATCACTGAAGCTCAAACAGTTGTCTCTGAGGGGACTGCTTGTTTTGTAACAGGCACCACAGGTAGATTAAGGACACCAAAATGTTTGACTGATGACATATCCCCACTCTCTCTCTCTTTCTCTCTCTCTCTCTCACACAGATACATACAGCAATAACATTACAGGATGCTTAGCCACTTGACCTGAATCAGTCTTTGAAGTCTTTCAGTTTATCAGTTTCAACAGCAACTGTTCAGTTATTGTGATAACCTGTTGGCAGTTTCCAAACCACAGCTACGTAAAGGGAAGTGAACAAAGCAAGAACCCGTGCTAGCGCCATTTCACCATTTCTGTAGAAATTTCTGTAGAATTCGTCATTGAAGGATCTGTTACCTTTCTAGCACCACCGCCGAGCTGGAGACGAGTGACAGCGACAAGACGGCCAGAGGGGGGAACCGAGGAACTCACGTGGGACAAAGAGTGACGGACGGCGGACGCTAGCCCATGCTTACGCTACCCCTGTAACAGTGGCGGATATAAGGGGTGGCAAGGGGCAGCAGCTGCCACCCCAATAAAAAATACTGCCCCCACAATCTTTTTTTGTATGCATTTAGCAGACGCTTTTATCCAAAGCGACTTCCAAGAGAGAGCTTTACAAAAGTGGATAGGTCTCTGATCATAACAACAAGATATCCCCAAACATTGCGGGTAGCCAAAACATGAAGCATACATTGTGAAAAAACTGTCCCAAAGTTAAGAACCATTAGCGCATGTAGCTAAACAAGTTACAATTAAACAACATGAACCTCAATCTTCCCATGGAAAAACATTATTTGTACATTACAGAACATTTCAATAAATAATATTAATGTTACTGTTTAATTTAAACTACAATGTTCTAGCCTAATCATTTACCATAGGGACTACTGTACCCCCCTACTTTGGGTTTGATTCGCCTCCAGGAGGCCACCCAACAACTTCCTTCTGCCACCCCATTGCCACCCCAAATTAAACTCTCTAGATCCGCCCCTGCCCTGTAGCAATAGTAACCCTACATTTGGGACTTGCTCTGCACATCTTGCAAGTGGTCATCTGTCAGTGTGTTTTAAACTATGTCTTTTTACCCAGTATTGTTGTTCTGTGCTGGTGCCCTCTTTTTAACAGTGGAAAGCTAATCTATTTTGGTATCAACAAGAACTTCACACGTTGTGTGACATTTTTTTGGCGTGGTCGGCAGGATACCAGTTCCACTGTTAAAAATGGAAGCAGCCCAGCAGAGTAGTGCTATACCACCCGCAACTGCACAGTGTAATGCCATGGTTTATGGGGGCTGCTTGGATTCCTAAATTTGATGGGGAAAAAGCAAGGTTTGTAGGATGGAGGGCTCAGGTGGAAGCCATGCTAAGGGCACAAAGACTGAATCAACAGCAACAAGCAGGTTTAGTTTTAGGTACCCCAGAAGGAGAAGCACAACTACGGGCTGGGTTTTTTAATTGTAAACAGAGGGCAGATTAAAGTGTGAATTATTTTATATTAAGATTGCGAGAATGCTTATTATTCTCTTATCTCTTAGTTATTCTGCGCTGGTGCCAGTGGAAAGCTAATCTATTTTGGTATCAACAAAAACCTCACATGTTGTGTGAAATACATTGTGCGTATGATGGATTTTCCATCAATAAAGGGACCTTGCTCTTCAAATGATCTTTGAAGTCTGTTAAAGAGACAATAACAGCATTAAGTGCTGAGATGTTGGTAAAAACATTTAACTGAGTGCAGTATTCTCAATGCTAACAAACACTAACCAGTAGCTGTGTTGGAGGTCATGGTGATGCTTGGGTCAAGTATTGTGTAAGGCTATGTAAAGGGACTGTCCTTGATGAAAATAAAATATTAAATCAAGTGGTTGCCAAGTGCATACCACACAGTTAGTACCACAGTGCTGTGAAAGACTGGTTTTGTTGTACAGACGTCTTTTGAATGAGAGTTTCCTGTGGAGTCTAATGAAGTTTTGGTGGTCAGAGTGGTCACATAAGGAGCTTCTTAGAGACAGCAAGACAAGCGTTCACACTGTTGCTGTTTAATGATATCTCCCACCCCACTACTGGACAAGAAAGATCCATTTGGACACAAACCCTGTCTTGTGGCGGACGTGTCCTCTGACCATTCATGGTCTAGGTCATGGCCTCCTTCTGTCTCTCTCTCTCTCTTTCATTCACTCAGTTATGTACTTACTCACTCACTCTCTCATCTCTACCTTTATCAGCCCAAAAATATTTAAAATTCTACATCACCCTGACAGGAAGAGAGAAACGCATTTTTATGAAAAAAAATTAAAACCTGCTACCTTGTATTTGCTCTGTACCTGAGAATACAGAATGATGGATGAGGTAGACAATCAACACTGAGGGTGCAAAATGTTCAGTGGCATGTTGATGTATGAACCAAGTGTTCTAGAGTAAACAACAATTGCTCTTTGATAGCTTTTATCTTGTTAAATGTCTGTGGAGACTGATAAGTAACAGACCTGGCAGTGTGTGACGTGCTGGTATACGATTTAGAACGAAGGGGCTGTTTTTCTCGCTAAGGTCCCACATCGCAATGGGCATAAATAACAAGTCTGGTTGAGATGTTGGGGGGTTGTGGTGTTGACGCATTGAAAGCTAAGGACCTGCTCTGCCGTCTAGCAATGACACACCAGAAATATTGTAAGGGAAAATTACAATATTTCTGTAATTCAGGAATATGTGTGTTCAGGTGGACTTTTCATATTTTCCAAACCCTGTGGACAATAGCACTCTAAGTGGTGTCCTATTGTGCGGTGGTCCCCTTTTACTTACCAGATTGAGACATTTAAAAAGTCTACTAGATGTGTACCAAGGTTTTATGTGTTGTGTTTGATGTTACCATACTTGAAACTACCTTGGAACTAACTTGAGGGTCAGTTGCCTCTCCAGTGTAGCTTCAGTAGATTGCATGTGCTGTTGACAATGTGATTACAGAATATATATATTTTCATCTTGTCCAGGATTTGGAGCTCTGAGACATCCTCTTTTAACTGTAGATGTGTGGACCTTTAAGTGTATATCTCCATTCTCGTAAATGCTTGTTTTACGCTTCACGTCGTGAAGCACATGGACCTTCTTGGCCTGTGTATTCTGAGCATAAATCAGAATGGGATGCATGAAACATTTAAAATGGATGTCAGCAGCCACTTTCAGATGAAAACAACTGCTGTCACATGACTGAGTGATGGCTTCCCTTCATTTCTCAGTCACTAGTGAGAAAACGTCACAATGACTGACAACGTTGAGTCTGTCTGATTGAAAAATACTTAAATTTCTGGGAAATCTCTGAGCTCCCATAAGAAAGCTCACATTCCATGAAGATTCACATATAGTAACTCCTCTGTTGACAAAGCTGTATGTTTTGACGGTAAACCATGGGCCAGAACCAAATGAGAGGTACCGTAAAAAACTAACTTCCTCCTGTAAGCCACATCTGGAAGAGGTCACACTGAGGTCAGAGGTCGAAGGGTGTAAAGGACTGCTGTCCAGGTGGCTGGAATGGGTCTCTATGGGGAAGTAAAACAAGCCATCAATTAAGGAGGGAAGTAGGTCTGGTCTACTTACTTGTCTCAGTAAAGGTACATGCATGGCCGCATGTGTCTGTTCTTAGACATGTTGCATGACATGTCATGTTGCACCTAAACCAACAATATGACTGTGAGGTAAAGGTAAAACTTTTGTACTTACAATTCTGTGAAGGTTTCACAGATGGACACCTGTCTGAAATTATTGTAATGTTCCTTTTGCTGCGTGTATGACACAATGTTCTAGATAACTAGTCTCTGTTTTTCAAAAGTCTGACAGGGTGTCGGGAATGGGATGACAAAACAGTGTGAGTGAGTGAGTGTGAGTGAATAAATACAGGGTGTTAATCGTGTTCCACAGGCTTTTACATGTAACACATGAGGAACACACATACTAGTCATTCATCACTTTTTTTTACTGGATGCAGCGGACTGTGGAAAAATAATGAGGGATCCCAGATGCACTGTAATCAATCTAGAAATTGCCATTATGTACACACCCACAGGGACATTACGCAGATCTCTCTCTCTCGTGTAAAATAAAAAGCAGACAAGCCGCTTCAGTGGGCAGGATAAGTTTAAAAAGGAATGACAGAGATTATAATGATTCACATGCACAAGATGAACACCTTCCTCTGCAACTGGATCATGGACTTTCTGGCTGGAAGACCTCCATCAGTCTGGATGGGGAGCAGCACTTCTAACACCATCACACTGAGGCCCCCCAGGGACGTGAGCTCAGCCCACTGCTGTTCCCTCTGCTGACTCACGACAGTGGTGGGTCTCATCAGAAAGAACAAAGTATTTATACAGGGAGGAGCTGCAGTGGCTTTTGGACTGGTACATTATGTAGCGATGGGTTGTTCTATGTTGCACCTTGGTCCTGGGGGAACATTGTTTTGTATAATTGAGTACTGTATTGGCTGTATATGGTTGAAATGATAATAAAGAAAATAGGCCACATAATTATATGCCTAAATGATCATTCAACTCTCATTGAATTCACAAATTACTGTATATTTGAACTGTATGGTCTTTGGTTGACATATTTTTGCATCTTGTCTCTCATTGAAATGGGTGATTCAGTGTTTGAGATTCAATGATTATCTACTTCATCACCCAGCAAAATATGAACTAGTTTTCAAATTGGATAAACTGATTTTTTCTTTGATTTAATGCAAAATAATCTTAAAGGGTTAGGGTATTCTTATAGCTTTTTTTAAAAATTAATTATTTACACCACATTGTGTAGCCTGACACCTAGTGACCATTGTTTCTACTGCATGGTAAACACTTTGGTAAACCCATGTAAAACGTTTGCCCTGCCCTCTTGGAATGCATTTATCTTCTTCTTATCACCTTTTCAAATGAAATTTAATTATATAAACTAGTACAGTACAAGGTTAATTTACATTACCTTTTACTTGGACATACTGTAGTGGCCAATGACGAGTTAATACTATTATCCAGTGAATATGCAACCACGTATGTTACTTACAGTTAATTGTGAGTTAGTTTGTGCATATGATAAAATATTTTGATTGTGAACATATGAATGGTTATATTACCTCAACTGTCGATCTTTAGTAATGGCGCCAATAAGAACAAAGAGGGGGCGTATGCTGAGTTTAAATTTTTACTTTCGGCCATCTCATTGGCTTAGTTGTAGTACATAGATACTCCAAACTGACCAATCATAACTTCCAACAATGCATAAATTATAACTTTGGGCGGCCTTGAGTGAATGGCACAATATTTGATCAATAGCATCTTAGTATGTAGAATGTTTTCATATTCATGAGAATAGAGGCGGTGTTTGCAAAGGGGGTTGGGTGCGAGGTAACATGGAGGTTTAGTTATCACCTATCAGCCATTGACTGAAGAAGACAACGTGAAAGAGTGCTTGAGTTTTCCAGTTTTTATTTTCAGTTTTCCTCTGTTTGGGTCGTGTTTCAAACTTTCTAAACTCTTGGAAATGGAGATGAAGAAGAGGATTAGTTTGGAGTTGAGGAACAAGAGCCCAGCCGAGGTACACAACTACGTCTTTATTTAATTATTTCTGAAGGAATTTCGTGAAGGATGCGAAGTCGACCATGGATACGAACTGACGATGCTCATGGAATTTGTTAAAATAAATAAACAGTAGGGCTGGTTGCTAGATTACTCGGTATTAGCCTGGCGTGTGCTGCGCGAGGGCATTGCGTTACAATTTGGTCTTGTGTTCTGCATTGATAGTAAGGTGCTGAATGCTTGCACCAAACTCGTGCTTGCCAGGTTGCTTGCTCAAGCTTCATGTAGCCCTAGCAGCTATCCTGTGGCTAGCTAATGGAGTTGTGCTTATCTTCTCCACGTAGCTAATGGCGATGTGTGGTGTGACGGATTAGATAATGGAGTTGCCACTCACATGCTATCATAACAATAACGTTTGCTACCGCGTTGATATGGAATGTCTGTGCTTGCAAGTAGACTAATAAAAAATATATTTTATAATATATTGTAATACATTAGCTAGTTGTCCAGCTTGCCATGCACCAAGCACATACAAGAAACCAGCTGATGCCTGTAGTCCGACGAACAGAGCTAAACTTGTCAACGTAAAAGTATGCATATCTACTGTGGAGGCAGCAAATCACATATAAATGTGTATGAGCAATATTTCGCCCGCATGAAAATTTCGCAAGGTGAAGATCAAGCGACTCGGTTGCCGCTCAAATTGTCGTCCTTCGACGTGACCTAAAAAGGCCGCCTGTTAAAAACATAATGAACATTGCACCCAAATTGTTAGTTGTCGGGGAATAAACTGTTGTTGCGGTTGAATCTTCGTCCAGCCATTTAAATCCTGCTAACGATAACATTTTGTAGCGTCTTACATGGTTACCCTGCTGTCGTTATGCTGTACTAGTGTCACTTAGTGATGTGTCGTTCGTGAACGATTCGTTCATTTTGAACGAATCCTTATAAGGACTCGGGAGTAACGAGTCCTCTCAACGAGTGATTCGTTCATTTCCCGACTCGGTCTTTCTACGAGTCTTTGGATCATTTTTCACGTGACCTGCATAGGCTCTGTAGCTAGAGGAAACGAACGATTCGTTCCTTTCCCGACTCGGTCTTTCTACGAGTCTTTGGATCATTTTTCACGTGACCTGTATAGGCTGTAGCAAGAGGAAACGAACGATTCGTTCCTTTCCCGACTCGGTCTTTCTACGAGTCTTTGGATCATTTTTCACGTGACCTGCATAGGCTCTGTAGCTAGAGGAAACGAATGATTAGTTCCTTCCCCGACTCGGTCTTTCTACGAGTCTTTGGATCCTTTTTTCACGTGACCCGCATTGTATTTTTTAGTAGAGGAAACAGTTTCCTTATTCCCTTTCGCGTGGCCGCTGTTTTAGTAAGACGTGAATGAATGATATTCGCTCAAGTCATCATACTGACTGGTTTTGTTATTTTCACTTTACATTTACACTTACAGTTTAGTGCAGTGTAATTGTTTGACGTGATAATTAAATGCTAGTGTGATAATACATGACCAAATCATACAAACTCATGATACATTATTTTAATGCAGGAATTTATTTTGAAATAGTATTTGCTGGTGCACATGTCATGCACTAACCTACAGTGGACGTATAGGGGCTATACGTCCTTTGCAGTGGACGTATAGCCCCCAACCCCCCCCCCCCCCCCCCCCCTGAAATGAACAAATGACTCGAAAAAAGATTCGTTCATTTTACTGAACGAGATTCAAAGAACCGAATCAGTAAAAAGAACCGAACTTCCCATCACTAGTGTCACTCGTCACACGTCACCCAGTTGGTATTATTATAACGCTCTGCTAACCAACGCAAGGATGGTGTCAGCCCGCTTTGCATATAGTCCGTCGGTTAAATGATGGTTGTAAACTCTGACCAGTTGAAGGTTGTTTGCTTCAGGCCTCTGCTCTGCGTTTCTTTTTAATGCAATGTACAAGGAACAGTCACGCAAATGTGTAAATCATTTTAATGTACATATTATTTATGCCACCAAAATAGTGTATCGTGTTCAGATGTATCTGCATTGGGAGGAGGACAGGACATGAACATAATTTGTTTTATTCATGTTTAGAAATGGGCTTCATCTTGTTCCTGACACTGAGCGCTTAAGTGCTTTTTACTCTACTTACCTTAAAACTATTCACATATTAATACAACGTTTTTTAAAAGCATATAAGTCATGGTTTAACACTGCTTTGCGCTTCAAACTATTTACCTCCTAAAACACCGCAAGCATCAGTGTCCAGGGAAACCAACTACAATGTGTTTCTGCAGGTGGCTGAGCTTGTGGTTGACAACTGTCGGTCTAGTGATGGAGAGGTGGAAGGCCTTTCAGATGACTACAAGGAGCTGGAGCTACTCAGTATGGTGAATGTGGGCCTCACCTCCCTAGCCAAGCTTCCCTCACTGCCCAAACTGCGCAAGGTGAGAACACTTACAGCCCTGCAATACATCAACGTATGGTTTTAATTGACCGCATATGAAATACTTACAGTATAGACTGGATATGCCCAGTTTGACTAGTTGATTCTTATAGAGCATCTTTAATGCTCATTAAGTTAAGGTATAACCAAACCCCATTACCTACTTTTGTAATACTAGTTATGAGTAGTCTGTATTAATTTTAGTTTTGTGTCTCAATTTTGTGCCTCTAGCTGGAGATCAGTGATAATGGCATCTCTGGGGGTCTAGACAAGCTGGCGGAGAAGTGTCCCAACCTGTCTTACCTCAACCTGAGTGGCAACAAGATAAAGGACCTGAGCACCCTGGAGACCCTGGTAAGTTCATCGCCCAACCTTTTACATTTTAGCATGGCATCATCCACACACAGTTTATCTTAGGGTTTTTAATATAACACGACAGTCGCTGAATACTTTTATTGTTTAATACTTAACTTAAAATGTGGAAGCTGATCAGGAGATGCTGATGAACTGGGGACAAAGTATGATCTTGTACAAAAGTTAATTGAGTGATCGGATGCAAGCCCAGTTTGCTGTGTCAGTACATGGTCATATTACATGTATTCTGTGATGCCTCTTAGCCTAAGCTCATTGTTGAAAGAAATGGGTTAGCTCACCTAATGTCGCTGTCCCACTAACTGACTGGTTCCTATCGGTCATCACACATCCACAGCAAAACCTGAAGAACCTGAAGAGCTTGGACCTGTACAGCTGTGAGATCACCACCCTGGAGGACTACCGAGACGGCGTGTTTGAGCTGCTGCCCCAGGTCACCTACCTGGACGGGTACGACCAGGAGGACAACGAGGTCCCCGACTCGGAGGCTGATGATGGTGAGAGAGAGAGGGACTCGAGCGGGAGGCGGGGGTAAAGAGTACTCTGGGACTCAGAACAGGGGAAATAGCAGAACTTTGTATTTTTTGCTCGGTAGGCATGATTTTTGTGCAAGGAAATCTGGTGGAAGTGAAGGTTTCTCATGGTTTCCTGTTGTGGCTTCCACTGTGTTGGAGCCATTTTCTTCAACTGATTATACTTGCGATTCCCACCTACAGACGACGATCATGCAGCGGGTCCCACTGGAGACGACGACGACGACGAAGAAGATGATGATGATGAAGATGATGATGAGGACGTTTCTGATGGTGAAGAGGAGGTTGGTCTGTCCTACCTGATGAAGGAAGGCATTCAAGTGAGTACCGCATCACGCCACACACATTTTTGGGTTGTGTTAAGAAACCTAGCTATCGATTCACTTTGTTGTCGTAATCAACATATTCTCATCAATTTAACCATGTTGGTATGCTGAAGTGAACAGAATAAATGCACTTCATTAGAGCACATCTGTTTTTTATGAAGCACCAAGGACTGTCCTGCAGTTCCGCCCAGCAAACAATCAAGCAAACAAAACTGTGAATGGTGTGTAAGAAAAAGAAATTCCACTTTCTCAAACACCCAAACTGAGGTCATATTTTGTTTTTGTCTGCAGGATGAGGAAGATGATGATGATTATGTTGAAGAGGAAGAGGATGAGGATGGAGGTATGTATTCTAAGGCCATATATACGTATGTTTGGATTCTTATGTGAATCCAGAGACTTGCATAAATGCAGTGTTATTTCAAAGTGTCAAACGCGTAGAAGATCGTTTTGGACGATCAATAATTAATTCTGCATGTCCACATAAATCTGCACAAGTGCAACAACTTTTTGATGAATGTGTTTGACCCCAAAAGAAGATGGGGCAGGTGTCCAGGGTGAAAAGAGAAAGCGGGATCCAGAGGATGAGGGAGATGATGACGATGAAGACGATGATTAGCCTTCCTCAGAACAACACACTGCCACTGTGTGTGGAGTTCACATTTAAGCTGCGGAACAACAGGAAATGGTGAACAAAATCTTTTGTATTGTAAAAATATAATGTAGATTTTATTTTTGTGTGTGTGGTATGCTTAATACCATACAAAATTTGTTTTTTTCTTGTATTATTATTATTATTTTTTCTTGATCATTCCAAAATTTACAATGCAATGTGGATAAGGTAGACTCTTAGACATTTTCCATTTTCAAAGCTTTTTAAATACTGGGGCATATATATATATGTTCTGGTTGCATGTAGTGGCATATTTGCCCCTGCCGAATGGAGTTGTTCCCACTCCAAACTCACTCACCTATTTAAAAACCCCTTCTGATAAAGATTTCCCACCCATTCACTTTGGTTAAAGTGTAAACCATGTCTAGATGTTTGCCATCTTTGTTACTCCCAAAATATCGTCTAGAGAAATTAAAACCTTTTGTGTCTTGTCAGCTCTTAGGCTTATTTGTAGACACGTGACCATAAGTGGTGTTGAGTGATCTGGACTAATGGAAAATTCTGGGTAGTGAGTTGTGATACTGTGTCGTCCAACAAGACACTTGCGACCTCTCTGTGTGTCTGTGCCGTGTTGTAAGGGTTGCTGTTTTTGTGCAGTCTCAATGCCCTTGAGTGTGTTCCAATCACTTAGTTATCAATTTCTTTTGTTACACTGTCAAACAACAGCATATATGTATTGTTCATCCCTCTATGTACTCCTGGGGGCCTCTAATAACTTTGGGCTATATAGGTTTCAGGTCTCTTACTCCTCAAGTATCCCCAGGAGGTCAAATGTTTTCAATACTTTATTTGCAGTTACACTTAGTTTTGGACCACTTTGTCGACATTCTATATGCTCAGGTGGACCCTATCTATAAGAAGGTCTTGACTATATCCGGGGAACTCAGTTGGTCATCTCAAATCTAACCTGAATCCAACTCTGTACCCATCTGTCAATTGCAACAAACTATCCTTTCTTTGTCAGCTTTGTCATTTTGAGTTTGTTGTTTTTACTGCGCAAGAATTTTAAACGTGTTTGTATTACAATGTAAATAGACCTTGACTCATCTAGTGTGTGTGTGTGTAGCATTTGCTTTGGTCTTTTTGAACTTGCAATATCTTTGTCCCGTTTTTTTATTTTGTAATAAACGCAAAGCACAGGTCAGGATGTAAAGATTCTGACCCCAACCCTCAATGTGGTTTTATTTTTTGTTTTGGTCCTCTGCTGTTAAGAAAGTCATGTTTGAAGTGTGTGTGTGTGTGTGTTGTAATCCTCTGAAGAGTGTTTTTGAATAAAAAATAATTAAATTCTGTGAACTGTTACAAATTTGTCTAGTGCATCTAGGCTGATGTTCAGTCAGAAGACCAAGAATGTTTTATACGTTTGTGCTTCTGCTCGGTCCATGGGTTTAAGTGGAGTGGAAAATAAACACATTGTGTAATCAATGTTAAATAGCTAGAATTACCAGTTTAATAATATTATACTGTAATATGTGATACTAACCAAAACATTTGAGAAACCTAATCTTGTTCTGATTTTTTGCGATTTTATCTAGTTCCTGTATTGACCACGTGGTGGTGCTGGAGACAGTACTTTAATAATATATTGCTGTCCAAATCTTTTTGTTCCCACTGCCTGGACCAATTGGCTGCTGGAAGCAGTTTTGGAGATTATATGGACATATCATGAAAATGTATCACTTTCTAAAACTGATCAAGTGTATTTGCTGTAGATCAAAATCATAGTTTGATTCCTTTTGAATAAGTATATTTCGACACATTTTAATGACATGCTAAATACAAGACAAAGATGACCAAATGTAAACTTACAAATGTATGTTTACATGTGGGTAGCGTTGAATGTCTTCCCCGTAAAATTTGGTTTTAATTGCACCTATGGTTAAAACATCTTGGAGATGGTGTTTGCTGGTGTACCATTCTCCAGCCTACCTTTTGTAGGCTACTTCTGTTCCGTGATCTAGCATATCTTACGTTGTGTACTTTTAAAACTGTATAATCCCACATGGTACAACAAAAGGTAGGTCATCTGGTCTAATCCCTGCCCCAGCGCAACACTGAGCAAAGCCAGTGAATTTAGGTGAAGAGTAGCTGGCAGAGAAACAGGCATACAGTGCTGCAATTTTCATCAAAACATTTACAAAAAAATGCAGACTACGAGGCTGCGTCATTGGTCAATTGTGTGACAAATTTGTGTTGGAGGGAAAGTAGCAACTAAACAAATTGAGTCAAGTGGAGCATACCTGGTGTTGAAATGTCGTCTTAAGGATCCTATGGATTGCATCCATCTCTATTTCTCTGTCTGTTTTGTCTCTCTCCCTCTCTGCGTAGTCACAGATAACCGATGAGGGCAAGGGCTGTGTGCTAGCTTCTGAATAATGCATGTACACAGAGGCCGTATCGTGGACATCGGATCTGTCATTGTTGTCAGGTTGGGGAGGAAGCACCACTTAACGTGTGTGCGTGTGTGTGTGCGTGTACAGTATGCCTGACAGGGGAGTGGGTGGGAGGGTGGAGAAAGGGAGAAACAATGAGTGGTTAGATGGACAGATGAAAGTACAGTACATTGAAAAAAAAAGGAGAACAATGAAGGGATGGGCAGATGAATTCAGCAGGTGTACGGATAGAAAACGGAATATCCTTTTTCATCTGTGTTTGCTCTGGCGGAGACTGGCGTTCTCGGGTAAGGGAGTGGACTTGCTGCTGAGTTCCTGACAACGAGAAAGAAAAGACAGGAACAAAAACGAAGGAATATTTGTTTCCAGAAAACGGTGTGAGGCAAGGTTCTGTCAGCTGGAGAAAGGGGAGGGAGAAATACAGAAAGATGAAAGAGAGGTAGAAATATACAGATATTGAGATGTCAAGAGCTCCATCATTTGATCCAAGCAGGACACAGAGTGGGAGCATAATGTGCGAATGTGAGCGTGCGTTCATATTGGATAGTGTTGCATACAGGGCTTGAGAGCTTGTAAACACAGAATTGTCAGTTTGTTGGAGAGAGAGGGAAAAGAGAGGCCTCTCTAACCTGATTCAGCATGTATGGACTCTGATCAATAGACTGGCTGCCAGTGCAGTTATATAAGTCTGTCACTACGCAAGTGTTGCAACAACTAACCCCTTCAAACCCCATTAATCTCTGACACACTCTCTCACGCACACATACATTCACACCACATGAACACACACAACACAAACTCATTGACATTCAGTGAAGTCCAGTAGGTAAAGTGTGAGGTTCACACTGTGACACTGTTTGTAACACTCATGTCCATGCACACAAAGTGCTTCTGTTTTTTAATCAACGTTGACTTCCCCTTAATTGAAGAGCCAAGACATGCACGCACACACACACTTCTGCAATCCTTACACACTACACGATCATGCTTCCCTGTCTCTCTCTTTCTCACAAACATGTACAAACACACTTACACACACATACAGACCTCTCGTGATTAACACCCTCCCCCCCTTCTCCCATGATTAACAAACACCACCCCACATCTCTGCTCCCTCCTACTCACCCCCCTCCACTTCTCACCAGAATCTGTAAGCCAGCGAATCGCAACTCTTAAGCAGTTTCAAGCCTTATATGGAGTGGATGGGGTTTCTAAGGGGAAGGATGTCCATGGGAGCCCCCCAGCCCAGCGTAACAATGCTGGGCTTTTTGTGATGGAGCGTCTTTCTGTCTTTCTACCCATCATACTGCAGAACATCTCCATGCTCGCAGGCTAGAACATAAACCCCTAAATCTGGGACGCACTTGCAAATCATGCATTCATCTCGATGGGAGATTTTTGAATTTATTTTAGCTGTGCTCCCGGCAAAGAGGATTAGGTGGAGAGTCTCAAACATTAGACTGAACATTTATCCCATATACTTACAGTACAGTTTAAAAATGTATTTTGTTTTGTAATTCCCTACTAAGAATCTTGTATATTAGAGTTATATCTGTTTCTTTATCATTCGTTCAAAAGCTGTTTGCAAGAGGAGAGGTCAGGAGGATCAATAGAAACCTTAAAATTATAATGAGTTTTGAACCTGTGAGAACATGCCTCCAGGGAAAGGATTGTGTGTGTGTGTGTGTATGGAGGAGGGGGGGAGGGGGGGGTGTTGGCGGACAGGGTGATTGTGTGTGTGTGTGTGAACAGGATACATGAAAACACTTGGAGCTTCAGCTGTCCTGTTAGACTCTGGCAGACTGCTGACACGGCAAAGCAAGGAAGCTTCGAGGAAAGGAGCGCATCAGCGAAACGCATACTATGTGTTGTGCTTTCCTTCCATTGGGACAGTAGCGCAGGAAGAACTCATGTGTTCTTCAGGAAAACACAGGACAGGAAAACGTTTCACTCCCGATATGAAATAGCAGTGAGACAGACAGACATGTGGGACAGCTACCTTTCAGGTCAAAATGTAGCAGTCAATGAAACTGCTGGTGCATTGCAGAGTTTCTTTCTCTTTTCTACACTCCCACACACAAGTTACCCAAGTTTGTCTGGTATGTCTTACCTTCTCCACCCCTCCTCCACTCCCCAGTGCCCAGAGTCTGAGCTCCGTCCCTGGTGAGGAGTGGAGTCAGACGGGGACAAAGAGTCAACAGCTGTGAGTCTGTCCCCCTGGACCTGCAAGCTTCCTCCCACTCCCCCCCCCCCCCCCCCCTCTCTCTCTCTCTCTCTCTCTCTCTCTCTCTCTCTCTCTCTCTCTCTCTCTCTCTCTCTCTCTCTCTCTCTCACCCTAATCCATATACCACTCCCTGTGGACTCCATTGCAAATCTCCATGGTGATCATAGCAAAAACAAATCCCCCTAAATTGTCACACAGTATTGCCAAAAGCAACGTTGTCCTTATGTGCAATACGTTTATATGTTTGCACGTGTTAAACGTACATCTTATAATTAAGTCTGGGATCCTACATTATGTTTTTTGCTTTCTGGCACGATGCAAAGTACAATCAAATGCGCTTGAATAGGCAGGTAAAAGGAAATACGAATTTATGTAAAGTAGCTATGTAAAACTAAAGAACAAGCCTTCTTGAACACATCCACACACCAACTGGTCTGGTTAAAATCAAGTTTAGTCAGTTATCCAGTTGATTTGTTAATGGCCAGAGCCAGAACCACAGTCTTCTTTAAAACTGTCACCATCACTTTACCAGGAAAGCCAAAGCAAATTCCTTGTCTGTGCAAACTTTCATGGCGAGTAAATCCCTTTCTGATTCTGATTCTGAAAAAAGGAAACAGACCTGAGACGACTTCCATGGCTCAGAATTGTAGCTATTTTGAGGTGGAAAAACTATTTTTACATTGTTTTACCCTCAACTAACACACTGTCACTCTCCCCAAGGAACCAGCCATGCCAGGCATGCAGGGGAAGGTTGTGTTGATAGTCGTTTGTGCGAAAGGCATTCTTCCATTCCAAAGTCAAAACACCTTGTGAGTCCAACACAAATGTATGCAAAAGAGAGTCTGTGAGTCACTTTGCATTTTTGCCAAAGCGGGCACTCGGTACCCAGCATGCCTAGCAAGACATCTTTCCTCTTCCCGCAGCGCAGAAATAGTGCAAGACATTTGCAATTACTGGACTGGTAATGTGTGTGAGTGTGTGTTTGGGAGTACCTTTTGTCATTGAAGCAGCACAGCCTCTGGTTGGGGACGTTTTGGTGACCTTGTCAGTGTTTTGATGAGGTCTCATTGCTACCTTGCTAGGAAACACAAACAGACACATACTCTCACAAAAGGTCCCATTTAAGTGTGAAAAACCAGCACTGACTCAAGAAGGACTACATTTTCAAGCACTAAGATCTGAACAAAGCCCTGACACCCTTTGAAAGACAGTGCTCTGAGGGGGAAGATGATCAGCTCAAGCCCTTGGCTCCAGACACCCTGTGTGACTAAAAACACACAAGTATAAAAAACACACCCAAGTGATGTGTGTGCGTGCCTTGGTCTTCCCTTCTGACAAGTACTTCCTCGGGGGTGTCTGAGGTGTGTAGGAAAACTTCCTCCAGTGTGCTCACAGCTGTAAGCTTCCATGCTGCTAGTTTGGAAGTGTGAGTCCCAGAGCTACAGCACAAACACATTCCAAAGTACACATACTAAATTGGTATAGTAGATGCAATGTATCCTAAAACACACAGATACACTTTTTCTTTTTAAATACATTCTCTTTATACATAGTAGTTTCCGGTCTGCCGCGCTGTCGGACAAAGTGCTAACATCTGGGATGTGACTGTAGTTAGACAGACAAATAGAGACAGGCTAATTAAAGCAGCCAGTGGGATTTCTTTTATGTGTTTAATGAGCTGGAGCTGGTGTGATGGCGACAGGGACCAGTTCTTCCCTGAGGGAGTTCAGTTCAGTGTTCACACTGTGTATATGTTTGTGTCTGTGCAACAGCATTCAGCATGCATGTGTGTGGCTGACGTGTGTTGTTGTTATGTTGGTGCCCATCAGGGAAGACCGGCAAGAATGTCTTGGTATAAAACCTTTTGGGTGTGTATGTTTATGCACACGACAAGCAAGGCACATGAACCAATTCTCTCTTGGTTTCCTATTATGCAACCTGATTATTATCTGTCAAGTAAGGTTCAGAGAGTGATGTCACCACAAGATATCAGACAGAAGTTTCTTTTATCTGTACAAACCTGAATGTAAACTCACTTTAAGTAATCTATACAGTAGAAAATACTATTCAGTGTCTGTTAATATTCTCTTATTGCGAGTGAATGTTGCCAAAACTCAATGTTGTGTTCCTCCTCCCGCCCGAAGAGCTGTGAACTGTGTGACATTTCAACCCCATTTTAATGAGGTGCCACCACCTCTGTATGCGGCATTGAGTGACAACACACAGACTGGCTTTCAGACACGCACCCTGTGCAGGAATAGCAGCTGCTACTGCCACATGGCATGAGGTACAAAATCAATTCACCCAAGACAGAGCATGTTGATTATCATTATGCTATATAAATAAGTGTGTGCATCTATCTTTGTATTTGTATTTTTCACATGTCTGTATTACTAATCAAGCCGCAAAACCCATTCAAGCCCAAAATGAAAAGTGCTTGTTAAACCAGATTTAATTTCTTTAGCACATTTATTTGAATAATACCCTGAGCAATCAGGATTTCAACCTGTACAATGTTCTCTTCAAACTTTCTATGAAGTCAATCAACCCTGCCTCATACACTGTTACTCAACTAACCCGTCACATACACACACAGGAGTTGGATGTTTGTCAATGTCTAGACCTCCATTACAGCTGCTGAGTAACTTTGCCATAATCCTATGTTTTAAGGCTACGGTAGCTACTATCTGATGTCAGGAACCCAATGTCACACAGTGGAAAAGAAGTTGGAAGAAAAATTGATGATGGGGCAAAACAATATATAGAGAGGAATACATTTTTCAGTTAGAGCATAATGCAACGTACACTGGATCTTGTTACCTGGCAACATGTTATTTAATGCCAAAAAGTTCAACAAAATTATATTGAATGTTCTTGAAAAGAGGGTTGAGTAGGAAATGTTGTCAAATGTAACTGGGTCACCACGGAAAACTCTAATTATATATGTTGATGCATTTCAAGGGTAGCGTTTTACCTTACAATTATGTTATGTCTTTGGCATTGGTTCTGGATGCTATTATTGCTGCCATTTACACAACCTTCCAAATTTCCGATAGACATTCATACAGAACGTACACAATTATAAGCTATTTATTAAAATTCTCAGCATGACTGTTTCCAATATCAAACAAAAAACATTCATTGTTGTACTATAGTTGTTCATAGAGGTGGTTTGTTATAATTGCACAAGTGGTTGTCTCAAGTATTGAGAGAGCCCAGAGGTGATGATTTCAGTGCAAAGCCATTTTTGTTTGCACCAGTAGTAACATTGAGCTTAGAGATAATCTTTAGCCATGCATCTCTAGAACATTTTCGAAAGAATCGGGTAGGATCAAGCAGGAAGGTAAAAAACCACTGAGCCAGAAGGCAAGCTTGAACTATCCAATTCAGGACATTCAAATCTAGTTCCTACATCAACAAACTAGACACAGGTTCTAAACAACACTGTTGCTCTTCCAAGAGGCACTGTATCTCGTAGCACAGCAATGCCAGCTATGATCAGCAATGGTTATCTTATCAATAAGCAATGAATTTCAAGGATATTTGCTGTTTTGAGATGGATTGAATTGCAAAATGCAATATTTAAAACTCTATCCAATCGGAGAAGACAGGGACAGCAATTGTCTCAGCAATGTTTGCTTTTAGTATGACACTCAGATCTCACCACAACTCAGATCATCTGACAGAAGTTATTTCATGGCCCACTGTGTATTTAGGTTAAACCTAAACCTTTCATTCTTTCAATTTTGGACTGCCCCAAACCCCTTCTTCAGGACAAATAACAATATTCACAAAACATTTGACTGCTGTTTCTGGTGTTTGAGAATGAACAGTTCGATGGTCAATGAACAGTGAAAAAAGTGGTAACACACACCTCAAACTTTGACAATCCCTCAAGCAAACTGCATTTTGTCCCGCTTTAAAAAACTTCCTACAACAGCATTATAAAATAGTACAAATAACTTTGACATAATGATAACACTGTTTTAATAACATCTGTCTGACCATCGAGAGTTAGCCATATTGCCACAGCACTGTGCAAATAAATTTAGCCGGCTTCCATACCTAGCTACTGACTGTAAAACAAGCAGAGTTGAACTGGCAATCAAGGAAAGTTGAGATTCCACTTTATTTGATTGGTTGAGGCGTTCATTTTCAAAGCAGGAAGAACCATCTTCGGTATAACAATTTAAAAAACTGTACAGCCTGTAAACCCTTACAAGTTAGATTGTCTTTATGAATAGAAAGACTTCTTATTTGCCAACCATATTGTCTTTTTTGACTTCTTTTGTATAGTGCAATGTTATTATTACTGTACTTCATTATCTGTTGCTTCTTTTCAGTACCGCATCCAATCATCATATCCTACTTCTTACCAGCCACTGAAGTTACTCATGCCAATGGACGCCATCTTGGCTCAAGTCTTCATGAGTAGTTGAGATGAATGGCTGTGAGGACCACAAGCAAGGTGCAAGTGGTCCTCACTCTTTAATTCTTTTCACAGAAGTTTTACATGAACATGACAGAAAAATAGGCGACAGGACAGAAAAGCTACCTTTTGCGTACCTTTCAGTTAATAGACAAAAATACAATATCATTAAGTTCTTCTGGGTCACAGACTTCAGGAAACGTTCAAAGTGAGGCTATTTAGCTATTTTTCTAGGAGCACCAGTGTATTAAGCCATCACTGGAAGTGGAAGATGCTAGCTAAGACACTGCTGTGGCCGCTGTTGACTTTAGGGAACCTGTAGGATCTAATGGAGGTTCTAGATCGTTATGAAACCCCAAAAAGAAAAACATTCACATTCCAACAGGACTGGGACACGTAGGAGGACTACAAGGAGGGGTGGTTACTGTGTCCCAACTCCAGACTCCCTCAACACCCTTGTTTCTGGGCTTCCGAACCAACTACTGAGTTGAATATGAGCACTAATGATCACCTTAAGAATAGCATTTACTCTCTTTATGGTAACGTTAGCATAACCATTCGTAGGACAAGCCGTCTTTACTAGCATCCAGTATTTACCACTGTCAGTTCTGACCACCACTTATTTATTGACACCAGTGGCCATTCTTTACCATGTCCCTACCATACATCTGCATGAACTGACAGCCCTACAAACCTATGCAGTGTTTACCTTATCCTTAAATTCTATTCTATACCCTTCACAAAGTGTACGGGCACACCAGTTACTTAGAGAAACGAGAGTCCTTGCAAAGTCCCAGCATCAGTAAAATGAAACAGTAAGACAGAGAAGGGGTAGAAAACAACAGACATTCTTTACAATTTTGTGGCTTTGCATGATTTATGTTTTTTTATGTTTAGTTTTTTTGCTGCAGGATTTGTCCTTTTCACATCAGCTCATGTTCAGAGTCTTTCAGCAATCTGGCCGTCACATCAGGCTCTTCCTGTAGGGAGTTTGCTTGGCGCTGTGTGATGGCGTGTGAGGCGAGAGGGAGGAGGGCGTGCCGTTGGCAGTGCTCGTCGGTGAGTCCAGCTGGCGATACAGCGCCCTCAGCTCTTTCACCTCCTCCAGGACATCCTTGGCCTGGCCCCACGTGGACGCAGCTTCTTTCAGAAGCCTCTCCGCCTCGGCACGGGCGTCCCCGGACGAGCCCTTCGAGCCGGTGGGTGAGTCCTTCCCCTTGGCCTTCCCTCGCTCTGCCGAGTCCTCCTCGCTCTGGATGGCTCGCACCTCTGTCAGCAGCTCCTGAGTTTTCTCCAGTTTTTGGGAAATGAGGTCCTGGAGCTGGCTGATGGGGACCAAGCTTCCTGTAGGCGCCGGAGAATGAGGCATCCCGGTATTCTTTGGCTTGGTGGCCCGCGTCTCTGAGTGCGACAAGATCTCGTCCATGGAGGCACACCGGCTCTTCTCGGCCGGTGTCAGCCTCTTACCCGGCTGGGGGGTGTGGAGGGAGGGCTTCTCCGCCCCTCCGCGTTCCTCCCCTCGCTGCTTGTGTTCCCACGCCGCCCCTGTCTCGCGAGGCAGGCTGTGGGACTTCCCAGAGGCCTCGGACGCGGTCATGGCGGAGAGGGCACCGTCGGTTTTGGACCTGGGACAGTCGGGGGTGAGGTGCAATTTGTCCTTGTCGACGCGGAAGGGTCTGTCGCAGATGCCCCCGACCTCTGGCGAGGAGCCGTCCTCCTCCTGGATGAGGTCCAGCGTCAGCATGCCATCCGAGGACGACTGGGATGCCTGGACGAGAGGCCAGGAGGAAAAAAACATGAACGACTGCCACTGTGAGAGCAATAAACACATCTACCGAAGCATAGTCCTTTTCTTTCTTTCTTTTTGTATCATTTCATATTTCGATTCTTGGCACAGGGATAAAATGATCTCTCATTACAAAGACAGAGGTCATGTGACTGTTTGGAGGTCAGTGTGGCAGCCCATCACAAGACTGAGGAGGCAGTGGGAGACCTACCACAGCCATGATGTGACCTCGAGTAGGCAGACGCCGTGTGTGAGGGATCTTCGCCCGGTCCCGCGTGAGATGGGACAGATGGTTGTCATCCTCAACCGTAACCTTGAACAGAGAGAGAAAGTGGTCAGAAATAGAAACATGGTCAAACAAAAAGGTGTTGAACTTCCAACACAAATATCAGGGACTTCTGTGTGTATGTTGCCCTGGGTATATTTATGGATTAGATTATTGACCTATTTCCAGATTATGTGTGAACATGTGATTCGCTGGGACAAACAAGCCCCACTGTATTGCGTAAACACCTCATGTGGCCAAAACCTTAACTAACCCAATGTTAATCAGATGCTCACTGACCCACCATTATCTAAACTAACAAAATGCTAAGAGTTTCTCATTTTCTTGTCTAGCGATAACTACAATTGCTTTACCCATTAACAGAAATCCTCTAAAATAGACCCTTCACTTTCTTGATGAGTTGGTGACAGTGAGCCTTATGCTGGTTAAGTAATTTCCTATGTAGATATTCCTTCTAATATAGCAAATCATTATTTAGATAAAGAATTTAATGACCACAGAGTATAAGGGTCTGTGAGCTGAACGACATATGTGTGCCTTAAGAGGCCAGACTTTTGTCCTCAATTCAGTGTCATTTAGGGTTAAATGTGGGATTTGGGATTCCTTTTATCTGAAAACATGTGCTTAATCTGTGTTTCATGCAGTTGGACAGGACTTTGTGAGGGGATCTGTGGTTTCACAAGCTAGTGGGGAGTCCTCATGAACAAGTGCCACTTATTCTCCAAGCTCTTAAGGGATTTAGACTTGATTTGGACAGTGAACCCAGCCTCTATATGTACAGTGTGTACACGTGAATGTCAGCGGGTTCTTGTGTCTGACAGTAATTACTGCATGCAGCTGTTGTTTGCGCACACAAACATAGACAATCCTGTGCTCGCCTCCATAAGCCCTCCGTCTCTTGCCAATAATAGAATTTGTACGTCATCTATGATGTAAGCCATTCGATCACCCACCAGAGTAATTTCAGGGGATTGATAACGTTCTTGGATCCCCCTGCTTACCCACTAATGCTCACAATGGATAAAGCATGACATTCCTAATGCATATGTTTCCTTATCTGATAAGATTTCGATGTAAAGGAAGCGACTGGATCATTTCCGGATTTGTCCAAGCAGGCTTGGAGGGGGTTTGATACACTTGTATCATCCTTTGTATTGTACAACAACAGACTGGATCTAGGAGTACAATTTGTCTGGAAAAAGAGGTCAAAGGTCAATTTAGGTGCAGTGGGTTTTATGTAACAATAATCCGGTCTTGTTTTTTAATCTAAACTTGTTCTATCCATATCTTGATTCTTTGTATATGATCCTGATCCAGATCGGAAATGTCTTGTAGTGCCTGTAGCATTGCGGGAAAAACGTTTGGTCAAAGGTCACATTCTATTCAGTACATAGCTGATCAGTTGTAAACCAATGCAGCCAATTCTTCATCTTATGCTACAGAAGAGCGATCCGCGTGGCCTTCAGGTGTCGTCTCTTTCCGCTCTGTGTCGTTTGTGTCGTTTACGTACACCTCTGGGAAACTAAATGCTGTGAAGGACAATAGCAGGATAATAGCAGGAGTCTTGTATTCTGTCCCCCCCCCCTCACCCCTCCCTAACCCTGCGACTGAACAGAGAGAAATCCCATGCATCTGTAGAGAGTCACGCCTCTGATGTTGACAACCATTGAGCGGCGAGGACACTCGAGCTCCGCAGGTAACCGATACCGTCTCAGTCTCAGCGTTCCGGCGTGCAGACGACTTCGGGCCGCGTGGGTGCGTCTACCAAACAGAGTTCGACTGCGCCGTCTCGAAGCAAGATGGCCGAACGAGACCTGACCCTCTTAAAACAAAAACATGGACTCATTTACGGGTGCAACGATGCGTGGGCTGAAACGCTGCGACGCTCATGCCCCGCTGCACCCACAAATGAGTCTGCGTTTTTACGAGACGGGCGAGTCTCGCTCGGTTTTTATGCTTTTGAAAGACAGAACCATTTGTGTGGAGATGGAAAAGCTGCAAAAGAGCACCATAGTCATGTAAGGAGTTGTCTGCACCCTTTCCTGCTGGGAATATTTAGCAGACCAACAACACTTGTGATTCTAAAAGCGTGGTGATGCTTTGTGTCTTTGTGTGATTGCATTCACATGCTTGAGCGCATACCTCCAGCTCATACTACAACAAGCCTCCAAATGTGATCCCATGTCCTCATATCAACATCGGTCTCAAGTGACACGAGTGTGAGACCAAAAGTGGTTTTGCAGGTCTTTTTTTCTATGTCAAGCTGTCATCTCTGCTGCTCAATTAGATGGACCCCCCCACAGTATTGAATGAATCCATACCCATTCCCAAACAGGAGACCGAGCTTGGAGGGAGATGCTTTAAACAGCATTAGCCACTGCTGCTGAGGAGAGTCACATCTGCCACTGCCATGCTGTCTTCTACACCGGTCATTAATACAGTGTGTGTGTGTGTGTGTGTGTGTGTGTGTGTGTGTGTGTGTGAGTGTGTGTGTGAGTGAGTGAGTATGTGTCTGAGAGAAAGTGTCTGTGTGTCCGCAGTGGCCAGGATACAGATGGCGTGTTGAGCTAGCTTGAAAAAGAGCTAATGCCCTCGACAGGAAATCTGTTAAATATATATATATATGTGTATATAAGATGAGGGTGAGGGTGTGTGTGTCCGTAAGACTCCATCCGTACAGACATATGTGGTGGGGAGAGTGATTCATTCCATCACAGCTCCCCAAAACAGATCACATTTAAAAACGGTTTTAAGTAGTGAGAGTAATCTAAATGCAAAAACCTAGACAGGGCTATATTCAGCACCTGAACGCCAATGAATGTGTACCACAGCAAGTGGATCAGCATTGGAGAGGTGGGGAGACAAACTCACCTCATCGAGAATGTGGTTCTTGGCTCTGGTTATGGCTGCATTTAAGGCATTGATCCATGACTCCTTCTCCTCTGGACTGACAGCCAGGAATACGAGGTTTGGAACCTGGGGAAGCACAGAGGAGAGAGGATCAGTATGGAGGGGTTGAGTAGGGGGTGGGAGGTTTTGCTTTTGGTCTGATTCATGTCCATCATTTTTTATATGACTTTTTTTTTTGATACGTTGGAGCACCCAAGACACAAAGTGAGCCAACAAAGTGTTTACACAGGTTGTGGTTAATGGGAGTGGAAGATCAAATGGTGGTTTTCAATTTCCTGGTTCTTTGTTGCTAAAATGTCACCACAGTGTACAGACCAGGACAGACACACACACATACAATATGTGACCATATGCTGCTCTGTCACCCGGCTCCTTTAGTGTGTGTGTGAGTGTGTGTGTGTGTGTGATGCACTGACATAGACGCTGCCTGCCACTGGCAGCCTGTCATGACACCCTACCCTCCTGCCTCCAGTTGCTAATAGGCGTTTCTGGAATTGCCTACAGATGGCTGAAAAATCGGTGTGTATTTGAGCGCATCTATGTGATATGGCCTATCTTCATGCCTGCTTGCCTTTTATTTTACATGTGCATCCTGACCAGCTAAAACCTACAGCTGTAATGCACAGAGCAATGTAGAAGAGACAGAATATTCCTTTCTTCCCAGGCCAATGCACTAGGGGTCCTATAGTTATATAACAAAAAACAGTGTATTGGAACATACTGTACAAAGTGATGTTACATCAGCTATGTCAGCCAGATTGATTGGCAGGGCTTGCCATGGCTTGACCAGTCTCATCAGGTGTCCTGTCCATAGTCATTTGCGCTCATCCAGCTTGACTTGATAATCTCCTTTTACTTTCCCTTCCACTACCCAGAGACAGCGCACCTTTGAACTTTTGCCACAGAGTCCACACCTGCACGTGGCATGATAGTATAGCTAAGTACACAACACAGCTCTTTGGCAGGGTTGAGGCTTGAGAATGTCCAGCAGGGACATCCCTTTATCCCTCTAATGAACAGAAGTTCCTTGTCCTGATCTTGCCTGCTATAACTGCTGCACTATCTGCACTTATGCCCAGTGTATGTCCTTACTGTCCCACCCCCATCCCTCTGCCTCGGCCCTTCTCCTCCAGTCCCACGGTGACTGACCTTGTTCCCTGGCGTCCTGGACCTCAGCAGAGTGAACTTGCTGTGGTTCTTCTTGCTGCGGCTTTTGGCCTTCCTCAGCTCCTCGGAGCGCTCGTAGTCTGTCAAGTCCACCATTTCCTGGGTCTTCTTCTCATCCTTCACCTGAAGGAGAAACAACGACAGCAGGAAACATTTTGAGCTTTGGGATAGAAAGACTATAAATCAACTTAATCAAATCATAAATTGAATTGCTTAAACAATGGAGAGGAAGACAGAACGTTATATTTTGTGCCTGATAACTAATGTATTCCACTTGTTTTAGCTGGATGGTCCAATCAGTAATAACTGCCCTTTCTTGGAAAGCAGGGCATGCATTTTGTCCATGCTTGTGCTATTATAGGTCTCCCTAACCATAATATCCTCTCCTACGACCCTGTGGAGCAGCTACTATGTAACTACAGTGCAAGCTAGAATTAGCAGTGGGATGAAAAGTAGTCGGTTAGGATCTCACAGCAAAACACAACATCGTCAACAGCAACAGGACTAATAACATGTTTAAGGTCACGGTAGGGGCGGGACCAGAGTGAGCAGCTCCCAGAATACAACCAAGCTCACCAATAACACTGCAAGGTGAACTTAAAAACCCATCAATTCCTGATGAGCTCAGCCTGTCAGGTTACTTGATTGATCCCAAGTGGTAGTTTATGTTTCCCTTGACCCTAGGGCTCTTTGTAATATTGTAATATTTGTATTTTATATTGTATTTTATATTGTAAATTGGCAACTTATATTTTACTTATTGTATATTTTATTTTAATTGTATTCCACTTAGTATTGCTAGTTTATGTATCCTTAGTATAGTTAACCCACATATTTAAATTTAAGATTCATATATGTTTACTGTATGCACCTTCCTGCCAAAGCAAATTCCTTGTCTGTGCAAACTTTCATGGCAAATAAATCCCATTCTGATTCTGATTCTGATTCTGATTGAGTACAGTTCTTAATCTGCCTATCCACCATAACGCAGACTTTTTAAACACCAGACACACACATACACACACTCTTTGTTTCCCCAGGCTCTTGTTTGGATGACGTGTGTACTTAGGGTATGCTGATATTAATCTCAGTGCCCCCCTTTCCCCCCCAACGCACACACTGCCAACAAACACCACCATCATAACGACTCAAAACAAAGCCCATTTGCCGGCACTCACCACTGCCGGCCGACTAACTAATTGGATTAAGGTCAGTTCTGGCTTCATGTCTGTGTTGCACCCCCACTCCCTTATATCAGTACAGACCATGACACCCCAACTGGGGCACACGGACATGGATACAGGCATACGCCTCAGTTAGCCTAGCCTAGCGCAGTGTAGCTTGGCCGCAGGCTCCCTGGGGCAACTTAATCCCATCAAGCTCAGTGGTGTGGCTATGACCCAGCATTTTGGCACAGTGGCCGCCGGGTAAACAAAGGGTCACAAGCTCCGAGCCTCCCCAGGTGGGTCGACGTGGCGTGGTGCCCAGTAGGCACAGGCCTGATCCTGAAGCTCTTCTGCTGCATCACTATGGCTGGATACCCTCAACAACTACAGGAGAAAGTAGCCTTTAGCTTAACACAATGTTTAGTCAAATTGTATTTTCTGCGCCAGAATTAGAACTACTCAAACTATGTGTGATGAATACAAGGACATTTTGATTGTTGATTTGAAAAGAAGCAAAGCAATGATTGGTACTGACACCGCAACAGATTATATAAAAAGGCAAATAACCAAAAGCAGTAATTGAAGTCTATAGCACCAAGTAAGGTTATACTGTATGTTTGACTCCACTGACTCCCATATGAGGTTAGGTACAGGGCAGCAGTTGCCACATGAGGGCACAGCTGTGGCAGACAACCCCACTGCCCTCCAACCCACCCCCCACCACACCACCTCCCATCCAACCAAAAGACAGTCTGCTATGGGAGTCACCACATCATACTGACATATTGTTCCAAACCTCATAAATCAACCTTTAAAAAATCCACCTTTAAAAAATGACATTAAATACATGGAATCTCACTATAATGTGCTTGGAAAACAGAAAAGCAAAGTAACCAGAATGGTGGTCACTTACTTACATTAAGAACTTACAGAAAACAATATGAACCCTAATCTCCTCATTCAGTCAGTGCAAAACAACAAAACACTAGCACTTCCATGTCCTGTTACTTAAACGTCCTCTGGCTTCTTTCTATAAACATAATTGTTTTGGCTGAGATACACTTCCAAAAGGATTACAGCTACCCTGGCCAGCTGTTAAGGGACGTGTTTTGCTTACTCTGGGTGGGTGTATGAGTGTGCCGTGGGTGTGGGGGTGTATGGGAAGGAGGGCTGCGGGAGGGCCTGTGATTTAGAGAGTAGCTGGCAGTCGACAGAAGGTTTTGGGAGATATCGTACCCCCGCGTGACCCCCCCAACCCCCACCCCTCTTCACCCAAATGTCCCCCTCAGCACTGACACTCTGATTTTTAATCCTGCTTTGCCTCCTCCCCTAACACTGCCCTCCCTCCCTCCCTCTCCTCTTTCTCAGCCCCTCCCCTTCCCTCATCACACACTGTCACTTTTCATCAGTGGACACGTTGAAGGATGGCAGTTGGAAGTAGGGAAGGGTTCCAAAAGAGAGACAGTGTTGTGGCTGCTCTTGCTGTTTTCCTGACTTGTATCTCTCTGACCTCAGTTGTTTTGGAGACGCAAACCTCAAGGGCCCAACCTCTCTATGATCATTCCCCTGCTACCCCACTGAGGGCTTCTACAATCCCAATCTAAGCATCAATGTCTGCCCAGTGTCTTGAGATGTCCTTCAGTACATGGATGGAGTGTTCTCTCTGCCAGGTGTGCTAAGGGATTTTGTAACTCTTTTGTTTGATCTGGTCGTTGTTTTTACTGGTGGCCTGTCCCAAGATCTTTGACCCACAAGACTCAATTCAATATCTGACAACATTACAAAGTATTAGGGATGGAGACCAGACAAAGAGTGCATACACTTGCACACCAACACCACCCTTGTGTGTTTACCACGCAGAAACCTTTCTCTGAACCGGTTTTCTTTTTTTCACAGACTTTAAAATGCACATTGGGACTGGTTTTGACATCATGCAGAGCACCCCCGGGCACAAAGAGCCCCTTGCTAAGTGGCAATCAATTTCCATTAGTGGAGCAGGACAAGGCCAGATCAAACCCTGTTGTGCTGGCCCTTTAGTGTGCATGCATGGGTGGAACCATGGTTAGACAACAACAGGGTCATAGTGGGATGCTGAGGGCAAAGACTTTTTTTGCGGGAGGTCAGGTACACTTTGTATGTAATGAACAGATCTCACAGTGTGTGTGTTTGTGTGCGTTTTTGTGTTTCATTCTCTTAGTGAAAGCAGTAAAAGTTTAGGATTAAGATTAGACGTTAGGTAGGCTAACAGAGCTACAGGATTTTTAAGAAAAACAGAATAGGCCTACACCACACTTTACTGGGTCAGCGTTCTCAGTCACTTAGCACACCAGAGAAGGCCACAATTAGCCTCTCATTGACATCCGACCCAACGGGTGGTTAGTCATACAATACTTCAAGAGTTCCGTTGTGGTCAGGTGACTAGTGACAAAACACCAAGCAAGTATTGGTACACTTCGATAGTAATAAGGGAGACGCCAACTTGACAAGCTCACAACAGATAGAAAACCGGGGTCTAACCCCTCAAATGTCACCTTTAGGTGTTGACCAAACGTCGGACACCTTTCTGCATGCCAAGTAACGTATGTATAAACATCGGGCTTGTCAAGCATGGTGTGCATTCAATTGTAAGAAGAACTATTGTCAAGTCAAAAGGTTTATCTTTGAAGGCTGGAAAAACATCCAAGCGTGTTATACGCCTGTGGTACTAGACTACAGAGAAACAAATCGGAAAACAACATCTTGTCAGGCTTTGTTTGAGCTCTTTTGTGGCATGCAACTATTCCAAGGCTTGGCCGTCTTCATTGAGATCCCCATCGCATCTCTTGGGTGGGAGAAACCCAAGTAGCCACCATCGCAAACAAAAGATGGTCGATGCTAATTCTGGCATGAGGACATGCTGTGCGGACTAAACTACAGGGGACCTTTTCCGTTGCGCACCAGCCAAGGGGGGTGTCATGCAATTTTTATGAGAACCCTTTATTACATTAAGCTTTAAGTAGGGGCATCCCTTTTCAGGAAACACTTTCCCCAAAAAGGATGAGCCACTGCCAAAAATGACAACAACCTCTAAAAAACGTCTTCCTGAAAGTTGTCTTCTAAATAAAATCTGGCAGAAATGTGAGTGAATATTTTAATATATGTGCAATACAACATATACCGTTTGTGGTCACAGGAAGCTAGTCCAGGAAGGGAAATTCTGTCAAAGTATCCACAACATGCAGTACACACCATGTACACAGCAAAAGAGTAAAACAATAGCTTGGGGTTGGGAACCATTTATTGGTCGCATCTTTCACATTTTTGTTGCATCTAATTAAGGCTACTGTGTAGCCCTAACTTTTTAAAATGTCCAGTTCTCTGGAGTGCTTTCTGAAAATACAACTGCATCAAACATGTTTCCATCAAGAAATATTTACCTTACAAATACGTTTGACTCCAGGAACATATCCTGGATACATTTAAAGCCCTGGAAGATCCTGCACTAACAGTCCATAGGTGCTCTAACCCTGTAATTGGTGTTTGCATCTCGCCAGGGGACCACTTCAACCCCCCTGGGTAGTTCTTATATTATTTATACACTAATCCCTGAGGTGTACTGAGTTTGACCAGCTCATGAATGTACACTAATCTTGACTGACAGGTCAATCATTTGAGGACTACCTTCACACTACCATCATTGAGTCAAGAGTCTGTTGGGAATACATTGTTTCAAAGGTTTGTGCAATTCATTTGTAAAGGTTATAGCTTTTTCCACTGAGGCAAGGTTTCAGTTTGACCATGTCACTAACCAACACATAGCTTGACCATGGGCTGTCATATAATAGGATCATTCTCCACTGCACAAGCTACATCATGGACCGTAAGTGTTTCACTGGCTTGACTCCATCCCTCATTGGCATAACCCACACACACACTCTCGAAAGGCTCAAATCTGTAATCTTCTATCTATATAAAGCTTTGAGTTCAGAATATTTGCATTCATAGATAAATAAAGAGTGAGATGCTTTAGAGAGGAATGCTGAAGTGTCTGTGAGCTCCCACTGTGTCAGAACCAGAGGTGGAAAAGAAGGAGAGAGGTGCAAGGCGTAGAGGATGAACGCACAGCAGGAGAGATTAGTTTCTTCAGAGGCTTGACAGGAAGAGAAGTAGCCTACTCTAGGCTTCCCTTTCTCTGTCTTTCTCTACTCTCTCCAAAGTTATGAAAAGTATTCACAGCCTTGTCCAAACAAACAACAGACTCACAGACACAGTCCACTGAGGCATGAGCTTATACATGTCCAAGCTAGCATCCTCATATGGGGAAGTGCTTAGTAGTTGGCTAACCACATCTAGGCCATTTTCAGATGAACATACTAGCATTTCTTAAATGTATTCAAATAACTGTTCACTCAAATACTCTAATAAATGTTCACTCAAATTGACAGATGTTTCGCTCAGCTTGCAGTGCGTGTGCCTTGGAGTGAACCAGAACCCTGTTTCTGCTCAGTGTTTTCTAATGTGAAAACTCTCCTCCTACTCAAATCACATTGAGTCACTGCATCCCTATGAATCACCAAGATATTCGGCTGAATCAGCTGAGCGACGGCTTCCCAGACAGTGGCTGGAGTAATGTCCAGCTCAAAACCAATTACTACCTCCCCTAGTTAGTCCTGATTCTGATCTATTATGCAAGTTTCACTTTCTTCACTCGTGTTACAAGAAGAGAATTAGTAAGTTAGCAATGGCTAATACCAGAGGAAGAATCACAGGTCTTCGTACTCTACTGACAATGGCATACCTAGTTACAAATGATTTTATTACTTTGAGCTTAATTACAGAAGATCCAAGCAAAGTTCATAAGAGAACGATCTAGTAAGAGTTCACAAACAAACTTCTCAAATACATTTAAATGTTAATGATACATGCAAAACTAAACCAAAGCAAAATCCATAAATGTTTTGGCCAATAGGCTACCCAGACCTGTAGCAAAAACACAACCTCAAAACTAAATGTATGGCACTGAGTGAGTGTGTGTGAAATGTGAGTGTGCAGGGTCTATTGTTTTTGGGCTGTGAATGAAGCCTGTGCTGGGAATACACTGGTGTTTAATGCCACAGAAGGTTCAGCAGAATCCAATTACAGGAATATGAGTTAGACCCAGAGGACAGCGAGTCATACTGTGTGGTTTCTACTGAACGTTAGAGCGGGAAGGTTGTAGTGTCATCCAAAGGGAGAAAAATTCTACCGACTGCTACTCGAACCTCAGTGATTTCCTCAAATATCAAACATCTCACTTCTCCAAAACAGAAAATATGAGCATGTTGTTTTGGTTCCATTTTTCCCATTATACATTTACATTTAGTAGACGCTCTTATCCAGAGCGACTTACAGTAAGTACAGGGACATTCCCCCAGAGGCAAGTAGGGTGAAGTGCCTTGCCCAAGGACACAACGTCATTTGGTGTGGCCGGGAATCGAACTGGCGACCTTTAGATTACTAGCCCGACTCCCTCACCGCTCAGCCACCTGACTCCCTGTTATGTAAGACTTAGTCCTTTTTAATCAAATAGAAGGGGTTTTCTAATGAACTCTCCAAGTAACAACTCTAATTTAACATGCCAAAAACAATCCCACCAGGACATTCATAATCCTACACCAGTGCCTTATACACCAGTCAGTAAATTTCCTTGCCAAAAATGCTCAACTATTCTACAACTTTTAACTTAAAACCACACAAACATCTAGAAGCCCGTGATTTCTCCAGTTATGGAACAAAATGCTTTTGAATGCAGGGTTAACATTTTGGCTATGGTCGAGTGTGACCTAAATACATTCAAATGAGGGTAAGTGCCATGAGCTTTTTACAGCTTTTTTGGCTCCATCGTCCTCCCTGTGAGTTTAATGGCCAAGATACAAATGGTAAAATAACAGCATGTCATCAGGCAGATTTAATAACCTGACAGTAATGAGTCATCTTCAAGGAAGAGCCATCACTACCACCTTCTAAATCGTTCCTTAAATAAAGATCAAGATTCATGTCCAGATATCTGGAGTGGAATAAAAGCAATGACGACATTTTCAGTTAATCTAGGATTAAATTGAATGTATAGCCTGATTTATCATGGGATGTGACTTTATCTCTTTATTGGTACATTTTTCAGCCAGAAATAATCAAAACATGACAATTATGTCAAGAAGAATATCTCTCAGATGCAAATGCACAGTGTTGCATATTAAATTGCATTGTGCAGTCTGTTCCAGACAGTCATATATCTGTTCATCTCATTCACACCTGGTGTCCTGACCATTATTAGATTTGCGATGGTGGATTGCTGACAGTGTTGGGGGGGGGGGGGAGTGTGAACTTCAAGGTCTGTCCCGTGCCAGGCTTTGAAGGCTTTCTATAGGTTGGCATGGAAACTAGCACCCCTGCCTGCCCTCCCTATCCTCATTTAGCCCCCCTCCCCCACACACACACACACACAGAGACACACACACCCCTGATCGGCAGTTGCAGACGAACTGGCACAAGCCCACGGATCCAATACAAAAACACCCAGGGAGGAGAGGAGAGAGGGGGGGGGAGATTAAACAATCAGACAGATTTCATTATCTCTGTCCCGTCAAAAAGAGAGATGGAGAGGAGAGACGGAGAGAAAGACAAACACACAGCAAGCAGCAAGCACAACTTGAATATAAATAAAGACGCCCACATGCTGGATGTGGCTTGTATCATGGATCGTGGCTATAATGTTTAAAAAGGGGCCTCCCAATGACATACTTTCCACGAATTGGCCTTTGGCAAGCTTAAACCTAGCATGAACTGCTTGCTGGCAGACATTAGTGTAAGTTAGCCCGGCACGCTCCCTGACAATGCTGTTCAAAGAAGTAGACTTCAAAAAGAAGCATCCCTTCTTTTTCTGATCTTTATAATCCCACCCACCCGTCAAAAAAAATATTAATTTTACTCTCCTCCAATCCTTAACTTCCCATGTGAAATTGCTTCCTTCACTAGAGGCAAGCTTCCACAACACTCCTAATATTTGGTTTAAGGGTAATATACTGTATATGCTAACCTTATTTTCGAGACAACTATTAGGATTGTGTCCGTGTCATCACATACTTCTACTGAAGTGCTAACTCATAATGCACCTTTAACTCTGAGCAGGAAACTCGCAGTTAATTACACGATGATACACGATGTGTCAACATCTCTGCAGATTTCAGAATGCAACGGCCTCATCTGCAAGTCAGACAGACGTTTCTCATGCTCGCTCTCTCATACCTTCCCAAGACTGATCAAGTTATTTCAAATCAACAGTGTCGGTGATGAGGCCACTGAGGACGCAGATATAATAACCTGAACAGGAAAAAGTCTGATGAACGATGTTGGTGTTGGACTGGGTTTGAGAAGAGTCAGAACTATGGTGTGTGCTGGCTGATAATCCTGCTTGAGAGTGGTCAACCAGGCAAAAGGATTATCAACGTCCCTAATGGGATGCGTTGAAGGGAAGTGAAATGATCCAACCTAGCCGGTCGGAACAGGAAAATGGGGTTGTTTGATTCTGTTATGACGTGAGCCCTCACTGCTTCCCTTAGGTTCTTTATTAAACATTCAGCTGACGACACTACCATGCCCCAGGTCACCAGCATCTCAATCAAAGGCGTGTTTATTTTGTCTGGTTTGGTAATTGACAGACAAAGACAGGCTTATAATGTTGGAATAACTCAGGTTTGATCTAATAATTTAGCTTTAGGACAAAGATGATAAGTAGTTTGAGGTTTGTCCATCACATTACAACATGCATTCAAGATCAAGATGCAGTACGTTGCTAAAAAGCACTGTTTGTTGCTAAGCGCCACAGACATTCTTTTCACAACCACTAACCTCTACCAAAAAAGCAGAACATTATATAGTTTCAAAATACCCAAGAGGGATGTTGAATCTTCCTCATATGAACAGTGAACAATAGTCAAAAAGGAACTTGACATTGCTCCACATTTTCAGTTTGAACAAACATGTCTTTCACTGCTGAAGTGGGGTTATGTGGTTGGTCAAAGTAAAAACTGGAAATGACTGACCACATGCAGTGGAAACTATGAACATAGGTCTTAAAAACACATTCTGTTCCCCATTGACATCCCTGAGAGCAGGTAGGAGTTGTCTACCTCCACGTCTTCGAGAACACTACTGAGTGAAGATGAGGATAAAAGCATGCAAATCAGTCTGAGACAGGCTGTCCATTATGGTCAGGATGAAACTTGAGCTCATCCTCTTGCCAACACTTTTTCTTCACAGCTGTCCCAACTCTGGGGAGGCCTTTCCACTCAGATCTCAGAGAAACCCGACCTTGCCATGCCCACTCTGGCACGGAACAGCAGGTCTGTCCTAACATTTGTCCCTAAAAGGTCCTGAAAGCTGTTTACCTTAGGGTTACCTCCTAGCCACTTGATATGGGAGCACGGCATACTATTTTGCTCACAAACCCTTTTAAAGACAGGGCTTCATGGTTTCAGTTTAAAAAGTTGCCTGCCTTGTTTTTAAACTAGTGCTGTCAGTTAAACTCGTTATTAACGGCGTTAACGCAAACCCAAATTAACGTCAATTTTTTTATCGCGCGATTAACGCTCTTTTTGACCGAGCAAACTTTGTCGTTTTTTTCACATTCTGTTGCAACAACTACTGACGTTAGAAAAACGACAATACCACACCGGATCTAGCTAGACCGGAATCAAAACAACAGGCACGCCACACACTTGTTTGGGCTTGCGAGCCGGCTAAAGAGTAGTAGCAGAGCCCCTATACGGATTAGACATTCTCTGGTAGTAGGCTAACGTTACGTTTTGAGTTGATTGCCAGCGCCAGACACCAAAATGGATGCCAATAAGATTCTGAATGGAAAGTTTACTTTTAAAAGGTTGCCAAATGGTTCCATTGACAAGACCAAAGTGATCAGTGTGTTCTGTCGTTGTGAACTGAGCTATCATCGCAGCACGTCGTGGTGAGCTATCATCGCAGCACACAGCTGATGCGAATTCTCCGCCCGCTCGTCAAAGCCAGGCGATTGCAATGTTGTTTTCAATAAAAAAAAAAACATTTGCACGAAATCCTAACCACTTTTCCATGTCGAGAAGAGCATTAACATTTGAAAAAAGAATGGATGAAAAAGAAATCAAGGGACATTTACAATAGATAAAAATGTGCGATTAATTGCGATTAATCGCGAGTTAACTGACATTAATGCGATTAATCGCGATTAAATATTTTAATCGTTTGACAGCTCTATTTTAAACCCTATCTGAAGAGAGAGAGCTTTACAGATATCATGCTGATGAGGAGGACCTGCCCTGCATCATGCAATTTGGGCCGATGATAACAAGATCACTTTTGGCTGTAAGTGAGTGTTTGGGGTAGATTTGCTGAAGCACCACACAGTGTGAATACAGCACCCAGAGCCCCAGATTTGAAAGCGCAAGGATAGGTATACGTGACATCACATACACCCAGAAGCCGATTCAACTTTCCCTATCAGATCTTCTTAGATCTATGAAGGGGGCACGGAGGGGCTACTACAGCTGGATGCTATGGGTTGAGTCGATGAGTCGTATGACTCACACTACCTCATTCACTATTCTGTCAGAAGACTGCTGACACAACATGGCCAGTAAAATCAAACAGAGTGAATTTATGACCTGCACTAACGTCATGCACCTTTATGGGCAACCGGACAAATGTAAAATGGGGAAAAGTCATAAATTCATGCTATCAGACGTCGATAAAAGCACACCCCTGCTCTGAAGGGGAGTCCCAGAGGCTGTATGTGGTTGAGTCTATTTAGTTTAGCTCATATGGGGTATTCCAGTCAGAGTGTCTTTGATACATGAGTAACACGCCATGGCCGAAACCTCTTTACGGATCAGCTAGGATGGGTGATTGGCCTCTGTTCAAGAGGACAGACTAAAGGAAAAGCAGGCAATCTCTTTGCCACTTCTGGGGGTGTCGGTGAAGTGGAAGGAGGGGGGGAGGTTACATCCCATCAAAGGTGTGAATATGTCATCTTAGCCTGCATCGCGGCCTGGAATCTTCCATGTCTGTCAGATTCTGCTGTGATCCCTGGAGTTCTGTTTACAATTGGATCTAGGTGTTAAAGCTCTCCCTAAGAAGCGGCCGACACATCCCTCAGTAAGCTGCAGCTGAGCTCGGCAGAATTCTAATACCCTTGCACCTCGCAACAACAATCCAGAGGAGAACTGTTGACGGTGTGTGACTCTCTCTCTGTGTGTGTGTGTGTGTGTGTGTGTGTGTGTGTGTGTGTGTGTGTGTGTGTGTGTGTGTGTGCAAGACTGATAGAGAGGAATGTGAATATGTGTGAATATCGGGTCAAGCATCCCTAAACCAGCTCACAGATCCCAGAACATAGACAGGCAACTATTTAGGCATCTTAAGCCTAAATCTTTCAACATATATAAATAATGTAATAGTATACAGTAATGGGACTACAGTATATTAATGAAAACACATAACATTTTTGTTTCTTCATTCATGAAGTGACATAGAAATTGTTTTTCTCTGCATTGAACTAAACACCTAAGTTTGGCTGACTTCCTATTAAATTATACTCCCACAACCCTTTTATAATCTAGGGCAATCACCCTGACACATTGCAGGTTGTCTCTGTCACTAGGTAACCAGAGTTATAATTGGGGTATTGATATGGCAACACATCACAACAAAAATCCCAGTCATTATGCTTAGAGACTCTGTTCTGTCTTCCTTGCTCTCTTTTACCATACAAGTTGCAGCTCAACGTATTGCCATGTAGGGTTATTGCTTTGACAGATCTCCTGTCACCTGACCATGGCGTTGAAAACATCCTCTTTCTGTTAATATGATTCGGTGCTACATTAATTCATGCAGCTTTAAAGACATGTAAACCTACGTAGTATACGTGTAATTAAGCTACCTATGCACTTTGTATGCATGCAGGTGATATCATAAGCCATTATGTTTGGTTCTATGTAAGGTGCACCTCAGCAGTTAAGTGTTAGTGCTTAGAGAAAGTTGACTTAAAACATAGACACGGACAAACATGAAACGTGTTCAAAAACAAAGTTTCAAAAAGTGGATGGCATCAACAACAGTCACTCACCTCTTTTTCTGAGATATAAAGTTGCTCCCCTTTCAGTATCACAAAGCGATTTTTCCAGATCTCTCTAAATATTCCTTTTCCACAAAACTTGCGGAGCCATCCGATTTTGTCAGGCTGGGTAGGGTGCTGGTTTGTGTCCTGCGGCCCCTGCATTTTCAATGAAAGGAAAAAAAAATTGGTGGTCGTTACGAAACGAAATGGCAAGTGGTCTTCATTTAGATTCAAAAGGGGAGCTATACAGACAAGAAAATGAGGAGAGAGGTTTTGTGAAGGCGACTCAACCCCCTTGTCATTTCCTTTGTCATGTAGATGCTGTCACATTCCTCGCGCGCACCGTTTTTCTCAAGCTCAGTGTTTTGTCATCGGATCCTACATCACTTGCGTGCAACAACAGTGATACAACAACAACAAATACGAAATATGTTTAAAAACACACTAATCAGCCCTAATACAATAGCAGCTAGACCTTCCGCATCCGTAGGCTATCACACACACACACAATAAGACAGAGACAATTGTTTATCAAGTCTTGAGATAATAGTGCAACTTTAGAATGTTCTTTAGTAAAAAAAAAAAATTATGAAAGCAAAACAAGCATGTCATACAAATCCATCACTTCATTGAGGCCACAGTGTAACCGAGTCAGAAACGTATCAAGTATCGTGAACATAAGCAATTGCATGCGGTGTGCCAGCGACGTAGCCTATAGCACAAAAGATGATTACTCAGTTACACTGATAACGTTTTTCAAGCACTTACCCGTTTGGCAGAATTGTTCTTCTTCATTGTGTAGGATGATAGAACTGTCGACAGCTATTTCGGACCTTTCCCAGTTTTTAGTCCGTAATTTTGCACAATGCGTTTCGGGTGTCAAATCGACGTAGGCTTCGAAGTCGGGACACGGGGTGAAATCCCCGTGGAAACCCTTCAATATTTATTTCACTTATTCCTGACACCTCCTAAACTTGTAGCTTTCGCAAAACCTTAAGAAATAACTAAATGTGAGTGTTCTTTGTTTTCGCTTGCCTTGTCTGTGCACACCGAAGTGGATTGGCAGTGTCTAATAACGCCGATGAGTGTACATTGCCTCCCTACTAAGTCTCTCTTACTCCTCCCTGAGACTGGTGTAAATGAAGAATTTGCAACGGTGGCGCGAGTACACTCTCTGTAACCCGACAGCTCCATCTATAGCCCAAGCAATATTGGTGTGATGTCATCGCAGAAAAAAACCTTGAAATACAGAAGAGGGGAATCGTGACAAAAACTCTGGACGTGGTAATTACACTGGATACAAAGTGTGTAGGTAGAGGATTGGTAAACATAGGTTGGCAGTGGTGGAAACTATGAAAATGATTAAACTGGGCTACTAATAGGCCTATGTTGAATGAATGTAGCCCATATATTTATATTGGTCAACATAGTCGACAGAATAATGTTGCTTTCAAACTCAGGCGACCCCGTTTAGTTCCTTTTTATTCTTTGCTAGTCTGTGGTCAATTTGCGATTTTTTTTTTTAATGTTGACCGAACACGTAAAGAATCAAGTCAATGTTTGTTTGCCTCCTACTTAGGCTACTGCGGATGAATGATCGAATTGAAAATATCTGTCAAATCTGTTACTTATCTGTTATTCGTGTTATTATTGGCATTTTAGGGGTAGGAGTTAGTGGAGACTGGGTAAAATGGGGCATCGGGAGGTTAATTAATGAGTTTCGTATGTGTGTGTGTGCGTGTACATGTGTGAGAGCATGCATGCGTGAGTGCCACTGATGCATCTGAATAATATATTGTATGACCTTCCTTCTTACACAGCTGGACATGAGCTGAATGCTGCATGTCAGATCCAGTGAGCGTGGCCTCACTCAATGGGGCCCGTGTGTCTGCTCTGTCTCAAGCCAGGCGCCCCTAGCATCTGTATTCACTTCACAGAATGTTGTGTCTGAACCGAGACTGATAGAGAGAGAGAGAGAGAGAGAGAGAGAGAGAGAGAGAGAGAAAGAGAGAAAAAGAGAGAGAGAGTCTTTACTCCACTGTGGAGGAGGGCCTGTGCAGTTGCTGATGCCCAGAGTTCTGGGAAAGTGTAAATGGCTGACCATGATGTATACGGTCTGAGAGAGAGTCTGAGTCTGTCTATGTCTATAATACATCTATGTCTATGTCTATAATACATCTATGTCTATGTCTATGTCTATGTCTATGTCTATGTCTATGTCTATGTCTATGTCTATCTCCATCTCTCTCTCTCTCTCTCTCTCTCTCTCTCTCTCTCTCTCTCTCTCTCTCTCTCTCTCTCTTCTCTTTCCCTCCATCTCTCTCTCTATCTCTCTATCTCTCTCTCTCTCTCTCTCTCTCTCTCTCTCTCTCTCTCTCTCTCTCTCTCTCTCACTCTCTCTCCAAGGATACAAGCCAGGGCTTCAGGAAAGAAATCCAGTCTTGGAAAAACAGATAGTCAGAGTAATCTCCGAACAGTCCCGCTAATCCAGTCGAGTTACAGTAAGACTTGCTCCTGTTATTGTGATAGGATACATTTCACTCTATTACACAATGACACTGGAAATGAGATAACCTTAAGTGGGCTACAAAATAAATTCTGTGTGAGAGTGTAGTTCAGAGAGAGGGAGAGAGCACAAAGGTTTGTGTGCATGTGTGTAAAAAAGAACTTTTATTAAGGACTGTTTTGTGCTCAGGTGTATGTGGTGTGCGTGCACCTAAAGCTCTTTAAAATGAATGTGTGCATGTTTAAGGGAGTGGCATGTTCATTGTGCACAGTAGTAATGACCCCTGCGGTGGTAAAACATGTCCAAAGTCAAAGCCCCTTATATGTCATACTGTAGCTCTTCACATGCATTCTAATAATCTCAAAATAATCCACAATTAATCCATCCTTAAAATCGAATTCGACCACAACTGGAGTTTAATAATTTTGATAAACTATATTTTGAGATCATGTGTGGACTTGTTGGGTGAAACAACCCATGTTGTTTGTGTCCAAACAAACTGACAAATGGAAAAAAAAGTGAATGGAAGCCAACATAATTACTGAGCTGATTCTTGGCTCAATTTAGGTTTTGGGATTCAGATTATTTTTCTTTTCCATTTTTGTGTTTTCCCATACTCTCTCTAATTTGCCCCATCTCGTAAGCAATAATCACCCCCTACCCCCCCCCCCCCCCCTTTCAGCCCTTCCCCCTCTCCACAATCCCCTGACACGCATGAGATCAGAGCCCACTCGCTTCAAGTGATCACCTTCAGACATTCATTCTTGCATCGGAAAAGGTCACCCCTATAAATAGAGATCACTTGTCAACAAGTCAAGTGTGTGTGTGTGTCAGCCTGTTGCTCAGAAGTACAGAATCGACTGATTGACAGAGTCTGTGTTTGCCTGTGTGTGCCTGTGTGTTTGAGTGTGTGAGTGTGCGAATGCATGTGTCTGTGTGTGTACAATATGCATGTGTGCATGTACGTGTATTATGACCCTGCAATAATGAGAACATTTAGTCTGATTGCCTCATAGAGGCACCACAGGGCCACTTTAGTAGGCAGAGGAGATAGGATGTATTTGCGTGTTAGGGCCACATTATCTACTGACTGGATCATAGCACATTGATTCACCCATGATTAACTCATGTCATTGTTTAGACCGCCTGTGAGCATCAGTGTTAGAGATTTTGTGGTGCATTCAAATGCCTCATGATTCAAGATTTAAGATGACTTTATGGTACCTAGGGAAATTTGTCTTGGACATAAAGGCTGCAATTACAGTGCAGTAACAGACATGAAGTGTTTAGCACCAACAAATGCAGACATAAATGCATTCAAGTACATGCAACACAGGCCCTCATTTAGCATCATCTTTATGTCTTGAGTTTACATCATATTTTTATTTTACATTTACATTTATGCATTTAGCAGACACTTTTATCCAAAGCGACTTCCAAAGGAGAGTTTTACAAAAGTGCATTGGTCACTGATCATAACAACGAGATAGCCCCAAACATTGCGGGGAGCCAAAACATGAAACATACATTGTGAAAACTAAATAAGTCCCAAAGGGAAGAACCATGAGAGCATGTAGTTTAACAAGTTACAATTACAGTAAACAACATGAACCTCCTGTGGAAAAAAAGGAAACAACAAAAATATATTTCATAGCGAGTACAATAGTTTTAAGGCAGTTACAACGAGAGCAACAAGTCTCTCAATAAGAGTGATCATTGTGAACCTGGAGGAAACATCAGGTACAGCTAATCATTCCTAAGTACTGTTGTACTCCCAGAACAAGTGCGTCTTGAGCCTTTTCTTGAAGGTGGGGAGACAGTCAGTGTCTCTGATGGAGGTGTTTAGTCTCTGATGGAGGAGTTTAAGAGATTCTCAACCAGATCTCAAACAAATTAAAGCTATGCAATGAGTTCAGGGGAGGAATGCTTGAAGTACCAATGAATGCTGAGAAAAAACATATTTACTCATGTCTGTTTGGATAAAGTAAAAAAAATCGATCAAACAACCTTCTGATTACTAGCCCGACTCTCTCACCACTCAGCCATCTGACTCCTTCTTGTTGCAACAGAAAGTAACATATCAAAGCTGTTTTGGTGGTTTGGTGTTTGCCACACTAAGCTTACCCTTCATGTGGAAATAATCTAAATGATTATGTCCGACATTGGATCAGAAAAACATACAGAAAGCAATAGTTTCAAATATGAAAAATATTTTTAAATCCTCAACATTCTATTGTTGAAATTAAATCATTTCTCATAAAATGATTGAACAGTTGCTGAATGCTCAGCTTCTGACTTAGATGCAAAGCTTAAAGTGAATGTTTGATAATAAAATTGGACACAACATACACAAATGTAATAGGATGTTCTCAAACATCCTATAAAACCTCTAATCTTACCCCTGCTTGTTCTAAAGTTATCTTATAATTGACAGTTTCAATAATACTGGCAGACCAAAAATAATGTTTGACTGTCAGACAGGGATGTGCACAGACATGTCCCCCCCCCCTCCTCCCCCCGCCGCAGTCACTTTCTTTCTCATACAAGCTCACAAAAGCAATCAACATTATCTCCATTACTTCACTTTCACGTGAAAGTGGAATGGTTTTCCCTTTCCTTGCACCGGCGTGAGAATACAAACAATGTTATGTGACTGGTGGCGTTATGGTGGCAAACGCTGACGTTATGGTGGCAAAATAAATTAACACAGAACTGGATGATATCGCTATTTTATTTAATTTAATTTTACTAATGATGGGCTTATCATATTGATGCAGCCAGCAAAAAAAAATATATTTAGAGACTAAATATTTAGGCTCTTTCTCCAGAGGGGCAGATCAGGCAATCAGGTCAAACGGTCAACAATAGGCCGTACCTGTGCATGTCCCTGCTGTCAGATCATAATGTCTTTGCATAAGGGACTGGAGGATCCGCAAATCTACAATGCCATGTTCCTCAAAAGGAAAGTACACCAAAAGGAAAGTGAGACGGGGTTAAAGAGGGAAGCCCCTGTTGTCGAGATCATGCCAAACCACGGTATCCTGTCAACGGGATTAGGAAGGGCAGGGCAGAGATTAGGTCTCGCCAGTCTGGGAATCATTTTTGTGGGCGTTGAAGAAGGATGCAGATGGTATGGGTGGGCCAGAGGGTGGGGGCACGGTTGGTGTAAACCACCAATGTAGGGCACCAGGGTTTGGACACAACAGACGGTCCCTGGGGAGAACGTGATGGGGGTGGTGGCCAGAGGACAGGGATTCAGGGGGGTTGTAGGGAGAAGAGGCGGTCACTCCTTGGCGAGGGGATTTGGGTGGGAGGTAAAGTCAAGCATTAGACTCGTAAAACCCTGACCCCGCCATCCAATACTGTGTCAGTGGATTGACCTTTGAGGTCATCAGGGCAGTGAGTAAGCCACGTAGGAGGAACCTGATTAACCAGGCAACCTCCACATCCCCATTTACATCCCCAAAACCATGAACATGTCATGGTGAGCAGGGCCTGCGCTCATCAGCCAGTGGTTGTGATGAATTTGAAGTTCAGTGGGTGGGGGGGATTCTGCAGTGTGAAATCCGATTGATGCTTCTTATTCTCTTTAATCTACAAAAACCGTAGACAGATGCTGAGAGGGGGCTGACCCCATTGACTCATTATGCAGTGGCAAGCCAGAAGAGACAAAGAATTTGTCACTTGTCAAGCACTTGCGTTTAAATGGAGTTTACAAGGGCGTTTAAATGGAGTTGGAGGGTGGTGATAATAAAGTTTAAACTTCAGTGTTTCTATGGGCTCCACTCAGCAAGTAACTGAGTTGACAATATGGGTTGAAAAACATTTACTGTCGACTTAGATTTCTTTTTAAGTATGTGTTAACTTTTATTTCTCCATTTCCCAAAACCCAATTTTAAACTCCAAATTTTTCTTTAAATTTTAAAGCCCACCCAACCCAGCACCTCCACATCAAGGTCATGCTGTGCCTCAGTGGGGCGGACGCATCGTTTTTCACTACAGTACCTTCGCTGCTCCCTTCTCCTTCAAATTAACCAACGCAGCTAAGATTGATGGTCTCCATAAAGCCAACATCGGCAGAACTTGTGAGGCCGTTTGCTGTTCAACCACCCATGGAGTATTTATCTGAGGTTAAAACCCTTCTCTGTCTGCGTCATGTGATAGCCCTTCCTCCGGCCTTGCAGTCGGCAGAGTAGGGTTTGCTGAGAGATTGGTGTTGTAGTGTACCACAGGTTCTGTCAGCACGTTAGATGTACAGCAATGTACAACAGATACAGCCACGATGAGAGCGAGAAAACAGCATAGCGAGTTGTCATGTCGTAGCCTACAAGGTGTTGAATGTGTAATTGTGCAGTTGTATCTGATCTGTTCTAATTAGCATTAGCATTGTAAAAATAAGCTTGTGAGAACTTTGTCAAATGCACATTAGGCCATTTATGCTGGCCTATTTTCTCTAAGAGGAAGTGAAATTTGACTTGGTGGTCATGACACCATTTATACATTTGATGTTTCAAGATGGCCTGTTGTTCATGTCAGCAGTGATAATGATGAGTGTTGGGACATGTGACAGCTTTTAAAACATTGAAAATAAAAAACACACGAAACTGGTGTGTGACCTGTGAATTCATGAATATAATTTAATTGTTTTTATTTAAAAAACAATGTAATAATATTCACTCAGTGGAGCATTAAGATCTAACCCAAATTGAACACATGACAAAGACTATACATCTTTTCCTTGCACTTTTTCCAAGAATACTGATAGCATTGAATAATTATCTTCCACAAGTAAAACTAAAAAGTGTCATGTCTGCACCAGTCTTGTACAAACTGCATGAGGACAAAGAGAACATCAACTGCAGAGCTGAGCTATCCTCCCCTTGACTCACACTCTAAGACTCACAGCACGAGGAAAAAACACAAAACCCACAATCCAATGCTAAGTGGGCTGACTCTGCAAAAACAAGAGAGTTTGAAAAAACAACCCTCTCCCATCCTCCCTCAGCCATGCCCGTTTGGGCAATACTCCACTTCTTCCTCTGTGGACTCACGAGTGGAGGAACAGAAATAAAGGTTTTTAAATATAGGCCATCTAGGAGTAAGTAAGACAGTTGTAAGGCCACATATGTTTTTGGTTACAGTGCTCCTGTGTTCCAAAAGTCACAGTATACTAGATGTGTATATTACTATATCAAATTAAATATCTATTTACTGCTCATGAAAGATCTGGATACAAAGCCTACGACACAGTTTAGATATGCACGACTGAATTCTTTGGAGATGGGAACATCTCATGCTATTGAATATTTAAGTGTGGTAAGTGTACACACATATGACAACTGATATTTAGAATACAATATAAGCTGTCGTATCTTCATAAGGCTATTCCTCACACGATACGTGTCATCACTGATCACTTCCCACCAAGCTTAGGGGCTCTCGAGTTAAAGTTTTTGCCCCCTTCACATCCTCGGTAAACAGTCAACACAATTGCACTGGAGCATTTTGGTTTGCTCCCGACGTGTAATTTTAGACACCCAAAATAAACAGCTTCTCCCAAGGAACACTGATGATTTAGAGAAGGGCCCAGGGTGTGGAATGCTAAGAACGTACTGTGAAGAGCGTTGTGTGGTCTGGTCTGGATGTCTGCTGGTAGTCACTGTGTGTAAAGATGTGTGTGTGTGTGTGTGTGTATGGATCTCCATTGAATTACATTCCCGTCTCACTGTCATCTGACACATCAAGCAAACTATGGATTTGTGGTCTTTTTGTGTAAGTTTGACTTCTCTTCACGTCATTCTGTCCTTACTTACTGGTAAGGGAGAGGAAGATGTGTGTCACCTTTTCCATGCAACAATGCCATGTCGGAGGAACCAACATGTAATGATCACCACAGAGCATGTGACTGTGTGTTTGTGTGACTGTTATTCTACCCATGCAAGACTGTCTGTTGTTGTCTGGGTTATCTAAGAAATCCTGAACTGTCAGCAAATGTTTTTACATGTGTTTCTGCTTTCTGAATGGCTATTTCACAAATGTCAAAATCTAGAATGTTTGATAGGGTAAAATGTGTAGTCCTTATTTCTCTGATATTTAATTGGTGCTTGGTTTTCACTTCCTGGAATACGGAGTGTACCTTAGCCGAAAACAAATCTGACTAATAAATCAATCACTAGATTCTCTTGAACCTTCTCTCTTTCTCCTTTCCTATTTTATTTTATCTTCCTTTCTATCTCTCCCTATATCTCTGTCCCCCTGTGGTTCAGTTGTGCTTTGTTATCTAGCACGGGCCAATAAAACATTCAGTGTAACACTACCCTTCCCTAAGGCTCTCGTCTGCTGCTCTATGACCATGCTTTCAGCCGCGATGGTTGGAGTGAAGGTCCAGTCACACTTCTGATCGTAAAGCTCCAAAACAATAGAATAGGCATTCAAATCTACCTTGGTTCAAATGGGAATACTGCGTTGGGTGAGAGGTTTGTGGATTAGATAGTGGTGCGCTTTGTACAAAATGTCCTGATTGGGCTGTTCCCTGTTCAGATTAGACACTCACCCTCAGATTAGTCCGACTGTGTGCAGATGTTCTGGGTGTTTGTAAAGGAGAGTGTCTCTTTACCTCGGTGACATTTACAGAGACAGGAAGAGGACACACACACACCTGCACATTTCACACAAGTGTTTTGTATACTTTTCACACACCCACCTGTTTGGCACACATACACTTACACTGCTTTACGACTAATGAGAACGTTGAATTGTTTTCTCACTCTCCACACGGTATCTTAATCCCTTTTATGGTTTCATTAGAACAAAATAAATGTCGACTTTGTCTCTGCAAAATGTATTGTTATTACATTTATTATGTGCACTACATTTCCTGCTACACAAAGTGCTTGACCTAACCGTAATATGAGGTGATAATGGGTCCCATGACCATAGATCAAATAAAATGTGTATGTGCCCATTTTAACATTTGGACAGAGGTTGTGCCCTTTGGACATCCATCTATAATTAAACCATCTTCTATTGGCTCACCCATTATTTATCTTGTATGACCTAGAACAGGACAGGCGATATGTCTGTCTTTCTCCCCCATTCCACCCTTTGACTTTCTCCTGTTCCCTGTCTCTTTTGTTGCCCTGTCAGCTCACGGGGTGCCACAAAGTCCCGCAGGCTCGGAGCATGCCAGCCTTGATGCCCTCCCCTGCCATGTTCCTCCCAAACAGCTCTGCAATTGCTCGGTCTCTCGGATCCTCACTTTACCCCTCATTTTGGTTCAACCCGGTCCTTTGAAAATCATATGACCACAGCAGTGGTAAAGATTCAGTTGGTGACCTTAATATTACATGAGAAGAGGATGTGATATATCAATCTATCCCAAGGGGGTAATCTATATTTTGACACTGTTACATAATCTGTTGTTTTGAAGAGTCCCTGCTCCCACATACACACATATACTTTGCACACTGATGAACTGTTTCAGGCACTTTGCTTGTTTAGAATTTCAAAATATCCCTCCTTCAAACTATCTTCTATCTTTCAAAACTTTTTATTGAGCTTTAATTTATTCCAGATTGTCCAATTGAGACCAGCATCTTTTTTCAAAACAGTCCCGATCACAGCAAATGAAAAACATTGGCAGTTACAGTACAAAATGCAACACATTTCCCGCAATGTAAATGCTGACATGTAAAGCATGCTAGAGCTTACATTACAGAAAAACCCATTGAATGTGCTTGGCTAACCTAAGACTCACAATGTGAGTTATTTGCTAAACTAGGTCCTGGTGAGACCAAGAGATCAGGCTTTATTCCATCAAAGGGAACAATGTAGGCCACTGGAAATGTCTGCCAGCTATTTTATGTTAGGTAACCAATCACAACCTCTTTAATCAATTCAGCGGCTGCATCCCTTTGTCTCTTTTTTCTCTCACTTCATCTCGGTTCACTCTCTTTCTCTCTCTCACTCCTGTTCCTCTCTCCATCTCAATCTTTCTTCCTCTCTCACTGAAAATGTTAAACTAACTGGCACGTGCTGCTCTGATTCCAAGTTAAAAAGGCATCAGTGTTTCGATTCTTTACAGACTCCAAACATGAGACAAACACAATGCTCCTATGAGGACTTTCCCATGACGTGATGAATCTTACTCACTCCAAACTAGCTTCCTGAATGTTGGACAAAAAGACTGTTTGGTCCCCCTGTGAAGCTGTAAGTGAAAGGAATAAAACATGCATCACTGTTGATCATTGAGAAAATGGTTACATGTGATGGAAACTGCCCTGACTAAGCAATGAAAGAAATGAAACTGTGTTTTATCTGAACAAGAATCTGTTTGATGATAGTCCACAGAGACAAATTGTTGTCTAAAAACTCAGACTGTCTGATTTTGATCATTACTTCTTTAATAAATCTCTGAGTGACAATGTCCGACACCGTTCACCCATATTGACAGTTAAGGCTATCTCATAGTATTACAGCTGTGACACATTTGTAAATGGACCCTAATCCATGTTATGTTGTATAATCTGCATAATCTGCATGCAACCTGATTGTACTAATGCCATTGTCTGTCTCTCTTTCTCTCTGAATCATACTATCCCCCACCACCCTGGTTGATTTCCTGTTGATTTCCTATGCCTTCATTACAAAATATCACCTCTCATTCGACATCCACAGGTTAAATGCAGTACAGACAGACATTCCCAAAACAAAATTGTTGTCGGATGCAGGTTCAAATGATTACTTTCTGTAGCTTTGTCGTTTTTTCTTTCACCCAACTTTGGTTCACTTTGGTCACTTGACAGAAATCTATAGCAGCATTGACATAAAGAAGAGAACAAATGGTTAAAAAGCAGCAGAGCTGAGGGAATTACAGTAGAATGTTCCCTCTGTTGAAACTACCACACACTCAAAGGTAAGTATTCTGCCAGCACTGGACAGACTGCCAAACTGTACAGTTTAATTAGGACACAGATACACTCACATAGATACACCACAAAATGCCTTCACACAAACACACACACACACACAGTTACACAGTGTCAGATACCCAGTGCAGAAACTAACTACGCCGCATGTGCGTTTGGGGGAACGACAGATGGTAGATAGAAAGAAAGAGAGGAACACCTTTGTGCCTCTTTCTCTGGCAGACTTGATCAGCAAGAGAAGCCAACTCCCAGACTATCTGCTGTTAAAGGCCTCACACTACCCCTCTTTCTCACTACCAAAAAGTGTCTGACGAACGTTCAAACATAGGCTTTTTATGTATGTGTTGGTGTGTGTGTGTGTTTCACAAAGAGCTACAGTGTGACACACTCGCATGAGTGGGTGTACAACAAACACAACCACACACGCACACACGCACACACACACGACAATGAGCTATGATTCAGAGCCTGGCTTTAATTACACATCAGACATGATCTCCAGCTCTATCTCTCTAACCCTCTTTCTCTATCCATCTCTTCATCTCTCCTCCTCCCCCATTAACTGACAATCATCAACCTCACAATCCAGCTTTAGCAGGTATCAAATGCAAGGCATCTGACCCAGTACGTCGGGGACATTACAGAACAGTGGGAGAGAACGTAGGAGGGGATAAATGCTGTAATGTAATTTACCATACTTTCACATCACTGACCATGAAATAAGAATACGATGAGAGGAGGAGAAAGAAAGGTGGATACTTGACCTTCAGGGGGATTCTGAAAGCGAAAGCTAACCGCATGGACAGTACATATTTCTGAAACCAACATTCTGCCAGTAGGACAGCTCTGCCTCCTTGACCTGGTCTAGACTAGACAAGCTGTGTGTGTGTTTGTGTGTGTTTGTGTGTGTGTGGAAGCTGTGTGTGTGTGGTTCTACATTTATTCACATATTTCCTTCTCTCTCTTTCTCTCCCGCTCCCCTCCTCTCTGTGTGCCACTGGCTCTGAGCCCAGAGGGATTCCTATCATCTGGTGTAGCTACATGATGCCAAGACTAACCACTGGGCTACACAGCATTTAAAGGCGATAGAGAGGGGAAGAGAGCCGAGAGGAGGATGTCCACAAATCTGGGTAATCTGGGACGTAAAGAAGGATAGAGTTTGCATTGGAGAGGGAGGAGAGAGAAATGATAGAATTAGAAGAGGGCTAATGTGGACTGAGCGACAAATCCAAAATACTATTTACTCTCCCTCCCTCCTTTCACACTACACTCCCCTGAAGAGAATGGAAGAGAGGTGGAATAAAATAAACACAAGAAAGAAAAAAGAAGGAAAGAAAGAAAGGCCATGGCCAGCTGTCCTGTGTCAGCTTCTTTGAAGTGTCCTTTGCGCAGGCCAATCGATCAGTCGTCCAAATCCAATCTCCCCAAACATTGTTTCGACAATCGCCCAGAGTAGCTACATCCTTTGAGGGAAAGGTCACTGTAATGAAATAAGGCCCACCCAATGGATTCGTTTTGATCCTCAAGCCTGTTGGACTCCCTTTTCTTTCTTTCTTTCTTTCTCTCTCTTTCTTTTTGATGCATACTTGATGCTTTAACACACTTGGTATTCCTAATTAATACAATGACAATTTTCAGATTTGCAGGTTGCTGTTTGGTGTCCCCTTGAATGAAAGACTTTTCCTTATGGTCCGGTTGCTCGGGTACTTTTCCTGAAATGTCCTTTTATTTTTGTTTCGATTTCTCTCCCTCACCAAACGTTCTCTTTTCTCCATCTTTCTATCTTCGATTTCACTTCTTATATCTCTTGAGTATTCCTCTCACACAAATTCAGATTTGAATAAGCTTCATTTACATGACAAGAGGGCTCATGCCCAGGCACTTGCACACTGAAACAAACACACTGGCTCTTCTCCCTCAGGCTATTTTTATTAGCCTTCTTTCATCTTGGAACCCCACTGCGCCTGCATGCCCTGAGGCCTTGGAATCTGGGTGGCTGAGGATAGGAGAGCTCGTAAATTACACAAGCCCAAATGACGACCTCTAATGGGTGGTGGATGGCAAATCATCTCACCCTGCCAGAGTAATGGTCCTATGTATTTGTGCCTATATGGCAATGTGCATAATGTTGCCATGCTTATTGGCATAAGTGAAACTGGGCTTGTTTATGTGGGTCTCTGTGTGTCTGTCTCTGTGTGTGTGTGTGTGTCTCTGTGAGCTCACAAGTGAATCCTTGAGGGTATTGTTGGAGAACGCAGAGACACCCACCAGGGGGTTCACCATTACACCATGGGGTCAGCCGTAATGACGTGTCCCTTTCACCGGCTCATGACTCCTTCCTCACCCTTCCTTTCTCTGTGTCTGGGCTGAAGTGCGTCATTGGTCGCCATCAACTTCCCGTTAGGTCACAGTCTCACATTCCTACAGCCCTAGCCTCTTGTGAGAGACACTCACCCACTGTGTGTAGGGGTCACCCTTAACCTCTCTTTTTGTCTGCTTCTGAAGTGCAGCCCCAGACTGCGTAGAAGCATTCACTTACTAAACATGATTCTTGCATTTGGTCTTGAGGAAAATAGCTGTATTCACAAAATCCTCATTGCTCAATCCTAGTCTATCTCGCTATCAGACCGTTTACAGGGAAAAGCCTTTAAGAGACAACGTTTTTGAGTAAATTGTCCCTTTATTCATCTCTTTGAAGCACCCTCATAACTAAACAAGAAAGAATAATGAGTATATTCAAGTAGAAGGAGGCGCCGTTTGTTGACATTTTTCACACAGCTGTACTAGCTAATTAGCCTAACAGGGTTTCTTGAGTGCTTTAACAAGGTTGTCTCCTTTTCTGCATGCTATTGGCTTCAGTCCCTGAAGAGAGTTTAGCAGCATAGGAAAGGTACAGAGACAGATGGGCTGTTCTCACAATGATGTACCAAGAAAAGGTGGCGTATAGCAGAGAACGAACACAAGTGAATGGCTGAAACATAAATGATTATTTCAGGTCTGTTTTCAGAACTTCATCAGTGCTATAAATTCAGCACTGTGTAATAACATGGGTTAGTAAACTTGCATGCTACCAATGCATTTTGACTGGATATTTGTATGAAAATTTGAGTTGTGTGTGTTTACGAGTTGAGTGTGTTGCGTGTGTGGAGACATGGGGGAGACATGGGGGAGACATGTGGGAGACATGGAGGAGACATGAGGGAGACATGGGGGAGACATGAGGGAGACATGGGGGAGACATGAGGGAGACATAGTGGAGCCATGAGGGAGACATGGGGGAGACATGGGGGAGACATGAGGGAGACATGGGGGAGACATGGGGAAGACATGGGGGAGACATGAGGGAGACATGGGGGAGGAATGAGGGAGACATGAGGGAGACATGGGGGAGACATGAGGGAGACATGAGGGAGACATGGGGGAGACATGAGGGAGACATGGGGGAGACATGGGGAAGACATGGGGGAGACATGAGGGAGACATGGGGGAGGAATGAGGGAGACATGAGGGAGACATGGGGGAGACATGAGGGAGACATGGGGGAGACATGAGGGAGACATGGGGGAGACATGGGGGAGACATGAGGGAGACATGGGGGAGACATGAGGGAGACATGAGGGAGACATGAGGGAGACATGAGGGAGACATGGGGGAGACATGAGGGAGACATGGGGGAGACATGAGGGAGACATGAGGGAGACATGGGGGAGACATGGGGAAGACATGGGGGAGACATGAGGGAGACATGGGGGAAGAATGAGGGAGACATGAGGGAGGCATGGGGGAGACATGAGGGAGACATGGGGGAGACATGAGAAAGACATGAGGGAGACATGAGGGAGACATGGGGGAGACATGAGGGAGACATGAGGGAGACATGGGGGAGACATGAGGGAGACATGAGGGAGACATGGGGGAGACATGAGGGAGACATGAGGGAGACATGGGGGAGACATGAGGGAGACATGAGGGAGACATGAGGGAGACATGGGGGAGACATGAGGGAGACATGAGGGAGACATGGGGGAGACATGAGGGAGACATGGGGGAGACATGAGGGAGACATGAGGGAGACATGAGGGAGACATGGGGGAGACATGAGGGAGACATGGGGGAGACATGAGGGAGACATGAGAGAGACATGAGGGAGACATGAGGGAGACATGAGAGAGACATGGCTGAGTTGGGTGAGTGCAGAAGCCAGACAGGAGGTTATAAAAGTAAGCGGTAAGTGGCTAGCTGGTGCCATCCTCATTACCTTCACTAATGCCCCCCCCCAGCCTGATCAATGTTCCCACACCACCAGACTGCATTAGCCCAGAACACATAGGCCTTCTGGGGCTGAGGGAGGGGGAAGAGGGGGAGAGAAGGAAAGAGAGTACTTGCATACAGCTACTCTGAGGGGCTCCGCCCTGGCACTGTCATTGATCTGAGGCCATTATGTGGGCTACTGTCCAGGGTCCTGAATGAAAATATCATACGTTTAGGGTTGAGCAAAGGGGCATTGAGGTCAGCATCTGAATGCCCAACAGCGGATATATAACATAAGAGCTTTTCTATTGTCTCAAGCATCAGCCTGGATAATGAGGTGATACAGTATGTTTTGAGTGGAGCTCAGCGAATTGCATATAGATTTACTGTTGATTGTTTGAGTGTTTTTCCAGTCAGGCAGTCACAGGGAAATTGCATTTTGCCCTGAGCCTGTGTAATTTAATGTACTGTTGAACTGTTTCTCTAAGCAGAACAAACACCCTGTTCACCCGAAAAGCCGATGTAATAGACTTTCCTGGACTTAGACCTATTGGCTTGTAGCTTTCCATACTTAAGATTTGGTTTTAAATAGCAGAGAAGGTTGATCTGTTTGTCTCGCTTTCGGGCATCCTCATACAAGTGGCCAGTATCTCTGAAAAGTATTTTGACAAAGGTTTCTGCAGAGTAAACCCCCCCCTGCTCCACTACCACCACTCATCTTTGACGTGAGCTTTGACCTCTGTCAGCTGTTGCTGGTTAAAAATCGTGACAGGTCAAGCTCCTCAGTTAGGGTGGCCACAGGACCTGGAAGCCTCCGAAGGTGAAAGAGCCTGATCGTTTAACAAGATTAGGGCTTGGGTTCACAGTTCATGGACTTTCCTCTCTTCAGCATGAAGCAGCACAACACTTAGAGCACTACTGCCTCTCTATGGTGCTTGTTGTTCATTATTTCTCACATTTAGTCTTCATGACAGTTTCATCTAAAACCAGTTGAAATTGATGTGTTGATGTGTTAATTTGAACTAATAGTTCAAAGAAATTAAATCACATACTTTGTTTAAAAGTGGTTAATAGGCCGTCAAGTATAAAAATGTCTACTACTTAGTATAATTTTCTGTCTGAGTGAAACATTTTCTGTCTGTTTTGGATATTTTAGTAACATTAAATCTTAACTCGAGGACCTTATTTTCGGGCAAAAATCTTGATGGAAAATATTTGTTTTATTGGCAGACTCTTCTGCCCTCTGGTGGTAAAAACATGACAAATACACAGTATTACAGTCCCTGGACCGGATGTGATTCTACCATAACCTTGGGTCAGCTCCAATAAATTAATCAAGTACACAGATGACCAAAACAGACATTTTAATGGCCATCAACATAATGTAATTTAAATGATCGATTAGTAAACAAATCATTTATTTTCATATGAAATTCTACCAACAATGTCAAAAAGTTTTTTATGGCATCTAACAACCTGATACCCACAAAGATCTCTATAAATTACCTATGTCAAGGCAGCGTTAATCCCGTATTTACAATAAAATGTATATACTATCCCTTATCTGAATCATAACCTGCAATGTAACAAAATTGAAAAATGTCTCACCTGTAGCAATATAGAGGCAAGTGTCACAGAGTCTTCGTTTATATGTAAATTCAGCAATAGTTTACAGTAATCTGGGATTAAAGTAGTGGGTGAGAGGATTGAGATTCAGGTTCCAGTCCTGGCGTGTCAGCTAGAGTTTTTGCGGTACCCTGAGTTGCTTGGGTCAAAGTTCAGTTTTTCTCAGTATATCCCACCAGGCGGGCGCTATCCTCCCAGAGTCTCATGGCCACTACATCATCTCTTCCTTCAAGGGCAGTCTGTTTCACAGCACAATCACTGAAACACACACACCACATTAATTAAATTTGAAGTGAGCACAACTGGACAAATAAACACAACTGGGCAAATTGTGAACACAGCAGGGTATGTGGCAGTAGGTTACCTGAAGTAGCAGCCAGACTGGGGCTCCAGTCCAGGGGTGACAGCACAGTAGATGGAGGTCTGGGCCCCCTGAGCGGGGGTCTTCATCAGGAGCATCGAGGGAGCCGACAGGATGGCCCTCAGCATGGGGAACCAGCTCTCCACGTGACGTCCCAGCTCCGTCTTGATCACCCCCGGGTGCAGACTGTAGGATGTCACCCCCGTCCCTGCCAAGGGAGAGCGATACGGAGATATGGATGTGGGGGCGGGTGACATGTTACAGAGGTGACGTGAGAGAAGAGGGTGGTGACATTGAGGGTTACTGAAGTGAAATTAAAGGAGGTGAAACCAGTTATGGAGATATCCACTAACCAGTGTGTGACGTCTTTGTGTTTACCTTTCATCCTACGGGACAACTCTCTGGAGAAGAGCACATTGGCGAGTTTGCTCTGTCTGTAGCTGACCAGAGAGTTGTATGGCCTCTTGTTGAAGAACAGATCATCAAACTGGATCTTTCCTGGAGCAAACAGAGACTTCATGTCTTCATTTTCAGTAAATCTATTTATAAATAAATTTAAATATTATAATTTTGTCCAATCAGAGGCCCTATCCTCCGCTTTTTAAAAGTTATTTATTTTTCTCCAACATTTGAAAACAATCCTATGTCCATGTGTTCAATGAACAAATACATAATCAGATGTAATCAATTGTTTACATTGGACTACAACATTAGAAATTACGTACAAATGTAGATAGTGTAAAATTCTGTCCCTGTGAATGTTTTAAAAATAAAGTTCATCAAGTTACCCCCTCGGTGTGCAATACTGGACACATTCACCACCCGGCTTGGGGCGGAGCCTTTGAGCTTGTCCAGAAGGATATTGGTCAGCAGGAAGTGCCCCAAGTGATTGACAGCCAGTTGTGTCTCAAAGCCATCCTCTGTTATCCACTTAGGGCACATCATCACACCTGATGAACAGCAGTTACAAGATAAATTCACCATGATCCACATAATCCCCACTGTAAATACAGTAGCTAATCTGATCAATCTACCTGACATTCATCTAAAACATTATGCACCGTACATAATAATTTATAAAGGCAATTTCTTTGGCATAAAACTTTAAAGTCCTCGTACATTCCATGATGTAAACCTGTACGGCACAAAGAAACCAAACGACTAGCGGAGGAGGGTCTAGTCAACGAGCTGAACTATATTTTTAACAGGTTTGATTCACATCCACCCGCAACCAAACCCTCCGCAGCCCTTATTCCACACTGTTGCAAAGGGCCGTTTGCAACCCTAAAGACACTTTCCCCCTTCTCCCTCTCTCCCCACTATTATGCCCACCTCCCCCACTCCTTCCGCCCCATCAATATTCACACAGCAACACAAGGGGCCCACAGGGGGCCCTGTTCACTCTACACATCGGACTACAGATACAACTGTAAGACATGCCATCTGCAGAAGTTAGGGGACAACTCAATTGTTGGATGTGTAAAGGAAGATCACGAAGAGGAGTACAGAGGCCTGGTTGATGACAGGAGTACTTTCAAGAACAGACTCATTCTGTTACAGTACTCAACTGTACTCACTTCAGGAGGTCCTTCCTGCCAGTTGCCATCAGACTGCACAATGGTCTGTGTACTGGATGCTCCGGTCTTTGAGCCAGTGCTGCAGGTACACTTATACTTAGTTTTGACCTCACTATTAGGTCAATGCACACCAGAACTTAGTTTTATTTAGGCAATACTGTGAATTTACTGTGTACACTTGTATGATCACCGTGTATACTTGTATTATCATAGTGTATACTTGTAATGTTACTATGTGTACTTGTATTGTATATACATGATACTAAATACAGGTCAACCTTAACCTAAAGTTACATCTAATCTAGTAAATAATGACTGAGCAACTTCCTCCTTTAAGATGGGCTCATAAGTGTGACTTCCAATAGTATCAAAATTAACCAAAAATCACATTGGTCCCCTGCTTGAAGATTAGGCACACCTTACGTTTTCTTGACACCCACCTGCATTGTTGATTAGTATGTCCAGACGCTCCTCACTGGCGAGGAACTCTCTGGTGAACTCTCTGACGGAGTACAGCGAGGCCAGGTCTAGGTGGCGGACCACAACATTGCCATTTCCTGTGGAACGGCGGATTTCTTCTGCCGCCTTCTCAGCCCGCGTCAAGTCACGGCATGCCATGACCACCCTTGCCCCTGCATCCAAAATAGACCACAACAGCAATAGGTGTTTGATAGTGTTTTCAATTACTCACACATGCACACATACGACTGCATAAACTCTAATACTAACATTAACTCATTCTCTCTCACCCTTCTAAACACACAGTAATCTAACAGAAAACATCCATTCAACTTTACTTATATAATGCAACTTCTTTTCCAAATTTCCACACACACCCCTGACATACTGAGAACACATTCAGGGACACCACCCAATCAAATCCAGGTCCTGCAAGAGGTGCCCCACATCCCTCTCACACGCAAAAACCAACACACCATAATCTGATAGAAATATGGCACAGGACACACATAATCTGATAATCTAGTCATCGAGAAATGGTTTGTCCATTGAGGTTTCTCTCTCAGAGTGCTTTATGGCGATCGCTGATGATAAAATGATTCCAAAGCCAGTTTCATGCTGTTCTCTCTTGGGAGATAATAGCTGAAATCATTAATAACGAATGGATGGTTGTGTTTGGATTGTTCTAGGTAGGGATTTATTGCCTGTTTAGGATAACCCATAATACCATAATCATGTAAATTGTAGGGATGTACATGGTCACATGAACACACACAGAGATATAATCAAAACAATGAAAACAAATGCACACCCACACTCAGATCCACACACACACACCTCTTATAGAGAGTTTGTCTGACGGCCCCATGCTGAGCCTAACCTGTACTGTACCTCGATGGGCCATGTCACGGGACGTCTCCTTTCCGATCCCAGTGTTGGCACCAGTGATGAGCACTGTCTTGCCCTCCAGTCGGACTGAACATCGACACACACCACCAGCTATCCATTTTCTCAATAGAATAAAGCCTTGGGGCAGAGGGTCCACAAACAATGAGGTTGTAAAACGATTGATTTTCTTTCACAGTATCAGTGTCATTGTAGTTACAGTGATTGATTGGTCAGAGCATGGTGTGATGTTTTTATTCAATATAGGTAGACTAAAATGTCTGAGTGGTTTAGTGTACTATATTCATGTGCATGGGCACATGTTGGGTTGAATTTAACTTCAGGAAATGTTAGATGAAATATTGCGTAACATTGTGTGTAAGCACCTATATGTATTGCAAATAACTTTCAAGACCAGTTGTAATATAATAGGCTAAAAATATATTATAAATCAGATATTTTGTATAGCAAAATAACAGCAACCTTTTTTATATTATCGTAAAAAGCTGTAAAAAACACATTAAACCGCAAACAAGCAAACACGGTCAAATACAGAGAATAACAATGCTCCGGAAAAACCTGACCTGGTTTTTACCATCTTTGTACTTTATTTAACATTTTTTGCGATACATTTTTTTCCGTGTGATTGTTTCAGTCCTCGTTGGTCAACATTCTATTAGTAATAAGCTACTTTTGTTGATACTTAGATCATCAGACACCACAACAGACGCGAGAGCCATAAAGGCCATGACTTACAGATCACTGTCACAGCAATGACAGCGCCATACTTCGCCGGTGTAGACAAATCAACTTCATCCCACATATTCTCCGTAGGACCGGACCCACCAGACCACGGGTGGACCGAATACCCTCCGTGGGGATCCCTCCTCATCGAGTGAATCGGTGTTCGTCGGCAACGTTTCGGTCGAATTGAGGCTATGAACAGGTCAAAGAACTTAAACAGGAGCTTTAGCGCCTGTCTTCAGATTACGAAGCGATTACCCCCGATAGTGTGTTATGTGTCCTGGACAATACGCGTCTACAGGCGCACTGATGCTTGCAGAACTGCTATGTTAGCTGGACTGTCTAGCGAATCAATCGAAACATAGGCCTACCATCATTTCAAATGAGTAGGCTATACAGGCACTACATTAATCACTCGGGATATCCGTATCCGATCCGTTAGGGATAAATGCAAATGCTGGACTTAGTAAAACAGAACATAGGATACACATATTATTGTAAGATTTCATAATATTCTAAATGCAGAGGGGGGATGCAATATCTATCTTTTTTTATCCTACTAACTAAAGCAATGCAACTATGTGCTGCCAAATGCATTTAAAGAAAAGTAATTCAAATGCTGGCAAACTAGGGTGAAATAAATGTTGAAAAGCAATTACATTAGAAAATTCACCTGAAGTGTAAAATGCCCTTTGGGAGTTGGAATCAGATCGATTCGTTTTCAAACAGACGACTGATTGAAATTGGGCAAATAGCATAAACCCACGGTATGTAGGTCTACCTACACATAATTAACTTGTATATGTTTTATAAAAGTATTGGATCCAGTTTTTCGACATAGCCTATGGGAAACACTGCGATAGGGGGATAGCACAAAAATAAAGAAAATCAATGTAGGCTAGCTACCATAGTTACGCTTTAAGAAGCTTTCATATGGTAGTAACACAAACCAAGAATGCATAGCCTATTCATAATGTGGTCATAGCTGGTATCCGAACGTGTGCTTCTATTTTATGCCAGTAGAGGCATTAGGGACAATGACAAAGAAAATAGATCAGTTTGTAGCCAACTGTGTTAGCCTACTCAGTCCACACGTGTTGTTTCACGTGTAGCCTAAAGAATCTGTTCAAGCTAGATTTAACATGACCATTTAAGGTTTATCCTAAATTAATTGCTATACATGTAAAATCGTGTTCAAATTGTAATATCATTATTAAGTTGCTACATGTATATCTATCATTACAACCTAAGTAGCTCTAATTCAATATGATTATTTAATTTGTTCAATCTTTTTCAAATGCATGAACCTCCACAGGTAACTGCCAAATGAGTCGTATATTTTTCATAAACATTAGAATTGTTGAGTAGTCTAAAAACTGCCATGTTTCCTGAAACTTCGCACCGCCTTTGACTAGGGTCTTTTGCGTTTAAAACCAATCAGAATAGCCTTTACAAAGCGGAAATGACAACACATGTTGTGTCAACCAATGAGAGCTTCTCAAAGAGCCTATTCCTGCCCCTTTCTCAATCATTTTGCAAATGGGTTCTGCAAATCGCGCTTAGAATTTCTGCGTGTTCTTTAGTTGTCAGATTGGACTGTCCAAACGGGTATGTATACCATGTAAACAGTCCATCGTCTTAATCTGTTAAAATTTGACACGAAATTGATGTTTTTAAATATGTGTATCAAATGCAAATGTTATCACATACTGTCTCCTTGCAGGGACACACAACACGCGATTTTCTTTTGTATCACTGCGCGTTTGTGGAACAATAACCCCGTTTTCCGAAACGGTGGGATTATTACTATTCTGCATTGCGGACACGAACATGTGCATTTATAATTCATATGACTGCAGTTTTATTTGAGCGATTTTATCATTTAGTCTTACCTCAAGCCATATATGCAATGAACTACTTTCTCCCCGCCCCTTTTGAAATTGTCTTGTGGTTATAATGGGAAGTTTGGCGAGTAGCCTATTTCAGAGATTTGGTTCACTTTCAGACAGTTTCTTGCAATAAAGAAAAATAGATGTTGGGTGTTGAAACCCAGCATCCACGTTACAATCTAGCAGTGTTAAGAAACGATGTCTTGTTAACTGAGTAACTGAACAATATGCTAAATAAACGAATTGCCCTAGATCGTTTTTTTATTGCTTGCATGATATCGTAGGCAATTTGTGTTTTTAATTTCCTCATGCAATAGTCAAACAATATATTGACTTGGATTTTCAAGCAGCAACATGGACACTGACTTATTTATGGAGTGTGAGGAAGAGGAATTGGAGCCATGGCAACTGGTTGACGACGATGTGGAAGAAGATGACATGAATATAATGGAGTGTCACGATAACGGTGAGTCAATGCTCAACCATTTCAATGGAGACTTTGCCACACCCATTCTGAGCAGGCACTGGCCACAGTGCAATTGGATGTGTAGTGCAGTTGTAGCCTCTGTGGATATGTCTCTCCTGCCTGCATTTTAAATGTTCAACTTGAAAATGTAGCATGTGTATCAGAATCAGAATCAGAATGGCATTTATTCGCCATGAAAGTTTGCACAGACAAGGAATTTGCTTTGGCAGGAAGGTGCATACAGTAAACATATAGGAATCTTAAATTTAAATATGTGGTCTAACTATACTATACTCTTGTATCAAACAATGCTGCCCTCACACCTTCTCCTGAGACTTCACGTCCCATTGTTTCCTCTGCTACTCCAACAGCAGCACAGCAAACTGTCCTCAGTGCAGGCTGCTCGTCTGTGGGGACCATCAAAACACTGCTCTCCACTACAACGCGTGAGTCAAGTGTTGTACCATTCCAATGGCAGAGAAAATAGTATTGAACCAGTCAGACAGAATGAGTAGTTGCATAGCTTTTGGAAAATGTGACTGTTTCCTTATCTTTTTCGTCTCTTGCTCTGGCTTTCAGCTTCTATGACAGTATCATCGCGACCCAACCCCTCTGCTCCCCTAGTGGCGTCTGCCCCCATGCCGGCTGTTGCTTCTCTGGTGCCAACGGGCATCGCCCAGGGACAACAGCTGTTCCTGACACAAACCTCATCAGGACTGGGCACCATACTGCTGCCCACGGGCAAGCCTGGCACCCACTCATCCATCAACCAGCCCATCTTCTTGACTTCACAGGTAAGGCCCTCCTCCTCAGCTTTAACCCATTCAATTCAGTTCCAGTCAGCAAGTGATTCAAATAAATCACGTCTTTTCAGTCACCATAGATAAAATGCCGTCAGTCGATTTAGTTCTTTTTGGTTTGAGGAAACTTGAAAGATCCTTTTAAAATGTGGATCCTTATCCTCTCACAGGGATTCCCAGTCCAGAATGTGCGGCCTGCACAGAACACAATCAACCCAATGGGCTTTGTGTTGAACATGCCAAATCAGCCTTTTCAGCCTATTACTCTGCTTGCTGGTAATTCAGTGTTGTAAACATATAAGCTTATTATTACAATTTCATTAGGTGCATTTTCACAGTACTGTGTAAAACGTTTTACAAGTAGAGACAGATGTATTGCTTTGGTTTTATATCCTCTGTAAGGTTAAAGATACGAATGGGATTGCAAGATATTTTTCTATACATAAACTATTCTATACATTTCATGTGTGCTGACTATTTCCACCCCATATCCCAGGGTCTCCTGGTGCCCATGTGCTTCGACCTGTGGTAGGGGTGCCCAAGGTAGTCCCTAGGGCCCAGCCTGCCCAGGTGAGACCCCAAATTCAGATCCACCAATTCAGAGCCCCCACTGCTCCTGTGCAACCAAGAACCACCATGGCCATCAATATACCTACCATCAAGATACCTGCCACCCTCACCATCCATACAAGCCAAGCTGGCAATGCGAGCAAGGTTACCTTTGCAACCTCCAATACCACGGACACCCTGTCAACTGCTGCCACCACTACCCTACACCTGAACTCACAGACACAGTCGGGTAAGTTCAATAGAAAAGCTTAAATTTTCGGGTTGTGACTAGGTGGGAAAAAGCCAAGGCCTTAATATACTTCCATTTTGTATGTGTACGTACTGTGAAGCACTGAGACAGACTCACGAGAGAGAAGGTAATCCCTAGGGTGTTTAATAGCACCTTTTGGTGTAAAACAAATACAGTAATAAGGAAGCTGAAAAAGCTGTGTCGGCGTGTCTCTTTCGGTCGCCAAGTCTATAGCCTATGGCCCTCCTGGCTCAATCTTTAGGGTTCTTCTCTCTTTACGGCAAGTCTGTGTAGCAGAAAACATGCCCACATCAACCAACATATCACCCCTTTTTGTCCCCTTTTGTACTCACCAGGAGTGGGGTAGATGAGCAACAGGTGTGCCTCGTTGAGGCTCTCTTCCCCAGCCCAGGAGTAAAGGCCTTGGCTGAGGCTTTGCGTCAGTAACGGGCTGCCAGGCCTATATGGCCGACAAGACCCCCTTGTCACTGTACGCAAACACAACGCAAGCTGCATTGCTTAGAAAATCCACTGCGTACTCAGTCTAAATGCAGGGTTTCCCACAGTACTTTCAGTTAAGGCGGCCGCCTAAGCAACACATAGCGATATCCGCCATGTTCCTCTGTCCTATTTTCTCCTTTCCATTCCAAAACGCCAGTCTCCCTTTTCTGCAGAACGCATTAGTCTATCGCACAAACTATCCCCCCTCCCATTAGTCTATCGTGCAAACTGCTCCCTCCCCCCAAACCTCATCCTACCACCTTAACTAACCCATTTTCTGCGGGAAACCCTGAAATGGATGTTATGTCCACTAGAAGGCAGGTCAGCAACAACATTTTCTACCTGTCCGGACATACATTCCAACTACTTCTGATTTCTACAACAGTAAACATGGTGACAGAGGAGGAGGAGGTGTTGTTAATGTCTTAAGAAGATGACAGAAACAGCGGCAGTGGTGCCAGTTTCTCAAATGCTCTGCCATTGTACTACTACTTGTTTGCTGTTTCTTTTTTTCCATTTTGCTGTCAGAGGATCTTTGGTATACTGCCACACGATCTCTGCTTGTATTGCACCTTGCAAATGCGTACACTTACAGCACAATGGCAGCCATCATGCGTATGTGTACACATACTCAATTTGAAGTCAATGATGGCCTTTACAGAAGGCCTTTGACATAACATGAAAACAACTTAAACTAGGCCTTTAACTCGACTTAAATGCAGTTCTGTCGTCAGCTAACATGCTATTGTTGTTTTTCCAGTTTCTAAATCCTCTCAGCAGATGAAGTGTCCTAGATGTGGAAGCCATTTCAAAATGCAAGCAGCCCTACAAGGACACATGTGTGTAAGGACTTTTAATGCATCTCAATGATTGACATTTATGCAACACCCCGCCCATACACACACACACAAAAGGTTGAAATTGTGTGGAATTGTTATAATTACATATGTATGACGTTACACAATCATATGATTACTGTTAAACTTATGTACACCTAGGCAGAAAACCCTATTTACACTGCAACATTTAGTAAAATGCAGAGAGATGATGGTGTTTGGTCACTGGCATTTCAATATATGGTACTATCTTATGTCTTCTCACTAATCTGGTTGATCAGATGGTTATTAATTCAATTACGTTAAAGGTGCTACTGTATGTGACTTCCCCCTTCCTAGTTCTGCTGTCCAGACATCGTAAACACCACTTACGCCAGTAGCACCACGGTCAACACTCTGGGATCTCCTAGCAGGGTGGTTTCTGCAAACACTTCCCAGGCTCCTGTCAACACTTTGAGTCCCTCGAAGTTGGTCATGAATGTGGAGTGCTTTTACTATGGTACCAAGAAGGGTTATCATGAGCCGGATCCCAACATATATATCAGGAAAACCCCCATGAAGTGCCAAGTCTGCTCCATGACACTCATTGATAACGTTAGGTAAGAGTACTACAGTATTATTATGTTATTATATGTATTATATTTGAGTTCCACACTGCTCATGCTAAGATACTGTTCTGTGTGTGTGTTGTTGGATTTGTGGCTCTTAACCTGTTTTGTCTTTGCCCTTCACAGCATGATGAGCCACATGTGGTTCCACTCAAATCAGGGGTCGCAAAGTAGTCTGTCGAATGCACTCAAGTCCTGCCAGTACTGCTTCCGGCAGTTCTGCTCAACCAAACAGTGGAAATGCCATTTAGACAAAGTCCACAGTCCCATTGAATATCCCTGTAAGTATTAACTGCACATTTTGTGTGCAGAAATATACTTATTGTTGTATTGAAATAAATGAATGTCTCTGTCCTACCAGGCATATGTAAGATTTGTGAGTGGGTGTTTGAGAGTGAGCATGTGTTCCTGAACCACATGAAGGCCACCCACAAACCAGGCGAGATGCCATACATCTGCCAGGTTGGTGAACTTTGACCTCCTTGTACCCTGATCACCAAAATCTGTCAGACCATTTCGAGTTTCGTCCAAAAAAACTAATAACTTCCACAATCTGCCCTCCTCTCCTTCTCCTCGTGTTGACAGGTGTGCGAATACAGCTCATCCTTCTTCTCACATGTGTATAACCACTTCCTGTTGTATCACCGTAAGACAGTCTACTTGCTCTGTGTCTACTGCCTGAAAATTTTCAGGAATGAGACGTCCTACCAACAACACTTTTTGCGCCACCAGGTAAATGACTAAAATGTGTATTTAAAAATGCTGATATTGCAAGAATCATGTGGATCCTTTTATTGAATTGGTTGTGAATGGACCCTAAAACAATCTTTTTTGTTGCTCTTATATTCTTTTCTATAGAATCACAAAGCTTTCCACTGCAACAAATGTCGCCTCCAGTTCATCGTCTTACAGGACCTGATAGAGCACAAGACGCAGCACCACCGCACTGTTTGCAAGCCCAAAGAGTTGGAAGGCTTGCCATCAGGGACTAAAGTGAGTAATGTTGTGGACAGAAATACAATTTCTTGGAATCAGTCATTACCTTTTATGCATTTTTTTATTGGTGCAATTTCTTTGAATATATAAAAAACCATTGCTCACTACTTACTCTACGTTGTGCCGCTTACACCTCAATTGAATTGATCTTACTATTCATGTGCCCCATAAGGTGATCATCAGGGCCCGGCCTGCAAACGAGATCCAAGTTGCCAGGAGGAACCCACTCATGCCTGTTGATCCTGAGTTCCCCCCTTTTCCCATGCAAGAACCTGCCCATCACTACAGCGCCTTGAAACTTCTGAAGTTGAAGTCACCCAAAAAATTGCCATTGTCCATAGAATCTCAGCAGGTCAAAGGCAACCCACACAAAAGAAAATCAGTCAGCAAAATGCTGGATATGCTGACTAAGTTCCAGGACAAAAGGTGATTTTCTTTTGCTGTTGGGACTTTTGGATACAACTTCTTAAGGTGTTTGTGTGTATGCTCTGTCTGTATGAGGTTAGTTGACCGTTCAGCTTTTCCAGTGGCATGCTCCTGGACCAGAGGTGTATGGAGTGTGGAACAGGTGTGGCCAGTTTCCCCGACCACTACCCTACCTCCGTGCGGTGTTTGCTGTGCACCTACAAGACTTGTTGCTCCCGCTCCTATGCTGAACACATGATCGAGTGAGTGTAGAAGTTTCCATCAAAAGTTAATTTTACAACTCTTGCAGCATACAGTTAAGCACATATGAAGTTCTGATCATCATTAATAGGTATAAAACATTTGTGGGAAGTGATTCAGTTTCACTTTAATCTCTGACAGGCATGAGTTTTGACGGCATAAGTTGCGTACGTTAAGTATTTTGAAAAGTTAAATAATTGCAGTTTATCTTGCTTGCAGCAACCATGTACCTCAAACAAACGTCAAGTCTTTTCCTCTGCATAAGAAGCCACCCCCCTGGTAAGATCGGTCATGCTCAGTTTTAATGTCTCTCTCTTTGTATAGGTATGTGTAAAATCTCTCTGCTAAATTACTTGCTTTTTTTTTCCCTTTCTCTCTCAGTTATTTTAAGCTACAGTGTTCTGGGTGTGACTTTTCCTCCCCTACTGGTGACCTTATGGCCAAGCACTTGGTCCAAAACCTAGACCACAAGAAAAGCACATGTGAACGAAAGAGTAAGTGTGCACTCTGAATAATCGACAGTTTGTATTGTTTTGTGTGTGTTTTTCTGTTTTAACAATTTCAACTTAAAAGCACAACCAAAAAGCTTCTCACAGCAGTGATGATGGCATCTCTTACACATTTAGCCGGTTGGTTTGGTAAGGTAAATAAACAGGAACAGTCTTGAATCAAGTGAGGACAATTGTATAATGGGGAATAAATCCTTATTGAAACCTTGTTTATATTAAACAGTTGTGTTATACTTTTGCTATTTGAGAATAGTGTAGAGGCTTCTGAACTTATCAAATCGAGGTTGTGAAATCATGGCAGTCTGAAGCAGAAGAATAACAGCTGGTTTTGTGATTTTCTACCCCCCTTCCTTAGAATATGTGGAGTATGACATTGGATTCTGCCAAGACGAGGAACTAGAAAAGAATGAAGACTTACAGAAGCCTGCTTGGGCTTTAATAGAACACTGGACAAAACCTCTCCCTCCGGGTGTTTACGGTGCCATTACCGAGACCCTTAACTTCACTGGAAACTCTGGCCCTCAACATTCCTTATCTAAGAACAGTGATGCCATAGACTACTTCAACTTGCTTTTCCCCAAGGATCTCATTGAACTCATTGCCTACGAGACCAATGCACATGTCAAGACTTGCCAGTTCCTTGGCTGGCATGACCTTAACTGGATCCCCGTCACGACCCATGATATCAAAGTCTTCATTGGTCTAAGTATCCTTATGGGCCTCGAGAACCTTGCTGAACTACCACATTATTGGTCCTGGAAGCACAATGCAAAATGTGACACCTTTTTCCGAGCCATGACATTCATTCGCTTTCAGCAGATATCTTCTAACATCTGTATGGGGAGTCTCCTGACTGAGGAGCATAGTGGCAATGCCAGCAGTGATAAGTTCCATATTTTCCAGCCCATGCATAACATTTTGGGCCCTGCCATGTGGAACGCCTACCAGCCCAACCAGTGCCTGTCCATAGACCGTGCTCTGCTGCCCAGTCATGAGGACAAAACCAGCTCCACCAAAGGGGACTCCAAGGCTCCACCACAGGTGTGGCTGCTCTGCGACTCCAAGTCAGGCTACTGCCACAGGTTTCTCATTCAGTTGGAGAAGGAGAAAAATATTGATTTGGGGTTCAGTGTCGTCTCCCCACTGGTGGAGGGCCTTCATGAAAAACACCACCAACTCTTCCTGGCCAGTTCCTTGACTTCTGTGCCACTCATGCAGAAGCTTCTAGACCAGGGCATATATTCTTCAAGCTCCTTCCCCACTCAAAGTCCCATCATTCCCAAAGAGATCTGGGAGCAGGGCAGAGTGGAGAAGCCTGGGGACTTCCTGCAAAGGCAGTACGGCCCCCTGTTGGCCACCCGCTGGATGGACACCAAGGAGATGGGCTGCCTGTCCACAAATGCTAAGCCTGGGGAGCCAGACACGGTGTGGAGAAAGTCCCAGACCAAAGTAGGTGAACTAAGCCCCATCAACCGTCCTCTGGCCTTCAGACTCCTCCAGGAGAACATGAGGGGTGTGGATATCTGCAAGCAGCTGTTAGCCTGCAACCCACTCGGAGGCCTGCAGCACAACAAGTACTGGAAAAGTCTTTTTTGCTTCCTGGTTAATTTGAGCATCGTCAATGCATTCATTGTGCTGCGGGAGAGCCGCAAAGACAACCCACCACTGTGGGTGCAGGATGGACTTTTCACCCAGGTCGCCTTTCGCAAGCGCCTAGGAAACCAATTATTGAAGAGCGTCCGGAAACGCACATGGGTCTCTGCTGAGTTTAAAGTGGATACAGTCCAGAAGAAAAAGAGATTGAGGGTTCAGGTGAAAACAGAAGCTTCAACACAACAATTAGATGGAGACGAAAGGAAAAGTGTCAGACACAGGATGGTCAGACTCACCCCTAGGACCAGAAGATGCCGGACCTGCCATCTGAAGAACCTCCGCCACGAGAGCGTGTATGGATGCATCATTTGCAAAATCAACCTTTGCAAGAGGACATCCTGCTTCTGGGAATACCATGGCTACCCACCAAATACTCAAGGTTAGTCACTCCATTTGAAAATGGGTCATTCAAATATGGTTATGAATCATTTTATCATCACTCATTTTTATTCAGCTTATTTTTTATTAATGTATTGTGTGTGATAGCTTTTTTTCTCATAAATGTCCCCTCTTTTTACTACAGGAAACACAAAGGTTGGATTTGTTGAAGATGAAACAAGGTATTGTGTTAAGACACATTTTTACTAATAAGATTATTTTGTTTTAGTCCAAAATTGGGTGTCGTCTGTGGTGATTCTGATTTCTTATACTTTTTTTTATCATAGCAGAAGCAATCAGTGGGTCACTTCAGACCAGGAGGATGACATAGACCTGGGAATGGCCCCAGTTGAGGAGATGGACTCGGATACCGATGATGATAGTCAGTTTGAGGTCATTGGCGAGGAGACAAGTCATCAAAGAGAATCTAAACCTCCATTATTGCTGCCCATGCCAGCAGAGCCCCCTGATGAAACTCAAACAGAGCTGCCGGTGGTTAAAGACAATGTAGATGTGCTCTCAGCTCGCCAGCTAAGGATAGCTCTATTTGCCCTATGTAGTGGAATAAGCCTCGCCTCAGCAGACTTCTCCACCCAACCCCAGCTCATCCAAAAATGGCTGTCAGACAAAAGGAGGCAACTAATGCACGATAGCAAGGAACAAGACAGAGGTAAGGCAGCAGAGAGTCTTGTGGAATGGGTCTTATCCCAGCGTGAGCTGCAACTGCCTGTCAATGAGAGTAACCTCTTCCACAAGGCCTCGGAGTTCCACAAACAGGGCAGCGGCTCCTTTCGTATCTCCTACGACTGGGCAGTGGGCTTCATGCTGCAGCATAAACTGGGTCTGCGTCCCCCAGGCAGGGCCCCTACAGTCAGCCTCAGCCTGCCACGCTCCATGGAGAACGACATCAGTGATTTCACCAAGTTCACCTCAAGAGTAATCCATGTCCACAAGATACCCCACACGGCCATAGCAGCCATGGATGAGCTGTATGTCTTTGTGGACTTCAAGTGGCTTGCAGACGAGACCAAGGTGGAGAAGCATGCAGCCCTTTGTATGGTTGGGAGTGGGGATCCTCTGTTCACTATTTACCTGGCTGCACTTGCAGATGGCACTTTGCTGCCCACCTTGGTCCTCACAAAGGAGCCGCTCCCTGACTCGGTCCCATCTAACCATGTCATACTGGTAGCGAAGCAAGAGTGCATGACCAGGGAAGATGACTTAGATCTATGGCTATCTCGGGTGTGGCAGCAGCACATGCCAGAAAAGAGCCATAGCAATAAAGCCATGCTAATCCTTGATGGCCATCGCGAGCACGTGTCTGACCACTTTCTGGGCACCCTCAGTGACTGCTGTACACTGCCGGCAGTTGTTCCTACCGGTTGTACCAGCCGTGTTCAGCCTGTAGAGATGTGCATACGACCGATACTGCAACGCTTCCTGATTGCCCGCTGGGCCCAGCTGGCAACTGAGGATGGGCTGACAGGGGCTTCATGCAAAGATGTTGTTCAGCTGCTGACAAATTGGCTAGTGGAGGCTCTATCCTGCTTAGCTGATCAGCCCGAACTGGTCTGGAAATCCTTCCTCATTACTGGGCTGCTCACTGAGCAGAAGAACCATGAGACCATTCAGAGCCTGGAAAATACCCAGTCCATGCTGTTGACTACCCTGACAGGAGTCCTGGTGGGGCCAGAGTTGGCTGCATTTGAGCAAGAGGATGAAGAGGATACACACAGTGAAGAAAGGGATTTAGTTGGGAAGGTGGATCATGTCTTACCACAGCCCCTTGTGGAAACGGATATGGACAAAATTGAAGTTGGGGAGGACATGGATGAGGAAGATGTCGAAAAAACTGATGATGAAGATGAGGATGTAATAGAGGATGAGGACAAGATGGATGAGGATTAGGTGAAGGTATGACGATAACCATTTAGATTGCAGTTGAGGACAAAACTGGGCGATGGTCAGTATAGTAAAACAATTTGGTAAGGTGAAGTACCTACCACACAGCCCTAACAGCGTCCACCGTAATAAAAAAAATATTGTTTTCCTCTCCGGGTCCTACTCTGCAACACTTTTTTCTAACTGAATCTGTTTCTCAAGGTTATTGGTCAATGTGCCATTGGACACCCAAAAAAACAGACTCCATATGGACCCCATGCAAGTCTTGCTATTATTTAATGTAATTTTGGGTCAAAAGTTTGAAATGTCACTCAAACTTAATCTGTTGACGTGTGATAAATCCTAAAAAGTATATTGCTTGAACCTGGCTGTTAATATTTGTAGATGCGGTTTCACTTTTAATAAAGTATAACGCAGTTGACATACGTCTTCATGTTATTTTATGTTATTTATCATTCCCTCATTGAGATGCCCGCAACAACAGGCCTATGTTTGAATCAAATTCGCTGTTGGATCACCATGTGACGTCTTCCTTTCAGATTTAATTTAACATCAGACGACATTGCGTCTAATGCTGGGTACAAGATAATCGGTCTGATTTTGGGCCGATTCCCCCCTTCCGATAATCCTATAGGTAATGTCCCAACAATCCTTGCGATTGTCCCGATTATCTACAGATTATTTTATCAGATTTTCGCTTGGTGTGATGTGTGTTAAGAGTGACCATGCAAACTTGCTCGGAAGAACGTCGGATCTGCCCCGATCGCAAACATGTTGAATATTTACGATCAGAAATCTGTGTGGGGGGAACCCCGAGGACAAACACCACCACACACTATAGGAGCAACAGTTCAATCTAGGATTTGTCCTCATGTTTGTGGTATCTCACATTTTGAAAATCTTAAAATATTTAAAAAATATTTTAGTGTGTACTCAGCATAACGTAATTTATCAGCAATAACACAACTGTGCATATCAAGTAGGCCTATCGCTGTTGACTGACTTCCCATCCAATCAGTCAAGTTAGAAAACGGCACTGGAATTTTTTGTAGGCTACTATTTTTCCATTGGCTGAACAACAGAAATTCATAACTTTTGATTGGATTGGCAAGACGCTGCCATGAATAAATGTGGAATAAAACCTTTGGCCCAGAATAGAAGAAGGATGTCGTTCAATGCAAAAGTGCGGTTTTGATTCATTGTCAAATATTTATCTCGGGAAAGTAGAGGGAACCAGCCGCGGACCCTATCAAATCATGTCAGCTGGAGAAAAGGCAGTCGACAAAAAGTCTTCTCGTATGATGTAGGATTTAAGTTGCCAAAACACGCCCCTATCTCCTTGGCCTAATTTTTACATTAACCACACCTCATAAACGTCCTCTCAAACAGCTTCTACAAAAGTCACAACATATCCATTTTCTCACTGAATGACACTGAGATCAGTTACGGACTGAACTTTGAACCTGCTTGAAGTAACTGCGGGATGGGTTAGTAGGCTATAGGCATTTGCCTGATTACTTCTACTTTGTTGTTAACGTAATAACTTAATCATTATGCATTTGTGCATGCATTAGTGGTTGTTAGGATTTTATGCAAAGAAATTGTAGGCAAGTTCTTAATGGTAGAATGCGTAAATTAACTTTAGCATATCTTTCCCCCAGCTGCAAACGGTTTAGAAACTACGAATACTTCTTCTCAGACTCGTTCATTTGGTTTTGAACTGTGCAGCGAAAGTTACTCTAAACGCAATACATTTTTATATGGTTTGAACAAATGTAAAAATATGTGGACATCTGTCCAAAGTTCGCGAGATTTATAAATGTGCTATAGAAGTTTGCTATAGTTTTACACCGAGATTACAACATAAAAGCCACTGCTGTAATAGGCTACAATATGAAGTAGTCTATATTATGCACTAGCCTACTTACTGAGGCTTAATAATTGATGGAAAGGCAAACATTAATATTCAAACAATGTATCGTTTAAATGATAGACACAATGTTATTGCAACATATTTTTAGGGAGAATGTTAAAATATTGTAAAATATACAACATATTCACTTCAATTTGGGGACTAACTGAGAAACTGGGCTTATCTATTTGCAAACTTTCGACTGGAGTGAGAAAAACAGCTGTTTTCCTGTTTATCTTTACAGCCAAGCGCCCATGTTGTGGTCCTGGCTACAAGAGCCCCCTGGATGCCATGAAGGGTGAGTGAAAAAACCCTGCACTTGTAGGTCGCACTACTGAGACCACTAAAGGCTTGAGTTAATTGCATATTGAAATTGACAAAGTTTTAAGATATTGGCAGAATATGAGAATGTTTAGTTATCATGGGTCTTCTGAAATAGGGCCTCGGGAGAAGATTGTGTATTTGCCTTGCATCTATCGTAACACAGACATCGAGAAACCAGATTACCTGGCCACAGTAGATGTGGATCCCAAGTCCACCACCTACTGTCAGGTACTAAAGTTTGTGATTTACATGCAACACTTTTCAAGCCTTTGGACATAATGCCCTGTGATTGTCAGTTTGTGTTGTGACTGATGATGCATTTTCCGTTTTGAGTCTGTAGAAGGAATCTTTAGTTACTTTTGAAATATATTACAGTTTAAGTCACTTTTTGCATGAAAAAGTATGCAAATAGAACTAAAAACAAACAAGTAATTAACCAGAAACTATAAAGTGTTTAGTGCCCTTGTGGATGCCCCCTGGCAGGTCATCCACAGGCTGCCCATGCCCAACAGGAAGGATGAGCTCCACCACTCTGGCTGGAACGCCTGCAGCAGCTGTTTCAGTGACTCCTCTAAGAGGCGCAATCGCCTCATCCTGCCTGCTCTCATCTCCTCGCGGATCTATGTTGTGGATGTGGGAACAACCCCCCGTGCTCCACGAATGCACAAGGTAACAAGTCAGACATTGTTTGGGTTTATGTTTGGCTTGTACTTTTATGTCTGTTTTTTAGAATTCTAATGGTATTGATAGTGCATGCACACTTGCATGCATAATTATTTCTGATTTTCTCACAACCGAAAAGAATAAAAACTAAAACTTCAAATCTTCTTGGCAACATTTTTGCCTTTTTTATCCACTTTGAATTCTACACATACTGTGTTGAGAAAGTATATACATATATTTATACATATATTTATTTTTTCAGTTCCGATAATAGCTTTTCCCCAATCCAAAGTAATGTAATCTAAAACAGTTACTGTGCTCCCCTAGGTAGTGGAGCCCACAGAACTTTTCTGGAAGTGTAACTTGGCCAACCCCCACACTACACATTGCTTGGCCAATGGCCAGATCATGATCAGCTGCATCGGAGACCCCTCTGGCAATGGCAAAGGTAGGAGACCCATCAGGAGAAGGGATCTTTTGACTCTATATGGAAAAAGCATTACCACTTTATATCAGTGAGGTCAATCCATATACAAATCAGACAGCAGTGAATCCAAAAGGAACCAACACCCTTATTACCTAATGAGGTGTATGTGCTGTTGCTCCCAGGAGGATTTGCCTTGCTGGACGGTGAAACGTTTGAAGTGGTGGGTAACTGGGAACTTCCTGGGGAGGCTGCACCTTTTGGCTACGACTTCTGGTACCAACCTAGACACAATGTCATGATGAGCAGTGAGTGGGCCGCTCCCAAAGCTCTCGCCAACGGCTTCAACCCGGAACATGTCAAAGAAGGTGCATGAATTCAAGGGGTCTGTTTAAAGTTGGGAAGTAGGCCAACCATGTGAAATATGAGAATACCAGTGTGAACACAAGAGACAGAATACAATCAAATAAAGCTGTGACCAAATATTGACTTACTAAATGTGTTTGTGTAGGTCACTATGGCTCTTCCATCCACGTGTGGGACTGGACCACCCATAAGAAGCTGCAGACCCTGGACCTGGGGGAGGAGGGCTTGGTCCCCCTCGAGATCCGTTTCCTGCATGACCCTGCTGCTGCCGAGGGCTATGTGGGCTGTGCTCTATCAAGTACCGTCTTCCACTTCTTCAGGACTGAGGTGAGTGAGTGCAGCACAGTTCACATGTCAGATCACTCAAAAGGGAACTACGCCACTAAATGAATAGATACACATTTTATATTTATGTTTTCTATATTAAGAAAGGGGACTGGGATGCAGAGAAGGTCATCAAGGTTCCCAGCAAGAAAGTGGAAGGATGGGTCTTACCTGAAATGCCAGGTGTGTGTGTGTGTGCACGCGTGCATACCAGATTTAGTTGCAGGAAGGCAATTTTGTACTAGAGTTCATTGGTTTATCACAGGTTCAAAACTCTTTGATATATAGTTAATAATCAGCAGCACCAGAGATGGTAGTGTAGATGTGTGATTTGTTAACCTATTAAATGCTGTTTGACTAAGTCTACGATCGGTCTGTTTCAGGTCTGATTACAGATATCCTGATCTCTCTTGATGACCGCTTCATGTACTTCAGTAATTGGCTGCATGGAGATGTAAGACAGTATGACATCACAGACAGGATGAACCCTCGTATGACTGGCCAGGTGACATTATGTTTTATAAACTCTAGAATACCTCACTATGAACATAGAATACCAAACAACATGCTAAATACATTTCATACAAAAACGTTCGAAATGACGACTTAATAATAATTTAACAGTTATTGGAGTTAAAATGTTGAATTGGTGTGGTGAAACTGGACTGTGATGCTGTACAATAAGTTTAAGATTGTAAGCAAGTAGTTGTGATTATGACATTTTCCCCAGGCAAATTTATAAACACTGGTTAAGTTATGATTGTCGGACAATTTGCATCTTTTCTTTGTTGTTTCATGTTGTTTCCAGGTCTTTCTGGGTGGCAGCATCTTGAACGACGGGCCAGTCAAAGTCCTGGAGGATCCAGAGGACCAGAGCCAGCCTGCTCCACGCATCATCAAGGTCTGTATCTTTATATAATATAAGTCTTTTTTGTGTGTGTCGCTAAAGATGATAAATAGCTGTGGTAAAATATGTAACTTACTGTATGTGTTTCCAGGATATTATATGCCATAGGTAGCAGGGTAACATTTCTGACATGTGTGTGTGTGTGTACACGTTTGTGTAAATCAGGGGAAAAGGGTGCAGGGGAGCCCACAGATGTTACAGCTGAGTCTGGATGGGAAGAGGCTATATGTGACCACATCTCTCTACAGCGCATGGGACAAGCAGTTCTACCCCAAAATGATTAAGTAAGACCCTCTATATTGTGTGTACCACCTAATATTAAAACCCAGTTATTCTACTATTTACTTTCTACATGCATTTCAGATTTAGGTTGAATCTGATCAAAATACAAAACATCTGTCTCTTTGTCTCTCCCTTTCTGTAGGGAGGGCTCTGTTATGATGCAGATGGACGTAGACACAGCCAATGGTGGCCTCAAGCTTAACAAAAACTTCCTGGTTGACTTTGGGAAAGAACCTGGAGGTCCTGTGTTAGCCCACGAGCTCCGATACCCCGGTGGAGACTGCACCTCTGACATTTGGTTGTAATAGGCGTAACCACCCCAGATTGTTACGGTGGCCTCTATTTACCAAATCTCTTGAAAAGGGTAGAGGGTGTGATAGGAGAAGCTTAATAGAAACTTCCAAGCTGGGTAGGGTAGCCTGTCTGTTTCAGCCATGATTCGTACAGCCACTATTCTAGGGCCGCTTCATATATATATATATATATATATATATATATATATATATATCTTGCTTCGAGCATACATTCCAAGTAACCGTGTAATACGTGTTGTAGCCCATGTCTCCACCAGGAAATACTGAGTGAATATGAACATGACACACTCATGTAAACGTGTCTTTTGTAGTTGTATGACAGGTCACAAAGAGCTGTTTCATGAAAATCAAATGAATGATGTGACTAAAGCAAACATGTTTTCTTTTTTCAAAGCACTTATAACTACAGCTGACTTTCTATATAATCAATTAGTGCATATTTTAACTGTGGTCTAATTGTCATTTGAAGGAAACTGGTTATTTTGCAATGTTTAATAAAAGGGTTGCAGCTGATATTTCTGAATGTCAAAACATTTGTTGCTAGGCTCTAGGCCACCTCTTGGCTTTTTGCTCACTCATTTGAATATCTCAGTTTGCTCAGAGGAGTGGATGAGTCGGTAGACAGTTTTTTAAAATGTTGCAGAGAAAATGGAGATAAAAGAATAATGTTACAGTTTTTTTTAAACAACTTCAAATGACTTCCATATGGTGTACAGGTTCTTGCATTGAGAATACTGTTGCTATCCACCCCATATCTTAAACATGTAACACATTTATGTGAAGTAAGAAGTTCTGATACAGATCTCACCAGTGCATAGTAATGCAACTTTAGAGAGAATATGAGCTACAATATCAAACTGAAGAGAATGAATGATCCCTAACACTTAAGATAAAGTAAAGTACTGCCCCCCAACAGCCAGAGAGACACAGCCACGGATTTTCATAATCAAGGCCAGGTTGCATCCTTTGATAAAATATTAATAATAAAATATCAAGGTTTCATTGAAATTTGTGGCTGCTTGTGGTCTGCTGTCTTAACAGGAATGAGCTGGGCACATTATTATGGACACCTTATTCTGTCTTTTGTTGGCCTCCTCTGCCTTTGACCTGTGCTCTCGGCAGTGCTTCTTCTCAGCATGATTAGGGAATGTATTGCAATATGGTGACATGCCTGGAAAGCATTGGGAGGAACTCTCTGTCACTTTCTCTGAAACACACACACAGACAGGTTGCACTTAAATTTTGCACTAAGCCTACACATGTTGTGCTTGTTGTGTCTAACTTTCTGACCGACAGGTTAAGCAAGCATGTTGGAACTACAGACACTTTAGTAGACATACAGCAACAGTGGTCATCTGTCATTGTGCAAGAGTATGCTGACCTCTGATCTTGTAAATAGGATTTCCTAATACTACTTTCTGGGAACCTGCATTGGTCTTTTATGTCAGATTACCCACAGTTTAGACCCATGTTAGAACGTTGACAATCAAAAGGGGTCCAAATATTTCAACGCTACTGTACAACTTTACAGCCCTGACAACTGCTGTCCTGGCTTCCTTTGTACCATGCCAGTGCATAACAATCCCAAAGATGTTTTCTTATGTCAAGGAACTAATAATACATCGCTCTCAAGGCTTAAATCTCCTATTAGCCTTCAAAAGACCATAAACGTTAAATATCACAAAACCACAAGTTTTTTGAAACCGGATTTAATGTTAGAACCTTTGATGCCACTAATTCTTATCCTGATTAATGTGTAGACAACAAGATACACGTGGTGGCACTGGCTTTGAATTGATGAACCATTACAAAACACTGAACTGGGATTCAGAAATGATTCATGTTTTGGTTGTTCTTTCATTAGAATACATTTACGCTTCTCCTTTTATATTTTCAGTGAGATCTCACCTCTCAATTCTCTCACTTCATTTCACATCTCGCTCTGTCCCTTCCTTCAGTGTTTGATATAACAGTAGGTACTTGATGAAACTTTGTTCTAGTTCTTAGTCCTGGTCTCATAAAAAAAAATGGGGGATGGAAAAATGGAGCTGAGCTGTCTGTCTGTGTACCTGGACAAGCAATGATATGTGCGTGTGCAGTGTGAGGCAGACTACACCTGTACTAGGAATTAGTTGCTAAATAGTTAGGGTCTATTCATTCCTTCTTACAAAAATTGTTTGTGCCCCTACCTGGCACCTGACTGTGAACTAGCCTACTCTCACTATTCGAAACCCAAACCTGTGTGATTTAATACCCCAGAGCTAAAACTTCAGGTCTTCCAGCAGCATGGAACATCACAGGATGTCAACAACTAGCTAAATCTGCCCTGTTGGTGCATAAGAGGCCAGACAGGTCTTAGGTCATTGTTTTGCAAGCAATTTAAATATTTGATTAAACAGTGATGTATATACCAGGTATTTAATTTATTCCTATAAAATGGTAAACAATAATTAATAAAGGAGGTGGCCTATAACAAACTTAAATACTGGACAGAGGTGAGAATAATAGTGTTGGTGCAAAACACATGAAATTAAGAAAAAGCCCCTCATTGTTTCCTCCTAGCTGGCCTAAGTAGCATAACTCACTATACCCTAACAAGGCTGACTGTGAACTAGCCTAGTGTCACAATCAAAACGCTCAAATCTGCCTGATGTAGATGTAGGCCCATGGGTGTCTTAACTGCCAACCTTCTCTTCTCCTGGTCTACTTACAAGGATGGCGGACAGTGGGGAATAGATTAACACGATCGCCAAATGCTCAAATCCACAGAGGACATCGAAAGTGGTTCAAAGCTTGGCAAGGTAACAGGTGTTTTCGCATCTACATCAGCGGTGGCCTCTGCATCAATGCCTTCAGCCAAACACGCACCTTACATCACTTTAATTGTGTTAGTGGCCGTACTCTCTAATTATCAATAGGGAGACTGCAACACATGGGGCCACTGGACAGTGGAAGCCAAATAAATGACATCAAGAAAATTATCACGCAATCTAATCCCAGCTGGCCTAATTGATAGATCTAACTAAACCCTAACAAGCCCCCACCTTGTCTGTTCCCAAAAGTACACTGAGTGGCACCCAGCTGTGAACTAGCCTACTGTCACAAAGACCAAACCTGCGTGATGTATGTGGAACCCCATGGGCATTTTACCTGCCAACTTAGTCCTCTCCTGGGCTAACTACAAGCAGGGTGGACAGAGGTGAAGAGATAAACACGATTGCCACAAACACTCAAGTCAACAGATGACAGAAAGTAGGGCTGTGCCATGTGACAAAAGTAGAAAATGTTTTATGGACATTACGATTATATTTGTGATGATCATATTAGTCAAGACGTTTACTTGAGACATGGAATTTTTTTTCCAATATTAGCTGCTTTAATAATGTGCCCATAAACAGTAATACTGAAGTTTTCAGCAATACTAAATAATGTCAATGCAATCACATGGGTTCCTGCCAACCTCACTCTCCATTTATTTATTGTCCCTAAGACAATAAATAACTGTCCTGGAATGTATAACATGCTGTATGTTGTTCCATTGCATTATAAGTAAACTGGGTACAAATTCTGACGTGTGTGTGTGTGTTTGTGTGAGCTTGTAGGGAATGCAGGGAAGCCCCCAGATGTTATAGTTGAGTCTGGATGAGAAGATAATGTGACCGCTTCTCTACACTATACCTGGAAAAAGTTATACCTCCAAAATGATTAGGTAAGACCCTGTAGATTGTGTTTACCACTTAATAATAATAACTGGGATGACTGGGCTATTTACTTTCTAAATATTTTCAAGTATAAAATGCAATTAAAATACATTTTGATTTTGGTCAAAACTGATCTACTAACAAAACATCTAGTATATTTCTCTCTGCCTGGCTCTTTTTTGATGCAAATTGACGTAGACGTCTCCAATGGTGACATCAAGCTGAAGACCACTTCCTGGTTGACTTTGTGAAAGAACCTGGAGGCCCTGTATTAGCCAACAAGCTCAGATGCACCTTCGACATTTGGCTATGGTTCTACAGCCAAATGTATAGACCAATTATTTGTTTGTAAACATTCAGGATGCATGCGCAATGTGGTTGCAGAAAACCTGGAAAGGATAGCATTTTAAATGGCAAAAGGACCACACAGATTATACAAATAGTTAGATTTAAAAAATCTGACCAAAAAAATCAAGGAGGACAGCCTTTAAGAGAGAAAGCGATTACCCATTGATCTGTCCATCAGAAATGTTTTTGGGGTCACGAGAGTCTTGAAATTTGAGTGAGAATGTGCCCGGTACAGACCGCATAGTCGAGCGGCAACCATGTCTTCACGTCATGTCACAAAGTTCATAATTTTACAGTTTTACAGTCAATTCTACATCTAAAAAGTCGAGCAGGGCAGCTTTCAAGAGATATGGGAATTCTGCTTTGAGCCAGATGGTCCGATTATTTTTCAGATTTGTTTAAACTGGCAATCTGAGTGAGACTGAGTCCCCGTTACACTGTTTTGACATTAGCCTCAGTCAGACTCGCTCACTGGCAGTGAGCACAATGTTGTATTTCACTCCATTCTACACCAGAAACGTCAGGGAGGACTGCCTAATATAGATACGAGCCTGATGAAGATAGCCAGCATCTCGGATTTCTTGAGCCTGTTTCATTCGTCAATTGCCTGAGAAAGCGACCTCCGTTAGCCAGGCTAGTTTTGCCCGATCACTTTGTCAGGCTATTTAAGGGTATCGGGGTCAAGTGACTTTTGTGCATAGACAAGTAAAACGTAAATGTATTTGTCCAAAAGGCCAAGAGTCTCAAAGTTAATACCAAGCCCTGCTGCAATCCAGTGGCCAGAGATAGACCTATATGATGACCTGATCAACATTCCAAGTGTAATAGACCGGGGAGAAGTTGTCTTTTGCAACCGACATGCGCAGTTGAGCCTGCTTGAGAGTTGTGTGACGTAGGGTGATAATTGATCTATATGTATATTTGTTTAAGTGTCTATATTATCATGGCTGTATTGTTTTAAAACCCCAATAATACTTGTGATCAGTAAGGCCGCAAACATTGGGTGAGTAGCACAAATATGAACATCTCACAACGGCTAAACATGACAGATAGTTAGCTATTTAAAATGTGTATTGCACCAAAATAGAAATGTAGGAATAAAAATACAGATTTAACTATCAGTATCAGAATTGCCATGTAGGTTTACACAAACACGGAATTTACTGTGGCCGGAAGGTTCAAACAATAAACATATAGCCTACGGATTTTCAATAAAAAAGTATAAAAGTACAGTAGTCTAACTATTGCTAAGAACTAACAATCTAAAAAGTAAAGTAAAAGTGCACCATCATTGTCTTTGGCAGGTTGAATTTTTTCAGCTGCCGTAGGAAGTAGCTACTACATCCTCTGTTGTGCTTTCTTGATGAGGGAGCTGATGTTCAGTGTTGGCATGGAATGTCTTTTTGTGACTATTTATTTAGTCCGAATAGTACGCTACTCTTGTCTCACCTGGCCCCGAGTCTTGACCAAATCCCTTGGCATGTACAGCATGTGAAAGAACAAGCTTACTAGCGCCTCCCACTGGTTGAAGCAGGAAAGTATCTTGATTTTCATTCAGGCATGATTCAAACAGCTACTAGGACTTCTTGCTTTTAAACTTATTTTTTAATTAACTGTCTGGCACGTTTTTTCTCCAGGTTAAGCTATCAGTTAGTTAACATAGCATGACGTTCTTGTAAACTTTGTATTTAATATGAAAACCAGAGCTATATGTTTCAAACGTGTCCTTGTGAAGGAAAGTTCCTAACCACAACTGACCCCTTATATTGATCAATGAGTTAAGTTATAATCATAATCCAGTTATTATTCTAAATTAACTGGTTGTTTTGTGTTGAAATACAACTGTAACAGAAGAGAGCTGCATTGTAGCTAGGCTATAGAAAGGGCCCCTCTTGGTGTGTCACTGACTTCTCTCAATTTACCGAGTAGTGGTAAAGTCAGGAGACAGCTTTTCGAAATGGATCCAAGAAGTTGGAGATAAAAGATAAACCTCAAAACTCACCGAAGAAATTTCAGGTAGGCTAAGTTTTACGACATATACAGTAGATAGTCTTGTTAGGTTCTCAAAGACCGACCGGGCTGAAGGCAACAAGTTACTGTAGTGTTGTTGTTGTTGTGCAGCTAGCTAGAGCTAACTAGTCTAGTTGAGTAAATCATCACAGACCTACTGTAGCTAAGTAAATGCGAATGGTTGCACGTGTAAATAAGGGATATTCTCTATATTATACATGTGTGTTGGCATGCATTTTCTTCATCTTGTAAGAAACTAACTGGGTACTAAAGATAAAGCTACCCATGCCAGTTAGCTACTTGTGCTAGGCTAGCTAGCATGAGTGCTAGTGCAAATACAATTAATAGTAGTTTGCCGTTTTGATACTACTGACTCTTGTTGCCAATCAATTAGGTTATTTAGAAGAATGTTAACTTCATAATTTACTTTTCGCTATTTCAAAGGTAATTTTAAGTCTGATCTAATTCCATATAAATGTAGAGATGGCTATACCAACATGGCTACTGTAGTGCTAGCTCTAACTAGCCCACCAGTTAGCTGTCTAGCTAGAACAGTTACTAGTTGTTAGTGCAGCACAACTACTACTAGCCTAGGTCATGCCATCATTCATAGCTTACAGTTTAGCCAAATAGTACACGAATCTAGGACTACTTATTTAAACTAGATGGTTACCACCTAAACTAATGTTAATTTACTAAGATAGCGAGTTATAAATGTTATGAGTAAGCCATGTCTAGGTTAGCTAGTTTGGTCAGCATTGAGTTCTCGGTCATTTAAACGGATTCATGGAAAACAGAACCGAAAAGGGAGCTCAACCACGATATATTTAAACTTGCAAATTTGTAAACAGTCATAATAAAAAATAAATAAATAAAGCATCAGTGCATACTTATGCAACTTTAGAGAGCGTATAAACTACAATTTTAGACTTGAGCAAGTTGAAAACGGGCCGAAGTTGTTGGATGCTTGTGTAGATGTGGTCTGTGCTCCTTGACAGCAAGGAGCTTGCCCTTATTCTAACTTCATCTAATTTCCTTCTGCTCTCCCTCTCACCTAATTTAGTTGGCCTCCTCTTCCTTGGCCTGTGGTCTCGGTAGTGCCTCTAATCTGCTCAATGGGATTAGGGAATGGATTGTCGTATGGTGACATGCCTGGCACATATTGGGACAAGCTCTCTTTCACTGTTTACCTTAAACATGCTCAAACACACACTGAAGGGTTGGTTATCACATTCAGACGTGAATGTCTATAAGTTTAAATTGTGCAGAAAAAATCGGACTGCTCATTATGGCAGTGTTTCATATGCCTAGACAAGATTTCTGACTGATAAGTCAAGTAAGGGCCAAAGAGATTTTTGTATTTTTAAAGATTGGTGTGACCTGTTTACAACTACGGATATTGAACAGTTATTGTAGTGTTAGAATACCATTCTTTTGTTTTAGTTACTCTGTGTCTCTCTCTTGGGCACATTCATGTGCAAGTTCTTTGTATGTCTGTCAAGGTCTGCTGTACTTCAAGCCAGTTATACTTGTTTTGTTCTTTCCACATTCCCCCCATGTCTCTACTTTCTCTGTCTCACTCTGTGTGCACAGTAACTGTTTTAAGCTTCTCTACTGTATTTCTCGCCCTCTCTTGTGATAAAATAAATAAATAACATGGACATATCCCTGACCTCTCTCCCTCTTCCCCCAGTGGCTGTGTGGAGCGGTGAGCAGGCATGATGGGTGACACAGAGCTTGAGCAGCCACTGGCTCAGCAAGAGGAAGAAGAGCAGCCGCAGAAACAGAGTCCCTCCCCGACAGCCTCCCCCTCTGTGTCCATCTCCTCCTCCCCCTCCCTCTCCCTGCCCTCTTCCCCCTCCTCCTCCGGCCCTCACCACCAGCAGGCCCTCAGCCTCACCCCCAGCCCCGGAGAAGGCCCAGCCACACCCAGCCCGACTCTGGATGTCATATCAGAGGGTGTCGGAGAGCTGAGCCTGGTTATTGACCCTGAGGTGGCTAAGAGGGCCTGCCATGAGGTGCTGCAGAAGGTCAAGCAGCTGAAGGGTGACGGCGACGGGTCAGGGTCCGAGAGCGGAAGCAGCACGACGGACCAAGCGCAAGTCAACGGTACCGGGCACGCGGACACCTCCGTGGATGGCCTCACCGGTATCATTAAAGCAGCCAAGGTCCGTGAGGAAGAGGATGCCGAGGCGGCAGGCTCGGTGAAGAGTGCCCGGCGGCGCCAGCGCCACAATCCCTCGAAGCAGTCGTGGCTGCTGCGTCTGTTTGAGTCGAAGCTGTTCGACGTGTCCATGGCCATCTCCTATTTGCACAACTCCAAGGAGCCTGGCGTGCAGGCCTACATCGGCAACCGCCTGTTTAGCTTCCGGCACGAGGAGGTGGATTTCTACCTGCCACAGCTGCTCAACATGTACATACACATGGACGAAGATGTAGGAGATGCCATCAAGCCCTACGTGGTGAGTTTGGGACCGTGCTTAAAGTAAATAGCAGGTCCCTGATATCTGTGTAAAGGGTGAGTTTGTGTTCTGATTGCCCCAGAGTTAAGTTTCATCAGAGGGTGTACAGCCTACTAAACACAGAAGCAGTAAGTGTCTTAGTGGTGTCATTCGTTCACTCCGCAGGCAGTCGCAATCACGAAGCATTTAATTTTCGTCACGATACATGATCAAATCCAAATAGAGCCCAAACCACGTTTTTCCGAAGCACATCCGCTTTCGTTTTAAGATCCTATACGTCTGCTGTCTCCGCAGGTTCACCGCTGTCGTCAGAGCATCTCCTTCTCGCTGCAGTGCGCCTGGCTGCTGGGGGCCTACTCCGACGACATGCACATCTCCACGCAGCGCCACTCGCGCGGCACCAAACTCCGCAAGCTCATCCTGTCCGACGAACTGAAGCCGACCGGCGCCCGGGCTCGCAGGGAGCCCCTGACTCTGACTCCCTTCTGTCCCGTGGCGCCCGCCGGCCCCACCTTGCACGTGCACGGGCTGGGCGGCGAGCACGGCCTGTCGCCCTCCAAGCGGACGCACCAGCGCTCCAAGTCGGACGCCACGGTCAGCATCAGTCTGAGCAGCAACCTGAAGAGGACGGCCAGCAACCCCAAGGTGGAGAGCAGCCAGGATGAGGTGAGCGCTGGTGCTGAACGCACCCTCACACCGTGAAGGGGGATGTTTTCACTTGACTCATGTGTTACTGCTGTGGAAGAAATCTGGGATTGCTTATGTGCTCCTATTGATCACGATCGATAAGTTGGCTACTGCCTTATCTGGTCATGATTCCGATGCCATTAATGAATTCACATATTGTATTTGTACTGTGATCGTCTCCGTCTGCCTATAAGAAACCCCAGATTTCTTCTACACTACCCATTCGGAGGGCAGTGGTCTTTTGTGGAAAACGATGGACGGTGTGCGTTTATTTAGAAACTGCAGTGTTGGATCATACCTATGTGCATGCTGCTGCCCCAACACTCTGGTTCTGTACAACACTGAAACCCTGTGTGGTCCAAAGCTCTGTCACATGATGAAGGGACCTCCACTTAAGCCAGTTAGTCAGGTGACAAACCACTGCGTGCCTGTGCTACAGATCGACCATGATGGCGTTCCTGCAAGTAAAACCCTTCACTTAAATTCTGAATTTAGCCTATTATTTAGCCAATTTAGACTGCCCTGGATGGAGATAAGGAATCAAAGACAGGAACAAATTTGAATAGGAGTTTGTGTTTTGTCCACCACTTGGAATGAGAAGAGACTCTTTGTACATCTATAGTTAATACTTTCTCTATCCTACTACTACTCCTACCTGGTCTTCACTGGCCTTCAACCAATCAGATTCGCGGTAGAATAATGAAAATGAAAAAGGACCTGAAATATTTCAGGGGTCACAGAAATAGAAGAGCCCATCATTAGCACTGTCAGTTTATTTTGCCTTCATTGCGACATCAGAAATAAACATTGAGAAACAACGTTGAGAGAAAGCATGTCCCTGCCCTGGCCTGTACTTTGGTAAAAAATTGGAACAGGACATAAAAGAGAGATTGTTTGCTCTTAGTGTCTAAAACTATTATTAATAATTAATGTAGCTAACGAGTTATAGGTAGGAGCACTGGCCTTGAATTCATGAACCATTACAAAACTCTGAACTGGGATTCAGAAATGTTTAATGTTGGGTTGTTCTTTCATTGGAAGAGCTCTGTGCTTCTCCTTTTTAAATCTTAAGTGAGATCTCACCTCTCTCTCCACTTCTCACCTCGTTCTGTTTCTTCCACTCTCTGGCTGTAGATGTCATGGGAGCCTTAGTCTAATGAGTTAGATTGAGTACCATATTTAGATTTTTCTCTATTTCACTCTATGATAAAGATGACTTTCAGAGAGAGAGAGTTCATTTCAGAATCTCACCGTGATTTCTCCTCCGACTCTGGAATGCTGAGGCACACGATGCCACCTCCCTCCATCCACTGGGCTCAAGAACACCATGTTCCGGAAAGACTAAAAGAGGACCAAGGGACAACAGCAGGGAATGGGCAGGCCCACTCACCCATGACACGGCACTGAGAACTCGTTGCCCTACCCTGAGGGGATTAAACAGAGGAGATTTGTCTTATGTGATATTGGCTCTCATCCCAACGCTCTTCAGGGCAGGATGACTTGGCATTCAGTATGCATCCTTTGCACAAGCAGTGCTTCCGTAATTCCTTGCGACTTGTTGGGTTATAACCTCCATCAACTCCCAAGTCCGAAACTTTAGTACATAAAGCTTTACCAGTGTCTTACCTGATCATGAAATACACAAATTTGGTCAGCCCTCGCTATTATCCACCCCGTTGATCTCAGTCAATGCCTAAACATCTGGTGCCCTTTCCTGGCGACGATGACCTGGTGTCTTCATCCTGTTCTCCGCCCCTCACCTCGCACCGTAACTAAGACCTCTAACTCCTGACCGTCTCTAGGATTCGAGCTCCAGCTCGACTGAGAGTCTCCACCAGGAGGCTGGGACAGTAAGTTTACCGCCCGTCATCACCAGCGCTCCCTGTGGTGCATTGTGTGATACCAGCCATTTCCATTGGCAGCTAAGGGTCATGGGTTCAACTGCGCCTGGTGGGGATTTGTAAGCATGTACATGGATGGGCTGTTAAGAAGAAGAAAAAAAAAAAAAAAAAAAAAAAAAACTTTCGGGACTGTTGATCTCCTCTTTGGAATTATTATTGGTATCACCCACATTAATTGTCATGCTTATAAATCACTCTTCTGACAAATTCAATTTTTTTTTCCTGTCATTGAAAATGTCTTGTGTTTTTGCTGGGTCAAATTTCTGGTATTGCAGGTTCTGGTGTTCTCTGACTTAAATGTCTCTCAACTGTGAACTTCTTCTTGATGATTGAAGCTTTAATGCCTTAATTTACTAAATCAGTTGTTGAAGTTAAGTTTTTCTTTTCTGTATTAATGGCTGTGCAGTTTCAACTGAATTATTTGGTGTTTGTGTCAAGTTTGGTAACAAAGGGCTTGATTAACGACAGGCCTTAGTAAGGTGGCCTTCCAGGTTTGTCCATTGTTTAACTTGGAATCCTCAACTATGCCAGCTCCTCCAATAATTTATGGATTATTTGCTGAAGTAATTGCTCTCGGGGGCTCTGACTTGCTTCACATTTGGTCAAATGGGGGGAAAAAGGTGTTGTAGTGGGTTCTTGTCAAGACCTGTTGGCCAAGTCATTACAATTACAGTTGTATCCCTGTAACAGAATGAACAATTACACCAGGTAAATTGTTGGTCCAATGACATTCTGTGGCGCATCCCTGACAGGATCAACATCATACATCTCACATCTCCCTTTCTCATCCTCCCTTCCCTGCAGCCTGTGCGCCTGACGCCCCAGAGAGAGTTCATCAAGTCCCTGATGGGCATCGGCAAGCGCCTGGCCACACTGCCCACCAAGGAGCAGAAGACCCAGCGTCTGATCTCGGAGCTGTCGCTGCTCAACCACAAGCTGCCCGCCCGCGTCTGGCTGCCCACCGCCCCCTTCGACCACCACGTGGTGCGCGTGCCGCACACGCAGGCTGTGGTGCTCAACTCTAAGGATAAGGTGAGGAAGGACACACACACACACCCCTGCAACATCCAACATTTGACCGCTCGTAACGTTTTAAACCCTGGTGTTTGTCCCTCTCCAGGCCCCGTACCTTATCTACGTGGAGGTGCTGGAGTGCGAGAACTTTGAGATGTCCAACGTTCCCGTGCGGATCCCGGAGACACGGATCCGCAGCACGCGCTCTGTGGAGAACCTGCCGGACTGCGGCATCACGGCTGACCAGCGGGCGGGGAGCTTCTCCATGGTCCCCAACTACGACAACGATGACGAGGCCTGGTCGGTGGACGACATCGGGGAGCTTCAGGTGGAGGTGAGTCTCACTAGAACGACCAGACCAGTTTGGCATTTGTTGCTAATAACGCTCTCCGTTGGGCTCTAATGTGACTGTGGCCTTCGTCTGTTTATTTTTCAGCTCCCCGAGATCCACACCAACAGCTGTGACAACATCTCCCAGTTCTCAGTAGACAGCATCACCAGCCTGGAGAGCAAGGAGCCCATCTTCATTGCCGCCGGAGATATAAGGTACGTGTAGATAAAGCTTCGGTCGAAGAACAAAGAGCCATGCGACTGTACACATCTTGTCACGATGTTTGGTTTCATGTGCCTGACAAGCTCCTCAGGTGTTTCCGAAAAATCCTTTCGATTTGGAGGTTTGCCTCAGGATGTTCATTTCTTAAAACAAAACTTTTACTTCCTGTCTCTTTGTTGCTAGGCGCCGTCTGTCGGAGCAGCTGGCTCAAGCCCCCACCACGTTTAAGAGGGACCCCGAGGACCCATCTGCTGTGGCCCTCAAAGAGCCTTGGCAGGAGAAGGTCCGGTGAGTACTGACTCCCCCCTGGAGGGCCAGGCAGGTACTGCGCTGCAATATGAGAGACAGCTTAACACTTGTCACTGCACACTATGAAAAGAGAAAGACTTCCTTTCATTCCTTTGTGCAATATGGGATGACACATCTGAGTATTGTATTTCTGATTTCTTTTTTTCTTTCTCCTGTTTACAGAGACAAATCTTGTGTAATTCTTATAAAAAGTAGTGTTTTTAGAATTTGACTTTTTTTCACGATATCTCCTCTCCATCTGGCAGGCGAATAAGGGATGGCTCACCCTATGGTCACCTCCCTAACTGGCGCTTGCTGTCCGTCATTGTCAAGTGTGGTGACGACCTGCGACAGGAGCTCCTGGCCTTCCAAGTGCTGAAACAGCTGCAGGTAGATACTGTACCCCACCTCAGCCCTCAGCTAGGCCTACAGGCAGATACTGTACCCCACCTCAGCCCTCAGCTAGGCCTACAGGCAGATACTGTACCCCACCTCAGCCCTCAGCTAGGCCTACAGGCAGATACTGTACCCCACCTCAGCCCTCAGCTAGGCCTACAGGCAGATACTGTACTCCACCTCAGCCCTCAGCTAGGCCTACAGGCAGATACTGTACTCCACCTCAACCCTCAGCTAGGCCTACAGGCAGATACTGTACCCCACCTCAACCCTCAGCTAGGCTGGGGTTCCTTGATATAGATAAGCTACTGCTTCCGGGGCTGAAGCGCTCGATATGCCAAGGGAAAAGATATTTTAAGCTCAGATTTTTTAGCCCATGCTATACTATGCTATGCCCCTGCTGCATATCATAAGCTGAGAACGGTATCCTTTTTTGACCCCCCCCCCCACCCCTCTGTGTCTGTCCATCCTGCAGAGCATCTGGGAGCAGGAACGCGTGCCCCTGTGGATCAAGCCCTACAAGATCCTAGTGATTTCCTGCGACAGCGGCATGATTGAGCCCGTGGTCAACGCCGTGTCCATCCACCAGGTAGCCCCCACCACATGCTTTTCATATTTGGTTTTCCTTTCAAGCCTCTCCTCTTCCTCTTGTTTCACTGGATCTTATGGACCCTGATTCTTCACCAACTCGTGTTTTTATTTTATTTTTGGATTCCGTGAACGTTGTGTCCTTGCGTGCTCAGGTGAAGAAGCAGAGCCAGCTGTCGCTGATGGACTACTTCCTGCAGGAGCACGGCAGCCCCACCACCGAGGCCTTCCTCACCGCCCAGCGGAACTTTGTCCAGAGCTGCGCCGGCTACTGCCTCATCTGCTACCTGCTGCAGGTCAAAGACAGGTGAGCTGGCGTGTTTTACTAAGAGCCACTTTCCTCTCTTTTCAGATGTAAATTGTACTTATTTTTTTCCTCTTTCTACTACCCTTTCCTTGACCCCCCCCCTGCACATTGACGCTTTTTTCGGTCACTCTCGCCTGACCCTCTCTTCTGCCCTCCCCAGGCACAATGGGAACATCCTATTGGACGCGGAGGGGCACATCATCCACATAGACTTCGGCTTCATCCTGTCCAGCTCGCCGCGCAACCTAGGCTTCGAGACCTCCGCCTTCAAGCTCACCAGCGAGTTTGTGGACGTAAGTCACACGACCAGCATGGGAACGTGACTTGAAACTCGAATGACGAGCTCCGAAAGTGTCAGGCGTTGTCTTGCTCATGGCTCCCTGTATTTCTTCCTATTCTCTGTCTCTCGCTTGATCTCACTTGCTCCGGCTCCCTCTCTCCCCTCCGCTCCTGTGCTGTTTCTCTGCCACCCTCTTCTGACCCTGTGGTTTCTCCATCTCTCAGGTGATGGGAGGTCTCGATGGAGACATGTTCAACTACTATAAGATGCTGATGCTACAGGGTTTGATAGCTGCGCGGAAACACATGGACAAAGTCATCCAGATCGTGGAGATCATGCAGCAAGGTAGGCTCTGCTCTTCCCTTCTGTCTGACTTCTTGAATACACATGGGGGATATGGATGGGTGGGGGGGGACAAACGGTCTTGTTACTATTATCCAAGCCAAACGTTCATCTTCTGACCTTCCTCTCGTTGGGCTTCCCTGTTCTTTTCCCATCATGGACCACGTACACATACCACATGTCTGCCTCTGTCCAAATCCTATCCACTCATCTCTACCCCTTTCGACACCCTGGCTTTAATCACCACCTCCCTCCCCAACTCATCTCAACCTTCTCCCTCTCCCCAAATCTCCACCCTTTCCTCTCCTCATATTTTTGTCCCTCCCTGTCCCAGGTTCCCAGTTGCCGTGCTTCCATGGCTCCAGCACCATCCGGACCCTGAAGGAACGTTTCCACATGAGCCTGACGGAGGAGCAGCTGCAGGTGCTGGTGGAGCAGATGGTGGACGGCTCCATGCGCTCCATCACCACCAAGCTCTATGACGGTTTCCAGTATCTCACCAACGGCATCATGTGAAAAGAGAGTGTGTGTGTTTGTTTGATGTTTGGTTGGTTGTGCGTGCGCGTGTGTGTGTGGTGGGCATCCTCCATTAACAAACACACAGACTTGAGAGAACCACACAGCCCTGTGCCCAGCCCTTCCACCAAACCCTCTTAATACCTCAACAGACTCCTAATTGCGTGTTTATAGTGGTCCCTCTAACACAACACCAACGCTTGGTCCCTATTTTTCAACTGAGGTCTTCGCTCACAGGACTTTTATACCAGGACGGAAGCCCGAGGAGGTCTCAACTGTGAAGTCGTTGTCGTCACCCCCCCCCCCCCTTTATTTTTCCAAAGACTTCCTCGCTGATCTGTGGTTGCCTCTTCTGTCTCTGTTTTAATTGCTCATATTTGTGAGTTTGTTTTTGTCGTAGCTTCAACGAGTGTTCCCTCTTTTCGATATGTAATGGTTCTGTTGTTCTATCTCACTTAACACTGCTCCCTAGCTCCTCTGTTCTATTGCCTCCCACCACCAACCTTGTGTTTTACAGTCTCCAACTGAATCTACATTCATCCCAACAGATTAATGCATTTTGCTTTTTGTTTTATTCATTAATTTATTTTTTATGAACTTTATTGGCTGTTCCTCTTCACCAAACACTTTCTAGACAAAAGTTAGACAATGAAATGTCTGGTTTCAGTTCTGTCTGCAGTCTTAATTATGAACAAGGTACACTTCTCAAAAGGGCATGAGCAGTTTGACTGCAAGGAAAATACAACTGCATTTGAAGGTTATGTAGACACAAATTCTACCCGCAAAATGGACAATTGTTTTCTCCAACCATAATCTTCATTGGTATTATATTCATTGACAGAAATACGTTCACTTGCCAAGGTGAATAGTGAAGTTTGTCACTCATTTGTTGTTTCAATGTCACCAATTCCATTGTTTCAGTGTCATCTGAGGCTGTGCAACTTTTACTACTACTATACATTTATATCTATAGTCTTTTCTGACTGTATGAACAAGCTAACCCTAACCCATTTCTTGTAGGCCCTACCACCATATACTTGTTTCAATAGTGAAAGCTCAATTTTTGTTTAATTTGCATCAATTTAATATGACACTTGTTCAGTGAGGAACTGTCAACTTGTATTGAACGAACCTTGGGTGTTTTACAGTGGATGAAAATTGAGATAAATGTAGCTGCTCTCGTGCATCAACTGAGCAACATGACATCCTCGCTCATCGGACAGGACCTTTACCTTGCAGGTGTTTTACAGGTAATGGAAAGCAATGGAAGCTGGACACCTGTGTTGGAGAACCTTCATGAATATTCTAGTTTATAAAATGCTGTGAAAGCATTGAAAGGAACCAGATGTACTTTACTATGGATTCATATCTGAGGGTTGTAATACATTGTTTGAAAGGCTGCTTTCCAGAATTTTTAAGATGGTTGTTTAAATAGCCAGCGACTGTGGACTAAGCAGATATTTTTAAGAATTACAGTGTGCTACTGTAGTTTCCATCACGCCATTCACCTTTGTGTCAGTTACTTGCCACCCATCACTCCACATACAATCCCCCTTTCTAAACAAGTCTAATGAAATGTGTGAGCAAACAAACAAGTTATGTAATAGTTTCTTAGTTGTTGTTTTTTCTACTACTTTGTTTTGCTTTGTCAAAACCTTTTACTTTCTGTATTACCTCTTGAACGGACCAGCTTTTGATCATGTGAAAGACCTCCATTAACTTGTGAATGTTGCTTTGTATAATAAATTTTACTTTATTGTCTTAGCGCAATTGTCAAATTTATGAACTGGTGCGTGTTTTCGTGCAGTGACAGTCCTGCAGTGACATCTAAGGAAGGAAGGAAGAAAAGGTTCTGAAAGGTTAAGCAAAAAATTGTTAACACTTATTTCCCATCATTCACTTTAATGGGTTTCCATATGTACATAAACAATATTTTTGACGTGAATAGGTTGAAATAGAAATGAAGAGATTGTAGTCAATGTTGTGTCGCGTATGTGCACCACCAGAGGACACTAGTCCTTCACCTGAGATTTGCTTTTAGGGCCAGCCCACTGTCCCATGACGGGGTGGAGATATCCCCTACCTGTCCACACATGCCGCTATTAAGCAGACGTTTCGGTGATCTTATACTCGTACCCCACCTCCTTTTGAATTTTCTACTGTTTTCACTCGTTTGAAGAGCGTTTTAGATGTTTGTAAGATTTTTTTTTTTACTGTGACATTCATATAATGGACGATAAAAATTTTACGTTTTAGCAGCTTTAAAATGAAATGACAATCAACTTGCCTCGAGGGACGCTCCTTGGACAGCTCGAGGAAGGGAAGGTGAATTTCTTAGCATTCACGCACTGAAGCAGGAAGTTGCAAAGAAGAGATAATGGTAAGATTTGTTTTAACATTATTCGACACGCACCTAAATGTATTAGAAAACAAAACGTAGCTCGTCGTTTCACAATATGCGGCCATCCTGAAAATGATACACATACAGATTGGTCAGTCAAATCCTTGCATTTCCAAACAGATTTGCAATTATTGCACAGTGCACAAACTTTATAAGCCCCTGGCCTGAGTCGAGCCATTTAAGTTCCGCAAGTTCTTGTGATCTTACTAACTTGAGTAAAGAGTTGGGTGCAGATATCTCAGAATGCGGTCTTGAATACTAACTTGGGACAAACTCTTCTGACGGGATAAAAAAAAAAATCAAATGCGGTGGGTTCAAATGAATCAGCAGGGACAAACGTGTTTGGGCAGGGTTATCCACACCAGCCTGGAGAGGGGAAGGAATGTTGAGAATTCTGGATGAAAAAGATTTGGTCAGTTGTGTCTCTCCAGGCCCAATGGAGCCTATTCAGCTCATAATTTTTCTGTCCTCTTATGGAATTAAAGTCATCAGCGAGCCACTGTCGTCTGTGCCCTGGTAAAAACAGCCTGTCTTCCTCTTTCATTGTTAAAAATAGCAGAGAACTGTGACTGGCCCTCCAATGACTGGACTGGACTAGACTTTTGCAATAGTCATAGTGACATGCTCAGTTTTGTCCTCTCAGCTTAACAATAGAAAAAGTAGCAACAATTAAAAACCCAATGCAACACACATACCGTACACACACAGGTGGCAGTGTTTTACAATTATTGTGGCTTCCATCAAAAAGGGTTTATACAGCCTTTAAGTTGCATTTCGTTTTTTTTTTTTTTTTGTTTTTTTTCTACTTCATATATATGTGCCAGGGTTTGGTTGTCTGTCCTGCATGCTGCAATTTTTGCTACCAGAAACCTTTTGTTGGTTATTGTTGATGTCATTATTGTCACTTGACCTTATCAGGATCCCAATGGGGACTGATGCATGAAGATCATGTATCCCAAAGAAATGAGAGAAGGTTGAGTCGTTCACTTGAAATAGGGAGAATCTTTATGTGGTTCTGAATCTTAAAATGTATCCACATAATGATGGGTGGTACAGTGATTTTTGGTGGGTTCACCTGTTACCATTTTTAGCTTGTTTGCACCTCAAGTTTCAAGTTTTTATTGTCAGGTGCCCAGAACAACACAAGGTCAGAATGGGCACTGAAATTCTTGGGACAAGACAAGACAAGCAACCTGGAATAACATAACATATAAGTACTAAGAACATAGATTACATCTATGATAAGCTCAAATAAAATAAGATAAACTAAAAATATAATTACAATAATAATAAACATCCTAATATACAAAATAGTGTGCAATATGTGATATTCTAGACCTTTAATACACATAATGACCTATAATAACTTTAGACAAGACCTATACTAACTCAAGACAAGTGAGGTACAGTTAGTGCAATATTGAGCTGAAAGTGACAGTGAGTAAAATGACGAGTGAGAAATGTATCAATGTAAAGTGACGAGGGAGAAATCAATGTCCATATCAATGTCCATTCAGAAGCCTGATGACCCTTGGATAGAAACTTAGTCCAGTCTGCTTGTGCGTGGCCGAATGCTACGCACTTTATGCTTAATACTTAATGAGTGTTAAGTATACAGGCTTACTAAAACACAGGATTCTAAAAAAAGATGGAGTGAAAGCGAGGGACTGACTTTGAACAGTTGCTAGAGCATCAGAATTTCAAAATCCCAAACTATTTAGCGACACTTTTGTTTCATCATCACCTCTTCATACCCTCATCTTTTTATTTGACCCTCTCCCCTCTTCTCCCCTCTTCTCCTCTCCTCTCAGGGGAGTAAGGAGCGTTACCATTGGCAAACCCAGAATGTCAAGGTCAGCGGGGTGGACGACATGGTCCTGCTGTCAAAGATCAATGAAGAAGCCATCACGGACAATCTCAAGAAGAGATACATGGACGACTACATCTTTGTATCCTTTACACACACACACACACACACACACACACACACACACACACACACACACACACACACACATGTTTTGACCCCACCCAACACAATCATGTTGTTAAGAGATTAGCCTTAATGATAGGCTACACAGTACACAAGGACATGTTCTAGTGTCTCAACAAGATCTTCCATGTTACATTTGACAGAAGGTGGCATGGATGTATCCATCGGATATAATTGACACTATATGATTTTGGCTTGTTGGTTGCTCCTCTTTGACCTGCTGTGCTTAGACATATATAGGACCCGTGCTGATCTCAGTCAACCCCTTCAAACAGCTGCCATACTTCACTGATAGAGAGGTGGAGCTGTACCAAGGAGCTGTAAGTACACACACCAATATTATAATTTAGGAAGTGAATAACCTTCTTGGTTCCCATGTTGTAGGGCTTTTCTACTGTGAAACTAAAGTCTCTTTCAGGCTGGCTCACATCCAGTCTATCAGCCTCGCCCATAACCATTAAGCACAGTTAATAAGTTACCCGATCTATGTTAATCTCCACACCTCACTGCCTGCTCCAGTTCTTCTATTGTGGAAAAAAACAACAAGGCTAGAAGTCAACTGAAACTGGTGACCATTGTAATCTAGTGTCTACTAGTGGTTTGAACACAATTTCTTAATGACAGAATCCCCTCCAGGAAACTGGTCTGTCTCGTTACAGTCGATGAAGTGCAGTTGATTTTTGCAGTGTTTGAAACTATTTGGTAAAGATCACACTGTACAAGAGGGAGCCAACATTCGGTTCTAGTCAAGCAGAACACAGAGGATCAGATGATAATGATGATGATAATGTTAATGTTTACATGATGATGGAGATGATAATGATGATGATAATGTTAATGTTAAAATGATGATGGGGGGCAGTGCACCCTGTGGCTGAACTGGACTTGAATCCGGCCCAGCATATTTAGCTGCATGTCCTCCCCTCTCTCTCTCTACCCTGCTTTTCCTTTCTACCTTGAACTGTACAATTCAATAAAGCATGCCCCCCCACACACATCTTTACATATATATTTGTATATAAAACAAAAATGAAAAGAGGATGATGGTGGTGGTAATTGTTATCAAATATATGACCCCCCCCTCGATCCCCGCTCCCTTCCTCTCCAGTCCCAGTATGAGAATCCCCCTCACATCTACGCCCTGGCCGATTACATGTACCGCAACATGATGATCGACTGTGAGAACCAGTGTGTCATTATCAGGTCTGACCAATCAACCCAACAGCTCTTGATGCCCATGTCAGATTTACAGACATGCTTTAACAGCTTTTTACCATCCTTCATCTATTCTACGTGCAGTGGTGAGAGCGGAGCTGGAAAGACAGTAGCAGCCAAGTACATCATGAGCTACATCTCCAAAGTGTCAGGTGGAGGGGCCAAAGTTCAGGTGCAGGCTTCTTCTCTCTTTATACACCTTCACAGTCAAGCATGAAATAAAATGATCATTGATTAATCTCAAATAAAATAGCCATGATATGTAACTGTACCATACACCCAGATTACTTGGACCACGTCATGTCTAAATGACTGAAACATGAATTAAACATTAAAACAGTAATAATATAAAGTTGATAAATGATGCTAAAATCTATCTGTGCTCATCTTTTGTGCTAATCATGCTTGTCTTTTTTTTGGTTTTCCCAGCATGTGAAAGATATCATTCTTCAATCCAACCCTCTGCTGGAGGCCTTTGGGAATGCCAAGACAGTCCGCAACAACAACTCCAGTCGCTTTGTGAGTAGAATCAGAACTCCACAGACACTCCACAGCTTTGAGGTGGTTAGACAGGAAGCTCAAAGATGTCTCTGGTCAAAACCTTGTTTTTGGACTTACAATTCAGATTTGTACTCCCTGATCATTTACAAAGATAGGAACAGCACAAAGATAGGAACCTCAATTTGATATACCCCCGTCTCCCCAGGGGAAGTATTTTGAGATCCAGTTCAGTCGGGGAGGAGAGCCGGACGGAGGGAAGATCTCTAACTTCCTGTTGGAGAAGTCCAGGGTGGTGTCTCAGAACCAGGGGGAGAGAAACTTTCACATCTACTACCAGGTAAGACCCAGCTTGTCACCAGGTAAGACCCAGCTTATCACCAGGTGAGACCCAGCTTGTCACCAGGTGAGACCCAGCTTGTCACCAGGTGAGACCAAGCTTGTCACCAGGTGAGACCCAGCTTGTCACCAGGTGAGACCAAGCTTGTCACCACATCACCGGGAGGGAGAAGATGAAACACTGTGTGTCGTTAACAACGTGTTAAGTAGATTTCATGTGTGAAAAGGATTTGTGACATTGTACAGTTAGTCCAGAAGCTTTCAACAACAGACACAGATACATTGCTGCTGTGGGACCTAAACTATGTCAGTATGTTTGATTTCAAATGACCTTTCGATCCCAGGTCTTAGAGGGCGCAAGTAAAGCGCAGAGGGAGAACCTGGGTATCACCACGCCAGATTACTACCTCTACCTCAACCAGTCCGGCACCTACACTGTAGAGGACGTCAATGACAAGAAAGAGTTAGCAGACACCATGGTTTGTTCGTCTCTTTCTTTCTCTCTGTTTGTCGCTTTCTATTTATCAATATCCCCATATCCAAAGTTATTTTCTTTCACTTTGTTCTCTTAAAAGGTTCAAAGACCGTTTCTCACTTCTTTCAATTGTGTGCGCGTGTGTGTGTGTGTGTGTGCTTGCATGTCTGTCAGGAGGCCATGTCTGTTGTGGGTCTGTCCCTGGATGAGCAGGACACAGTGTTGCAGATCGTAGCAGGCATCTTGCATCTGGGCAACATTGCCTTCCGAGAGGAGGGCAACTATGCTGTGGTGGAGAGTGAGGACTGTGAGTAAACAGACACAGACATTCAGACACAATTTAGACACCTTGTACATTCTGTGAATTTGTTTCCCTGAAACAAATGTAGAAGGATATAGTCCAGGTGTTTCCAATTTTATCAATCAGTATTTTTCCTTTAGGACATGTGTCTGCTCATAGTTTTCATGGTTCTGTCTCTCCTCACCCCTTCCTTCCAACCCCTCCTCACCCCTCCTTCTCACCCCTCCTTCCAACCCCTCCTCACCCCTCCTTTTAATCTCTCCTCTACTCCAGTCCTGGCTTTCCCAGCCTTCCTGTTGGGCATTTCCCAGGAGGGCCTGAAGAACAAGCTGACCAGTCGCATCATGGACAGCAAATGGGGGGGCAAGACTGAGACGATCGCCGTCACCCTCAACACGGAGCAGGCCTGCTTCACACGCGACGCCCTCTCCAAGGCCCTCTACTCCCGTCTCTTCGACTACCTTGTGGACGTGAGTACATCTTCTGGCACTTTCCAGTTTACTCTGTTTCGTTTTAGATTGAATTATCCATGGAAGTTCACTTGGTTGAACTGAGAGAGACAGCAAATCTAGTAATGCTCAATGAAGCTTTTTAGGCCCCATGAGTAAGCCATAAGGTAAAACTGCATATGCTGTGTCTTTACCTGCATATTTTAATCGACAGGTGATATTGAGGGTGTTAGTTGAGTAAGGTGTTACCTCCATAGGGATTAGTTGTAGCTTTTGTTATTATATTTTGCCCTTCATCTATCTATGGGACAGAAAGAGAAGGCTTTTGTCTGCTTTTTAAAGCCCCTTATTTTTTTTATTCAGTCTCGTACTCATTATTCAGTTGTTCTTGTGTGCGTGTGTGTTTGTTAGATGGCACAAGATAAGGCACGTCTAATGATATGCGTTCAGAGAGAGCACAGTTTCCGCATGTCAGGTCTTGTTTTCAAGCAAGGACATGGCTGTTATAGCTACACATTACGTTTGCCATGCCTTTTAGGAATAACGTAAGTGTAGTGCAGAGTAGATAAACAGTAAATGCTTTTACTCTGCATTGCCCCATGTGAAATATGTGTAGATGGACGTGAAAGCTCAATCCTTTGAAAATCTGATTATTTTCAATATGCAAGTTCAATCCCATGTTCCTTCCTCTCTCACCCTCCCTATTCCATTTTCTTTGTAGAAATTGTTTTTATAATCTTTCCCCATTTCCCCATACCTATCTTTCCATTTCTCTCTCTCTCTCTCTCATTTCTTTCTTCTACCCTCCTTCTCCAACCTTTCCCTTTCTTCATCCCTTCTCTGAACCCCCCCCTTCTCCCACATTATTTCTGTTTCAAACCCAGTCTATCAACAAGGCCATGCAGAAAGACCATGAGGAGTTTAACATTGGTGTGTTGGACATCTATGGCTTTGAGATCTTCCAGGTAAACACCTTCTTTCTGCCCTTATTTGTGTAACCCTACAGTAGTGACATAAGCAGGTTGACACATAGATCATAGGTGTATCTAATATTTGTGTAAAAAAATTGCTGACCCTTACATTCCAGAAGCACACAATGTGTGCTGAACACCGTCTGTAGTAAATTACAGTTTCGATATTCTTTGCAATTATACATTGTAATAATCTTCTTATTTTTTTTATAGCAAAACGGCTTTGAGCAGTTCTGCATCAACTTCGTTAACGAGAAGCTGCAGCAGATTTTCATTGAGCTCACACTAAAGGCTGAGCAGGTAACAGGATCTGGATGCTCCGACACATCTGCATGCGTTGTGTCATACAAATGTGTTCATGTAGTAAAGATTGTCGTTTCCGGCACGCACACACTCAATTGTCTCTGCCTTTGCAGGAGGAGTATGTACAGGAAGGAATCAAGTGGACCCCGATCGAATACTTCAACAATAAAATAGTGTGTGACCTCATCGAGTCCAAACTGGTGAGCGTTACCTAACATAAAGCACCACTTTCAATCACATGCAGACAAAGTATGGCACTTTTAAGACGTACAGTAGTACCCTTTCGCACACCTGTTTACGTTTTCTGCAGTCCAGCGCATGATGAAGCGTCATTGACATTTTCCCCTCATGGCCACAGAATCCGATTGGCATCATGAGTGTCCTGGATGACGTGTGTGCCACCATGCATGCCAAGGGCGACGGCGCTGACCAGATGCTGGTCCAGAAGCTCCAATCCCAGATTGGCACCCATGAACACTTTAACAGCTGGAATAAAGGATTCATTGTTCATCACTACGCGGGAAAGGCAAGGACACCTTGTGTCAGACCGGTGTCAAATGTCATGTGGACCAGGCTCTCTTTGAATATTATATATAGAGAACATACCTCCTAACTTTTTAACTTCCCCCACCCCTTTGACATGATCAAACGATTGTGAAAGCAACCGCATTAAATGCATACTTTAGTAGCGGTTGAAAATGTAGTCAAATCAGAACTCTAATCTGAACCATTTGGCCAGGTCTGCCAACAGATGTAACTCTGAGGTGACGTGAGCCACCTACTGGAAAGGTGATTGTACATACACTTGTTGTTGTACATCACACTGGGGCAAAAACAGCAGTTACACCTTACTCCGAGTTAGTAGTGTCTAAGCAAGAGCCTATTCTAAGCTACCAGCTATCGTCCAATATGATCATCTTTGTACATTATGCAATATTTTGGTGCATTCAACATTGTGTTCATTCTATAATTACCAGAGATATATGGATCCTGGCTAACAAGTCTGTTTCCCCTAGGTGTCGTACACAGTCAGTGGCTTCTGTGAGAGGAATCGGGATGTGCTTTTCCCTGACATCATCGAACTGATGCAGAGCAGCGAATTGTAAGAGTTAGAATATGCTCATATTGGGTGTATGTACTTTGCGAATTATATTCAAATTACTTATTGAGGACAAGAACTACTAACTAAATAATGGCGTTATGCATTTGCTGTTTGTTTTGTGCTCCCATTTGGGTAGTGTCTTCATCAAAGACCTCTTCAAAGAAAACCTTGAGGCAGAGAAGAAGGGCCGTCCAACCACAGCTAGCAACAAGATCAAGGTATCTATTTTGATTGACAAATGTGCTTTGTTGTTGTCATAACCTGATCCAACCGGGTTAAGTAATAACCCCAAAGTATAATTGTCACCTAGCTGACAATTAAATGGTGGAAAAAGTAAAGTATGTGTGGGGGATATTTATACTGAGGGGAGGAGTGAGATTACCCGTTCCTCTCAGTTACACGTGCATTTCTTACTGTTCCACACAGAAACAAGCAAACACCCTGGTGAGCACGCTGATGAAATGCACGCCACACTACATTCGCTGCATCAAGCCCAACGAGACCAAGAAACCGAGAGACTGGGAGGACTCGCGAGCCAAGCACCAGGTGGAGTACCTGGGCCTACGCGAGAACATCCGAGTGCGCAGGGCGGGCTACGCTTTCCGGCGGCCCTTCGCTAAGTTTCTGCACAGGTGAGGTCGCCAGTGACAGCTTGGATTTTATTTCGGGGGAGACTAAAGTCTGTTGGCATGTTCTGTGTTTACAGAATGTGTTTGTGTGAATTGGGGGAAGAGTTAATTAGTGTCTTGGTTGTTTATTATTGAATTCATTTTTATGGTGCTTCGGTCAATATTTGTGTGTGGGGGTGTGCGTGTGTCAGGTATGCCATCCTAACCAAGGAGACATGGCCCAAGTGGCAGGGGGAGGAACGGCAGGGTGTTCTCCACCTGCTGAAGTCTGTCAACATGGACCAGGACCAGTACCAGCTGGGCAAGACCAAGATCTTTATCAAAGCCCCAGAGTCAGTGAGTACAAGTCGATGGCCCCTGAACTCACCTTCACCTGCACTTATATAAGGCTCTATTCTTTATTTATTATCTATTGAAGACTCTGTTATGTGTGTGTGAGCACAGTTGTTCCTGCTTGAAGAGATGCGGGAGAGGAAGTTCAACGGCTACGCCCGTGTCATCCAGAAAGCCTGGCGCAAACACATTGCTGTGCGCAAGTACGTCCGCATGAGGGAGGAAGGTAAGATCGTCTTCACCATCACCATACTCAACATTATTATCATCATTAAGCTGTGTAATGGTTACCCTTTGAATCATTATATGGACTCGCATTGAGCTTTGACAGTCCAATGTACATTTCCATTACAAGATAAACCAACAGTGCTTTGTGCTTTTTATGTACCCTTACAGCAACGCACTACACTGCATACATCGGTGCTTATGTGCTATTCCCAAACAGTCTGTAAATTGCTGTGTTTTAACTGTACAAATAGATGGAACAATGGAACGGTTGTTAGTGAGAGGATAAAATTCCTCAAATATGAAGAATATTGCCCCTCATATACCTCATTCTATGTACTCATAAATACTTCTGTAAATGGTGTATGTACTGTTATGTAGTTGATACCTATATGGTGTGCCTTTTTATAGCATCCGACATCCTGTTGAACAAGAAGGAGAGAAGGAGGAACAGCCTCAACCGCAACTTTGTGGGTGACTACATAGGCACAGACAACCACCCCGAGGTCCGCCAGTTTGTGGGCCGCCGTGAGAGGATTGACTTTGCGGACGTGGTCGTCAAATATGACCGCAGATTCAAGGTAAGCTCGGGGCCGTCCGTTTTTGGGCCTTAGTTTTTATTCTTGAGAGACTATGATACATAGTTTGATCAATATGAATGGATATGTCTTCTACGTTTTTCACTGAATATCTACAGTGTCAACTTCACTCTCATTATCTCTCTTTTTCTATCATAAAGACTGTGAAGCGTGACCTCATCCTGACCCCTAAGTTCTTGTACATGATTGGTCGAGAAAAGGTGAAGCAAGGCCCAGACAAGGGGCAGATCCGCGAGGTTCTGAAGAGACAGATTGAGATTGACAAGATCCAGTCCATCTCTCTCAGGTACAAAGTTCTAACAAGTCACCATAACTTTACATACAAGAAGAAACTCCTTCATTCAACATTTTCATCCCTCCTTACCTCACCTATTATTCTGCCCCCCCCCCCCCCTCCCACAGTACTTTGCAGGATGACTTCTTTATCGTCCATGAGGAGCACTATGACAGCGTCCTCCAGAGCATCTTCAAGACTGAGTTCCTTAGTCTGCTCTACAAGCGCTATGAGGAAAAGGCCCTCCGGAAGCTTCCTCTCAAGTTCAACAACCTGTTAGTCCATAGCTGCTATAGAAGCATCACACCAACCCAATATTTATCGTACCGGTTATAGCTAGGAATGTAGTTCTGTTAAAGAATTGTTCCATTGTGAATCTAGGTGTCTTTGGGAGCTTCAGAGTTCAATAAATTGCCTTCTTTTGTGTCCCCCCCGTCTGTCCCTCATCCCCCTCTCTTTGCACTCCAGACTGGAGTTTAAGGTGAAGAAAGGTGGCTGGGGTCCCTTTGGGGCAGCAGGCTCCAGACAAATCCAGTTCCAGATGGGCCAGGGAGACGACGTGGTTGTCAAGCCCAGCAGTAAGGTCCTTGTAGTCAGCATCGGACCCGGACTTCCCAAGAACTCCAGTGAGTCAAAACCTATTAAGTCTCAGGACTGTGACCAGCCGTAAAAGTCACTGATTCTAAGAATAAATCTTTGTGAATTATTTTCTGTATGCATAGATACAAACAGATGCTTTAACATCTGTTTATGGAATAATTAAGTAAATAGCTGAAGAATCTTCTAGACCATTCTTTTTAATGCACCCACCTGGTTCTTGTATTTTAGGGCCGACACGCAGGGACAACAGGAAAAGTCGCTACATGGACAAACAGACCCCTGGATCTGGACAGTACTCACGCGGTGAGAAAGGCTAACACAGTAACACATCAAACCAGGCTTTACCAGGAGTTACAACAAAGCAGGGAATTGAACCCGGTTTCTCCGTGCATCGCAGGCTCCCCCAGGACTAGAGGTGGGAGCCGTGCTGGAGGTGATCGCCAGGGCGGCCGTCCTCCCTCGTCCAGGAGTTCAATGCTGCGTCAGCAGGCCAGTATGGATCAGCCTAGCCTGCCTCGACACCAGGGCTCCCGGCAGCCCTCCAAGCGCTCCAACAACAGCAACCTCGGCCAGGCCGACATGGGCTTCATGGGAGTACCTGATCAGGGGGTGGCTGGGTAAGTGCAGAGAGAATACCACATGGAGATGTCTTTTTACAGAACTGGTAAATGTTCAGGAAGTACTTTGCTTTCTTTTGCACAATTGGTGTTTTATTCTTGAAGTATTTTGAGTTACTTAATATTTTAACATTAAATATGAAATACTAACATAAGTTAAATGTATTTTCTATACATTTTTTATCTCTTTTCTATGGTCTCTCTCTCTCACTTTCAGTTCCTTGCAGGAAAAACCTTTATTGTCATGGAATAAATGTGTTAATATTGCCAAAGCAGCAATAAATTGACAATGATACCAATTATAGTGATAAGGAAAGGAATGTTCTTTCTCTTTCCCTTCTCCTTTCTCTCTTTGTCCCACTTCTTCTCTTAGTCTTCATCGTCGACGTTCAAAGGAGTACAAGCCTCCCCCAGGAGCTAACCGCCCTAAACCAGCTCCCAGGCCTAAACCTCGCACCCCGCAGTGCAGGGCGCTCTACGCCTACGATGCTCAGGACACAGATGAGCTGAGCTTCAACCCAGACGATGTCATAGAGGTCCTCACTGAAGGTACCCATACACTTTCTATTGAGTACTGCCTAGGTAGCCCATTGCTATGGCTCAGTTTCAGCCATAAACAGGACCAATGTTTTCAAGCAAACAGCAGTAACCATTTCACACACCTATATCTTACACTGACAGATCCCTCGGGCTGGTGGTATGGTCGTCTGCGAGGGAGAGAAGGCATGTTCCCTGGAAACTATGTTGAGAAGATCTAGTTGAAAGCATTTAAAGTGGATGCTTTATTCTAACACAAACAGTTGACACAAAAACAACAGGACTTTACATCATGGAATCATGGTCTTGCCAAAAACGAAACATTCTGCAGTGTACTCCCAATGTTTTTTTTTTTAAGGGGGGTCTATTTTAGCAAGGAAAATGTTAAAAACCATATTGAGCACTTTTAAATATACCCTTTAGACTGGTTTAATGGAAATTCATTTGTTCAATCTGGTTTGCCACATTTCTATATAAAAGCAAATATGGGTCACGTAGTCCTTGAAGCTGGAATACATTTTGTTTTTCTATAACCATATCAAACAATTGTTTGTATGTGGTACTATATGTATCAAATTAACACAACTATGGTATAGCAAAGTAAGTCAAGTGAGCTTTAGCATCCTGCACAACTTGAAATGTATATCGACATTACAGTTACTATTACGTCAGTTGTTAAGATTTTATTGTTCAGCAAAAACATGTTTTATTTGATTGTATATTGGCTAGAAGAGCATAAAATAAAGACGTTTAGATGATTATCTTATTCTCTTTTTTTCCACACGGACAACGGATGCAATGTACATTGTGAGAAAACAATTAAATGATAAATAATATACATTTGTTGCGAATTTCTAGGCTAAATGATGTTACATCATGCGCTCCGTTGGATATAACTGTCAATTCGAAGCAGTCCGTGGATGTAGGCTATAACACGCCTTTGAGTTACATAAAACTGATTAGGCCTACTCTCCGATTCATGTAACGTGGTCCCAACGCGAGTCGACCCTGAGAAAGAACAGCGTTAAGGTAATGTCTTTTGAACTTGGGCCGAAGCAGTGCAACAAGAGCCGAAAGGCCTCCAAGACGACTATAACAATATTGAATGGTAAACTGTATTACAGAAAAATATTTGTAAACCGCTTTAAAAGCAAAGCTGAGCGCAGTACCCGCTGCAAGTTCACCAACGTCTACACATCAAGAACCTTGGAAAGGATGTGATTGGGCCTATGGATTGGGCAGCTCAGAAGTCTTAAGCAAGCATTCAAAGATCACGAACCTCACGGTCATGAAGGTGGACAATGACATGTCCCGAAAGTTCGTGTTTGTAAACTTTGAGGTATGAGATGTAAAGGCTGTGGATGAGATTAATAAAGTGGCATTTAACGGCAAGCGCAATATAGGCCTATGCCCAGAAGGACCTGAGCGTCAAACAGAGCTAAAGCGCAGATACCAACAGAAAATGGGATACAAGACCAATCCTTCCTCGCCACAGATTTGTAGCCCGCAGTCATTTAAAATAGAAAAACTCGTGTATTTCTTCTAATTCTTTTTTGTCAGTATTAATTGAATGTTTTCCAAACCTCAACATTATGGCCTACATGAGTGGCCAGGTTCAAACCCATGAGGCTCAAGCCCAAATGCCGGCCAAGGTCAAGACCCATGCTAATGCCCACACCCTGATGTCTATCAAGTAGTACAATACGTAAGCTGTTCAGGTATTTCGAAGATAGCTTTTGCATATAGGCCTATAATAGGCCTACAGTTGTTTTCACATTGTGCGGCACTAGCCCCTGTATGTGCAAAATATATAGCATATACTGAATAGCCTAGATAGCCTCTATATAAAAAATATATAGTTTTTTTACAAAACAAAAGAAGATAACCATAGTTTTTTCTATAAAATATTTTTTGGTCAATGGATTTCTTCTTACAGTGTATAATATTGTATCTTTTATGATAATAATTTATTTAAGTACCAAAATTATGTCACAGTATATGTATCAATTCTATAAAGAATTGTGCTTAGACTTGCTTTTTAGACTGTTGTTGAACTGGGTAAAAACACTCGAACGTGTAATACTACAGTACCCATGCCGCACCACGCCCCTATGTTAACCAGAAGCTAGCGACGCATGGCACTTGACACTACAGACTTCAGTAGGCTACAGCAGCTAGCTGCGTGCAGAAACAGCAGCAGCTAGATAGCTTTTAGCCTTCAAGTCCTGGGAGCGTGCAAACCTAGCACAACATCAAAGCCATTCAAGTTGACCACATTTACGACTGTCATCGCCTTTAAAACCATCGATGCCAAGTATGGAAACGTTTCTGCAGAGCTGTCATGGTGCACTGAAGGTACGTACAATGACTGTATCCGCGTGTGGTTGGTTTTGTTTCATCCATTTTTTTTTATTTTATATTTTTCTCTTACGAATATTCTACGTCGTCTGTAAAATAGTTTCTGGAATTGTCTAATCATAATTGTTATGTATGTTGAATAATATGCGAAATTGTTTTGTCATGTCCAAAACAACAACTCATGCAGAACATCTCGTGCAGCATATTGACGAGGTGCTAATGTTGGTGAACGAAAGTTTTAGCATGTCAGCTAGCTAGCTAAAAGCAAATGTCCTCATTATTTTGTTGTTTACGACAACCTGTCTCAACCATACAAAATGGTCTCAACAGGATCGTGCCTATGACTGCCGGCTAGTTAATTAGTTTGCTATTGGTATTGATTTCAAAATGTGAAGCAAGGTATTTAGATAATACAGCCGACCCGTCTGTCTTGATCGTCCGGTGTTACAGTGAGCTCAGCAATAGAAATATCACGTGCATTAAGGGTACATTTAAACGACTAGTGCCCGTGATCCAGTCGATATGGGTTATATATTAGTGACACACAAACACAGAGATTCCTGGTGTTATAGATCAGTGGTTCTCAATCCTGGTCCTCGGGACCCCCTGCCCTGCATGTTTTAGATATTTCCCTGCTCCAACACACCTGATTCAAATAAATGGGCTCGATAACGACCCATTAAATTGTAATCAGGTGTATTTGAGGACCAGGATCGAGAACCACTGTTATAGATAACTAGTGTACAGTGCCTGTGATGCAGTTGGTGCTTAAGATGTTAGTGAAACACACAAATGCAGATTACTTTTATAGATAATGCACAGTGGCCGTGAAAAACATGGTGGCACACACACAGAGATTCGTGGAATTACAGATATGGCACAGTGCCCGTGTAACGGGTGTGAACCGGTAAAACTCATTCCTCAAATAGGCCACCCGCGTCAACGAAGAACTAGCTTTTCTATGGCGTAGTTGGTAGTGGTCGCACTTGGCAAGTCAAAGGTCGTGCGTTCGAGCCCAGCGGGTGGCTAATGACACCTTGTTGTGACGGAGCGTGGCTACGTCTGTTACATACTGTCACCTGATGATGTTAGTGCAGTGTTTCCTACACATAGACTAATTTGTGGCGGTGCGCCACAGAATCAACACCGGTCGCCACACATTGCGTTTCGTAAAACTTTTTTTTTTATCGCTATTTAGGTTAAAACACGCAGCGTATTCGTTCAGCTGCATTTCCTCTCCCATTCTCTCTCTCTGTCACTCATGCGTCTTTCTCACATATGCACACAGACACAACGTCAGCACATGTTAGCAACAATGCATACATATGCCGTTCTAGTAAGACCGACAGCTATATCAGCAAGCCTTCAGCATTAGTGCCGTACCTAAAAGTCGAGGAAAGTTGAGGCTACTTTTCGCTAGGTACCTTACTCACATTTACATTTAGTTATTTAGCAGATGCTCTTATCCAGAGCGACTTACAGTACTCGAAGTTTCCCCTTCGTTCTTTTGGTGAAAAGTCTCAAGAGCTAGCTACTTACCCGGCGTCATGGAGCCGACCAGTTAAATAGTTGTTTAGCACTAGCGTTGCTACATGCTTAATGCAGAAATTATATGTTAGTTGTTGTTAATTTGTGAAGGTGTGAATCATTTTGGATTAATATTGAATGTAACAAATTATTAACAAATTAACTGTGTAACGAATTATTAACAAAGGAATTATTACGACCCCCCCCACCCCCGGTCTGACAACCCCCACCCCTCCCCGCCACAATTAGATTTCTAATCTGTGGGAAACACTGTAGTGACACACAGATTTCTGGAATTATAGATAGTGCAGTGTCTGTGATGCAGCTGGGGATGACAGTGCTTCTCGGTGGCGTTGGTACCTATATTTCTCAGCTCACAATTGGGATTCTGTCATCTCTGAAGTACTTGTTCAACATCCATTCCAGGCACTTATGCACATCATAAAAGCAATTTGTCATTATTTTAAGCAAATTGCCAATTCTAGTACATTTATGCAGATGATAATGTAGCCTTGATTTGTCTGCAGTTTTTTATTATCAATTGCTTATGTTATGTTGATCAAAATGTATTATATTGGTGCTCTGTTAAATTGTCTTACCACCACAAACATCTAGATATTTAGTTCATAACAGAAATTATTACATGCCAGGGTTTCCCACAGCACTTTTCACAGTTAACAAACGGCTGCCGCCTTAACTACGTAAAAAAAGAAGAAAAAAAAACTATGCGCCGTTGTCCTGTTTTCTCCATTCCAAACCGTGACCATCCCCCCCCACCCCCCCACATTAGTCTATCGCACAAACTAGCCCCCCTTTGGATTATTAATAGGACACCTGCAAAATATAAACTTTGCAGTGCCCGGTTCTTGAGATGCTCGTAGGAAACAAAACCCATTGTAATTTGTACACACAGATACACACAGACAGTGATTACTGTTATTATGAGAGAGATACAGAGCTTGTGATTTTTGTTCCTGTTATGCAGCTGCCGTTTTTATCGGTTACTTTTGTACCTACATTTCTCAGATTACAATAGAAATTCTCAAAACTTCTTGTTCAACCTCCACGTCATGTATGTCATGTATGTATATCATACAATGAATCACTCATTCTTATGAACTATATTTTTGCATGATTTGATCAAGTGATGGGTTTTTTCCCAGGTAATCATTGTATGGTGTTTGTATGAATTTTTGTATGACACCGAAAGTGGACTGGAGTATTTTAAATTCCGATGTTTTCTACGATACATATTGTACCATTTTTGTATTGCGATATTGTTCCATGATATATTGTTCCACCCCTACTGTAAAGGTTTTTTTATTCAGAAATTGTTACAGATATTGTTACTGTTACACCAAGTTATGTTCACCGTGACATGGTAAACGTAACTAGCTAATTAACAACTAGCTATATTCAGAATAAGTCACTAACCATTTGCTCTGAATGTTGTAAACACACCTTGCTGGCCTTGTCCTCGAGGACACCAGGTGGAGCTTGTTTTGAACCCAAACAGTGTGGGGTAATGTTAGATTAGTGAGATTAAAGAGCTTCTCATTGAAGCAGAGACCACACACTCAACACACACAAATACACCAGTCCACACACTTAAGTGCTTTTAGTGCAAGTGTATCAGTCCAGTGTGTCTACATTGGGGATGGAAAAAGAGCATACAATGAGAGAGATGAGTGAAAAAGGAAAGATGTTAGGAGCTGCATTGAACCATGATGCAATGTGGCATCCTCCTTTTCTTTGCTATCCTTGCTGGTTTGAGAACAGACACCACAGCTCCTTGCTGTCCAATCTTTTCTCATCGGTAGGTTTGATCTTTCTGAAAAGCTATTTTTGACAAGATTATGCAAATGTGAAGGAAGGGTGTAAGTAAGAGCAAGAGAGGGAGAAAAAGAGGTAGGCTAGAACGAGTGAGATTAATTAATGGAAAGGTGAAAATGTTTCCTCTATTTCTGTTTGTATGTGTGAGAGAGGGAGGGACTCTGTGTGTGTTTGGGATGCATGTTTCTTTTTAATTCCTTCTCTGGTTGTGTACACGGCAGGCCGTAGTAGACAGGCTAATGATCACAAGGGGAGCTTTTGTTATTGTCACAGTCTCTGATCTGCACCCCACATCCCTACTCTGCCCATCTGTGCTACACAGATCTCTCTCACTCACACACACACACACACACACACACACACAGTCAACCCTGTCCAGAATACTCTCATAATAGCTGTTTGAAAAAAATGAAGCACTGTGACTATGTTTTCCGGGAGTATGTTTTCCCGTGTATTCCGGGAGTACAATGGTATTTAGGAATGGTTTGCTGAACCCAACGCTAGTTTCCTCAAGGTTCACAATGACTCTTGCTTAGACTGTTGCTCTTGTTGGTTAGTGGTAGCTGATTTAAACTGTTGTATTCTTTTTTTTTTTTTTTTTTTTAGTTAATCCTATTTTTATTGCTTTCCTACAGGTACACCTGCACTTAGAGATTAATGTTGTGTAATTTTTTAACTTGTTTAACTACATGCTCTTATGGTTTCTTCCCTTTAGCACTATTTTTTGGTTGTTCACAATATGTACTTCTTGTTTTTGACTACCCGCAATGCTGTGGGGCTATCTTGTTGTTATTATCAGTGACCTATGCACTTTGTGAAGCTCTCTCTTGGAAATCGCTTTGGATAAGAGCGTCTGCTAAATGAATAAATGTAATGTAATGTAATGTAATGACTATGTCACTGTATGTGCCATTGTGTTCATCTAGCTTACTGTCTGAGGTCATGGCAGAAGTTAGCCAAAAGCAGTTTGACAATGGTCCATATTCAGTGGGATAAAGCCTTGAAGCATGAAATAGGAGCCAGAAATAGTCTAACCACTCAGAACTAAACAGGAGGCCTCAAACTCCATTTGTGGAACCTCATCGAATTGGAGCAGTATCTGATAGCCCACATTAATTTAATCAGCTACTAGTAGAGAGCGTTAGTAAAATGGTTTTCTTTGCAAATGGCCTCTTCCTTTATTCCCCTGTGATCTTGGACACATTTAAGTTGATATTCAAAAAGGGTCTGATCAAAGGATAGGAGTTATTATGAAATACAAGTTATAAATGTAGCTGCCTCTTACCTTGGAGATCAGTATTTTTCGTATTGCCTTAGTGCTTTTTATAATTTTTTTGCTGGACATTACTCACCCTATGCCATTCTCTGAAGTAGGCTAGTAGCTTGGTACAGTATCCTGTCTGATGCAGTGAATGTTTCATAGTTGCATCCCATGATGGATGTAGGTTGTCACTTATCCCCTATGTAATTGATTTGACTAAAGCCAACTACACTATGCCCTTTAAAGATAAAGTTTTTTGGTAAAGAGTGGCAGGTTTGTCCATGTGTATTCACTTTGGGGTTTCCTTAAACACTTAAAGTGATACCTGAACTCAGCCAATGATCAGACACCTCCCTTATCCTTCCTGTGATACGTCATGAGTACCTCGAAAAGTTACTCTTACCTAACAAATTGTCTACAGTTTTTGAACACCAGGATTGACCCCAGAATTATTTCAAATAACACGTAACTTTGATTTGTTGGAATCAAGACCAGAATTGTTAAGTTTGGCCGTGTGTGAGTATCAACTATGGGGATTGAATAAAAAATTGTTTAGTAACTCTTCAATTAGATTATGAGTAATCTAACTTACATATGCACACACACTCTCTGTATGGTTCTAGTGATGTATGGTTGGCCTCTATACAGTTGTCCAATGTCAAGCTTACAAAGTGTATTACTTTCTTTTCTCCCAGGAAGGAAACTCAGATGGAAGCCCAGGGTTCCACGTGGTGTTGGGGAACGAAGCCTGCGACCTTGACTCAATGGTGTGTGCCTTGGTGTATGCCTACTTCTTGTCCAAGGTGAGAGTCAGACCCCGCTCACCCACCCACAGTGTTGACTTGGAATCATAAAAGAAAAAGCTGTACTAACAATCAATGACCTAAAGTACAAGTTCATTACTTACTGTTCACAGGGCTCACACAAATATCATGTGTAACAGTTGGATTTCTCTGAAATGTAATGAAATAAGAGAGAGAGAAAATATTGAATGTGGAACACACTCTCTTTTTACAGTATAGAATAGAATGCCACCGACAAACACCTCAACATCTCACTCTCCCTCCCCAGACACTTGACTCTGGGAAAACTCCTCTGGCCGTCCTGAACATCCCCAGGGCAGAGTTCCCGCTGCGGACGGACAACGTGTTCCTGCTGCGTGAGAGCGGCCTCTCCCAGGACTACCTGGTGTTCCGGAACGAGCTGGACCTGGCGGCCCTGCACCGGGCCGGGCGGCTGGACCTCACTCTGGTGGACCACAACTTGCTCCCCAGGTCTGGCTGGAGATATCAGGCTGTGTGTTTGTGTGGGTGGTTTGTGTGTGCGTGCGTGTGTGGATATATGTGTCGGTGTGTGGATGTGTGTCGGTGTGTGTGACCCCCCCCCCCCCCCGCACATCCACGTGTGTATCTGCACACTTGTGCTTGGAGGAACCTGTTCTCCAGTGCTTTATCATGAATCATAATCATGTTTATCATTCATTTGGTTAACAAATCTAATCATGAAATCCTAAACCTCTTACCTATTAGATCACGTTTTTCCTCTTGCAGTTCCGACAGTGACCTAGAGAGGGCAGTAGTGGAGGTGATTGACCACCACTTGGTGGAGAGAGCTTCGTCCCCCTCCTGCCCCATTACCGTGGAGACGGTGGGCTCCTGTGCTACACTTGTGACTGAGAAGATTTTCCAAAAGGCTCCTGATGTCCTTGACCAACAGGTGGCGCAACTGTTATATGGTAAAACTCAACTAATACAGTGTGCACAGCACAGCAACTAATAACATATTCCCTCTGTACAGATGAAGTAGAACTCTTTCACAACATAATGCAACTTGTGCTTGGGTTCCATATTGTATGAACAAAACAGGATTCTATTCCACTGTACCGTACTCTACCACGGTCTACATGTTGTCCTCTATGCTCTGAACTGTGTGTAATGTATGCCTCTGAAAATGTAATTTCATATAGTTTTAAAGCCAAGTCATAGATACTATTGTGCTTATTCTTCTGCTACAAGTGCCCTTTAGCTGAACTAACTGTAGAATGTCTCATCCTCATGTAAGTAGACACATAATGCAAGGCATAATGCAACCTCATGTTTGTTTGAGGCCAGGTACCATTGTACTAGACTGTGTCAACATGGCTCCGGAGGCTGGGAAGGTCACCCCCAAAGACAGACAGTATGCAGCGCTCCTGGAGACACGCTTCCCCAGGCTGCCACCGAGGGCTGCTCTTTTCCAGTCCCTGCAGAACGCAAAGTTCGATGTGTCAGGTAACAGATCTCAAAATGTATACCAAATTTGGACCTTCATCAGTGTACTTTTAATCAAATGCTTGTTTGTAACAGCACTGTATAGCCTACAGAAACATTTTCAACTGTAGAAAGTTTAAAATGTGACTTCTGAGGTGCTTTATCTATACTGTACATACCCGCCATTCATGTTTATTCCCACAGTGAATCCCCACCTTTTCTCTATCTCTCAGGTCTCACTACAGAACAGATGCTACTGAAAGACATGAAGGCAGCGTCTGGTGAAGACCTGAAACTGGCCGTCTGTGTCATTTACATGACAATGGAGGTCCGTGTACAACCACTGGCATTCAGTTTGAAATGCTGTGCTGCGTAGCTGCATGGTCCAATGACACTTCTTTTTGCTACACACAACAGGCACACACACACCCTTAGACAAGAACAAGGTTCAGCGCTGGAATGTCCCCAGTTACATTGTAATGGACTCATACCACATGTCAAGTCTGCCGGAACCACCCACAAACTCAAGAGGCGTCTCAGGGTTTTCTCATGCGAGATTCAGACAAGAACAGCAAGCGAAAATCTATTTATAAAATGTCCACATCATTGTAAGGCTTTCTACAAGATGTGGCACATTCACACAATACAATTGGCCATCAGAAACAAACAAAACAAATGATCTGTCACTATATTGTTTGTTATATGTCATCCATGGACAGTGTTTTTTGAGTTCTTGAGGTTCTGGAGAGTGAAAAAGATGCCACATGCAACAAATGCCCAACCATTGTATTTTAAATATTGCCGGCAAGTCATGTTTGCTCTCTGCTGACATTTTAAAAAGCGATCAAACTAATAGTACATGTAATGAATTTGTATCCATCAGGAGTTTCTCCAAAGACAAAGCCTAGATCAGGAGCTGTGCGCCTTCTGCCGTAGAAATGGCTACGACCTGCTGGTGGCTATGACCATCTCCTTTCGAGACAACAAGGAGCCCTTCAGACAGATAGCCATCTACAGCTCCAGCACCCTCTACAGGGAGGAGGTACAAACTACACCTTCTGCACATTACACCAACAAAATGTTTTTGAAGCTTTTGAAAGGGTTCTCCGGAGATGTTTTAGCCATATTAGCATTGACAGTTCACTAATATGAATGTTAATCCAATCATCCTTTTTGTTTATCATTGATCTATTTGTGCCCTTGCAGATAAGTCAATCGTTGGAGCAGGCCCGGAACCCCAGCCTAAGCCTCTGTCAAATGAGCAGCCCCTATTCCCACATCAAAGCCTATCTCCAAGGCAACACCTTGGCCTCCCGCAAGAAAGTCCTGCCTATCATCAAGGACTTCCTCAGGGACAGAGAGCACAGAGGAGGGTACTGTGGCAATGCTGAAGACATTGCTGGGGAGGCTGGGATAGATGAGGACTCCATGGTGCCCCCGACTCCCATGAACAGTCTGGTGGAAGGCTGTCCCCTTGACAACGGACTGCCCAGGATCAGCGCTGAGGCGCTGGTGGAAAAGTTTAGCAAATTGGCCAATGAGGCTGAGAGCACGGGGGGGCAATGATGTTGATTTAATTATTGTATACAATTCAGTTAGATCATCCACACTCCCTGATCTCAAGAACATGTAGAGAGCCAGACAGTTCCTAACCAGATAAGGATGGGTCTATCCAGAGTGTTTCCTGGTTATGAAGGAAAACTTAAGATTGAATAGTTTATCCCCTTGAAGGAACGACTGGTTGGCATGTGCTTCCTGTCATACAGAGTGAAAACGTTCAGAGCGTCCATCCCATTAAAGACAGTACACAGTCACAGGATTGTGTAGAAGTATTCAACAGGGGTTTCACAGATCTCAAAAGATATTTTGAAGTTATAAAAATAGTATATTTTGATATAAATATATATATATACTTGTTTTGTAGTAGAATGCAGTGATGATACTAATTCATCAAAACAAGAATCACAAATCGTTTCCAATGCACTTGAGCAGCTATTAATCTTAAAAGACAAAAGAAAAAGCTAAATGGTGGCACTTTAGGTATGCGTTGATTTTCAAACCACCTACTTAACCTTGAGACATAAAGGTTAAATTTGTTTGTAATTAGTGGTGTTTTGCAGTGGTTTGTTGATAAATATGATAGGGTTGGCTTTCAATGAGTGAGGTGTTGAAAGGATCCATTCGCAATTCATAGTTTGATTCACAATTACTTTCATTTTTGCATTACTTCAGGTTAGATTTTGGTCAAATAAAGTACACAAATGAACAGTATGACACACTTTTACATGAAATGTCTTTTTATTAATTCATGTGAAAATACATGTTTAATTTAAAGTACTATTGAAGATAAAGCATGGTAGCTTACTTTGTCAGTAAAAAAAAAAAAAAAAGCACTTAATCTAAAATAGATTTATAATGAAGATTTGGAGCAATGATGGCTAACTCTTAAGGTTATATATATAATTATTGACAAATGGTTGGTTGTGATGATGGTCCCCCATATCCTGATAATTGCCAAGAAGAATTGTTTATTTGTGTGTAAAGTTATTCTCTAAAGGTTTAAAAATTGGTTTGTTGAGTTTTATTTCACTATGTTGTAAAGAAGTACAATCAGGAGAAAGTGTAAACAGTGATTTTCTTTTCATATTTTAAACTAGTAGAGAGAAATAAGTTTCTGTTTTTAAAATGAACTGAATGGTTAAATACATTTCAAAATGAGTATTAAAACAACATATGTTATTTAATGTATTTCATCTCAAATGTCTATGCTTTATTAGCTTAGATTTATGTCTTAGCTTTACTTCTATACTGTGCTTTCGATTTATAAAAAATATTACATTTTTGTGTAGCATTTTTAATGCTATATTGTACAGTTTAGAAGTGACATGTGATGGGACAGACAGGGTGAGAGAGAGGGGAAGACATGCAGCAAAGGGCCACGGTCAGATTTGATCCCAGCTGCTGCGGTAAGTCCTCAGTTTAAACTTTTAACATGACTCAATGCAGCATCATATTTAGACACATTTAGTGAGAACACAGGCACTTCTTTAAAGAGACCCCTCGGTGCACATGCTTTAAGTTACCATTAAGTGCTGACACACTTAACCAAGGCCCAGGTAAGCTGAGCCAATAGGGAGGCAACCACAACAGGTTGTACTGAAATGCAGAAAAACCTGTAGGGACAGGGGAGAGGGAGAGTCTACTGACAGCCGCACAGCAAGGCAAACACGCTCTGTCACACGCACACACACACCCATATCAACAGGACTTCCTCAGGAGCAATGCAGATGAGCTGTTGCAGCAGGCTTAGTTGCTGAAGAAACAACAGTTCCTTAATGTGTCATTTGTTCAACGGACAATACTGATTGCTTCGATTTGAAGACATGGGAACCTACTCCGATACAAGAGAACAGTACCTGACAAATGGGTAGGTCCTTTCTACAAAAGGCAAACCTAAGGCTTGAGTAGATGCTTTGAATTCGCACTTCTGATTTGCCTGAAATGCAGTGTTGATTTCCTGATATACAGTACACAGGAAATAGTGCTAATATATTTGAGCTAATTTCAGAATGGGCCTGTCACAAAAGTTGCCTGAGGGCAAGTTAGATCTAATGATACTCTTGAATGGAGTTTACTATTGTGTTTTGCATGCATCTTTTACATGACTCTGTTGATGGGCCGTTCTGTCATGTGGCCAGTGAAAGAAGGAAGTGAAGAATCAAAAGTCACTGGTCTTGCGTAACAAGACACTATGTGAGGAGAAAAGGGGGACTCTTCATTCATCCAGGAAGTCTCAACTGACTATAAACACTCATCAGTATCATCCCTAGACCTCCAGGAGGACTACAGAAGTTTGAGTTCACAGCAATTGAACATGCCAATGTAGTTGCAAAGATCAGGCACTTTGTGTTACTTTTCACAAGGAACAGTTGGACTTCAGTTTAGCAAAGGTTATGACAGTTATAGAAAGTGTCACAGCACTCGGCTTCTGGCATCCTGGCTCCTGATTGGGTGGCTAAAGGTATAGCATCACATGACTAGCTAGAATGATGGCATGAGAGCAGATCTCATTACTCAACATTGTTATGTATTGAAATGGCACCCCTTTCCCAAGGCCAGTGAATCTACTTTTCTACACTTGGAATATTCAACGTGAATCGTTGTCCCAATAATGTACCATTCCTTTCATTCAGTCAATCAAATTACGATAAGCTTCAGGTTAAAACATGAATTTGGCAGAGATAGGTGCTTTTACACCAAGACAAGATATACTAGTCTGTCTCTTTCTCTGTTGGCCTCCAAACTTATATATCTCAATATCTCAATCACGTCGAGATAGTTTCTTTCTACAGCTTCCAATACTGTCCCTCAAATAGGCTCAAGCTACAAAAGACAGCCTCAAAATAGTCTGCTGCCTTTACATGCTCAAGTTTCCTGAGCACAGAGCACAAAGGGGGCAGAGTAACACCCATGTCGTGCTTCGACAGGCATACCAACAATGGAGAGGTCTTCTGTTCTGAGTCCTTTCCACTCAGGATCAAACTGTGGGCTCAGGTCCTCATCATGTGTTCAAGCCATTCAGATATAGTATTCTTTAGCAACGTAAAAACAAAGTAATGGTTTGGGTTGGTCATGGCTGTCCTATGCTGTGTGTGAACCATGATCATGTGAATGCCTGTGGTTGCATGCGAGATTTACGGATTGTGGTAGTAATCTAAATTAAGGGATTGTGAAATGTGTCTGGATCCAGGGTGTGTGATCAAGCTAGGGATTAGTGAAGTGGGCTCTTGCACAGAGGAATTGCTTAGCACCCCTTTCTGCAGACATTGCCAGTCCGAAGAATTACTTGTAATACCTTTTAGTTACCCTCAATAGGTGTTCTGTTGTCTAAGTATACAAGTATTTGTGTGACGTATGTACAGTGCGCCAAACTAACATGTGAGAAGAATCCACAATAAGAAACCAAACAAGATTTACAGGTATCTGAATAATTGTTCATAATGAAGACAAGCCCTTTTCCAAAATGTAAAACAGATCACATGCAGTCTGTTTTCCTCTCTTAATGTATGTATAATAAACTACACGCATTTGCTGGACAAATCAGCCTATAAGTTGAATTTACATAGAAATTAAGACAAAATTGTAAAGATGTTTTGTTCCAGTAGATTCTTTTACGATAAATTGACCCCTGCAAAGTGGAATCTCAGGTGTTACGAACGCGTCAACAAGCAGCAGGTGAAATGCCCACTCATTGGCCAATCGACACTCCCCGTGTATCTTTTTCATAGTTCTTGTTCGTGCACAACTTGCATAGTTAACTGTATCCTATTTTTAACTTAACCTACCGAATTCATAAACGTATCAGTCTGTATCTGTATATTCAATCAATTCAGTGGAATAGACACATTTTACTTTGTGTTGAGAGGGAATTTATGAAAACAGGTAGAGGAACAGGTATGTCGCATTTTTTTATCTGTATTTACATTCGGAAACCACACAAATAGCAATGTAGGTTAGCGGTTAAAACGGGAAGAAGTATTTAAAGAAGTATAAAATGGCTTTTTATTATAATTTGTAATAAATATATTTTCTTTCATGTAGCCTACTACAGGTATTTAAATCGTAAAAATACTGTTCACGAAAACAGGCGTATCCTATACATTGCCTGTTATGTTACACACACAAATACAATAATTGGCCAACTAGAACATCTAATTTGACTGGCAAACCTCCATCAAATCTGAACCATTTAGTTATCTCATCCCCATTTTTTTTATTTAGATCTGATTCCTTAACATTGTCCAGCTACTTCTTAGTGTGTAATCAATCCGTTAATAAATGGGCAACCATACGCCATAATTAGACCATCTATTAATCAATTGATGAGATGGTACCATTAAGGGGGACAGGGCATGGACCAGTCTTTCCTAAATATGTGGAAATAGTCCTAGTAACATAGGGTGCTGTTGAATTCTTAGCTTTCCTGAAATCTTGTCATAAAGTGACACACTGGCAGTTGCTCAGGCCAATGACAACCAGAGGACATGCTTGATGTAAGATAATTTGTTTAGTGTGTGTGTACGTGTGTGTGTACGTGTGTGTGTTGTCTTTATGCTGCACTTGATTGTGTGTGTTTCCGTCAGTATGCTCTTACCAGCCACTTTGGAGTTAGGTGAGGAGGAACCAGAGGGCTCTCCTGAAAGGGGAAATATATCTTTTTTTTTGTGAGATCATGTGACTGTGTGCATGTACATGTGTCTTTGATAAGGGTTTCAAAAAAGCCTTTTTGCTCATTTCAGTTAATCAGGTGAACATGATTTAACATTTCACTTTGATGCCAAACTTGGCATAGCTTGTGTCAACTTGGCATGTCACCTTGGTTTCTCTAATTATGTCAATACTACAATATGACCGTTTGACAAGCCCAAACTGCTTGCTGGGATTGTCTAATTCATTCAGGTAATGTTTGTACAGGTAGTGAAAAGTACCTTACTCACTCCTTTTCCCTATGTACTGTGGTATATGTGGAAACTGTACTGACCACAGGGATTTCTGCTATAATGCATCACTGCCCCACACAAGTTGTCATGATGTTTCTATATGTGTTTCACTAGGGAAATGAGCTTTGTGATGAAATAACGTCTGATATGGTACTATTTAGCCTTGTGCCATGGTAATATAAAATGCATTGTGTGATGTGGTATATTCATCAATGCCAAATATTTTCTAGAAAAATAAATACCTGTCCTTACATCGGTCAATAAAAATAAGAAACGTAAGTATTACAGAAAAATAAATGGTGTTTTGTGTCTCTGATCCAAGGCATTCCGAGGGGGCCAAGGTAGCAAACTACTTCCAGGATATGGAGCTGAGGGAGGAGTGGCAAGACGAAGACTTTCCCAGGTCAGAGGTTAACTGGTTCTTGACCTTTACCCTGTGTGGTATAAATGTGTGCACAACATATTTCTAACTTTGAAGAAGAATATTATTTTCTTATATCAGATTGAATTAGAATTCGAATGAGAATATGAGTGATATTGAAAGTACTTTGACTACCACACATACTGTCAATGCACATTATTCAAGAAGGATTTACTTCCTGCTTTAGACCTCTGCCTGAGGATACTAACAGCCCAGAAGACGAGCAAGAGAGTCAGAATGGAGAAAGACCAGGTAAAGCCGAGTTGCAACGCTCTATGCCTTAAAAGACTTGGCACACAGCAAAGTCAGCTGTCACACTTTCCCTGGAAGTCTCCTGTTATTATTATGTGTACAACAAAGATTGAAGGAACATTTGACTGAAATAAAAGTGTATATTATTAATACAATGTTACTGTCAGAAAATTATGTTGGATAGGATATCATATAAAGGAAAATACATGTACTTTTTGCATTAACTGTAATAAAGAAGTAAATATACTGTAATACCGGATAATAATGGTAAAATATCGAATTATTGAGTAAAACATGCTGTACTATATTCTTCCTCTCTTACACATACTCTTCATATACTCCATCCCTCTCTTTCCTTGCCCCAGCTCCGCCCACCAGCTTGGCGCTCTCGGGTAACGGCATGAGGAAGAAGCGTCTGCTGGCGCCCGCCCTGAGCCTGACCCTGGAGAGCACCAATTCGCCGGACCGCAGCGTGGTGTCGGGGGAGGAGGGCTACCTGGCCGCCGGCCTCTCCCTCTCGCACGACGACACTGAGATGGACATCAACCTAGAGGCCATGGATACGCCGTCGGACAGCGAGTCCTGCACTTTCCCTGACAGCATGCACGAGCTGGAGTGGGAGGGTGAGAGGAAGGGGAAGGGAGGGAGGTTCAAGGAGTAAGAGAGTGAGGGAAACAAACTGATGGAAAGAAGCTCATTTTTGTGTCACTGTTTCATTTGAGCAACTCTCTTATATAGTATACAGTGTCATAAAAGGGGCTTTTGACAGTCAATGAGACAGTTCAAATCTGAAGGTGAAGACTGATATCTAGAAGGACAAGAAATATAAGTCAACTTGAGAGAAACAATGAAACGTTAAGCCAGGTACTATAATGAGACAAACCCGTGAATCAGCACAATAAACGATCCACTATTTAAACCCTCCAACCTACTTCAAATACTGTATATCTACCTGACTGACAGCACCTTATGTTGACCTCCAGATGACCTGCCACGTCTGGGCCGAGGGGAGAGCGGGGTGTCCAGCGCAGCAGTGGAGCAGGCGGAGATGGGTCCTATGGACCTCGACCAGGTCGACAGCAGGGGGCGCCGGTGGAGGCGTTTCTGCATCGCTGGCCAGGAATACCATGTCAACATGAGCGTTCTGGAGCCCTACCTGCAGGTGCTCTCCCACGGAGGTAAGGTCTGCCAGCACTGGGAAGTACCCTTGTTCAAATTAAACCATTGGAACTGAATTGACCTATGGTGCCCGTGCTTCACATGTTTTGTTTTGTTCTTAGAATGTGGGAGGATGACACACTCACTGTTTCTTTAAAGTAACATAAAACATTCTTTAGACCTCCCAGCCTCTCTCCAACTGGTTTTCCACCCTTTGATCGCTCTGAAGGTTACTATGGTGAGGGGATGAACGCCATCATCCTGTTCTCCTCCTGCTATCTACCGGAAAACACGGTGGAGAACTATGAGTATGTCATGGATAACCTTTTCAGGTCAGTATGTTCTACAGTGTCTACAATCTGTGTGATAAGTTACACATGCAATTGTGCATAGACACTTTTGGTCAAACATTACTATGTACCATGAGTTTAGAAATCTCAGAACAAAAAATATCAAGTACTAGTACTTTGTGATTTAATTAATGTTTGGCTGACGATTTTGATCTTGGTTGCTGTTTGGTAACTCCTTCACAAATGTACAGGATGTTGAGAGCTGTGCAATTGGGAACTGTGTTGCAACAGTGTGTGTGTATTTGTCTGCTAGATTGAGTGTGCATGCGCGTGAGTGCTTGGATGTGCGAGCATGTCTGTGTGAGGATGTGCTTTTTTGTGTTGCATGGACACTTCCCTTTGAAAAACAATGTTCCCTTTAAAAGTGTTGACATTAAATATTCTTCATGCCAACACCTGACCTAGCTGCCACACAGACTACAGATCAAATTGTTATCCTGTTACAGACACAACCACCAAAGCATTTCTCCATCCAGTTGACTGGTCAGTGCTGACCCATAGCTCATGTCATGTTGTGACAGGTACATCGTGGGGACGCTGGACCTGATGGTGTCAGAGAACTATGTCCTGGTGTACCTGTGTGGCATGGCTCCCAGGAACAAAATGCCGACTATCAAGTGGCTGCGCCAGTGTTACACCTCCATTGAGAGAAGGTAAGGGAACTCCCAATATAATAGCTGTCGCACTCCTGACATTGTACAGTATGTACTGTAACTGTCCACAGTCTTGTATGAGCCTGTGAGAGCTGGAGGCCAGGGTTGGCATTTCTAGGAATTTCTAGGGATTGCTTTGTGTTAGGTCCATTATGCACAGGTTAAGTATTTTGATGGTGTTCAAATAAAAAGGTCATCTATCTCCGCTGTGTAGAGTGAGAAGTGTTTTAAGCAAGATATTTTAACAAAGGTTTTGCCATGCATCAGACACTCAACAGCTTTAGTCTTGGTCCATTAGAAAATCTTGTATTGGCTAGTATTTCTTCCTGTTGAATCTTACATATTAATCACCCCAACTTTTCATTCTAATACACAGTCAGGAATGCTCAAAGTGGGACTAAAATTAGGTGTATTTTTCATATTCTTCAGAAGGGGGCGCTACAATCATTTTTTCTCTATATTCGACGCTTTCTCTGTCATACTGTAGGTGTCATAGCTACTAGTTGGAATGTGAGCATCAGATGCCCATTTAGTATATGAGGCTCCTCTGTCTGCCCTCCTTGCCTCTCCTGTGAAATATGACAGGAATGCTGTAATGATCGAGCGCTGCGAGGAACTGGAGTGTTATCGTTAGGGAAGTGCTCTCTCCCCGCATTCCTCAGATAACCTCCTAACCCCCTGACTGTAGTGGGCAGGGCTCAGCTGTGGGTGTGTGAACAAGGTGGTGAAAGTGTGTGTGTGTGTGTGTTTCCCTTGTTGTAAACTCTTTTGTTGAAGCTAATTTTGAATGTAGTATATTACCAGAACACAGTCCTTGTTGAAAGTGTATTGGACTCAGTGGTGTTTATTGGACTTCATAGTCAGTCCTGTCTTACAGTAGGTTCCCAAACTAGCTCATGTTCAGTTCTCAGTTTATTTCTCAAATACCACATTTCCACCACTGTTGAAATCTAGTTTTACTCACTGTAGTACCACATTCGACTTTGATACTTAGTGTGTGTGGCTCCCATTTTAACCAGGGAGGCAACCTTATCTCTGAGGCAATGTGTTTGTATAGTCCATATAAAGGCAGCTCAGTTTTCTTTCTCCCTCAGTGGCTGGCTAGCAGCTACACTTACCACAATCTAGCCTTTACCCACACCTCCTCCACTCTGACCTCCCTAATTAACATGACATCCCTTTATATCCCGTTACGTTTATGAAAAACAACAGCACGTTCAAGATATAAGACGGATAAACAAGGATAGTCAAATATCACTAAGGATCAGTAAACAGTTAGCTCTGACCAAAGTCAGTGCACAATGTCTTCAGATGATCCCAGAACAACAATATGTCTGATTTTGTGTGGCATCAGTGAATCATGCATTTCCTATCAATGCTGTGCTCTGAGGAGCGTTCGATCCTGTCCGTACATAGTGTGGGAAAGGTAATAGTCATGTTGCGCACTTGGGGTAGATTTCCCTCCCACTTCATCGTAGACATCAAAGGGTTTGGGATGGTTATGACAAAACACCCATCATCCCTCAGACGTTACCTCACATGTTACCTCACCTTTTTGCAGTGACCTGAGCCTACAGTTCTTCCTCTAATTGGATGTGTAATGGTTTGATAGTTTCAATCATGTTCTCTCCTTTATAAACGTTTCCTGTACATGACCAGTTGATAGTCCTGATCAGTGTTAAAAAAATTCTGTGTGTGTCTGCTCTCCTCTTATAACCAGGCTAAGAAAAGACCTTAAAGGTCTGTTTGTGGTCCACCCTGCCTGGTACGTCAAAGCCCTGATAACCGTTGTCAAACCTTTCATTAGGTAAGGACTGAATTTCATTTTCTGTATCAACAGTGACTGTTCTTCATTTCATTGTGAAGGCATAACATTTTTCACGCCATTCATTACTCCTCTTTTGACTGTGTGTTCTTTGCAGTGAAAAGTTCAGCAGGAAGATCAGGTTCATTCACAGCTTGCAGGAGCTGTCTCAGTACATCCCCATGGAACGCCTCCAGATTCCTGACTGCATCAGAGAGTAAGTTTACCCCTTCTCCACCTGCCTTTGGCTCTTGGCAACAGGATACATTAGGATGCATAAGGTGTTCAAATATGGTTACAGTTCTATGAACTCTCCACTGTACAATAAGCTGCAGCAATCCATAAAGTTATTTACCGTGGCCAGATAGTTGTTCCTTCTGGGAGCCCTGTCCCACAGGAAGTAGACCACTTGATGTGTTTGTTATACACTAAAGCTGATTCACAAAAATGGAAGAACCCATCTAACAATGCTCCGTATATAACCACAGAATCCCACAGACTATTAATACCAAGCAATAATAAAACTATTTTCACTCCCATAGAGTAATGGCATTATTCCTAAAATGTAATGATTACTCTTTTCCCTTTTAGGTTTGATCAAAAGACAAACAGGTGAGGCACGTTTTGGCAACCACCAATGTACATGTGGAGTTACTGAGGAGCAGACATTTGGAAAGGAAAGGTGGAGGTTGGGTCTGCAAGCCGGACAACGAAGGGAATGCTAAATCACCTTAAAAAGTAAACAAACATTAATACAACCTTGCAAGAGCACATGGGCATCTTGTTAAACAAGACCAGACTTGTATTCCATGAATTATTTATTGATCATTTCTTTGAATGTCATGGGAATGGGAATTGACGTCATTGCATGGCAAAAAAAATAGGAAAAATCTCACTATTCTTAACTTGCTTCGTCAAGTTTACTACTCCATATTTCACTATCACTCAGTGCTTTAGAGTGCTGAATCTCCACTGTCTGTTACAGCCCACTAATACATACCGCACTACTGGGTAATTCTGTTTTGTAAAAGGAGATTTGTCAGAGGTTGATATCCTACTTTATCTAGTGGAAGCACACATCCCACTTGTTGTCTTTTTGCTACTGTCAAAAGCTTATAACTCTTACTGAAATGCAGCACCACCATAGTATATACTAATGGAAGTTTGGTTAATACACCAGCAACCAACAGCTAGTGTGAGGCCACTGAGGTACAACTAGAGTTAATTAAAATAAATATATAGTTTTTTGTTACTGTTACCATTATGATATATTTTAGGACTGCTAATTCTTCTGTATGAAGTTGCTTGAGTAAAGTTTCATCTGTAAGACTGTTTTACAGAGGACAATTACTTTTTATTATTTATACTTGAAGTAAAATAAGGAAATTATGAAGCAAAATGGATAAAACACATTTTCAATACATCATGAATGCCTAGTTATAATGTTAAAGGTTGTCACTGGTTAGCCTTTCCGCAGAGCAGATATTTATTAGACACAATCTATAACTAATTCACCAGGCAAATATTAAGTCATCCGGAAGTACAGTTTGAATTTGTGCTATGTCTTCCAATTCTAAGAGACGAGATTGTTTATACTGTCTGCAAAAAGGACTTTATATCCCATGCAAGCCTTGAATGAAGAACTGTCACCATGGAAATATTAGAGACTCAGGAAACAAGTCCTTGACAGCCACAGGAAGTGAGGTAATCAAGGAGGAAGATTACTGCCAAAGACTCTCCAGTTTACTATTTTCTGTTCAGTAATCTATATTTACTGGGACTCTTGATCTGGAATCTCGATAATTCGGTTCATAAACAATAAACCAGTGTGATGAGTATTTTAGAATATAACGCATACTGGAAACCAAAGATATTTAAAGTGTTTTGTGCATAAAGGAATGCATTACATTTCTAATATTGAAGTATAATAAATCACATTTGTGTTAAAATCATTTTTTTTGCTACTCTTTGGCTTTGGTAATAATAGTAATAGTAAGATGTGCATATTTAATGTAACACTGAATTGTCTGCACAATTAAAAACTTTCCATATAATACTGAGATGTAGAACTACTGTACAAGAAGATAAGTTTTACTTTAACACAGAAGACATTGATCTAATGCATCTTGATAAAAACTAAATATCTCTAACATGTCCTGATATTGTAGATTCTTAACACCATTTTGAAAAGGTTATAGTTTTCCAGTGCAAGATCTATTGGTCTTTTTGATGGGTGTAATTAGTATGTGAATGAGTGGTTGGCTAGGCTAGACTCTGAACAAATTAAGAATGTGTAGAACATTCGATTTGATTCACAGATGGCTCCATTCAAAAAATGTTTGAAAGTTGGAGCATGGCCATTGCACCTGCTCATTCACAATTTCTTTTTTTGTTGCCATAAAGCCATTCTGGCAAATGTCATACACTATATATGGAGGTGGTACACAAACGTTCAAACATTTTACTTCCCAGTGAAGGAAAAAGGAAAGTTCTCAGAAATGACTTTGTATCAAAATGTTTTAACAAGTTTTGATTTCATAAAATGCAAATGGTATAACATGATAATTATACAACAAATGTGGTGTTAATTTAGTTGACAAGACAATATGCTGTACAGTTTATATGAACACTACATGATAAACAAAGGCAACACATCAGTCATCCTCAACTTTAGGGAAACTATAGACCCAGTGAATTCAATCTATGGATTAACATGGCTTTAGATGACAAACACATAAAAACACTGTTAAAATGAATGCCAGGCAACAGGAACGACAGGACTGGTTATTCACAACGTACAGCCATCGTAAGGTGCAACACAAAAACAAACACTTTGAAAAAAAAACAGCCCATATAAATCAAGAAACGTAATTGTCATATCAGTGACATACTATTATTAAAATAGCTATCTTAGGCATATGAAATATGCCATATTTGGTTCCCCCCAAGAGAGCTAGAGTTGACACTGTGTGAGTGGGAGGCCCGGTAGAGCTGACAGAAGGAATGCACAGTAAAGTGCTAGGAATTTTCCACTCTCATCAAGGTGGGGGACATCCTACAATCCCCTGCTCTTTAAAAACGCCTTCAAGGAATGTTCCTTCAGTGTCCTGCAAGGATGATTCTTTAATAACTGGACAGGCTCATAATGTTTCCAAATTGATTTTCAGGAGAGAATCAGATCCTGCCCTTGGACACCATCTAAATCGCAGGACTTTGATGTTAAATCAATTAAAGCGTATTCCATCATGGGTGGACAAAAACATTTAATTGAAAAAGAGAATAAACATTTCTTAGCTGGCCTAGGTGATAGACGTTTGATCTTCTATCCTGCTTGGATAAGCAGTAAGAATATAGACTGGGACATTCAGATGTTTTTTAAACAAATATAAACATGATATTAGTCTTATGGACATCTCCAGAACCAGTCATTATTTGCAGTATGCAAGTTCAGCAGCTCATGCACAGACAAAAATACAAAGGTGCTCAATGGCTGAAAATCCATCGGTGGGACAAATCTAACAAAAGAGATCCTGTGGAACCCACAGAAAAGCACAAACTTCCCAAATGTTTTCCAGTTTTGCAAAGCATAAGGAGCACAGCTATCTCATTGGACAAGGAAAACATGAAGAAGGCCATCCAATGATCCTCTTCACCTGTGAAACCAAAATGAGTTTTTTGGGGGTATATGAATAACAAAAATGAGACCCCAGGTCAAAAGAATTTCATTTTCTGATTGATTTACTTTATGTGCCATTCAAGTTTCTATCGCTGTACAGAATAGAAGTAGTCCATGGATATCATAGCAGTGCAGACATTTACTTCACCTACCATTGCTGGAGGTACACAGTAGCAAACAGCTATGACATGCTTCTACGTCCATTGGAACTGGGGCCTTTAGATCTCATCTGCTCCTGGACTGACCCTGACTGCCAAAAAGAAAGAAGAGTCCTTATCAAATCAAATCAAATCAAATTTATTTGTATAGTTTATGTTTCTGTTGGCATTTTTTGTAGATGATCATTTTATTTGAGAGCTCAGTAAATAGATACTAAGAGACGGTATTTACAGGATATCCATGTGAACAGTACACTGTCCAAGTGTCACATATGTGTGTTGATACAGCGTCTCCTATTCTGAACACTGAAACGGAGTGATTTCATCTACAGGACTAAAGTGATTTAAAACCATGTTTTTGGCCCATCGTATGCGATATAACGTTCTGGTTCTATGGTTTACATGAAATATGAGCCTATTTGGAGCCCTGACAATGTTTTCCATCTTAACTGGTTCCATATGGTACCAAGCTCAACTTATCATTTGTGAGTCATTACTATTACATAACACCAATGGAGATGGTATGATTTCATTATTGAGGGTTAGACAATAAACATTGCCCAGTATGCTCCACTGTGGGTTGAACTCTGTATTTATGTCCCATATGGGTTACAGATTATTCCCTAAACCATTGTCCTCTGACAGAGTCATTTTAAGGCATTGAAATAGCTCAGTGCAGACAAACAATGCACTGCTATCTTTCAGGAGGACAATGGCCCTTAGCTTGCCTTTTAGACTATCGCTAATGGGCTATGGCCTGGTTATTGTGAAGGTCACATTGGTTTTCTTCAGCTATCTTTCATATATTTTTCACTATACTAGCTACCCTGGATTGCCGAGTATAATCCATAGCTGGTTTAAAATGAAGAGCTCATACAAGCATTCAGGCACCGGCAGCATTGATCAAATACAAACATGTACAAAATGGGCACAAATTGAGGCATCATACTGAGTAACAGTACATTTTAATTTGGACTGAAACAAATTGTGCTATACAACCCTGTATTAACATCAAAGAAACCTGACTCTTTTCAGAGGCATTGGGGAAACTCAAAAACCCGATGGTCTCTGCAACCTTTTCCTTCACCAATCATTTATGCAGTTTCTTAGTACTTCCCCATTTCTGTGTGCAGAGAAATTTGAAACTGATATCAAATTTGTGCCATAATACTTTCAATTCCTATGGTAATAATACAATTATGAATGAGTGTGCTTTATACAATAATAATCAATTGGTTATAGCACTGGACCTTGTGGAATTTATATAATAATTTCTTGAGCACCTTGAAATACCTTGAAAGGAAAGTATGTTTCACAAGTGTCACATAAACGTCCTTAAAGTACATACTGTACTAGCATACAAGGATATTCTTATTTTCACAATTTGCTTCTCTATCTTACCAGCTGGAGTCCGTTGGCCATCTCTCCAGAGCCTATGTGTGTCAGGTGAACAAAGTTTGTGGGCTCGCCAATCATGCTGCAATCAATTTTCCTCCGCCTTTTCCTCTGTAAACAAAAATAAATGCAGATTCAAGTTTAGATGACAGATAAGCCTGTTTTTGATTTCGAGTATGCAATTTAGCAATGGCATCAATACTTCGCTGTCTGAAAAACTATCAGACAATGTTGCTCCTTTTCAACTAAGACTCAACTGAACTAGTATTGACGTAACATGGGTGCTTATGAAATCATCAACTACTCGTGACGTTACAACTTTTCCCAATATTGTTGTGACTTCCATGAGAATTTGGAGAAGGTGAATATCCTCTCTCTTTATTATGCATGTCACACTCAATGGAGAGTCTGATCACTTCATTACCGTCCTCTCCCCATACTTGTTTTATTAGATCAGTGCAAGTTCCTCGAACAACATGTCATCACATGCCACAGTGTGCTGCATGCAAACCAGGTATTACAACCCAGTATGCTGTGGCGGTATTCACTCAGAACAGATCAGAGACTGATCATTCACACAACACCATTTGGAAAAAACATGAACACATATTAACGACACAACCAATCCAGCCATTACCAATGGATTGACAAGCACCATACTCTATATTTTTTATAACCTTTACAAACTACACTTTTCTCCACAAATCCCGCACAAATCAAACTTAGCTGGGGAGTCACTTGTTACAACACATAAACTATTTCCATAACAGTCTGGGTCTCTCTCCACCCAACAATAGAACAAACAAGAACCTAAAAATATAGAAGAGGAAGGAGGAAGGAGGGAGGAAAGAGAATGAGCTCACATTAGCAGCCAAGATGAAAATCCCACTTCCCCCTCAGAGAGACTACTCATTGTTAAAACAGGGACCTGTACAAGGGTCAGGGGTGGGTAGGGGGACGTTACTATGGAGACATGCTTCAGAAGGTCAAAAACTTAACATGTCTTTTCTAACCCTAATTTATTAAACTGAATCAATGTATCAGATCTGTGGAAAAGACCAAAACGATAGTTCAAACAAGGGATTGTAAACATGATAAACCTCAAGCCAACCAATTACTATGCTACATTTGCTGCCAAAGTTACTGCCCTGGTCCTTGTTTGTACACTGTAAATATTGGACTTTTGCTAATATAAATGCAACTCAGTACTTGAACTGAAAAAGGTTGTACTGGAAGACAAATTTGCAAGTGTGCCAAGAAGTTTTTGTGTCATAAACTGTAAATTTCATTTAAATTATTCTAGGTTTTAAAAACTCTACAGTATGTCAACCCCGTTGTGACCTTCATAATCACTGTCCATGTCTTGGAAATCCTGATTCTGCATCTTTGGCCACCAATTAGTATGTAATAGGCAATGACAGAGCTGTCTTTGTTTTTACATGCCTCGTGTCTGAGCCACTCTCCCAACGACACAGAAGTCTACCCTTCTTGACTGTTGAGGCCCTCTCGTGACTACAGTATGTGGGTCAACCACTCGAGCAGAAAAAAATAAGTAATTTTCCTCGTTCAATTCCCCTTGTATTAGCCTGACCCATTTCTGACACACTTGTGCTGTAACATAGGACCCTCCTTGCTTGTTGTCTGTGAGTGACTGAAGAGAGTGAGCTAATGAGTTCAAAACCAATGTTAACTGCACGAGGCAACAGTTGGATGGCCTTAATACTGCACAGACACCAAGAAGGTTCTTCTGTGGGGTCAATCTAATATATATCTAATCTAAAAGTATGTACACATTTTAATCAAGTCATAAGAACCCTTTGAATGTCAGACAAGCAGGTCAACGGTCTTTCCCATGATTCCCCTGGAAGGGTGAAACACTCACCGGCGGAGGTTTGGCCACAACGCAGCAGCCGATCTTGTGCCAGAACTCACTCATCCCAGCTGTCCTGTTGGTGAAACTGTACTGGAGACCCTGGGTCTCTCTTGATGCCCTGGAGGCAGACGAGTGCTTGCCGGAGTACAAGGGTGAAGCTTGGGGGGCAATTGTGAAAACTTTCCAGTGACCCAACTATTCCAGGAAAAACAAGAGGTGTCCCGCAAGGTCCTGTACACAGACCGGATGTAATTCTCTCAACTTTTAAGAATTGGCCTGTTCTCCCCCTTTCTTGTGCAGGTTTCCCATGGGGTTTGGTTTTTCTCTAGAGTCAGACTACATCTGTTGGGCCTGTTGAGACAATATCAGATTCCATTACCTGAAGTCTGACAAAAAACAAGGAAGGTGAAATAGTTACACAATCTCCACCTGCAACAAATGCACATACCTCTTTCACATTGATATATACACAAAAACCTAAATCAACATCAACAACCCTAAACAGGGTTTAACCGTTTCCCTCAACTCTTCACATTCGAAAGAACACATTTGAAAGGATCCCTTTTAGCAGAATCAAGTATTTAAAAGTTTGACAGATTTCAAACTCTTTTTGGACTTTATTACTTTTTAGTCATGCTAAATGGAAAGTAAAGATAATAGCCACTAAGTCAGGCACAACTGTATTTGCACTATGCTGCAGAGACACATGGTGAAGAAGCAATCGATGATATCACACCCCTCAAGACATTAATTAGGCCTAATTTAGGAAGGGAATGTTCCTTTAACTGAGGGGAAGACATTGAGTCTGTTTACATCAACATGTGTTGGAAGAGAGTGTTTGGCAGTGCCAAGATGAAGACAAACATTGCACAGAACAATCTTTGGCCAAGGTTAGCTCCCCAGTGGTCCACATGTCCTAATTGCAACCATAGAGGATAAATGGGTAATTATTTTGTTGTATTATTGACATTATAGTTGCAATTAAATGTGTTTACATGTAAAGTTACATCTATTGAACAACATACAATAGCAAGCATTAGTTTAAATATATCCCTCAAGCAAGGCAGATTAAATATATTTGGTTCAAATATACCATATTTCTACACTAGCTGTCACATTAGGTGTCAGCATGCTATGTGTCTGTGACACAGCATGCAAGAGGAGACACTCAAAATGTAGTGGCACAGTAGCCTGCGTTTTTTAATTAAATCAATAGCCTACACCCTTTACCAAGGTCTACTAGCCCTATGCTGGTTTCTAAACGTTTCCCTAATTCAGAGCTGAGAGCATCATAATTAACATGGACAACACATTCCCTCAAAGCAAAGCCAAAGTCAAGTTATTTTGTTTCTCATATACACCGTATGTCCTAATAAGGATAAATCTTGTATGAAATAGTAATTTGTGCAAAACGGAGAGCGAACTTATTTTTGAAGAATGTTGATAGTGATAGTTCAAACTGTAGGATTTATTTAATCTACGAAGCCAATTATGCGTGTCAACCGAGAGAGAGAAAAAAAGACACACCTTTCATATCCTACATTAAGACAGACATACAGAGATGGTGTCTGCTATTACAAAAATAAAACGGTTACTTGGTTTATCTTTAGCATAAGAAAAACACAATACGAACTATTTACCTACTTACCAACTGAGAAGCCGACAGGCAATGGTCTGTCTTAAACGAATACATAGACAAAGAATTAAACCATTTTACTAAGAGCTCGATAAAAGTACTGTCCTTCGGCAAAAATCTTAGACGAACATGGACAGTAACACTACAGCGATACTCATGTCGTCGCCGTTGGGCTGAACAACTAACCGTTGTCTACACAGATTGCCTTCAGAAAAACGGGTTGATGTGTATTTTTATTGTAGGCAGCGTCAGAGCGCCGCTTTCCGGTAGCTCTCAAAATCATATATTAGGCCATGCAGTGCAGAGGTATTGCCTTAATAACTGATTTCCCATAGCCTACCCTACTCGAAGCAAGATAATATAGTAACATGTGAATAAAAACATTTGGCAAGATTTCACATTTCTGTAAAATAAAAGAAAAAAAAGGCTTTTCATGTATTTATTCAAAAGTTTTTCCAGTGATCACCTGTAGTCTTGAAAACAATATTTTGCATGCAGATGAAGTCTGGTATCTGGACTGAATTATTTTCCACGTCACTCACTGCTCTCTTGCGACACCTGCCTCGTTGCTTTTAGGTGAAATAAACAAACTAAAAACGTCAAAGATGTTAGTCATGAAAAGAAATGCTTTTTCATCTTAAAGAGTTATACTTACACTCTGCTTGTGTTCTTCATCTGTCCAGCAGATTGCGCTGTTTTCTTATGTTGGGAATCTCATAATTTATGACCTCCATAAAGAGGTAATTGTGTCTACCTGGGACAACTGATTGTTCAAGACAATTATTAACTTTGTTCAACACTCCTTCCCACAGATTCTGAGTACATGCACAAAACCAGTATCATTTGCCTCTTACAGAGAGTTCAAGTGATCAGCTCGGTTCTGTCATAGTCTTTTTCGTCAAAATGACTGAGGCCATGGACTCAATCAGTTGTCCCATTTGTATAGATCCACTGAAGAATCCAGTGACTATTCCCTGTGGTCACAGCTACTGTATGGAATGTATTGTGTACTACTGGGATCAGGATGATCAGAAGGGAGTCTGCAGCTGCCCCATCTGCCAAGAAAGCTTTATCCCAAGGCCTGTGCTAAAGAAAAACACTGTGCTTGTGGATCTGGTGGATAAAATTGAAAAGATGGGATTTGAGTCTGCTTCTACGTCTAACTGTTATGCTGGATCTGAAGATATAGATTGTGACGTCTGCACTGAGAGAAAGCAGAAAGCCCTCAAGTCCTGTCTGGTGTGTCTGGCCTCTTACTGTGAGGCTCACCTCCAGCCTCACCATGAGTCGCCTGCCTTTAAGAATCACAAGCTGGTCAAAGCCTCCTCAAACTTGCAGGAGAAGATCTGCTCTAGTCACAATAAACTGTTGGAGGTTTTCTGCCGTACTGACCAGAAGTGTATTTGTTATCTATGCTTCGTGGGTCAACATAAAGACCATGAGACAGTTTCAGCTGTAAGAGAAATCAAAGAGAAACGGGTGAGAATCTAAACTTTCATTAATTGACTCTGATTAACGTAGAAAAGAAGGCATGGCCCAGCAGTAGGTCACTGCAAAGTACATTCTGTACTCCTTTTTGATTGAGAGTTGGATAGAGCAAAGGTTACACTACCCAGAGCCATAGAAAAAGAGGTAGGGCAAGTGGAAGAGAAATGTACTTGTCCCGCTGGACAAGTTAAACCTCAAACAAAATAAAATGTCCAATGTTATGTTCCACTATAGGCTACGTCTAGTTAACCCATTTTAAAATAGCTAGCTAGCTTTTTTCCTCTGTTTCGGTGAAGTTGATACTTTGATCTCGTAGAATTCTACAGCAAAAAGGACAAGGAGGACAACCTTTAAGACAGAAAGCGATTCCCCATTGATTTGTCGCATCAGAATTTTGATTTGGGTCACGAAAGTCTTGAAATTTTAGTGAGAATGCGTCGCCCGCATAGTCTTAGGCGGCAGCCATTTCTGGGACCCCGTTACACTGTTTTGACGTTAGCCTTAGGCCGAATGCCAATACTCCCCCTTACCCTTGGCCCTCGAAAGTAAGGGGTAAGGGCTACATAGCCCTAGGAAATGGGACGCCACTTGGTTACAGGTACGTCATCTAGCACGTATCGATATCTCCAAAGCAAGTAGCGTTATGCACTGACATTAAACGAAATTCGCTGCTAATGGAGTTTACTTAGAACCAGTGGCGTAACTATAGGGAGTGCAAGGAGTGCAGCTGCACTAAGGCCTAGTGATGTGTCGTTCGTGAACGATTCGTTCATTTTGAACGAATCCTTATAAGGACTCGGGAGTAACGAGTCCTCTCAACGAGTGATTCGTTCATTTCCCGACTCGGTCTTTCTACGAGTCTTTGGATCATTTTTCACGTGACCTGCATAGGCTCTGTAGCTAGAGGAAACGAACGATTCGTTCCTTTCCCGACTCGGTCTTTCTACGAGTCTTTGGATCATTTTTCACGTGACCTGTATAGGCTGTAGCAAAAGGAAACGAACGATTCGTTCCTTTCCCGACTCGGTCTTTCTACGAGTCTTTGGATCATTTTTCACGTGACCTGCATAGGCTCTGTAGCTAGAGGAAACGAACGATTCGTTCCTTTCCCGACTCGGTCTTTCTACGAGTCTTTGGATCATTTTTCACGTGACCTGTATAGGCTGTAGCAAGAGGAAACGAACGATTCGTTCCTTTCCCGACTCGGTCTTTCTACGAGTCTTTGGATCATTTTTCACGTGACCTGCATAGGCTCTGTAGCTAGAGGAAACGAATGATTAGTTCCTTCCCCGACTCGGTCTTTCTACGAGTCTTTGGATCCTTTTTTCACGTGACCCGCATTGTATTTTTTAGTAGAGGAAACAGTTTCCTTATTCCCTTTCGCGTGGCCGCTGTTTTAGTAAGACGTGAATGAATGATATTCGCTCAAGTCATCATACTGACTGGTTTTGTTATTTTCACTTTACATTTACACTTACAGTTTAGTGCAGTGTAATTGTTTGACGTGATAATTAAATGCTAGTGTGATAATACATGACCAAATCATACAAACTCATGATACATTATTTTAATGCAGGAATTTATTTTGAAATAGTATTTGCTGGTGCACATGTCATGCACTAACCTACAGTGGACGTATAGGGGCTATACGTCCTTTGCAGTGGACGTATAGCCCCCAACCCCCCCCCCCCCCCCCCCCCCCCCTGAAATGAACAAATGACTCGAAAAAAGATTCGTTCATTTTACTGAACGAGATTCAAAGAACCGAATCAGTAAAAAGAACCGAACTTCCCATCACTACTAAGGCCCGTGGCGAAAGGGGGCCCTTCCTCGATCTCACCGTAAAAGTGAGACAACCTGACCGGGCCGGGCCGGGCCGGGCCCCTTAAGGTAATCTGACCGTGCCCCTTGCACTGCTGTAAACCCGCACGATTTTGATCACATTTGATCCACTCTTATAAATTCGCCAACATTTCTCAATTATGGTGTGTTATTCAGAATTATGAGCTATCACCTGCCCAATAAACATTTTAAAAACAGTCAGTGTTAACAACAGCAAATAATTAATTTTTCCTCATTTGCCTTTTGCTGAATGAAACAAATGTCGTTTTTATTAAGTAATATTGCCCTCGAAAAATAGCAAGGATGTCTGGGTAATATTGTTGTCAAAGATTCCCGCCCACCCACACAGTATTGTTCCCATCCAGTTGTTGGAATACCACAGACAGTTGTTGTTGGGATACTACAGTTGTGTTGCATTAGCGTTTTGAAGCGAATTAGGCTACCCCATGCCATGCCCTTTAACATAAAAGTGGCTGCAGAAAACGGCAGGAACGAAAAGAGCAAGATGTAAGGGTGGCAAAGCTGTCAAAACTATCCTCATTTGGATTTGTGGCTAAGCGTGTTGAAGAGGACGCTACGTCTGACCCCCAGCCCGGCAACATCAATGAGTGTGAAACTCAGCCACCAGGGTAGGCTAATAATTAGCTACATAACGTTTACTGTCTGATGTATGCAGTTGACATGGCTATTAAACGTCATAAAAATGCACATATAGGCCTAGGCTACCAGGCAGCGGCCAGGTTAGATATAGGCCTAGTAAACTATGTGCAGGATGTAGTCGGAAAATAGCTAAAGCTAGATAGACTAAATGTAAACTAGCATATCTAACGAACATAAAATCAAATATTCACCATCGAAGTGACTGTTTTTTTTACTAGTACCCAGATAGCACACATGACAGATCGAAACGTCATTCATAACGTCGGATAAGCCTTGGTAAATGATCAGATTTTCTTCTCATCTCTGTGCTCTATTTCAAACGTCGCAGATACGTCGGCTCATGACTGACTGTTCCATTATGCTCATTCCGTGTTGTAGCAAGCATAATCTAGAGCCAGAGACTCGCAAATCAGAGCCGTTCACTTTTTAAACCGTCATCTATCTTCACATAGAGCAGTCGTTACCCTTAATTGTACATCATGAGTAGCCTAAATTTCCTTGCGCATCGCTAAGCTGAAAACTCAATAATTTCGCCTGACGATAGGTCGGTAAGGGGCCCGTTGGTGAGATCTGCACTCGGGCCCGCCAAGTCCTTGTTACGCCGCTGCTTAGAACTGTAGACATGCTAGTCAAAGAAATGCGGGACTGTTGTGCAATTCAGAACTGTAACATTATCGTACCAAACTAGCGATTTTTAGAAACGTTTCAATTAGGAAAATGGTTGCAAATATATATGTTCATGACCAGGGCCGACGGACTAGGTAGACAAGTGCTACAGTTGTGGGGGGGCCCAAGGCAGAGAGGGGCCCATGGGAAGTTTAGATTTTGGTTTTAAGTAGCCTATTTTTTGGTTTTTGTTCAAATGGTTTAAATACATAACTACATGTCACGATGAATATCGATCTAAATGCAAGCTTTGCGTATTAATTTAGTACATTATTGTATTCCAAAATTCTAAACACCCCTTGCAAAAATCGCATAATGGTTCAGTCCACACAACTGATTTCACAGCTCGATTGGGTATTCCGCCTAGTGATGGGAAGTTCGGTTCTTTTTACTGATTCGGTTCTTTGAATCTCGTTCAGTAAAATGAACAATCTTTTTTCGAGTCATTTGTTCATTTCAGGGGGGGGGGGGGGGGGGGGGGGGGGGGGGGGGGGGGGGGGGGGGGGGGGGGCTATACGTCCACTGCAAAGGACGTATAGCCCCTATACGTCCACTGTAGGTTAGTGCATGACATGTGCACCAGCAAATACTATTTCAAAATAAATTCCTGCATTAAAATAATGTATCATGAGTTTGTATGATTTGGTCATGTATTATCACACTAGCATTTAATTATCACGTCAAACAATTACACTGCACTAAACTGTAAGTGTAAATGTAAAGTGAAAATAACAAAACCAGTCAGTATGATGACTTGAGCGAATATCATTCATTCACGTCTTACTAAAACAGCGGCCACGCGAAAGGGAATAAGGAAACTGTTTCCTCTACTAAAAAATACAATGCAGGTCACGTGAAAAAAGGATCCAAAGACTCGTAGAAGGACCGAGTCGGGGAAGGAACTAATCATTCGTTTCCTCTAGCTACAGAGCCTATGCAGGTCACGTGAAAAATGATCCAAAGACTCGTAGAAAGACCGAGTCGGGAAAGGAACGAATCGTTCGTTTCCTCTTGCTACAGCCTATACAGGTCACGTGAAAAATGATCCAAAGACTCGTAGAAAGACCGAGTCGGGAAAGGAACGAATCGTTCGTTTCCTCTAGCTACAGAGCCTATGCAGGTCACGTGAAAAATGATCCAAAGACTCGTAGAAAGACCGAGTCGGGAAATGAACGAATCACTCGTTGAGAGGACTCGTTACTCCCGAGTCCTTATAAGGATTCGTTCAAAATGAACGAATCGTTCACGAACGACACATCACTAATTCCGCCCCCAACGTAAGGCATTCAGTTGGGAAGGCTACGTGCGCCGCAAAAGACTTTTATCTGGATGGAGATGCGGCAACATGTCACAACTACAGAAGTTAAAGTCTGGCTCTCAGAAGCGAAAGGAAAAGAAAGAGAGGGAGAAAAAACAAAAAGAAGGAAGTCAGGTTCTGACTAACTTCTTTACAAAGAAAGGTGAGCACAAAACGTTTAACCACACAAGGTGAAACCCCATTCTTAAAGTATCGTTTTTAAAATGAACAGAGACAAGTTAGCAAGCAGACAATAGGCTACACTTTCAATTAAATGAGGCCTCCCTTGGTTAGTATGTTAATGGATAAATAAAGTGTACGGTAGGCTAATATTGCAATAGCAGGCTACTGATTTGAAGCAAGCTAATATCAAATTAATACTAAGCCGTTATTAGGCTACTACATGATAAATAATAACCTATGGCATATAGGCTATAGTTAGCCCCATAAGTCATGACATGACACAATGGCTATATCATCCTAGCTGCCTGCTAGTAAAACTTAATTTGTGAAACAAATTACAGAAACTGTCACAGAAAGTGGACCAGCAGCAACAACCCCCTCATCCTCCTCTGATGCAGACTTGAGACAAGGTGAGCTTAGTTCAACATGAAAGCAGAAATAAACTAGTTTGACTTGAATGACTGTAGCAACCTTGTAGCAACTTTTGGACCGATTCTGAAGTTTGCTGATATGTCAGAAGAACAAACAAAAGTGTCATGCCAGACTCTTACAAGAGCATATCCAAAGGATCTCACAGCTGGATTCGAGGAGGAAGTTTTGCACCTGAAAAAAATACATCAGGCAACATTTCCTCAAGACCTGTCACCTCTTCAGCTCCTTAATGCCATTTATAATCTCCAACTACAGAGCATTTTTGGAGAAATCTGTATAGCATTGAGGATTTTCTGCACCCTACCCGTAAGTGTTGCTGGCGGAGAACGGGCTTTCAGCAAAATGAAGCTAGTCAAAAACTACCTGAGGTCCACCATGTCCCAGGACAGACTGAACAGTCTTGCTCTTCTCTCGATTGAAAGCCAATTGGCAAGAGCATTGGACTTTAAGGACCTTATCAGGGATTTTGCCAACAAGAAGACCCGTCAGTGGGCATTTTCTGCGACTCAGTGATATGTTTGGGTATGGCCCTGGGGGGGGGGGGCCCTTCCGGACTTCTTGTATAGGGGCCCAGAATTTGGTGCTACGGCCCTGTTCATGACTGTATACAACACAAAACAAGACTGTCATAATTTTTTTATCAATTAATTAAGCCGATAATATAACATTTATCGGACTCTCTGGATGATTTGGTCGCCATTGTTGCCGGTCGCGCAGTTTTCACATAGCCCTAGGTTTCAAGTAAGCTCCCGATCTTACTTGGTTTTAAAGGGTGTATACCCCTTAGTCTTAGCCCTTCCCCTAGCTCCAAAAGAGTATTGGGACACCACTAGCTCTCACGGGAACGCGCAAAACTAAGGGGAAGGGGGAAGGGGAAGGAGGAAGGGGTAAGGGCAAGTATTGGGATTCGGCCTTAGTCAGACTCGGGTCACTCACTGGCAGTGAGTGTGTTCACAATGTTGTATTTCACTCCATTCTACACCAAAAACGTCAGGCTCGTATCTACAAAAAGCAGTTGTATCTACAAAAAGCAGTCCTCCTTGATGTTTTTGTGTGAAACAGTGTTACGGGACGCAGTCTCACTCAGATTGCCAGTTTTACACACATCACAAAAATAATCGGACCAGCTGGACAAAAGCACAATTCCGATATTTCTTGAAAGCTGCCCTGCTTTACTTTTTTGGTGTAGAATTGACTGTAAAACTGTAAAATTATTAACTTTGTGACATGACGTGAAAACATGGCTGCCTCCTATGCGATCTACAGGGCGACATTCTCACTCAAATTTCAAGACTTTTGTGACCCAAATCAAAATTCTGATGTGACAAATCAATGGGGAATCGCTTTCTCTCGTGAAGGCTGTCCTCCTCGACCTTTTTGGTATTTTTTTATCGAACTATTTGTATAATCCATGTAATTCTCTAGCCGTTATAAATGCTATCTTTTCCCGGTTTTCTGGCACCATGCTGCGCGCGCATCCCGAATGTTTACAAACAAATAATTGGTCTATAGGTCGCATGTGACAAGCTTTACTTCCGCATTCCTCGATAACAATGGGAGTCTATGGAAGTGTCGCAACTCTCTTTTTCTATGTTTTTTTATTTGTATTTGTATTTATTTAGTTTATTTTTACAGGGACAGTGCACATTAATCAACGTTTTAATTAACAGTGCGCTGGGATCCTGATGATAGTGTGGAAGCACCACCACATCGTCCCCATCCTCATATCCCTCCACTGGCTCCCAGTCTCAGATTTAACTCAAAATCATGTGCTAACCTTCAATGGCATCCAGGGAACCGCACCCAACTACAACCTCAAAGAGCTCTCACCCCATAATTCCGCCCACCTCCCTTACAAGTAACAGTTTCCTCCTTCACGCCTATCAAAGCGTAATGGCAGACTGTATTATTATACATTTTCTATATAAAACACATACAATTATGTACTGTGACTATGATTCTATACTTACATTTTCAATACAAATTATATTCCTAGTAGACCGTTTTATCCAAAGCAATGTAAAAATTGTGAAAACAGAAAGTACAGCAGAAGATCAAGGATTAGAAGTGCATAGTTCTACAGTGTTTCAGGGGTCAGAGTCAAACAGTCTGTTACCGGTCACATTGCAAAGTCACCACATCTCAGCTCCTAGGCACGGTGAACAAAACAGTGTGACAATTACAATTAAGTACATTTGTTCCGTGTACTTATATGTTAAGTTAAGTCTGCTTGCGTTGTCTTGTCTTAAGAATTTCAGTGCCCAGTCTAACCTTGTGTTGTTCTGTGCATCTGACTAATAAAAGACTTGAACTTGAACTAAGTACTTGGATACGGTGCAATGACATCTCAATTAATCATAAGATCTCAATTCTTCAACTACAGTCTAAAAATAACATCTCAATTATGGAAGTATTCTAATGTCCTATTCTGCCTATCAAACAACCACTGTTGATAAAGGATATTTATTCATAGATGGAGCTGGGTTTGAGTCAGCAAAAACTGCAGCAGACAATCCAGGAAAGAAATAAGGAGCAGAAGGAGCTTCAACAGGCTGTGATGTCTTTCAATGTAAGTGTATCCAAAGAAAACAAATATTTTGTCTGTTGCTGTACATATGTGTGTGTTTGCAAAATATGTGGTTTGTCCCCTTACAGCACTCAGCACAAGAAGCAGAAAAGAACAGTGAGAGGATCTTTAATGAGCTGATCCGCTCCATTGAGAGAAGACGCTCTGAGATTAAGAAGCTGATCAGAGCCCAGCAGAGGGCAGCAGTGAGTCAGGCTGAAGGACTCCTGGAACGCCTGGAGCGCGAGATAACTGAGCTGAAGACAAGAGATGCTGAATTAGAGAAGCTTTCCCTCACAGAAGATCACATACTCTTTCTCCTGGTAATTCTACTTACCTTCTATCTAGAACAAAGAAGTAACTGACAGTTCAGCTAACCTATTGTTTTGTCCTCCCCCCCCCGTTTTTCAGAGATATCCATCTCTTTCCAGTCTATCTTCAGACTTACCCATCATCCTAGTCCCTCCTCCACTGTACTTTGGAGATGTGACTGAGGCTCTGTCTGAGCTGAAAGAGAAATTAGAGAACCTCCTTAAAGGGGAGTGGCTTAACATCCCAACCAAACGTAGGTACAAAACTAGACCTATGGGTGGATCACACAAGCACTTTTAAATTATGACGATATGCCTCATGATGTGATTTGAATGCCTCCATTTGAATGTGTTTTTGTGTCTTTAGTGAGTTTGGTTGATGTTGTACTGCCACTCGAACCTAAGACGAGATGATTTCTTAAAATGTAAGTTTCTATGTAACTGTGTGTCTCCACTGACACTACATATTAAGACTGAGACAAACATAGACATGGAGGGGAAGTAATAGGCTACTGGATCAAATCTGCATATACAGGATCTCTCTTGATTTGTTCCTTGCTCTTTTCCCAGATTCCTGTTCCCTCACACTGGACCCAAACACAGCACAGAAACACATTCGTCTGTCTAATGGGAACAGAAAGGCAGAATGTGTGTGGCCACAGCCTTATCCCAACCATTCTGAAAGGTTCTATAAATGTCTGCAGGTGCTGTGTAAAGAGGACGTATCTGCACGCTGTTACTGGGAAGTAGAGTGGAGTGTTTTAGGGGTTTATATAGCACTCTCCTACAAAGATGTAGGGTGCAATGCTGACTGTGGATTTGGATGCAATGACAAGTCCTGGAGCTTGCAATGTTATAATGGTGGTTATAGTTTCAAATACAATAATGTTGCTACTGCCTTGTCAGGCCCCATGTCCTCCAGGGTAGGAGTGTACCTGGATCACAAGGCAGGTACTCTGTCCTTTTACAGCATCTCTGACACAATGACCCTCCTGCACCAAGTCCAGACCACATTCACTCAGCCACTCTATCCTGGGTTTGGGTTTGGGTTTGTTTCTTTGGTACGTGGGTCCAGTTTTGAACTGTGCTAGATGGATTCTAATTTTGTAATTCAGAAGATGATTTACAATACAATATTTTCTCTATTGTCAATGTTGTGTAGAAATAGAAACTAGATTATCTATTTTAGGAGCAAAATTCATTCAGGCCATTGATTTAGATTTTACTCAAATGCAATCAGAGCAATGAAGTGGCGGTAAGGATATTATTTTTGAAAAATTAGATTAAATTCATGAGGGAAAGTGTTGATTGGGCTATTGTTTTGGATTTTGTGTACCTGCACCTGGAAGAACTTAAATAAACCTGTAAGTTATTTTGTGGAGAAACATATCTGTTGATTTATTCTCATGTAAACTTGTGTGGGAGCGTCTGAGCTGGTCTCTCCTCCTTCACTCTTCCTGAGTTTGTTCAGGTGACCTGCCACGTGCCTAGGGCTAGGGCTACTTCAAGAACCCCTTGACAGCAACCTTGACATTGATCTTATAGAAACAGACCTGAGGCCAGTAGTAAAGTCAGACAAGGTGTCTGACAGCAGGGGGCGCAATACAACAGCCAGAGAAAGGGGTGGAAAAGCAGACGGTTTGCCCCCTAGCTAATTTAAAGTCCAATGTATCCATTGATGATCTATCATAGCCTTTAGTTGTTCTGTATGTTCATGTGCAACATTTGGATAGCCTAATTACTCTTTATCCACTTACCAAAGGACAACATTAACTTTTAGCCCAACAAGCCAACCCAATTATTTCCCATGTTGGCTATAGGCTACAGAAGGAGAGATAGCTGTTTCATTACATCATACCCAATACGACCCATATACGACCAATCGTTAATCATAATTGTTGAGTTTGATTCAGAGGACCATTTTCAGTAGCACATGTTGCACATCTTTAACCAACGATTGGTCGTAAGGTATGTTATTATTGAGGGTCATGTTCTGGGTACCAATGCCACTCCTACCGAAAAACTACACGAGGTGTTCACGCGCACTTTCTGAAAGTGGATTGGCTATAAGTGATACAACAGTGCCATGTTGACCAATGACAGCACTGTACTCAGTTCACTCATTTCCCAGCCGCATGCACCGACTGTAACGAGATGCTAGTGTGAGTAATAAGTGGCTATGGGATGCCCAGACACCATCCATATAAAGCCCATGCAGACTTCGAGTAAATGTACGCCAGCTTCAAAACCTACACAATATTAAAATCAGACATAGAGAAGGTCCATTGTGTCAGCGTTTGCTGCAGTAAATCATTTAACTAGCTAAAGAGCTGATACAACAGATACATTTTGTTTTTCCTTATCGGCTGTAATAAACGGTAATATCTAAAATGGTTATGACGAAGAAATTGAAGACCTTTGATATCATTTTCCATGACCCTACTAAGACTTATTGCAGTGGTGACAAAGTAGCCGGGAATATTGTTGTTGAAGTGTCGGAGGTGACCAAGTTATCCGCTATGCGAGTGTTTGGCATTGGATGCGCCTATGTGGGATACACAAAAGGAAAGCAGAGATGTCATGAAGAAATCGATTATCTTAAATACGAAGACACAGTTCGGCTAGATCGTGAACTAAGAGGTAATATTTTGAACTATAGCTAAATTGAGATTTATTTTGTCTACCCAATGCGTGTGACCTTTTTTCTATCAGCGGTTTTTACTGCAGTGTGCGAAGGCGGAACACTGCACAAAAATATTTGAGTGCTTTTTTATATTTTTTACAAAATGTTAAAAATATTTTTTACGAAACGTAGACATGCATTTTGAAACTAACTATTAATGACAATAAGGACGACGTGAAGCATACGTGAGAATTGTAGGCTACTTCTCAATAATCAATAATTAAGTGCTTTCTGTGTTTTTAATTTGACCTCAGATGCTGATGGTTATGTCACTCTGCGACCAGGAAACAGATACGAGTTCATGTTTGCATTTGAATTGCCCCAGTCAGGGTAAGCATTCGATCGTTGGGCTGTGACCTGGCTGTAGCATAGCCTACACATATAATTGTTTACTTAGGGTTAGAAGATTTCATCTGACTTTTCGTCCACAGGCAACTAGTATCCTCCTACAAAGGTAAATTTGGTTACGTACAGTATTATGTGAAGGCAGTGATGGAGAGGCCTTCCCAACTGGCCTTGCAGTGTGAACAACCTTTTGAGGTGGAGGAGCCTCTGGATGTCAACACACCTGACCTCCAGGTACACCAGCAGACCTCAAGAAGGACCTTTCACTACCACACTACTATGGAAACATCAAAGATTTTACATTTCATTACTACAGCAGTGAATTTCATGATTTTTTTGGAATTTAGATTTTGGAATTTTGGAACTTCCCAAATGCCAAAACCCTCCACAGTAATAATAAAAATGAGGAATAAAGAGACGTGTCCATATAATTCAGTTCTCACTCACTCGCTGCCTCTTCCCCCCACGTAAATCCAGATGCCAGCCGCTGGGCAAAAAGAGAAGAGGGTGACTTGCATGTTCATTCCCGACGGCCAGGTGTCCATCAGCGCCAAGATCGACCGCAAGGGCTTTTGCGAAGGCGAGGAGATATGCATAAACGCCAAGTTTGAGAACAAATGCTCGCGCATCGTGGTGCCCAAGGCGGCCATCATAGCGAAGCACAGCTACCAGGCTGGCGGCAGGACCAAGGTGTTACGGCAGAAGCTGTCGGCCGTGCGTGGCGACCACATCATCTCGGGCATGTGCGATATGTGGCAGGGCAAGACCCTCCGTGTGCCCAAACTTAAACCCTCGTTGATGGGTTGTGACATCATCCATGTTGATTACACTCTCATGGTGAGCAGTACTGGACTCCCCAGATGAGCTCTTTGTGAACGTATCAGCTGAGCTGTTAATGTCCCGCACTCATTTTTACTTTAAACTAGTTGTTCAGAATTGAAACAAAGTCGTAAAGCCACTCATTGTAACCATATCTCGCTCTCTCTTTGGTCCCTTGTCATTCCTCCAGATCTACCTCCACATCCCCGGTAGTGATAAACTGATCATGGAGTTGCCCCTGGTCATCGGCACCATCCCCTTCAGCGGCTTCGCCAGCCGCACCAACAGCATGAGCAGCCAGGCCGGGTCGCTCGCCAGCCCCTCCAGCAGCTGGGCGTCTATGAGGCTCCCCTCTGCGCCCCCAAGCTACAGCAACATCTCCCGCGACCTGCGCATTGACAGCCCGCTCACCCCGCTGCTGGATGATTGCAACATAGACGAGGAAGACGGTCTCTTCATGAGGGCGCCGGCCCATCCGTACCCCCCACCCCCGGCGTACTCCGAGGTGAGCTGTGTGTCTGTCACAAGGCCGGGGTCTGAGAGGGTAGCAAGACCATGTTCAAGAATTTGAAGTATTATACTTTCTCTTACATTTTGTGCACGTCTTTCCACAGATTGTTGAGGAGGTCAACGGCAGCAACCATGTTCTTCAGCCTTGCTGAAGTCACAACCTGTCGACTTAACCAAAGTGTGTGCTGTCTGTTGCAAGACTAGAGGTCAGACTGTAAAGTTGTAAAAGGGAAGCACAGCTGTGAAATTTGGAGAAGCGGGACCATAACCCCAAAACAACAATGGAACAGAGACTAAGATTTTGGTCTCAGAACAGGTTAATTATACTCCGGTCTCAGCTATTCTCACAATCTCCAACGTTGAATGTAAAACCTCAATGTCATATAAAATCCTCACAGAAGTTCACATTTTGCGGCATTGAGACATATTTGTAAGTTATCTGACCTTAACCCCTCAAGTCATTCCACGTTAGTTCTGTACTTGAGTGTTGAGCAGTCAGAGAGTTGCTGTGTTAGACTCACGACTGATGCAACATTAGAATTGTCACCCACACTTAAAATTGGGCACAGCAGCCACTGTTTGTAGAAACCAGGCCAATGCAAGACTATGCAGTCAGACATATTGTGTTGTTGCACTTTTTGTGGTGGCAGATTGCTATACAAGTAAAAATGATAATGTATTTTTTTAAGGTCCTTCCTTGGTAGTTTTGACTATGTTTTGAATGTACTGTAGATTCCATGTGTTCAAAGCACAAACAAGCTGATTGAATAGACTACACTAATGAGAAATCTAAATTATGTTTTGAAACTGTATATAGAAATTCAATACAAAGAGTATGATTTTTTTCAAGATTAATTTTTTATATGCAAATAAAATTTGACAGAACAGATCATACTGAATATGTTCTCGGTACTTAAATGAATATATGAATGAACAGTTCCGCACGGCTTGACCTATTTGAGCCAAGCCAAAATACTGTTCCAACAACAGGTGTAGGCCTACTGTGATTCAAGAACAGTTAATTGCACTACACCAGCCTCAACCATAAACAATAATATTTATATGGTGACGCTTTAGTGCATATAAGCCATATCATGTGTTGTGACAGACCTTGACACCAGTAAAAAGTCCTTATGACACCAATTCAGTTGACTATTATCAACATGTTGCCCTATAGTTCAGTCAGTTGAGGTCAAGGCAGAGCCATGTTTACACAAGGATGTACAGAGGGTAAAAAGGTGAAGACACAGTTACTATGAGCATCAGATATTTCTGAAACTTGTGTGAAATGTCTCTATTTAGTACTCAAGAGCTGCCTCTTTCAAATTCATCATTATATCTCAATACCTGTCTGCAGGGAGCAGGTAAACAGAATATATCTTCTAAATGACCTGATTCAATATCTGTGTAGTTCTGCACATGTTTACATTATGTATGTACATTGTGGCAAATGAAAAACAACTCAGGGTGGATGCAGAGAAAAGTCTGTTAGTAAGTGGGGGAAAGGTTGATTGGCATGTTTCTACGTAGAGCCATGGAAGTGACCAGATGAGAAGGACAGGCCAAAATGACATGAGAAACTGACAAACACCTGTTTCCATGGGAGCGTGCATGCCTGCATGTGTGTTTGCTTCATATCTACTTTTGAATTGGGAAACAAATTTAGGACAGACCCTGGGAGGATTTTATTACAACACGTGGGCATGGCAGAACCAATGGAGGTGGTCTTGGATGGCAGTGAGGTAATGTATTTAGTAGTCTTCAGTTACTTGATAGAACATGTTAGTTGCTTTGCCTGTGAAAGTCCATATTGTTACGTACACAAGCGCACTCAGACATCATATTTTTCCATGGAACACAGATGTACGGAATGTATCGGGATGAGTCTGGAAGGTTATAAATGCATTCAGATGTAAGTCCACTGAAATTTAATGATACAACCAAGATTAAAATTTAACTTTTGTATGAAATTTAGATGGATTTCCATCCATCAATAAATTGCATGAGTGTTTTTGCACCATGTTCTATTTGACAATATACGTGGGGCATTAGCTTACAGCAATGGGCTGTGTATTGTACATTGTCAGCTCCCCTGACACCTGCAGCCTCATGTCATACTAAAGATCACACTTACATCTGAAACTTGTAGTACTTGTTACATATTTCTATGAATTATCCAAGACATTTCAATAAAAGTTAACCTTTCTCTAACAAGGTTGACTAAGTGTATATTCTGTTGCAGCTTGAAAAGGATCAAACATGGTGAAGGGATTGGAGAAGTGAGATGGGTTGGGGGTAGGGTGGTACATCATTGGCAATGACAACCTCACCAAGTTGGGTAGCGGCAACTCCCACCAGAAACCCAATGCTGTTGTTTACTAGCGTCTGCAGCTGTTCCCAACAGGGCCTTCTCTCCTCCCACCAGTCCTTACCACCTCTCTCTCTCTCTCTCTTTCTCTCTCTCTCACTCTCACTCTCTCTTCCACCCTCCCTCCATCCCTCTATCTTTCTACCTAATTCCAAGCTGCCTTCTCTAAAAGTCTACTGAGGCAGCCAACATATGTACACAAACAGTAGAGCTGGCCTGACAGACAAAGCCAAGTAGGTCTTCCATGTTGATGCTTGCACTCCTAACCCACCCACCTTGCCGTTACCATGCAGTTACGTAAAGTTGGCATCTGTGGGAACTGTCATTGCAGATAGACAAGACTAAGGTTCTGGAAAACGAAGACCAAGTCATTTCAACTGTCACACACAGAACTGCTACTGTAGTTCCTGCTCCCTTCTTACAATTTCTTACAATCTGATGGTAATCTCAGAACTTGTGAATACAAAGTAAACTATGGAATAACTATTGCAATAGTTTTATTGCAATATTGTATTTATTAATTGTAGTAGTAGAATGCAATTTTTATTTTTGAAAAGTGGGGTTACAATGAAATATTGTTGTTATGGCCACAGCAGTTAAACCCTTGAGTTGTTTCAGCAGTAAGACATTGGCCCAGATTCGTTGAGAAGCTCTTAACGCTGAGATCTTCTTAGGAACGTTCTACAGCGCTCTTAGAACGTTCCTAAGAAGATCTTAGTTTAAATTGTACCCACCACTCAACTCAAATCAACTCAAATTAGGCTATTTATAGGCCTATTCTAAAGCCATGATTGGTTGGTGTTGAGTAAAGCAATGAGTGTTTGCACATGTGAGGAGTTAGTGTAAGGCACTGATGAAATAGTGTGTAATTTTGATTGGTTGTGTTTTAAAAAGGAAATCAAGATGCTTCCTGTTAGAATTGTGTGTGTTACGTGGAGAATTGTGTGTTATGTTTTGAAAAAAGTGTTTTATGAAATTGAAAATTTCAAAAATGTGCGTATGGTTTTGCAGATTTGAGGTGTGGTTCTGGTGTTTGAGTGTCAGGTTTCAGAAATTGTGTGAAAAGTAAGGAATCTGGGAAACCCGGCCATTGTGAGAATAGCTGAACAGCATTGTGGAGTGGTAACAGGTGGCCACTATGTGGAGTGCAGGAGACATACAGTGGTCCCAAGTTCAAGTTAAGATATGCAGAAATGTTGACTCAAACAGCTACCTTCGAATGAAACTTGAAGCTTGTTTGCATTATTTAGCATTATGGTACAGTACTGTAAGAACTTTTGATTAAACTGAACACTGAGGATATGATTTATTTTTTAGGAAGACAATGTACATTATGTTGTGGCCTGTTGCCGTCATAGGTCAGTGGACGTGAACTTTGTGGTGCCTCTATATCAGTGCTCAATACCAAGAACTTATTAGCCACCTGCTACTAAACCCAAATGTGCTGACACGAAAGGCCACTTTTGGTAACCCAACCCAGGCTGGTCCAGTAACTGAACCAAAATCAAAACCAAAGGCCAAATAAATTAAGACAAGGCTGAGGTGGTCAAGTCCTCTTAATAAATCACAAAAAATGTTTATGTTATCTACAAAGGTTGGTTGGCTTTTTAAACCTTTTCTTGTAGGAGTAATATTTGGGTCACCTATTTTCTATTAAAAGTGGACAGGGAAAAACTAATAGGGATGTAGCACCTTAAGATGCATTGTTCATCCACCAGAAACTTTCCCCAATACCTCTTCTCACTTCCTCATTTCCTGCTCATGTCCAGTTTGGATTTGCTGAAGTATCCCCTCTGTGTTCATGGCTACATGTGTATCAGACTGGGGGCACATTGAAATTGAGTATGTTATCTAATCCTTCCAATTACATGCACCAGGCATGTAATTGGAAGGAACCATAGATGTCAGGCATGTCAGAAACCATAGATGAATCATAAATAATTTATAGCAAGTTTGTCAACAAGAGTCTTTGTGGGTACAAACCCTTAAAATCACTCCAAGATCAATAAAAAACTCCAGTGTTTTCCCATTTAAATGTTTTTTCAGAAATGGTCCCAGCCCAGTTATTATATGCTATGACATAATAGTGAACTTTCGAAGTTTATTTTTAGTGATGATTCAGTATGCATTTGGTTATCCAACACACTCACCCACAAAAGGTCACAATGATCAGCATGTCTTCTTCAAGTCAATGAGATAAAGGCATAGAGAAGCAACTGGGCCAATAGTCGACCACATTGGCACTTTCCATTGATTACCGGATTGCAATGAGATGGCAAAGGTTATGAAAGAAATGTTGCAAACAGAGCTACATTTCTGTCTATTCAGCACTTTTTGCATTCTTCTCAAATATGTACCTGTGAACACAACATTTTGCAGGACAAAAAGAACTCACATAAGCCATAAGAGCGTGCGACTCGAAGAATAGTGAAGAAGTCGGGGGTAACTGCTCAGTCAAGCATGTGATCCATTTGTGACATCTGTGAAATCTCAAGAGGGTGAGTGTAACAAGATGCTGGTGGGATGCACTTTATGTTTCCGCTGACTCACTGTGTCTTCTGCACAGGGATCACTGAAGGGGAATGGAGGGGGCAGGATGTGGAACGGAGGGGGCTGGAGAGGGAAGGGGTGGGATAGAGCTGGCAGGGGTTTATATGGTGGCTGGCAGGATTTCAAAAGTATCATCTCCATATTAGGAGCTGAAGCCCACTAGTCTTTTTGGTCACAAAAACCTTTTTGATGTCAGTTCAAACTTCAGTGTTACGGACATGAAGGAAATTGTGATTTGTTTTAAACTACAGGACTGTAAATTTGGTTGACTACACTGAACCAAGCATCCACTCAACTCATGGTGTGATACATTACTGTACTGTCCATAATCAGATGAAATATTACAATCTGTCATTGCAAACTTCTGTAACACATTTTGGTCAAAACGTTGTGCATATGTGTGCACAGTGTGTGTATGCTGGGTGCATGCTGTACATGCACTGTCCATGTGTTGCATTGTGTATCAGCTTTCATTAAGACTCTGGTTTGACCCCATGTGTGTGTACAGACTGCAGAGTGATACATCTGTATACAGAATGAGACTCTCTTGGGCTCTTTTTGAAAGATAGTCTTAAGAAACATGTACTGCAGGCAGACGGGAAACCAATTGTACATCATTATCAGTTTTAGTAAGAGTTTTAAATAACAGTTTATATCACTCGTCAGAATGAGTGGATGAGTTCTTGTTCAGGGGGGGGCGTCGATGTTAGCAGGCTTTTGCAGAGCCGACCTGGAGTCAGCACACTTCCTCACCCACGTCACGCACATGACAATGCTGAGAACCATCACAGTCATCACCATCAACACCACTGAGCTGGAAAGGATGGTCAGACGATGTTCACGTGAAAACTCAGGTTGCCAGCTGATGTCCAGCCTGTTGTCCATACTGAGGTGAGAAGCGGTGCAGGTGTAGTTGTGTCTCTCTCTCAGCTCCTTGGAGGTGATGTCCAGGGTCTTCCTGACTTGGTACAGTCCATTCATGTTGGGCAGCACTGCCCCCCCTGTGAGCTCCTGCTCTGCTACAGCCTGGCCGTCCCTCAGCAGGGTCAGGTTGATGTGTCGGGGGTAGAAGTCAGTGGCCAGGCAGCTCACCTGAGCCCCTCCAGGGACTGCCTTCGTTATGAACCTGACTCTGGGACACACCCTACAAAGCACCAATTTCTTTTCTTTTTTTAGTAAATATTTCAGACCCTTTACACAAGCGGGTAAGTGGAATGTTTGTGTAATTTTTTCATGAATGAACTCTATTTCATTGAATTGCAACTGCAATATTGTATTTCCAGTAGAGTATGCATAGTGTGTCATGTTGTAATGAAATCTATCAACATCAATTCCATCACAAGCATCTCCTGCCATTAGGGCTTATGGACTGTTGTTCATTATTTCACATCCTGCTATTCTCTGATATACATGAATCCCTGTGGTCAAATTAAAGCTTTGTGTTAGAGAACTCATTCTTTCTTGCATTGCAAAGTAATGGTAATTTAATGCATGTACTCCATCCTGAAGTATGTGCTTTTCCTTTTTGGTTCCTTCTTGTCTGAAAAAAACTAGCTTCTCAACTGATGAGTCAAAGTAACCAATTTGAACATCATCCAACATCAATGTAACAGTAAATTCTGGAAATGGTGTCTCTCCTGTGATATGTTGCCAGTATCAACAGAGAAAGTCTTCCAGAACCTGAAAAACTGAATATAAATATATTAGATTGTGTTGGATGTTGTCTACAGTATGACTCCAGAAAAACCTTTTTGCTATCTTTTGACACTTTTCGAAGTTGTAACACTTACACCCACAGATAATGTTTTGTAAAACCTCAAAACAAGGAGAAAACTATTACTACAGTAGGTATCTTCAACATGTCCTGGCTTAAGTTATTTCAATATGGCAGTTGACATACTTTAAATGGAAAAGCAAAACTGACAACTAACATGAAACTAACTTTTCATCAAATATAAAATACCTATGTTCACTAGCATTTCACTATTTACTGTTTACTGTGCATATGGCCACTATATTCACAAATAATGACAGGACTGTAGGTATAATAATGTACCAGTAGTGCATGTCAAAGAGCCTATTCTATCGCTCTACCATAATATGGCTGATTGTCATATACAAAATCAGTTGTTTCATAAGATAGTATAAAGTACATAGTCCATAAGGTTCTTACCTGCAATCACAATGGTGCACAAAGAAAGAATTAATAAAAAAGACCCAGAAGGTCCCCATGTTTTTTTTTAAGTGTTCACTATTTTGAAGCCTTCTGGGAATGTTTTCCGAAGAACATTGTTGAGCCAAACATAAGCCTTGATAGCTCACCTCTTAATGTTGTTGATCCAGACAAACCAGTTCATATGGCCTGTCTCCAGGTACATTCCACCATCACAAACTGACTATTGAATTAATCTGGAGCTTCTAGATCGGTTCCCATGAACAAAACATTTGCAGAAACCTACTTTGCAGTTGGCCATATTTTATTCAGAAACCAGCTGAACTGGACATGGTACGTATATCTCACTACTTATATTTTTTGTGAATGTTTTGTGAATTAGGAACAAATAACCATTGAAAGTAAAGGTGTAATCCTTAACATCTTTAAAATAACCGTAACTCATTAATCAACTCAATTTACACACTGTAGATTTTGGCGGCAGCCTCCCACAAACAGTTAAAGCATACTTATTATTTGCATTGTATTACCATACAGGATGCTGTTTGTTCATTGGTTTTAGTTCCCATCAGAGACAAGCTTCCTGATGTTATTTGATTGGTTGAATAACTTTCACATGAACAAGGAACAATAAGGGTGAAAGTGAAAGGAGGCACAATTACTACGACTAGGAAAATAGTCTAAAAATGCGTTTTGATCTTTGGTTTTGTCTTTCTTTCTACACCATTGCAAATGCAGGTACGATAAGAATGACTAATGATTAAGTTGTATTTGTTTGACTAACGTGAACATTTCCAGAAATTCTTTATGAACATTTTTATGCACATAGTTGTCATTCATCTAACCTTGTTATAGTCTGCTATCAGTTCAATTACATTTGGTATAATGTTTTCAAACTGAATTACATTCTAAACATGCTGAATTAAAGAGCTGAATTGTGTAAAAAACTAAACAAACAACAGTACATAAATAAGACTAGTAATAGATTGTGATGTTTTAGATCTTGTTTTCATTAAGGAGGAGCTTAGTTCCATGCCTCTTTCAGGTTCTGGAAGACATTCTCTGTGGATGTTGGCGACATACATCACAGGAGAGACACCCTTTCCAGAATTCACTGCTGTACTGATGCTGGATGATGTTCAAGTTGGTTACTTTGACTCTAACATCAACAAATTAGTTCAATCCAGGCATTCAGCAAACACACATCCCAATGACATCGCTCAGGACGGAGTTTTTGTTTTAAATAACATGTACATTAGCATGAAAAGAAGATTGAGTATTGTAAAACAGCGCTTTAATCTGACTACAGGTGTCCATGTCCAGCAGAGAAAAGCAGGTTGTGAAATTTTGGACGATGGAGAATCAGCCCAGATGATGTTCAGGGATGCTTGTGATGGAGTTGAAGCTGATGGATTGGTTTACAACATGACAGAGTATTCATACTCAACTGGAAATCCTTGGCAGTTGCAATGGGATCAAATGAAGCTTATTTATGTCAAAATGCGCTATTCAACCTTTTATCTCCCTGTTTGCATTCAAAAATTAAAGTATTTCTTAGAAAGAAAAAAGAAATTGGTGCTTCGTAGGGTGCGTCCCAGAGTCAGGTTCATAGAGAAGGCAGTCCCTGGAGGGGCTCAGGTGAGCTGCCTGGCCACTGACTTCTACCCCCGACACATCAACCTGACCCTGCTGAGGGACGGCCAGGCTGTAGCAGAGCAGGAGCTCACAGGGGGGGCAGTGCTGCCCAACATGAATGGACTGTACCAAGTCAGGAAGACCCTGGACATCACCTCCAAGGAGCTGAGAGAGAGACACAACTACACCTGCACCGCTTCTCACCTCAGTATGGACAACAGGCTGGACATCAGCTGGCAACCTAAGAACTCACACAAACATTCCATATCCATGATCTTGTGTGTCTTGGTAATCATACCAATTTTGAGTTTTGGGGGGATTGTTTCCGGCCTCTTCCTATTTATTAGGAGGGTAAGGAGACGTACTGACTCCAGGACAACTCTGCAGCAGCCGGCTAATGTTGATCAAGAGAATGTGCAACTGAATCCATTACCTCACTCTGACAGCTGATATTAGCTTTCTTCCTCTTGTTGGGATTACTGATGGCAAAACAATTAGCCTGTAACCACCCCAGATAACATTGTATTTTAGTGTATATTCAATACATTCAAGAGGATGTTGTTGCATTTGTTATCGCTTATTTGAGTCCATTCTTCTATAATTTTCTAATTCTCTTTTCTTTTTTCTTTTTTTTCTGTTAATGAGTTTGTGTCATCTCAGATGACAACTGATAGTTTGCTATTGCCAGTAATCTGTATGGAATAGATGGAGGTTTTTAGACACAACATTTCACATTTGGAAGATCTACACAGGTCTACACCAGGGCAGAAATGGTATACCAGGCTGATTTTATCATCAGTATTTTCTGTTTGGTTGAAGTTTTACGCTGACACAGGATAATGAGAATAATGTTTCTTTCATTTTACACTTTTGTAATGCTAGTACAAGATGAATTGAGGATTTAATGTATTTTTTTACATAACAAATGTAATGTTATGAATCTCTTCCAATGAGTCATTGCTCAGGAAGTGACTTCTTACCCTGTACAAAAACACAAACAAGGGATTCAGGGACCAGCTCTCAGACAGTGTCCTCATAAAATATTGATGATCAAAAAACTGAATCCATCCTTTTGTTCTGACACCTGGTTTATGTGTTTTCTCGATGATACCTTCTAATAGATATTGACAAAACCATTTTTTGCACCACATCAACAATAAAAATGTGACTTATTCTAAAATCTGTTTGAGCTGACTATGTCTCCAGTTTACTAACTTGTTGGGATCCAAGCAGCAAAGCTGCGGAAGCACCCATTGAGTTTCTCCCTCTTATTACATTTAAGTCATTTAGCAGACGGTATTATCCAGACCGACTTACAGTAAGTACAGGGACATTCTCCCCGAGGCAAGTAGGGTGAAGTGCCTATTCCAAGGACACAACTTTATTTGGCACGGCCAGGAATCGAACCAACAACCTTCTGATTCATAGCCCTACTCCCTAAGGCATGATTATCTTCTACTTCTGACATTGAAGTCTGGAAGCCTTCAGAACCGTAAGGTAAACATGTTAGACATTTGATTGGGGACAGTCCCTTGATTCTTTTCACTAAGTTTCATGCTTGAAACTATTAACAATGTGTTGTTGGTGTGGTCTTTAAACTAGAAATACTGGACTATGGTGCAGTAGTAATAAGTAGATTTACAGTTGAAAAGAGTGAAAACAGCTGCTTCCATTCATGCAGTGTAATGTTTGCAGTTTGCCACTATGTGGAGTACTGGAGACATTTTCTGCAGCACAAAGTTTTATTGGAACTGAAAAAAAATAGTGGGATGTCTGATACACTTTTTATTTACTTTACTAAATCCTAAACATCATAAATGCACAAAGATGTTGGTAGATTTCAACATGGACAGCAACATTTCAAAATTGAATAATTTTCCCATTTTCTTATGCTTTCTTGCCATTGACCAAGTACATGAAGTTGTAACGCATTTAGGCTATTTATTTTTATTTTGTTGCAACATATTTTTGAATAATATAAATAGTGCAACTACATTTGACGACTAATCTCCTTTCAGATAATCTGTATATCTGATGGTATTTTTTATGTATGTTTGTATGTATGTATTTTATGTATGTTATGTATGTATGTTTATTATGAAGTTTTCGCATATCTAGTATGTGAATATGTATTTACAGTACATAGATATTTATACGGTGGCCCTGAAGTGCAAATGACACCCCCTAATATGAGTACATCCCCCAAATGAAAACACTCCCCCCCAATACGAGTCAACTCCCCCCAAATCGGATGACTTGTTCTTCTCCCCCCAATACAAAAACACGCTCCCCCAAATGGAATTCTTCGATATCCAAACAAATTTTCTGGTGCATGTAACTCTGCCAGGCTATGGCATTTTGTACTTCTGTCGATCAATTTAATATTTCTTGTTAGTTAGCCTACTGCATCCATCCGTGTTGGGGGGAGGTGAACAAGTCATCCGATTTGGAGGGAGTTGACTCGTATTGGGGTGGAGTGTTTTCATTTGGGGGATGTACTCATATTAGGGGGTGTCATTTGCACTTCAGGGCCACCGTATATTTTGGCTCCATACATGCATTCAATATACTTCTGTTATGCATATGCACCATTTATAGATTTTCACTGTTGATGTAACAATGCAATGTTACCTGATCAATTAACTTCAATAAAGTTGCTATAAATGAAGTTCCTATCGTAGTCCATCCCATCCTTGCTGGTGATTGAGAAGGTTTGACCCATGGTGTCATGTTTAACAGATCATCCAGGGCCACAATATACTGTAGTATATTTAGAGAGAATATATAAATAGAGATCATGTACAGTAACACCAAAGTGTGTGTCATGGAGGTGTGGCTCAGGGAGCTCCCTCTGAACAGGGTGTGTGAGAGAGCGTTCAAGACATTACCCTTCTCCTGCTGTTTACTCTGATTATACTGTTGTATTGCACAAGTAAATGTCTGAGAATGACAGAAAAGTAAACTAGATTATTGGGTCTAAATGGGTTATTTCAGGTGTTTCAAGTGATGTCAATATCTGAAATGATTCATTTTCAACTAATTGATTTAGCTCCTTTAAACTCATGTTGACCATACAAAATATTTGGAAATATTAGTTTCAAGAATGAAAAATCCACTTTGCAGAGGACAGGTGAGAGACTCTTTTGAGAGACCAAAGAATCTTGGTGGCAGATATTATGGCAGAGCCTGATATTTAAGTGCATCAGTCCTGCATTTTTTACTTTCACTATCCTCTCTCTCTCTCTCTCTCTCTGTCTCTTCCTCTCTCTCTCTCTCTCTCTCTCTCTCTCTCTCTCTCTCTCTCTCTCTCTCTCCCACCTCTCTATATTCTGTCTCAGGTAGTATTTCAATCTTTCTCTCACTTTCTCTCGCTCTTTCTAACGCGCTCTTTCTCTCTCCTCCACCTCCCTCCCTCATTCTGTCACTGAGGCATCTCTGCCAGCTCTAGTTTCAGCCCAGCTCGGCGTTAGTAATCTTCCACAGCACTAAGCTGTTTCTGTTTCTTAGCATGAGCTCTGATGTGTGTTCCAGACAGACCTCACTGAGAGGAGTGTTCGTCTGGGAATGCATCGCAGTGCTAGGCTCTGGTTTGCATGACTTGTCTTGTCTCACTGTTTGCAGAATTTTTTGGCAGCCCTTTTATTTTCACCTGTTTTTTGCAGCTCCTTGTCTCCATGTCATGTATACACTCTGGGGAACCTCTGGGGGGCACTTTGAGGAAAGTAGTCCCTTCATATTAATGCTATCAATGCATGAAAACATTCAAGGACATATATCATAGAGACGTATTTCAGTTACTATTAAAGAATTATCAGAATTGATGAGACACTTGAGAAATGTCTTCACAAGGATTCATTATCATACCATTTGTTAGAATTACAAATCAATCCGAGGTCATTGTGAACATCTCTACCCAAAATGCTACAAATCCACTTAAATCAAATCATATTTAGTGGGGCCCTTTTGTCTAAAGGTCACTCTTCTCTTACAATGGCACTTACTGAGGAAGAGTCCTTCAGACAGACCATCAAAGAGATAGAAGTACCTTCTCCTGTAGCAGCGAGAGTCCCTGCAACGCTCAGCCCTTGAAAAGAATGTTTAGTTCTCAGTCCAAAGCCCTTTTTAGGAAGTAGGACAAAGATCACACACAAGGGGACATTGCCTCTATATTTTCTCTAAGTGGTTTGCCATGGCCACAGGTTATTTGGGGCCAAACATGTTCAAGTGACCTTTTCTCATCACTTTGCCATTGCTCTACGACACCATCTAAACAAAACCCTTAACCAAATAGCCTTGGGCATAAGTACAAAGGTATCAGAGCAAAGTAACCGTACCCATCCAACGAAAGCAGTTGTGCAGTCTAAAATCTTCTGCAAGAGCCCTTCCATTGAAGGGTTGAGTTATGAATCCCAGTTGAGGGTTGCCAATAGAACCTGAGACTGAGCCCTGGCAGATATACAGTGGGATCAATCAGACCATTTAATCTAGGTCTTGCGCTTGATCACAATGTCCCCCCACAAGATGTTCAAATGTATGCCCACTTTGTAGCGGCTCTCTCCAGGTAAAACCTATAGTACTCAATGTTAGTTTCTGTGCTTCTTCCCAGCACCATGACGATGGCTGGTGTATCAGCAACATCTGTAAGCCTGTCACACACTATTTACACTAGACTGCCCACATCACTGCATTTATTTGTCTCAAGAGCTTCTTACATAAAATCGATTCCTGCCCCCTCTATGTATTCTTGCCACTGGTGGACTCAATCGCTCCCGATACCCCCATGTTGGGAAACAATGCAGAAAAAGGGACCTCTTAGATGCCCTCTGTGGTAGATGAACGTGATAAAGTGCCCTCTTTGGCGGCTCAGTGTGTGCAAGATGTGATAAAGTACCCTCATGGCTGCCCTTCCAGTGAAGAAAACATGATGCGATGCAATCTAGGGTGCCCCTATGTGCAAAAAAACCTTGAATGATGAATTTCAGTTTAGGAGGAAGTGTATACTTTATGTAATCATGAGTCATTTTGGATTACTATAATAAAGTAGTGGTTGCTATGTAAACATGGTGTATTGACAGTGGTTTGTTTTGTCTTGAGCTTACGCATATCTCTGTATGACGCCACCTATTGGTAAGAGCACTTGTGTACGAAGGCTTTGCTTCAACAAGAGAAATATCTCAAAATCATTAAGAATTAGCTGCCATTTTTTATATACATCTTTCTTGAACAAAGAAAGTATGTGCATGATGTAAATGTCTTATATCACCGCACAAATGTTTTTAAACATTAAGATTAAGACAACATTAATATAAAACTCTTACAAAATGTTGTAAAATACAGAAATATAGACATACGCGACACAATAAAACATTGACGGGACATCTAAAACATTTAGCTTTGACCCTCTTTTGGTCTCAAAACAGACTTGAAAACAGTAAAACTCTAAAAAACATAGTGCAAAAGTTTAAATTGACAATGAATGGTGATCGCTTATAGAAAAGATGTTGGTGTACCAAAATTGATACCTATTTTTCCCCATTGAAAATATACCATCCCACAATTAAAAAAAAAACAACTAACATTATAAAACATTACAAGTCATGTAAAAACCTACAATCTTACAAAAATAAAACAATAACTATAATAACTCTGTTCTGGAGTGTCACATGTTTTCCCCTCACAGGAGTCATTGAGTAACGTCATGCTTGGTGCCCAGTTATTTCATCAGTAAATAGCCTCATCCATGTTGTCATCGCTGTCCCCCCCAAACTCCTCTCCGTTGTCAAAGTAGGACATGATATAATCGGTCTCCTATGGGGACAAGCGATTTATTAGGACACACTCAGGAGTAAACAAAGATGCTCACCACACAGGTGAGAACCACAGAGGTAACTTCTGTATGGAGGTTTAACACAAATCCTGCATTGCCTATCAAACAGTATTCATATGAAAATGCACCCACAGTTCTCAAAGGGAGGAGGTTAACCTGAGAGTTTATTTCCCAAACTCAGATTAAGTCTGGTCCAAAGCATAAACAAATGTGATTAGGTTTTCAGATCTAATAAGTAGAATAATATATGTAAAATATGTAAATTTACATCACTTTTGTAATCCAAGATATCTTGAATAGTGCCTGGTCAATAAAAACTAAAAGTAACACTTTAGTTGGGGGTTTGGCTAAGGTCACGAAGATAAGGTAAGGTATGTAAACAAGTTAGGGTGCACACCTCTTCAAACTCTTCCTCGTCGTACACATTATCGCCCTCCTGCACCTCCTCCTCTTGCTTTTTCTTCTCCCCCTCTTCATCATCCGAGCTCACCTCCTCCTCTTTCTTCTCCAGCTTCTGAAAACACATGAAGCATTGTGTCTGCGATGCTTTCAGTTTTTACCAAGAGCTTCTCCCATAATCGTGTACTTTGCTGCATGCCAACAGAACACAAGGCTCGGTATGTTTCTGCTGAATGCCCATGGCCAAGTGATGAAGAAACTGTGGCAGCTGCAGTGAGGACTAACCTCCAGTTTTAATATGATCTCTTCCTTGTCCACTCTGGATTTTTTACTAGGTTTGGGTCCCACTGGAACCTCCACAGTAAGGAAGGTGTCTGTGAAAAAGGTATAAAAAAGGAAGATAAGAGAGCCATTAGGGAACCAAATTTCCATCATCTATCCCCACCCCTCCCCCAGTCTTCCTCCATTCCCTTCAAATGCCACTCATTCACGACACTGCTCTATATTTAGCCCCACAAATAAAAAGCGGATAATTTTTTCATGAGACGGAAAGTGTCTTTGTCGTCTGCCTGCGACGGCTTTATCTTATCTCTCCTTTCACATGGAAAGCAGAAAGGCAAATGGATTCCCTTGTGTCTCTGGAGAAAGACCATGGGTCACACACACACAGCTCCTCTCAAGACACCTGTGTCTGTGCCATTTCACCCATACAATGCAAGATGCACAGAACTTACAGAGCAAGGAGGACCAGAGGTACATTTGCTAGCTGAGGCAGACCAGGCTAATAACTTAAGACAGAGAAATATTGATCATATTTACTGTATTCTGTTTAACTTGCATACAAGCATTTTATTCCTTCAATAGACACAAATGAGGCAAAATATCAGTAACACGAGTGACAGAGAAGACCAGGCTTTTAAAGTGTACAGAATAAAAACGTAAAAATGTATGTCAATCAAGGTAATGTTAATTAAATTTACATTATTTGGGAAATAAAAGTTCACTTACTCTCTTTCTGGGGTTTTCTCACCCGTATTCGAAGCTCTTTAGGCAATCTTTTCCAGTCTGCAATGATAACAAAATACACATTCTTGGACAGTGACAAAACTTCAAACACAGCAGAGACCTTCCCAAAATGATGCTTCAGCATATCTCCATCAAATCCAGTTTGGAGACTGCAGCCACACATTGTTACCTAACAAGGCTCAGAGTGACAACTTTAATTTTCACAATTTTACATGGTTTGGATCACCTGACAACTTCAATCAGGCTGTTTCACACTCTGTTACATCGGATACATCTGGGAAGGACCAGCGAATGATTTCATGCTCTTTATGGGATTATATTATTGACTTCATTAATCTTTGTTTAACTACATTATGCTGGTAATCAGATAATGCTGGCTACTCCTAGTCCATGCTGAGCTGTTTCTCTCCTGTTTTGTCTCGGCTCCCCCTCACCCTGTTTAAACGTTCACCATGCTTGGCATCATCATGAATAATGAGACTCATTGTCCAGGTTTTTGTGTTTTCTGATTTGTACATTTGCCAACAAATAGTTTCTTTGAGCAAATGTTCTGTGTGGCAGTTTGTTAGGACGTAAACCGTCTTTTTCGGAAATAAAGCCGCGGCCTGTACCCCGATTTTACTGTTTTCTTGTGGTTGTGCGGCTTATATTTTGAAGCAGGTTATAGGTTTTAGAACTAAAAAGTGTCTTTGTCCCAAAATCTCTACAGACCGTGCAGCTAATTCAATGCTCAACACTTGAACGGGGGCTTATTACTTGAAAGAAGAAGAATTTACTGTATCGTTACACTATCAGGGCTTGGAAATAGTGACTTGCTAAAGTAGGCAAATGGATAGTAGAACATAACATTTCATAATAATTTCAGAAAATCAAATAGCTGCAAGACCCAGTGAAATGTTATATACAGCTACTGTAGCAAACTAACGTTAGCTAGCATCGCTAACGACGGTAGTGTAACCGAGCTCTTTGAAGGTTCGTTTGAGATATATTTCATATGGTTGGATTGGATCATTTTTCACGTGATCTGCATAGGCTCAGAAGAGGAAACAGAAAGGATTAGTTTACCTCGTTCACTTTTGCGTGACTAGGTTTAGTAAGACGTGAATGATATTTGTTCACAAGTAATGATTACAGGTTTTGTTATTTTAACTTTTTTGTACTTTACTTAGAGTTCAGTGTAATTGTTTGCCGTGTTAATTAAATGCTAGTGTGATAATAAATGACCATTTCAAATCATCCAAACTGTCATGATGCATTATTTTAATGCAGGATTTAAAAAAAAAATTGTATCTGCTAGTTTACATGCACTAACATATACATGAGAATATGATAAATGTTTGCAGTGTACGTATTTAGGCCAGGGAATTGGCTATAAAATGTTGAGCAACACTCCCCCCCCCCCCCCCCCCCCCCCCCCCCCCTCTCGCTGTTGAAATGAATGAATGACTCGAAAAAAGATTAGTTCATTTTACTGAACGAGATTCAAAGAACCGAGTCAGTAAAATGATCCAAACCATCACAACTGGATATACTATCCACAACCGAAGTGTGTTACACAATACTGTAAGATCGCCTACACTCGTGCATTGGTTGGTATTGTAGCAACAATGCTCTTGGTACCCAGAATGCCCCACGCCAAGCTGAAAAGCTACAAAGTTTAGGGCATTAGCTTAGTTAGATAAGCATTGTTCGGAGTTATATTGTTGTCCTTGTTCTGTTTTGATATGTGTAATGCTATGTATGGTCTGTAGTTAGATCACTTGAGTGTTCACCCTGATTGTGAATGTTGTCTAGTTAGATGGCTATCCAAGCTGTCCTATGCAAAAGTAGTGCTGGGTAAATACACAGTCGGCCTATATTCCAGTGTGGCATAGACTCCAATTTACAAACAGAAAGTTCCAATTCTGGTGGGATGCGGCTTATAGAAATGCAGCCAATTTTTCGTAAAACACGCTAATCACTGTGGTGCAGCTGCAAGAATGAGCATCCTGGTCCTGGATCTCAGCACCATGAAAGGTTAATTAAACTTTGCTGCACTGCAGACTCACCAGGGTTCCACTCAATAGTATTGTCCGTAGGCTCGTTGTTCTGGTACTTATCAGAATAACGTTCCACATCTGTAAATTAAAGAGATAAGTATTGGGACAGAACCATCCGGACCCTCTACTTTCATACCTCAAGTGTTTACCTGATCACACTCCTTCAAAGGCAAGCACTATAAAACTATGACAAAACTACTATCAAACGATGGCACTAAAATATGTTTGTTTATCTGGAAAGCGTTCATGTATAACATTCTGAGTTTGTGATTCGGTCTATGACACATTCATGTCATAGACATGCCAAGCAGACCTTTTTGTGGGGCAGCAGGACGGATGTAAAATGGCAGGGTCTTCATGGCACCTCTGAACTCCTGCTTCAGGGCTAGCATGTACTCTAAGTCCTCTCCCATCACCAGAGGTACCGGCTTGTGTTCCATAGGCTACCAAGGCATAAATATACTCACTTTAGCCTTTCTTATCTTTTAATTATTCGTTCCTAACACATAGCGCTTTGTAGTCAGATATTATTGTGGCAAATACATGAGAGGGATCAAATACACGTCACAGATGACAGAATAAACTTACGGGGAAAAGAGGAGTGGGCTGGAGAATGGATGGGGGCAAATTTTCCCCTTTCCCAATCCCGACTGCCTCCACACTGAAGCTCATGTGGCCCCTTCCCCGCCCACGTCCCCTACCGGCCATTATGGAACAATAAACTTGGGATGGGGAAAGAAGAGTAAAACGGAGATGGTTAGTAATTGTCCGTAAACATGCCAACCAACTATCGAGACAAATCCAGGGCAGTAGGCTATTACAGAAATCAGGTTATGCGACATAACTGGGTCGCATAACCTGCTTTCTGTTACCTGGTAATGCACATACTTTCAAGATGCACAAACGTGCGAATACAAATGATCTAGAATATTAAACAATGAAATGTTGAAATGGAGACTATATTTTCCCTCCCATTTTACCTTCTTAAAAAACTTCACGTACAGCTTAGCAAGGCTTTGAAAGATGCAAGCAAAACACAACTGGAGTGTTTCTCATTAAGCGATATCCAAACAATTTGGATCGCTGGAAACCCGTGCAATTCCTTGACAACTGTCCATTTTAAAAATCCATCAAATCTGAACTTTAACTGTAATATTTTGCAAACATCTGACTGAAGACAAGTGCCTTAAGTTGGTGGTCAATATTCTTTGTTTACATTATCTCGATGTTCTCTGCAAATGCAGTTGTGACACTATTGATTCACTGCCCCCTGGTGTTTCGGAGCTTTTTAGGAGTACTGAGACACTGTGCGTTCCTTACTAATGTTGCAACGGACATTCACGACAGAATTAATAGCGATGCTCCATCGTCTTGTAAATTGTTATAAGCCAAAACATTTAAGACTGCGACTTAGTTGGACTTCAGTGATAGCTTGCGTCTGTTGCTCTACTGGACGTATGGACGTACCTTGGATCACAATGGGCAGCTCGAGCAGTTACAGTCTTTGAGATCTTCAAAGTACAGCTATTACTGATAGACTTGTATCTGCCTATCTTTCAAACATGGACAGTTGGGTCATAAATATTTGGACATTAACACACGTTTAGTTGTTTTGACTCTTCAAGGCCGTAGCCATGGAGTCAACATCGGGGGGGACGAATTACATTTGTTGTGATAATTTCGGACCATGTGGGTGGTTTGCCTGTCGTTGCGTAGCACATTTATATATATTTTTTATATATAAATATATTGGGGGGGGGGGGGGGGGGGGGGGGGGGGGGGGGGGGGGGGGGGCATTTTACCAGATTTGAATATTATATAAAAATACATATTATGATTACGGCCTTGGTTTATCAAAACATATTCAAGAAACAGTTAAATAATTACTATTGGCTGTGTCTGAGCTTCAATTTGAGGGTATTCTCAAATTGGAGGGAGGCAGGGTTTAGGAATTCCAGCTCTATAATATGTCAACTTCCCCCTTGGTCCCCCTTCTTTTCAAGGGACCAAGAGTAATTGGACAATCGACTCAAAACCTATTTCATTGACAGTGTGGGCTATTCTTTGTTATGTCTTCATCAATTAAGCAGGTAAAAGGTCTGGAGTTGATTTCAAGTGTGGCATTTGCATTTGGAAGCTGTTGCTGTGAAGCCACAGCATGCGGTCGGATTAGCTCTCAATGCAAGGGAAACAGGCCATCATGAGGTTGCAAAAAATAAGAAATCCATCAGAGAGATAGCAGGAACACTAGGAGTAGCCAAATCAACAGTTTGGTACATTCTGAGAGAAAATAATGCACTGGTGTGCTGAGCAACACAAAAGGCTGGACGTCCAAGGAAGACAACAGTGGTGGAAGATCACAGGATCCTTTCCATTGTGAAAAAAAAACCTTCACAGCATCCAGCCAAGTGACAAACACTCTCCAGGAGGTAGGCATATCCTTATTCAAGTGTACCATAAAGAAAATATTTCACTAGAGCAAATACAGAGTGTACACCACTAGAGTCAAACCATTTATAAGTCTCAATAATAGAAAGGCCAGATTAGACTTAGTCAAAAAACATCTAAAAAAGCCAGCCCCAGTTCTGGAACAGCCTTCTTTGGACAGATGGAACTAAGATCTCAGATCTGTATCAGAATGATGGGAAGAATAAAGTATGGAGAAGGCTTGGAACAGCTCATGATCTGAAGCATACCACATCATCTGTTAAACACAGGGAGGCAATGTAATGGCATGGGCATGCATGACTTCCAATGGCACTGGGACACTTGTGTTTATTGATAATGTGACAGAAGACAGAAGCAGCCGAATGAATTCTAAAATGTATAGGATCTATTGTCTGCACAGATACAGCCAAATTCAGCAAAGTTGATTAGATAGTACTTCTCTTTACAGATGGACAATGACCCAAAACATACTTCAAAGCAACCCAGAAGTTTTTTAAGGCACTGAAGTGGAATAATCTGCAATGGCCGAGTGAATCACCTGATCTCAACCTGATCGAGCATGCATTTCACCTGAGGAAGACCAAATGTAAGGCAGAAAGACCCACAAATAAACAACAACTGAAGACAGCTGCAGTAAAGGCCTGGCAAAGCATTACATAGGAGGAAACCCAATGTTTGGTCCATGGTTTCCAGGGTTCAAGAAATCATTACCTGCAAAGGATTCTTGACAAAGTATGTTTGTTTGATTTATGATTGTTAATTTGTCCAATTACTTTTGAACCCCTGAAATAAGGTGTATGTGGTTGCATACCTGAACTTTTCGTACAATATTTTTGTTCAACGCCTTGAATTAAAGGTGAAAGTCTTCACTTTCATTTCAAATCCATTGTGGGGGCTGACAGAGACAAAATTACTGTCCAAATGTTTATGGCCCTAACTGTATGTATTTAAAAGATGGTGTAAACAAATACAGAGAGATATACTGCAACAAAATTGCTGTGCATTAATACATACGTCTGTTGGGTGGGATGCTATGTCTGGCTTGTACAAAGAAGATTCAGGTTATAGTTTAAATCCTAGTCATCCTTAGCTCAGCATCCTGATGTAGCTTACTTGGGGATGATTTTGCACCTTAATGATCGGTAAGACTTAACTTGTCAGTCAGACAGATATTGTCAGCCTTGTGTGTGTGTGTGTGTGTGTGTGTGTGTGTGTGTGTGTGTGTGTGTGTGTGTGTGTGTGTGTGTGTGAGTGTGTGTGTGCAAGAGAGAAAGCGGGAGTGCGCACACATGTCACCGTGGGAACGCTTCTGTAGGAATCCAGTAAATCAGTTGCCATAGAAACTGTGTTCCATAATAGCAACAGTCACTGAATTAGTATTTTATTTAGTCTGGGTACAAGTACTTTCTCCTTCCGCAGTTGTTTCAAATGAATTGGGAGCATGTATATTTCTTCTGTTTCAGATGAGTTAATGAACTTAAGATAATTTTTTATTTTGTTTTGTTTCTTTGGTGCATATATTCAAGCTAAATTATATGAACACTTCTTAAAATGCTGAAACTGGTTTTGCAATGAGAATATCCAACATCAATCATACAGTAATAAAGTGCATCAGCAGTTGTGTGTGTGTGTGTTTGTCAACTTATTCATAAGACCTTAAATATACATTCAGGAAGTCAAAAATATATTTTTTGAAGGTGGGAAAACAAATGTAAGCCTACATAATGTGCCTGTGGTTTAGGTGTGAAATCTTGTTGTAGATGCAACCTATGGGCAGGATTTAAATGGCCTGCCTTTCATCACCTAAAATGCAACTCTAAAACGTTTTCAGATGTTCACTTGACATCCAAACAGCCAAGTTTAAACAGAAGTAGGCCACCCTGCTAAACGGATCGAGCTGACCACCGACTGTCTAGAAGACTCAGAAAACAATCAGTCTTGGTGTAACAGCTTTTCTTTAGTCTTTCACACACATCTTTTGGTGGGGGTTTTGGTGATCAAATAGCCTAATTGAACACTTCATGTTTTACATGAATTTACATAAGTTTATGAACCTGATTGTCGAACTCAACGGCATCTTGCTTAACATTCTGCTACCTTGCTGCTGAACAGTCAGGTTATAGCTTTCCCTCCACCCCCTCTCTCCCTCTCTCTCCCCATCTGCCTGTCAAACTCTGGGATCATCTGAGCGTGTCGTCTGCTCTCAGCATCTTCGCCGCGTTCTTTCCATGTGAATTCGATGAGTGGGAGCGCGAGAGCATCTCTTCTTCTTTCCAACCACGCGGCCCACTCCCGCCCCCGCAGCGAAGCTCCGCATCTTCTAAACTCGTGGTGGCTCGAGAAGAGGGGGAAGGGGAGGCAAGCTGGCTCAACGCAGAATATTTGATTTGCGGAGCATTTCACATATTGGTTTATAGAAAAGCCAAATGCCAAATGAATCCAAATTAAACGTTTTGCACTCCCTATGGTAAGAACCTGTTTTTAATTTACCAGAGCATGTTGTCAGCAATTATTTGCATAGCAGCCTAGCTTACATAAAAAACTGTAACCAAGCCTACTGTTGTTCTAGTTAAGCCAATGCCTTTCTATTACAGAAGATAATAATTGTGCTGAACTACAATATAAATGTGACTAGCACATCAAGTTACACTGCGGCTTAGAATGATAATTTCAAATTTCACTAGAATGAATGTTTATATATATTTTTTATAGCAACATATCAAGCGACTCAAACAAGTAACTTGAAGTTATTTCATTTTAAAATGTTCTGTCGACAGAACTGCATGCTTTAGACTTCCAAAACGAATCTCCTCAAATGGAGTCGGATCGTTTTACTGTACCAGTGTGCTTTACATTGAAAGTGATTCTATAATCTGGTCTGAAATTAATCTTTACATATTCTATAGTGCAGTTTTTCCAGTCCAGTTACATTTATAGTAACACTGTAAGCCTGAAAAATCATGAAACCGCACAGGTCTATAGTAAAAACTGATTGTCGACCTCCTCACTCAATGCGGTTGTGTTTTGAGGCAAAGCCTAACCTTTAGAATGTTGCGACTGGTGAGCCATCATTTGTAGCCTACAGACTAATAACGCCGTTGTGCTGACATGGTGAATATACAGTATATACGCATTTTGAAACGACTGTCATCTTAAGGACATGTTTAACTGCAAACTGCCCCGTTGTTCAGTAACATGCACTGTTGAAATCGTCTTTGCTGCCGCAGTTTGCCTACTGTTTAGTCAGTCACCTGGAATGGTAGCACACAACTTCGCTGGCGGTTTAATTTTAGAACTAAAACGTCAGTGAAACCAGCTGACGTAAACAAATAAATTAAATTGGTCAGAGTAAGTGCTTTTAGTTAGTATTTATTTATTACCGATAATATGGTGGGTCCGCGGTCAGTATTTGTGTCTATACATTTTCGTTTTCTTGCCGCTTGAGAGTAGCCTACCAATTCAGCACCACGGAGAGCTACAACAGTTCAGAACGGAATCTTCACGCGGTAGCCCATATGGTTCATTCGCAGACGGTTCTCCTATTTGATATGATGTAAATGATGAAGTGAGACTGTTGGGCTTTATGGAACAAAATAGTAGGATACCTGGTGATTGGTGTCCTACCATGAGATTTCCTAGGTCTATACGGAGGTGCCGAATGATTCTGTAGCTGTAATTTGACCAATAGGTTAATATAATTTAAGACTGGGAAAAATATATGTTAAGTAAATAAAATAACTACATATAACATTTGTGGAAGTGAAGGAAGAGGGCTGTTGAATGAGGTGCATTGGAAAATGTTGCTCCAGCTCACCATTAGTACTATTACTTTCAGCATTACACTGCAGTATACTCCCGCTAAACACCTTTAGAATGTAACTTTTTATGATGACTTTCTATGCAGGACACCACCTCTCATCATTTTTGCTTTGGATTCCCTGCAACATACTGCAATGAAGCATTAAAAGCTGTGGCCTGCATCTTGGTCAGATGCAATGCTTGATGTGGCTTGATTGGGCATGAAATCTATGCTCGCCTGAATACAGAGCTTTTCACTTTGGCCCAGGAAGTGATTGATCCACAATGTGAACCAGCGCAGAGAAGAGGACAGCATGTACTCAACTGCAGTCAGAGGTCACAAAGGGACATATTATGATGCAGCATAGAACATTCACCATGGAGAAGATGGAGGCTAAACAGCAGATTGTATAACATGAGACATACAGTACGTGCCAAATGGTTCTGTGGGAGTGTTACTGTATCACTGTATCAGTGCTGCATGCGCTTGAATCCCAACCTGTTAATGTAGCTCTACTTGGCCTGTACTCTTGACTTCTTGACTCAATCTCCTTGGTCTGTCTTCATATAAAACTGGGAGGAAATGTAGAGAATACTAATGTGTATCCCACCAAGCTTCATGTGTAGAATCAAAAGGGTGAATGTCCAACCAACTCTGGATAAAAACATAGCTGAAAACATGTTTCTTATGCATTATTCATAGTTTCCATGTCGTTACAGATATACAACAGAGCAGTCTTGGCATCATAACTCTTGTGAATGAGAGATGAAATGCAAGGACGCAGTGAATAGGTCAGGGGTCAAATCCACCCCGAAACCCTCCCAGACATGACTAATTGGTCTGGAGGGCCAATGAGAGGCACTTTTAGAGCTGTTGGTAATCTCATCCATCTTCCTAACAGGAAGTGATCAGCAGGTGGGCATGTGACATAGCGACGGCCACCTCAGGCTGATTTGGTAAGTTGGTGGTTTAGCGGGTGACGGTTGGTGCAGTGATATGGGTTCCTGTTGTAGTGTAGTGGAAAGCTAGGTGAACAGATGTTGTAGAGGTTTGTGTCTGACAGTCTCCTGTCAAGGGGCTTGGAAACTATTTAGTGCCAATGCATATGCATGCCTTTGATTGAGCTAATGAGCAAGCGAGAAAAAGTGAGAATTAATGTGTATGCCTATGTGTGTGTATGTCAGGGAAGAGAGAGAGGTTGAAGGCAGATGACAGATAGGGTGGGGGTTGGGGGAAAGTGTTCATTTTAATAATGTCTTCCAGCCGCACATACAGGCTCATCTGCACGCTTTCACAAGCACACATATACACACACATATTTTCCCTCTATAAATCATGCACACTTTGCTTTCAATTGAAAAAGAGACTGAAAATTTGATCAGCATTCAGTCATACAGACGAGCATTTCTTCACCTGTTGAAAGAAGGGCCACATGGCACAAGAGATATATGCACTAGGTAAACAATGTAGACAGTTAGCTTGCAGGTAATCCGTAAAGATACCTTGCTATATTTGTATAATTTGATTTGTAGTTTTTAGAAGCTATTGAAAATGTTGATTTGTCCTAATAGAAATTGACACAAAGTATTTTAAATCTTGTTTTATACTAACAGCCAAATACTAATCTCTATTGTATTAGTGTTGTTACCCTCCGCCTCCCATCAGCCATAGGGCAGTGACAACTAGCTACCAGAACGATCCATCTCACTCCAGAATAGCTGTAACTACTGAACCCAAAATAGCTTATTTTTTCCACCTTCCCTCGGAGTGGGAGTGAGTCTCGTTTGCACTGGCAGCTGAATTGATGTCCAACCCCCCATGGTTGTCGATAAAACCTGTAGCCAGGGGGTCAAACTGGGATGCTGTGGGCATGGATGGGGGGGGGCAGCAAGAATGGTGGTGGAGGTGAGAGCAAATGATCATGGCAGCTCTGTGTGAGGTTGTGCATATGTTTTCTAGTCTGCTCGCCAGCTCGGTGAGACAAACACAGCCGCACCCTTCAGATGTCTGATGGAATCCCTGTCACAGTTCGTCACGGTAGCTGTGGGGACCTTCAAAACACCATAGATATGTTGGGGGAGAAGCATGGAGAAAGGTTCAAATTTGTATTTGAAACAGACAGAAATAGAAAACATCAAACCTTTCTGCACCTTTCGACCTATTTGCCATGGTTGCTCCTTCTCCATTTGATTATTTTGTGTATCATCTTTCATGACAATCCAACTTTTTATAACATCCTGTATATTAAGGGATTTACTGTACAGTACACAGAGGTGGGTGTTACTGATGCACACCAGCCATGAGCCAGTTTGGTGTAAAACAACAATAGCTACAAAAAGATTTCAGTTCAAGGGGAGAAAATGTGTCAGATTTTCTACTCTGCAAGGCCTATTGTGCGTCGTTATCTGACCGCCGCGACACTGGCACTCACGCTGTGCCTGTTATCCGGGCGCATCTTTGGCGATGAGTCATACCTCTAAGCTGGGGTCCAAAGATCTCCGTCTCCTCGTTATCTGTGTTCAGAAACCCAACCTGCCCCATAAAAAAACATCAGCACCGAACCTCAGGTGGGCCATCTTTACCGTGTGCCACATCTCTTACCTCTCTTAGTGTTTGGTCTCTCTCTGCAAGGAGGTTTGAACATCTGTGATGACTTTGGTACCTTCACTCTGAAACACTTCTTTGTGATACAGTAGGTTGGCTTAAGCTTATCTACCAATTCTGATGTAACAGCCATGTTTTCCATTGTACCTCTTTGCTCTGAGTTGACGGAGTGAAGAAGATCTTCATGTTCAATTGCAGGCCCAATTGCACCTTGTCGCCGGCTGGGAATGAAAGCGCTGTTGGATAGCTATGCCCACTCCGATATCTTTTCACTGAATATTTTCCTACTGTGACCTATCGTTACTAAAGGATGTCTTTGCTCTGAGCTGCCAAAGGTATCACTGCTGTCATGCTGTATGATAGAGAAAAGCTTGTGTGTGAACTGCTCTTTGTTTCCTGCTTGCGAGGAAGGACCAGATACAAGTTGAGAGCCACATGGTCCAGTGTCCCTGTTGGCTTTAAGTTGAGCTCAACACACTTTTTTGCAAATACATTCTGCATGAGGTTCTGTGGAATAGTGATAACATTTTGCCTCCACCTTGCAAAGGTGTTGGTGGTCAGTCTACTTGTTCAATCAGCCAATTGTTTTATAAATATCCACTTTCACATCGATTTTGTTGGACTCATAGTTAGTCTTGGTCTTTAGGCTTTAATGTGGGCAGACTGATGTTAGAAACACTCTATCTTCGTCTCCTTTTCAAATACATACACACACAAATGCATGTACTTTATTTAGGCCCACTGACACACACACAAATACACACACAGAATTCTGTGGGCGGCAGCCCTTGTAACCACGCACTCGGAATAGAGAGCCTTTCTCCAAAACCACGTCTCAACTCGTAGCCTGACAACCACTGCGGCCGTGACAGTCCCCAACACCCACTCCACCCACCAAGGCCCCTGGAGGCATTCAATAACGACAAAGTAACAACTGTCATTAAAGTGACATTGATACCCAACAGAATTATTTAGGCAAATAGGGTGATAATAAAAATTGTCTGGATGGATGAAAAGTAATTTAATTGAGCTCTGTCTCAATGAACAAAGAGACTGAGGTCCACCCAGGCATTGTAAAGGCTGTCACTCAAACTATTCTGTGCATATTTTGTTGAGTGCTAGGGAGGCTGTAATTTGTGACACAAATAATATATTTTATATTATCTGTCTCTCTGCCTGTCTATACAACCAAAGACAGGCAGAAAGGCAGATAATAAAAAATATATTATTTGTGTTACAAATTACAGGCTCCCTAGTTTCCTGCATTCTTTTGTTAAACATGGTATCGCTCCGTTGATTGAAATATACATCTATCATAGATACTAGCATATGATAACATGGTTTAGTAGTGATTTTCAAGCTTGAACTTGTCTGCATCATGCCATTCCGTTTACAGCTGTTACATTCGAACTCTTTGGAGTAAAAAACATTGCAAAAAGTATCTGTCAAGTCGACTTTCTAACTCCATTTGTATCTCACAGCTCCAGTCCACACCACTGCCTTTTTGGCTGTTAATTGACTTGTGTGTGACAGGTTGCAGTTAGCCTATATCCACGAAGCTTTCCCTTATGACCTCCTAGTAACAGGGAGGCAAATTGAATTTTGAAATTGTTTTGGCGAAATACCAAACAGTCCGCTTTATAAACCCACAAACATGCACATGAACACACACACACAAATCCGTCCCTGGGGGCCATCCATCCACACCACAGGCACGCCAAATCCCAGAGCCAGGCCTGCACGCACACATACTCATAAGCACACATACACATACAAACATGCACACATGCCTTTAAACACATTACTCTTTCAATGGTTGAATACTTATTGTGCTGTCCGTCAGTGTGGGAAAGTGTGGCAAGAATGACAATTTCAGTGAGGCTGCTTGGCTTGTTCTCACAGATCAACAGGGGGCTATTGAGGTAATGGGGTCCTAATGACCTTATCAACCAGCCTAGGCAGGAGGAGTACCCTGGAATACGCTTTCAGCAAACCCTTCGCTGAAGTGAGATTGATGTGGCAGCAACGATTGTGGTTTGTTTCATAATTAATGTACTCATCAACTGCACCTGCACTGGCTGTAATGTCCTCCCTCTGTTGCCTCTGCAATGATTACAATCCATGTTTTCTGTTTTCATAGACACAGTCTGTCCCCGTTCTTCTAGTTAACCCTGGTTGTGAGCCCGTGTTGATGGTTAACATGAACAGAGCAGGGTAAATCACCCTGGCATTCAACCATAATCCCCAGGTGACACAGCATCCCACTATTTACAGACAGCTGTTTGTTTCTTCTCTGAGAATTATTTTGTCTCTTTTCCTCTATCAGTGGTTCATTAGCACAGACCAGAATGTATTCATAGACAACCTTTGAAGAGGTTAAAGCTCACTGTGATTGATCCAATGTAATTATAGACAAGGTGCCTTGATTTCAATATTTTACATAATAACAGTGCAGGTAGCTTACAGAACTCCTATACGTTCATCGATTTGGAAAAATATGATTTTTATATAGGTAAAAAAATATGGTTTTCCTTCATATTTTTGTACTTCAATCTTGTTGCCCCTGTATTCCACCCATAATGTCCCATTTTAAAACATGGTACAGCAACTCTAGTTCATTCAGATTTGTGTAAATGAGCAGGAATATTTCCTAAACCCCTAAGTATTTGGTGATAGGCGTAGCATTTGGCCCCCTTAGTCTTGCTTGGTACACACAGTACACAGCATATTATACCTTCTTTATGAGTTTGCATAAATTGTTCAGCAATTCAATGTGGTGTGAATGCTAAGAAGACATACTTCCTCATAAGGATGTGTTGAGTGGTGTCGCAAAATATGCTGGGTTGCAGGTGATATAAAGAGTCAAGCTCTTGATGATGTGATCTTCTTTTTTTGTCATGACAATATTCTAATAAGGCTGGCCCAGCCCTCCCCAAAATGTGCACACATCATAGCTCCAATGATAAATAGACTATTAGCACTTTTACAGCATTTTATTGTAGAGAGGATCATAACTCTTGAATAGTTTCCTTTTGTACGCTCTCTCTTTTTTAAACACGTAACCTGTCTCTCAATCATCGTAACGATCATTCAATGTCACATTTTTAGTAACTTGATTCTAGCTCTAACAGGTAGGAATGACATGTTTCTTTAAGTCAATGTCAAAGAGTTGTCTGTGTGGCATAGGTCATTTACTTTACTACAACATTGTTTGTCCTCAGATTGTCCAGCCCCTTGTGCAGCATGCCTAGTCAATGCTAAGCTAACTAACAGGCTGCAGCAGGACTGAGTGGAGGAGGTAGAAGCTCCAGGGACAACCATGGGAGATGGAGTTGCCCTCCACACAGAGGGAAATGCTCTCCTCAAAGCAGTCTTTCAGGGCAAACTGCGACTGACCCGCCTGCTGCTGGAGGGAGGCGCCTACATCAATGAGGGCAACGACCGCGGTGAGACCCCCATCTCGGCGGCCTGCATAGCTAGTTACGATGACTCCCAGACCCGGCAGAGGATGGTGCGCTACCTCCTGGAGAAAGGTGCCGATCCCAACATCCCTGATAAATCTGGACGGACCGCTTTGATTCATGCTTGCGCCGAGCAGGCAGGAAAGGAGGTTGTGTCACTGCTCTTGGAGAACGGAGCTGACCCAAGCCTCAAGGATTACTCTGGGTCCTCGGCCCTGGTCCATGCCATCAACCGGGGCGATCGGGATACCTTGCAGGTTCTTCTGGATGCTTGCAAGGCCAAGGGCAAGGAAGTGATTATCATCACCACGGATACGTCGCCCTCAGGCACCAAAAAAACGAAGCAGTACCTAAACTCTCCACCCTCTCCGGCTCTGGTGGACAATTCCTCTCCGGTTTGCATGTCCCCTTCCGAGGTGGAGATCCGCACCTCCAACTCTCCTGCGGTGGAGAAAGCGGAGGAGGAGGTGGGCATCTTTAGCTTTGCGCTGACCTCGGCTTTACCCTTACCCTCAGCTCGACCTCCGGGGGACAAGAGGCCACCCCCGCGCAAGCTTCTGAAGAGGTTGAACTCAGAGCCCTGGGGTCTGGTGGCACCCTCGGTGCTCAGCGGTGTCCAACAAGACACTGCAAACAGTGGCCCAGGGGAGGAAGCTGGTGGGGTCAGCAGGGTTGTCACAGAGATGAACGATTTGTCTATCTCGGGCCCTTGCAGACCTCTCTTGTCTCGCCGGCACAGTATCGAGACCCATGACCCCTGCTCGCCCAAGCTCATCGACCGGTCTTGCTCCGAAGACTGTGCTGCTTTCTGTGAATCATCTTGGGCAGACAAGGTCCAGCAGCATCAAATCCTGTACAGAAGGAACACTGCACCAGAATCCCAGGAAACTGCAGGAGGACCGGGGGCGGTGGCAGCCCGCGCCCTGGCTCACCCCAAACTCACCCGGATGGAACACTATGAGTCAGACACACACCTATGTCCCGAGTCCATTCCTGGGTCTCCAGACTCAGGCCGAGTGTCCGTGGAAAGACGGAAGTACAACGCTTCGCCCCTGTCACTGCTCACCAGCTCTTCTCGGGAGTCACTGGAGAGCATCCCCAACTCGGTGTCCCCTATCACCATCCGCAGGCGGCCCCATGGTCTCCTGGAGCGTAGGGGCTCTGGGACTTTGCTCCTGGACCACATCTCACACACCAGGCCTGGCTTTCTGCCTCCACTTAACATCAACCCCCAGAGGCCTATCCCGGACATAAGGGCTAACGGGAAGCCCACATCCCCGGTCAACTCTGGTCCCAAGATTCTAGTCCCTGTGGCCCCTGCTTCACCTAAACGGGGGCCGGATTTCAAGATGAAAAAGAAGCTGATGAGAAGACACTCCATGCAGACGGAGCAGATGAAACAGCTCTCGACCTTCCAGGAGATACTGACCGAGAAAGTTGTTGAGTCGAATGGGGACTAAGACTATAAGTGACATATAGACATGTGAGGACGGGATTGTTAGTTGCGAGGGCTTTTTGTGGAAAAAAGGAGGCTACTGTGACTTCTCCTTAATGGGTCCATGTCTTTATGGTTATGCTACCTTAGTTAGTAACTTGTTTTTATTTAAATATGACCAGAATTGGGCTTTTTCTCGAAAGAGGCTTGGAGCCATCTTTACTCCATGTTGTCTAATGCAGCTGCTTTTTTATTTTTAGGTGACCTATTTTCACTTTCTATAGTGTCACAGAGCCGACTAATATTGGTCATGTATTAAGGTTTCAAATGTGTGCATTACAGTAATATTCCACTTGCAATCAACATTTAAAAAAATATATAAATCTTGCTTTTTAGATGTTCACACTTGCAAAATTTGCACCAATGTCTTGTGAACCGTTAGTGATGCAAAACATGAACTTGGCCTCTAAAATGATTTTATAATAATCAGTAGAATACAAAAGCAGCACCATGTTAGCAAAAAAGTATTAAGTGTTTGCAGATTGTGAAGTTTCACGTTTAGTATTTGTGATTTCACACTAAATGTTTTTTTGGTGAGGAGACAAAAACCCCAAATGTGTCTTGTTGACAGTTGTATTGCATCAGGACAGGTTGCTGCTTTGTGTACTGTACGATGACTCTACAGATGAGTATTTTTTAATTTTCCTTTGAATTGTAATCAATCTACTAGATTGATGCAACTCCTTAGTTATTGATTTATGTATCTTATTAATTCATTTATTTATGTATTTGATATCTGTACATTCTTCTGTACGCATTGTACTGTATGTACAATATCTATGTCACATGCATGGACATAGATACTTTAGATGCTTTTATTAAGGACATAGGTGCTTTCATTAAGGCTTTACTGTATGATTTTTTTCTTTGTCTTTTGGGATTTCTTTGTCTTCTTTATCTATTATATTGTTTAAGGAAGGTGTTTTTACTTTTTCCATACATCCAGTTCTTTATTGCAAAGACACACTGGTGTTTTGTCACAAGCCTAGCATAGCCTGTAAAACTACCATGTGACACACAATCTGGAACTTTCATGAGTGTTAGAAATTATGTTATCAAAATACATTTTTTAAGTTGATTGAAGTGCAATTCTTTTCAAACAAATTCCAAAGAGTTGGAGATAACCCCAAATAATTGCACATTGGTGCTATGACTTTCTACAAGAAAAGAGCTACTAGCACATGCTCTGTAAATAATGTAAAGTAAAAACATCTATGTTTGATGATGTCTATGTGCAGTACTTAATAGGCTGGACAGCAACGTGAAAAACATTACTTGACCTTGGTAAATGTGTGAAGTTGTTCTTACAAATTTGCAGTAAAAACTGTCTAAAGTATAATATAGTATTTGCCAAAGGGGATATTATGAGCTGCTGCTGTAAGTCTCAGAGAGCCACCATTTAAAGTTACAGACCTGTTGAGAAAAATGAAGGATGAATTTTGAGCATAAAATATTCAGAAAATGTGTTTGAAACTTACAAAAACATTTGTTTTGCTTCCATTTGTACTGTGTCTTTAATTTAAAAAAATATATGTCTAAGTGCTCCAAGGTTTGGTATTCACCTCTTGTTGATTTAACTTCATGTAGGTTACTTGAAATTCACGATAATACAATTAAAATGAAATATTTTTGTATGCCTGTTAGAAAATAGCAAAGTCATGTAATATATTTTTCTTGTTTGAACTTGATTGTATTCAATTGTGGAATAAATATTGATTTTATGTTCACGTGTTTCTCAACCCAAAAGTCAATTTCCCAAAATATCAATGACCTGCAAATGTATTTATTGTTGCCAGTAATGACAAATGTGGATCTATACTTATGTGTATTTTCTGCATATTGTGTTGTTCTGTGGCTGCTGTTTGTCTCACTACTGTATATCATGCACACTGTAGATCCTCCAAATATTGGCTACTGAAAAGAATGCTTACATAACATGTCCAACCTGCTTCAAAATTGGGTCTTGGTGCTGTCTGCAGCTACACTCTTCAATGTAAAAAAAATGTTGGACCAATATTGATTGTATGTCTGCTTGAATATCTGATGCTAATCAATTCCATGACATGACGACAAAGTATTTGCTTCAGCAAATTTGCATAAATTGCACTGACCTCAACACATTCAATTGAGAAATAAGAAACACACTAACAGCAATAACATGTCAGCTTTGGAAATGAACTTCTAATCAAATGTTCATATGAGTTCTGTTGCACTGCAGTGCATAACAGATGTAGTGCACAATCTTTTATGACAGAGACAGGTCTCACTCTTGGCTGACTATGATGATGCTTTACCTAATAAATCAAATGCCTTCTAACCAGTTATACATTACACTAGGCCTACACAATGATCCTGGATGTGAACAAAGTCAGACTAGCTCCCTGACTTTATACAATGTCTCTCAGCTGGCTCAGCTTCTCATTAGGCCAAAGATTCCGTTGTCGTCTCAAACGCAAGTGATTGTATCAGGCATGAGACCACAGTAGGATCACTCCAGTGCACTGCGGTATTGTGCAACACTCATTTGCACCCTGGCCCATGCCTTGCCTTTGGGAATGCGAGAACACTCCTTGCAGCCCTGATGAGTAAGTGCTATGATGGAAATCAATTGGGCAGCAATTTATAGTGTGACTTTGCAAAAGGACATGGCAGAATGCAATAACCTGCCAAAGGAGACAGACAGGGGAATAGGACAATCCCGCTGGTTATTATCTTCACATTTGTAGTTACAGAGTTTGCAAGAGCGTCTTTTAATCTTTCTTTTTCCCACTGTCACATACTGATCTGTATGCAAAGGCAATGTAAAGTCAACATGTTTTTCTACACTCATTCAGGCGGTGTGCAAACCAAAATATTTTTAAGAAGACCAAGCAGACTTGTGCCTGTATCGACTAACCCGCTTGGATAGATATCCCATCCAGAATTCCATCAGTGTGGTCCTCCATCTTATCCCAGTTTTATTTAAGAAGGAACATGGTTTGACAAATGCCTTTCTTTCATCATCGAGTTTTTTCGAGTTTAAATAGGCAAAAAATTTCAGGTGAAATAAATGTTCTTTAGAGAAAGGTTGATTATTAAAATAGGTCTACCTTATTTTAAGGCAATAGACAAAACCCAAGCTACTGCATGCATTCTGACTAGACTGACATTCTAGTGATACTGTCCTCCATTGTATATTATTGGTGTGAAAATAAATCGTTAAAAACTCCTGGAAAGCTCAACTAAATTAGGCTATGCTGCCTTCCTTCAGAGTTCCATATTAGTTTTCAGATTGAAACTGTGGTTATTGTGTTACGCTGCCACCTAGTGGATCTTGTATGCACTTAACGAACAGGAAATCGGAGATGGGTCTGGCTGCAGCCTGGAGCCTCCCCCCGTCTCATGGCCTCCGAACACGCAGCTGAACTCACAGCGTCGCAGTATTTTCTTAGCTTTTTCGTTGGATGCTGTTTATCCGTAAGTACATACACATGATGTATAATTTGTGTATCCATTTATATTTTGCCCAAAACGTTTGTTTTCTTACATTTTCTCTGTAAATTAGGACTACAGGGTCGTCAAGTGTTACCAAAAGCTTGGAGTGGACCCCCCCCCCCCCCCCCCCCCCCCCCCCGACGGTCAATGCGTGAGGCTTAAGAACCCTGGTCGGACAATGTGTTTGTCAGGGCTGCAAACTTTTCCAAAAACCTTAGAGTGAGATTTGGTGGGGCCAACCAACATGTTGCTGCGTACAAAGCAACGTCTAGTTGCTTCACTCAGTGTGCCTGCGCCTTGTCCAGTACTGTTAGCAGGACTAGCCTATTTGGATGGCGTTGTCTTCTCAGCGTGAGAAATACAAGGTGTGTCGTGAGAGCATGTGAACTGGTCGAAATGCGTGTGTCTCACTGCCAATGCGTGAGCGTTGGCAGCCCAGCAGGTTTGTATGCATTAGTTCAGTTTCACAACGAAAATCGTTTCAGTAAACATCGTCAAGAAAAGTCAAGCCTTGTGTTTATTGAATTCAAGTTGTTCTAGCTTTGCATGGTAACATAGCCTGGCTGCCAGCCCAACTTCTCCCCGCCCACAAAAAAATTTGGTTGGGAAGTTGGGTCTGGAGGGTCTCCTATTGTAACTTGGCTGCTAGCCCAACTTCTCCCCGCCCACGAAAAAATGTGGTCGGCAAGTTGGGTCTGGAGGGTCTCGTATTGGGGAACAACTACAGAAAACCAGAATCTGGGCGGACCATCGAATTGCCAGGGCGGGCTTTATATGATGATGGACAGATGATCAACAGTAATATAATCAACAACTTCACGAAAGAGCGCTTAGGTTGAATTCGTTTTCAACAAACAACATATTACGTTGCTCTGATTGGTTGTAGGTCTATCCAATTGAGCGAAGAGGCATTTGTTTTACGAGTTCGGTTGAAACAAGCCCGTAGTCACAGTCCAACGGAGAGTTTTCAGACTCATATTCTGATTAGACTTAGACAACGTCAGGCTACTCATATTTAGCCTGGCTGCCAGCCCAACTTCTCCCCGCCCCCAAAAGAATTTGGTCGGGAATTTGGGTCTGGAGGGTCTCGTATTGGGGACCAACTACAGAAAACCAGAATCTGGGCGAACCAATTAAATTGCCAGGGCGGGCTTTATACGATGATGGACAGATGATCAACAGTAACGTAATCACCCACGTCACAAAAGAGCGCTTAAGTTGAATTCGTTTTGAACAAACATGGCTACCGCTGGAGATCTGGGATGTTATGATTCTGCCATCGAGTCTGTTTTAGAAGACATCAACAGCGCATTAATTTTGAAAGAGGAACAGAGAGACGCAATCAAGGCATTTGTCGATGGAAAATATGTTTTAGCCGTCCTTCCTACGGGATTCGGTAAAAGTTTAATTTATCAGCTGGCCCCAATGGAGTTGTAATCCTAAACGGAGAACGTGTTCGTATAAGCATTGCCCTTTATTGTTTCGCTCAAAAAGGTTGACCGTGTGAACAAGTACTCTCCCTACCCTTAAATTAATTTTACAACACCGGCAAAAATCGTTTGTATTCATTCTTCAAGCATACTTCAAGTCTGCTTGTAGTTTAGTTCTGTTGACAACAACTATGCGGTGCTTAACATACGTCACATACTCTGTTGCTCTGATTGGTTGTAGATCTATCCAATTGAGCAAAGAGGCATTTGTTTTCCAGGCTCGTTTGAAACACGCCCTGTAGTCAAAGCCCAACGGAGAGTTCTCAGACTCATATTCTGACTAGAATTATGAGTATGACAACGTCAGGCTAACTCGTATTGGGGACAACTACAGAAAAACAGAATCGGGACGGACCAATGAAATTGCCAGGGCGGGCTTTATATGATGATGGACAGATGATCAACAGTAACGTAATCAACAACTTCACGAAAGAGCGCTTGGGTTGAATTCGTTTTCAACAAACAACATATTACGTTGCTCTGATTGGTTGTAAGTCTATTCAATTGAGCAAAGAGGCATTTGTTTTACGAGTTCGGTTGAAACACGCCCCGTAGTCACAGCCCAACGGAGAGTTTTCAGACTCATATTCTGACTAGAATTATGAGTGTGACAACGTCAGGCTAATGGTAACACGCTGCAAGGGTAGAATACAAATGTATTGTTTGAAGGTTAAGGGTTGCCCTAGTTTATTATTGTATCAAGGAAATGGAAAGTAGCCTGAACGATAAACAACAATAGACAACAACAATAATACACAATTTCGGTTACACACCAGCGATAGAATAAGTGATGTTTTTTTATTAAGGCGGGGCTGGTCGCAAGTCAACCCCCATTGAGTAGAGGAAGCTGGTAGCAGAATATAATATAATGTATGTGGGTTTCAAGATTGATTTAAATTTCAAGGGTTTTATGTCAAATTGTTAAGGAACATCCTGAGACTAGCTTTCAGTTTGCAGAAAAAGAGTTAGGGCAACATGTGCAGGATGAAAGGAAATGGGGCTGAGGGGAAAGTTGAGGCAGAAGAGGAAGATGGGAATGGGAGAGGCTCGCCCGCTGCACCCAACGGAGACACTGTCTCGACAGCAGGGAAGGCATTCGCCCTACGAAAAGAACACAGAACAAAAGGTGGAAGCCGGGGAGGCGGAGGCAGCAGATTGAAACAGAGAGCATCCTGTGTCGTTCTAAGCAATGCAGAGTGCAGTGATATCCTGTTTGAATAGCCTGCCCTGCTAAGAAGGTGTGTCCCAACTGCGTGTCTCCTGCATGAACCAGCTCCGCCCAATTTTGCTGTGTTTCAGGGTGAAGATGAACGTGTCTGGGGAGTGTAGCATGATGTCGGAGATTCGTGGGTGAGCAGAGGGGTCAAAGGTGGAGGAGGTGGAAGTGAATTCTGAGCACCTTAGGAAGCCTAAGAAGGCCAGGAGGAGCATGGCTTCTAGGGTGGCATCGGTGGAAAGGGAGTAGTATCCAGAGCAAAGTGTGTGGATACAGGCAGCTAGCAGGTCGGCAGTGAGGGGTTGCCGTACGGAAGGGAGCAGGGATCCAGGCGCTTAAAGATCCCATGGCATGACAATTTCACTTTATGAGGTTATTTAGCATTAGTATGAGTTCCCCTAGCCTGCCTTTGGTCCCCCAGTGGCTAGACATTTCGATAGGTGTAAACAGTAGCCTGGGTACTCTTCTCTGCCTTTGAGAAAATGAAAGCTCAAATGCTCCGATCTGAAAATCTTCCCCTTATGTCATCATAAGGGGAAAAGTTACCTCCCCTTTGTCTGCTTTGCCCGCACAGAGAATTTGGCCCACCAATAACAAAATTTGGTTTGACCATGCGTCCGCGATATTGGTTTTTCCTTGAGAGACATCATGGCTTGCAAATGACTAAAGCATGGCAGTTAGCCCCGCCTCTCTCCTCTTCATAGCATTTCAAGCTACAGACACAGAAATGCCACATCCTAAGGAAAGCTCATTGTGGAACTGCTCGTAGTGTCTGTAATTCTGGGAAAATAATTTTGGGAAAGAGACTTCAAATACAGACTTTGAAGTGCGGATGAAGGGTTTAGTGAGGCAGAGGGGCATGAAGGAGGAGTTTGTGGTGGGAGTGAGCAGGTAGTTGGAGAGGAGGAGAGTGGGACACACTGGCTGAGATTAGCTGCGAAGCGCCTGCAAGCGCCGCCTTTTTTCTTTCGGTGCCCATGTTATGAAATTGCATTCCTCCATGCTTTAGCTGGGCTGATGAGTATGAGTTGATTGTGAAGGAGGAGTCCTGGTGCGCTGTCTTCCTCCCTAACTTCAGTTAATAGTCAGTCCAAAGTTTAGAATAGGCTACTGGTAAATAAATGTATTCCAAACTAGTAAATTACACGTCTCTTTCACTTACTTACAACTATAAAGTACAGACAGAACTATTCATCTGTATAATATCACCAGATGTTAACACTTTCATTCAATTTGTAAATTGAGTCGGATGGCTGAGTGGTGAGGGAGTCGGGCTAGTAATCAGAAGGTTGCCGGATCGATTCCCCGCCCCGCCAATATAATTGTGTCCTTGGGCAAGGCACTTCACCCTACTTGCCTCGGGGGGAATGTCCCTGTACTTACTGTAAGTCTCTCTGGATAAGAGCGTCTGCTAAATGACTAAATGTAAATGTTCCACGGAAGACCAAGTTCACAGAATATATGAGCAGTCATGTGACTATCACTGATAAATGATCAACTTCTATCAACTTTTCCACACTAGAAAGACCAGTCCAACAACCCAACGCAGACCACACCAGCACGTCCTTACAACATCCTGCACGCCACTGTGAAGATGTCCAGCTCTGTATCAACAACCACTCATGGGGTGGTGGTCATCACCCATGTTCACCCTGCTGGGAACGGCTTGGGGATGGGGGCCCCTCCCCCCACCTGTATGTGTCGGGTAGGACCTGTGGTGTCGTCTGTGATGGAGAGTTTCCGTGAGGGACATCCTAAGGCTCTGGGGGTAGGACTTTATTGTACAAAGTGTATGTAAGATAAATATAAAAACGGACCAATAATGAAGCATGTTTCCTTGCACAGTGGGGTGTATGGCTACATCATTGTTTACAGATTTCTCTTATGACCATGTTCTGTTAAAAAGTCACTGTCTGACTGTTTTTGCTCTGTCTGTTTTTCCATCAGACAGTACAAATTATGTTTGGAGCCATGGCATTTTTGTTTGGAATCGTGATGACTTTTGGCGAATTGAGTCTTGGAGTACTAAGTGGTATATTCGTCTGGGGCAGCATCATTGTAAGTGCACTTATTCCCTTTGTTCCTTATGTTGTTGGTCGTCATTCTACAGTACTGGTGTGGATTTCAGTTCACTTTTAAAGTTCTGTTGTGTCACTGTTGAAACAAGGAATTGAACTAATCGATAAGACCTGTTCTCTTACTCAAAGTATGTGGATAAGTTTGACCAAAATGAGTTGAGCTCACTACCCTTCTGGGCTTTAATGTGGTTATTGTCACAGTCGAGGCAACTCTACATGTAATCATTAATGAATGCCTTCATTCGATATTAGTGCACTTTACTAGCTGAGTAGCTCCAATTACAGAAGTACAGTTATGTAGTTTCATTGAACTGTTTCCTTATTACTGTTTTCTCATTTTTTAAGCTTCTTCTCTGCTAAAGCAGTTTAGTTTGGTATAAGTATGCTCCAACTCAGCTTTTCCAGCTTTAGACTTAAATGTCTATTTTTATAGTATACCATAGAGTGTACTTCAGTATATAGTTCAAAGTGTTGCATAAAAAAGCGAATTGATTTAAATGTATATCAACTTTGTGTGTACAGGAAACCTACTACTAAGCAAACATCTATTTTTCTCTCTCAGTACATAATTGCAGGCTCTCTCACCATTGCAGCTGAAAAATCGTTGAACAAGTGCCTGGTCAGTACTGTTGAACTTCCTCAATGTCCAGTCATGTGTTTAGGAGTATCTTATATTCTTAATATGTATATATTATATATATTTAAAGTTAGAAATCCTTTATCCCTGCTTTTTCTCTCTCCCTCAGGTGAAGGCTTCATTGGGAATGAACATTGTTGCCACAGTGACTGCTGTTACAGGCACCGTTCTCTACTCTTTAGATGCTGCTAGTGTATTTAGCTATTGTTACGATTACAATTGGCTATGTCGTCGATACTGGGTATAACCATATATATTTATTCCTTTTTTTATTTGAGATGTTTATGGAATTTAAGTTACAGTATGCATACTGATAAAAATACTCAAAACTCAATACAGGTCTAGTGTTCAGTAGTAAGACCTCTCAGTCACTTCAGTCAAACAAGTGTAGCTGACCCAGGGTCTTGCTGTACCCAGGGTTGAAGGTGTGGGATATGACTATTTTAGCAGAAACAGTATTATGATTAGCAATTTTATTTTCTATATAAATGAATATGGGGCACAACTGTCATTCCATTCATGCCATCATAAAAGTCTGCCTAATTGCTGTAGGTTTTTAATAGACAATAGTAGATAGCTACTACAGAAACAGTATCTGTAGTGAAAATCTTCACAAAATGTTTGTCATGTATACAGCAATTTTTTAATTTTGTGTCTTCACAGGCCAAACATCAGGGAATTTCTGGTGTCATGGCGCTTTTCTCCTTGCTGGAGATAATGGTCACCATCAGTGTCTCAGCATTTGCCTGCAAAGCTGTCTGTCATTCCCCCCCTGAAGTAAGTGGAAGCATTAAAAACAACGTGGGTTTCGACAAAATGCCGTCCAGTGCTGACAGCTGGTATAGGCCACTGCAGAGGACGGTGAAACAAGATGCACCTTAATAATTACATGTCTTTTTTTGTCTTGTAGCAGGTGTTCATCGTTGGCAGTCACTTACCTCAAGGTGGCCCTGTACCTTCACAGACAACATTCGACATCCCACCAAACAGCTATGAGGTAGGAAGTCTAACACTGCTTTCCCCCCATTAATACACCAGGGGTCTCTGCATCAAAACCTAATTTACAAAGGGAATGCAGACAACACTAACCAAAACCCAAACATGCTTCCTCTCAGAATTTCAACTCAATAAGAATCAATAGGTTATCCTTGATAAATTATGTCTTCTCATCCTCTTTTGTTGCTACAGACTTTGAGGACCCCAAAAGGAGCAGAAGAGGGATTGCCTGCCTACGACGACAACAGACCCCCCCAGTATAGTTTGGCTATGATTACCTGAGGTTGTTAACTGTGGCTGCTTGCTTGGCTTCTAGGTTCTCTTTAGTTTGTTATTAGGGCTGAACGATTAATTGCATTTAATATCGCAATGTGACAAAACAAGATTTTGTCATCGTTAAGGCTGCGATTTTACTTTGGTCACGTGACACGCAAGAGTAACGCAGTTTGCAGACGAAGGATCAACTTTGCACGTACAATTTACCTTGACCTGTACGATGACCTCAGGCTCGACAGAACCTGACACTACAGACACTTTTGCCAATTTTGCCTGCCTGGCTAATGTTGTTACCTCACGTGGCAACACCACCAACCTAATTCGGCCCTAAAAAAACACCACAAAGCCATGTACGATGCATAGCTAAAATGCTGAACACCAGTGTGTCAAATTAGCCAAATAACACCCGACAGGATCACTGTTTAAAATGTTTCAAAGCCTAACTCCTTATTAATGTACGAAATTACTCAAGCAGTCACAGCATTCATCGCGAAAGATATTATGCCCCTCGGTGATACACATACAGTAGACTAGGATCACTATGGCTGTCAGTGCCATACTGTTTCTGTTAGGCTACTGACTGGATCAGAAATGTTCAGACAGTTTTTATTTTTTATTATTTTTTATTTAACCTTTAGATGTGTGAGTTCTAAATATTTCCAGCGGTCCCCACTGCGCAAGTTTTTTCCCCCAAAGCACATGTTATATTAGCCTACATTTAGCTTTGATTTACCAAAATATATACAAAGAAGTATGTTTTACTTAATTACTCTGAACTTTGTGTGTTATGTTGCTGACTGGAGATCAGTAGTATATATATATATTTATTAATAATAATCATATAATAATCACATATTAAATCGCAATTGCAATATTAGTCAAAATAATCGCAATTACCTTATTTTCCCAAATTGTACAGCCCTATTTGTTAGGGTCACTTTTTTACCCCCAATAATCACTTTTTAAAATCTTTCCACTGGTTAGAACAAAATTATACTGACAATGTTTAACTGTGTCATGTTTTTTTTTTTCTGTTCTTGTATTTCAAATTCTCTGTTATGGTGTAAGGCTGAGTGTCATCCTGCCCCCACCTCTCATATGCTAGAATCTGGAGTTGCTGGACGGAGTCTCTACTTAATGGCTCTCACAACTCATTGTATAACTTACTGTAGCATTGCTTGTCATATGTGGATAAGTAAGGGTCAAGATGTGGTGTGATTGGTTGTTCTTGGGTATAAAAGTAATTGTGAAGCATTGTTCTGTGGATTCTTGATCTCCTCAGACCTTCTCTTCAGCTCAGGCTTGTCCCACTCATTCTCCTTCCTCACATCTTGCTTTCTATCTCTGGTTTATAATAATTATGGTAGAGTAAGAGTTATCCTTTATTCTGTAACATGTTTGCCTTGTAATTGATTTCATTCATTTGCAATTTCATTAAATGTATATTTCATTTCACCTCACTTTGACCATTCTGGCCCATTTAGTTACTTGGTGTTTGGTAAAGAAGGGCCTACTTTGCATCAGTGACAAACAAGTAATTCATAAGAAGACAATTGTTGACACCGTTATTCACAGCAACTCATATTAATAATTTAACTGTTAAACACAAATATAGTACTAAATGATGTGTCAGGCAGTAATTCAATGGTATGCAAAATCATGATCCTACTAAACAGATACTTCCATTAGGGTATAATCATTCAGCAATACATATTTATTTATTTATCAATCATTGGATACCTATTTGAATGTCGAAAAAAAATATTTTAGCACTTTGTCAACAATTAGTAAATGATCAATATCTTTAGATTTTCAATGTAGCCATAAATGTAAACATAAAGTAGCAACAGAACTTGTCAAGGTGTATTAACCCAACTCCAACCACAGATCTCAACACATCAGGGCAAATTACTGAGTAGGCATCAATCAGATGCAGCATCTATTGTAGTGGCAAAAACAACAGTTTTGAGTTTTCGACTAAACCCCTAGATCCCATTTCTAGTTGATTTTACCACCTTGGAGAAATCAGGAGAAGCAGTGTCAAGACTCGCAGTTATATCCAATAATCCAATGTTGCCGGTTTTATTATCGAAAAATTATGTTACATAATTTAAAGTTCATAGACAATACAAAGGCTGCAAAAAGTGGAACAGGCCCAAACGGAGACAGCGTGGTTCACGGCCTCAGCACTGAGGTCAATGACGGTATTTGCGCCCGCTTTCTGCCCGTCATGCGCGTCTGGCAGCCTTTTCAAGGGTGGCACTGTCACCACCTGTAGAGGGCGCACACTCACAATCCCACAAAAAAGGGGAAAAACCAATCAATCATAAAAACGGATCCTACACACCGGCCCCCAATTGTTCTCTATAGAATCAATTACAAAAATTAACATGAAAGGAGCCAAAAGAGGGGCAATAAAGTAAATAAGCACTTAATGCTTTCAGAAGTATGTAATGCATAATGATTTAGAGAAGGTATAAAATCATGTGTACGTTACATTCCTTTCTCCTCTGAACAGGAACCCTGGTCACTCTTCAGACTCAAGGATTTGGCACAGCTTGGTTATGGGCCTCTCAAGGACTGAAGTCTTTGTCTTGAGCTTCACTGACCGCACCAGACCCCTTGCATCAGGTGTCGTCTCCAGCACTCTTCCCAATGGCCAGGACCCTCGAGGAGCAGTGGGGTCAACGACCAGGACAATGTCTCCGACACTCAGGTTCCTCTTTAGTGAAGTCCATTTCTGCCTCTCCTGCAGCAGCAGAAGATATTCTTTGGTCCACCTTTGCCAGAAAAGATTGGCCATGTACTGGACCTGTTTCCAGCGATGTCTGGCATAGATGTTGGACAGACTGAGCCATAGTCACTCTCACTGGCATCGGCGAAGTGGTGAAGCACAGCACAGCTCGTCATTCCATAGCCCTTTGGTTTCAAACAGCGTGGCACACTGAAGCCTTTGATCCTGTCCAGGCTGTTGGTCCATTCCATCCACTTTTCAGACACTGGCTGGGGCAGAGGCTCGTCCCATCCGAAGCCTCGCTGGCAGAGTCCTTGAAGCAACTGCTTAGCTGGGAGGGTGAGAGGAGCAAGAAAGCCTAGTGGATCAAATATGGAACTAACAACAGAGAGTATGACTCTGCCGGGGTGTGGCTTTTGGCTCAGGTTGATGTTGAATTGGAAATTGTCAGACTCCACGCACCACTGCAGTCCTAGTGCTTTTTCAATAGGCAAATTGTCTTTGTCGAGATCCAGTGTTTTGATTTCCTTTGCTCTGTGTTCTTTGGGGATTGATGTTAAAACTGCCCTGCTATTGCTGACCCACTGAGTGAGTTGAAACCCAACTTTGTTGCATAGTGCAGTGACATCTTTCACCTGCTGGATGGCATCCGATTCCTTGTCCACAGACTTTGCACAGTCATCCACATAAAAGTTGTGCCAAACTGTTTCAGCTACTTGAGGGGAAAACAACTCTCATTTTAAGCAGCAGTTTTTCTTAATGCAAAGCTTGCAATGCTAGGGGAGGACACTGCACCGAATACGTGTACAAGCATACAGTGTTCCTTGGGTGCTTGACTGGTCTCACATTGTGGCCACCACAGGAATCACAAGTAATTGACATCAGATCTGGCTACTCTAACCTGATGAAACATTGACTTGATGTCAGACATGATTGCAACAGGCTCTTTGCGAAATCTCATGATGACTCCAATGAGGGAATTTGACAGGTCAGGTCCCTGCCGCAGTTCGTTGTTAAGGGATACACCCTGGTAAGAGGCAGCACAATCAAAGACTACTCTGAGCCTTTTCTTTTTAGGGTGGTACACGCCGTGGTGTGGCAAGTACCATACTTTTCCTGGTGACTGTGCAAGTTCTTCCTGTGGGACCTCCTCTGCATAATTACTCTCGAAGATGTCTTTGAAAAAATGCAACATGTTCCTGTTTATATTGCTCATCCTTTTCCATTTTCCTTCTAAGGCTTTGGAGGCGCTGTTCTGCAATTTGGCGGTTGTTTGGAATACAGACATCAGCCTTTCTGAAGGGCAATTTCAGATTGTAATGTCCGTCATTCAGAACTGCCTCACTGGCCGTTTTCAGAAATCGTTTGTCCTCAATGGAAACCTCATTTGTTTCCTCAGAGGCAACTTCAGAAAAATTCTGATGGTACTGTGAGATCAGAAGCTCCTCTAGCCTTGCCACTGAAATCCTATTCACCGTAGCACTTTTTGCACAGCCAGTTACACTTCTAAGTGGCCCATTTACAACCCACCCCAATAGTGTTCTAGCTGCATAAGGGCCCCCACTTTGGCTATTAACAACCACCCACGGCTCTATAAGGGTTGGAGCATTTGTTCCAATTAACACCTTTGCACTAATAGAGGGGATGTTGACTTCACTTAAAAACGCCCATTGCACTAAGTCACTCTGTCTTGGGATGCTGTTGGTGGTAACTGGCATTTCCTTCTGAGTGAAAATGTCAGGAAGAGGTGAGAAGTTGTCGCTGTTCAATACTGAAACTTCAATTCCTGAGACAACATGTGTGGGAACAGAATTTTCCTGATTCATTGTTCGTAGAAGAATTTGTGTTCTCCTTCCTTTGAGATTGAGACGTGTCATGAGCTTCTCTGAGCAGAAGGTGGCAGATGACCCTGGATTCAGGAGAGCGTACACTTGCAAGACTTGGCTGCCCTTTGCTGCCTTAACCTTAACTGGGACGATGGAAAGTGCGCACTCTTGGTCCCTATGTGACCACATAACTCTGCTGATGCACTGCCTATAACACCAGAGGGTTTTTCTGCTTCTTTAGCTGTGCCGTTAACAGGGCCGGCCCAAGTCATAAGCAAACTAAGCGGCTGCTTAGGGTCCCCGTGGCCACCAGAGGGCCCCCAAGAGCAAATTAAATTAGAGTTTAATGTAATTTATTTATAAAGGGACTCAGAGGTAGCCTGGTCTTAACCAGACCCTCGTACATTTCATTTGTACAGAGGGTCTGGGATCTCTCGAATGACAAACGTTAACTTCCTTGAAGGCGGGTCCTCTGTTGAAGTTTAAAACTATTGGATCCGCCCAGAGCCACTCTGATTTGCCATAACCAATCGCAAGCGTTCGCCTTAGCCAACTCCTTCACCACTACTGTAACGGAGCTAGCTGCCGTAGCTGGAAAATCAAACTTTCCCGAACCCCGTGGGGAGGAGGCAGGCGCGCCCCCAGACATTTTTCATAGGGGTGGCCAGATGGGGCAAGGGAAAATCTTGGGGTGGCACACCAAAATCAAAACACATTTCAGGAATTATATTTTGCTCAGTCTTGTACTTAATAGGTTAGATGTCAATGTGAGCATTAATAATAACATACTGATATACTATGGTCTTTTACTGGTAGGCTACCGTATTTTTCAGAAAACATGCCACATGTTCTATAATATGGAGGACCAAACCTGCCAAAATCAAAAATAAATGAATAAATAAATAAATGTATAAATAAATGTACTTATACATAAAAAAATGTAAATATATAAAAATAAATGTATGAAAAAATATTAATTACGTATTTATTTATTTACATGGCCATTTATTTCTGTATTTATTTATTTTTGTATTTATTTATTTCTGTGTACATTTATTTCTGTATTTATTTATTTATGTGTACATTTATTTCTGTATTTCCTTGTCCTTAAGCTAATGAGGTAAGCTGTCAATCAATGTATGTCACGGTGTCACCTTAACCCCATTGGTTGATTGGTATCAGAGTGCGAAGATGGACTTTCCATGCCTGGGGTTGCTATGAATACCTTAGTAAACAAAAGACTGCACACACGCAACAGATAGCCAGAGATTTGATAGTTTTGGCTAGCTAACCTTGCTAAAAAAAGTGCTAGTCAAGATGTTTTACTTTTTTGCGTTGAGGCTCTGGATACCAATTTGTACCATTTAGCTGCATGCAGAGCCATAAAAAGAAAGAGTTGCATCAATTGATTGGCTTTACGTTCATGGTACTGCACTGTAGGATAGTTAGAACTAGAGCGAGCTAGCATGAGTTTCAAACACAGCAGCATCGTCGTTGTGGAACAGTTGTACTGCATTGTATGAAGGAGCTGTGCCAAGGTAAGAATGTGTAAGTTCTTGGCTCATTTTCTGGCATCTAGTACATTTAATATTTCAGTATCTTAAAGTGCCGAGATTTTTTGATGCTAGCTAGAAATGTAGAAGCCAGAACGTAGCAAAAACAATGTGCTACGAAGTGAGTGATGACCTGTTTATGTAATGTTAAGTGTAGCTTGCTAATTTAGTGCACTATTTATGTTTATTGAGAAACTAATGCCTACAAACAAGTTTGTGTGAGAGGAACGCTGTATTTAATAATTAATTCATAAAGGTGGTCGCTTATTTGCACCAAAGTCTGGTAGTTAGTACGGTAAGAAATTGGATTATATTATACAGTATCAAGGAACCATCAAAGAACAGAGTACAACATAGTTAATCTATTCATAAAGTGAATGTTTACTAAGCAAACTATGAGTTAGAGACCATTGTAACATTCAGTCCATCATGAGTTAGAGACCATTGTAACATTCAGTCCATCATGTGATTATCATTACAGCTTACTGTCTGTTTATGTGTGTGTGTGTGTGTTGTGGTTATGGCCCTTGCAGTCTGGCATTGCTACTGAGGTTGATGTGAGCTGAAAAGGAGGCCCAGTGCCTTGGAGGTGGATGTCAGACCACTGGACGAACGAGCGCTGGATGGGAGACCACTAGTTGAAGGAGCGCTGGATGGGAGAACACTGGATGAGAGAGAGCTGGAAGGGGGACCACTGGATGAGGGAAAATGTGATGGAGTGGGCTGTCTTATATTTGAACCACAGTATTTTTGTCATTACTATGCTTTTAATTGTGGTCGTTATTGAGTTATATTGAGTTTGCTCCTGTTGACTTTAGCAAACCACCTCTTTCTCTCACTATCACCTGGGAAGCTGTAGCCTACATCACGACTCCCTATTTGGAGCATGCAATACATCCAAGATGCTTGGTGCAAGACCAAGACAGCGCAGTGTAGACAAAAGTTTTACCTTTATTGTGACACTTTTCATAGCAGAGACTAAAATAACGTGTACATATTTGAATAGTCATGTTGACTATCATAGTTGTACTGTAGCCTTTCACAACCAAGTCCTTGAGGTTTAATCATTGTGCACTACACATGCTTAAAATGTTATTAAACTGTTTCCTATTTCTATCATTACATGGTCATAATCACCTTGTGTGCTGTCAAATCATTCATCTGCTCCTCGCTGCCCCCCACACTGGACCCTATGCAGTTTGCATACCGGTCCAATAGGTCTACAGACGATGCCATCGCTCTGACCATGCACACCGCTCTCTCCCACCTGGACAAGGGGAATACATATGTGAGGATGCTGTTCATTGACTACAGCTCTGCATTCAACACCATCATCCCCTCCAGACTGGTCTCCAAGCTTGTGGACCTGGGACTAAGCACCTCCCTCTGCAAGTGGATCTTCCACTTCCTGACGGGGAGGCCACAGGTGGTGAGAATCGGTGACCGCACTTCATCTGTACTGATCACCAACACAGGCACCCCCCAGGGCTGTGTGCTCAGCCCTCTCCTGTTCTCCTTGTTCACCCACGACTGTGCGGCTACGCACAGCTCCAACCTCCTCGTTAAGTTTGCTGACGACACAACCATCGTGGGCCTCATCTCTGACAGTGACGAGTCAGCCTACAGAGAGGAGGTTGACACCCTGACATCATGGTGTCAGGACAACAACCTCTCTCTTAACATCAGCAAGACCAAGGAGATGATTGTGGACTTTAGGAGGCGGCAGGAGGAGGAGCATGCACCCCTATTCATCAATGGATCGGAAGTGGAGAAGGTCAGCTGCTTCAAGTTCCTCGGGGTGAACATCAGCAATGACCTCACCTGGTCTGTTCACACGGACAAGGTGGTCAAAACGGCCCGTAAGCGCCTCTTCTTCCTGAGGAGACTGAAGAAGTTTGGTATGGACTCAGTCATCCTTACTAACTTTTACAGATGCACTATAGAAAGCATTCTGACTGGTTGTATAACAGTGTGGTATGGGAGCTGCACAGACCGGGACCGCAAGGCCCTACGAAGTGTGGTCCGTTCTGCTGAGTTCATCATCGGCAGGAAGCTCCCAGCCCTACAGGACACCTACCACACACGTTGCCTTAGGAAAGCCAGCAGGATTCTAAGAGACTGTTCCCACCCATCCTTCAGTCTCTTTACCCCGTTGCCTTCTGGCAGGCGTTACCGCAGCATCCGGTCGCGCACACGCAGACTGGACAACAGTTTCTACCCAAGGGTCATCAGGCTTCTCAATGGACACTGATATGGACATTTTTACTGCACACTAGTCACTTATACACTGTCACTTTCAGCTACTGGTTGCTCTTCAGTAACATTGCACTACTGTACCTCGCCACCAGGCTCCTGTTTGGTCATTGACAAAGTCACTGATCTGTAAATTTGCAAATTTTGTGTATTAGGGTTAGTATAGCGTACTATTTATTGTTATCTGTAATTTAGGAAGTTTTAGTGTTAGGGTTAGTATAGTCGTTTATTTATTGCTATCTGTATATTTAGGAAGTTCACTTATCTAAGCTCAGCATAGATGTAAATTTGTTCTGTGTACTTATATGTTATGTTATGCCAAGTGCTTGCGTTGTCTTGTCTTAAGAATTTCAGTGCCCAGTCTAACCTTGTGTTGCTCTGTGCACCTGACAAATAAAAGACTTGAACTTGAACTTGAACTTGTCAGTTATTGATGATTCAATAAAAAGGAATAAGTAGGGCAAGATTAAATAAAGATGCAGAACATACTACTTGTTTGTAAGTTACATTTAATGACAACACATGAAGGGTATGAAGAGATTCTTAAATTGGAGTACAGCTCTGGTTGCATCTATATGGCTGTTGATTTGCCTGATAGACTTGCTGTTGATAATGACAAAAATGCAGAACACGCCACTACAAATGCACTCCATAAACTATGACTAAATTGTGTCGGTCAAACTGCAGAGTATTACAGTATAACTATGCTAACCTGCTAGGGAAGTTTACCGGCTACCTGCCTAATGTTACAACATTGGATTAAAATTATTAGAGCTACGTTTTGCTCATTTACACGAGTTCCTTAGTTTAACCCGTATGACAGATCGTTGCTAGCTAGAGCTAAATTCATCTGAATTTGTGGTTGCCGTGTACGCGATAAGTAGGCTACACTTCAAAATATCCACATATCATCTGACCAGATATCAATAGTTTGATCAGCTGCCTTTAGTAGCTCCAATATCCGTCTGGACATGTTTACTGTGACTTTACGTCTCTAATCTATCTGGTCTTGCTATGGCATGATGCTTGGCTGAACGTCCTGCCCTGATCCCGCCCTGATCCCGCCCCTATCCCGCCCCCTAATTAGCTTAAGGATGAAGAAATACAGAAATAAATGTACACAGAAATAAATAAATACAGAAATAAATACAGACAGAAATAAATTATGTAGAAAACAAAAGACTATAGTAAAATAATTGTAAAATTATTTCTATGTATGCAATATATTTATTGATAGATTTATTTCTGTCTGTATTTATTTCTGTATTTATTTATTTCTGTGTACATTTATTTCTGTATTTCTTCATCCTTAAGCTAATTAGGGGGCGGGATAGGGGCGGGATCAGGGCGGGATCAGGGCAGGACGTTCAGCCAAGCGTCATGCCATAGCAAGACCAGATAGATTAGAGACGTAAAGTCACAGTAAACATGTCCAGACGGATATTGGAGCTACTAAAGGCAGCTGATCAAACTATTGATATCTGGTCAGATGATATGTGGATATTTTGAAGTGTAGCCTACTTATCGCGTACACGGCAACCACAAATTCAGATGAATTTAGCTCTAGCTAGCAACGATCTGTCATACGGGTTAAACTAAGGAACTCGTGTAAATGAGTAAAACGTAGCTCTAATAATTTTAATCCAATGTTGTAACATTAGGCAGGTAGCCGGTAAACTTCCCTAGCAGGTTAGCATAGTTATACTGTAATACTCTGCAGTTTGACCGACACAATTTAGTCATAGTTTATGGAGTGCATTTGTAGTGGCGTGTTCTGCATTTTTGTCATTATCAACAGCAAGTCTATCAGGCAAATCAACAGCCATATAGATGCAACCAGAGCTGTACTCCAATTTAAGAATCTCTTCATACCCTTCATGTGTTGTCATTAAATGTAACTTACAAACAAGTAGTATGTTCTGCATCTTTATTTAATCTTGCCCTACTAATTCCTTTTTATTGAATCATCAATAACTGACAGCACACAAGGTGATTATGACCATGTAATGATAGAAATAGGAAACAGTTTAATAACATTTTAAGCATGTGTAGTGCACAATGATTAAACCTCAAGGACTTGGTTGTGAAAGGCTACAGTACAACTATGATAGTCAACATGACTATTCAAATATGTACACGTTATTTTAGTCTCTGCTATGAAAAGTGTCACAATAAAGGTAAAACTTTTGTCTACACTGCGCTGTCTTGGTCTTGCACCAAGCATCTTGGATGTATTGCATGCTCCAAATAGGGAGTCGTGATGTAGGCTACAGCTTCCCAGGTGATAGTGAGAGAAAGAGGTGGTTTGCTAAAGTCAACAGGAGCAAACTCAATATAACTCAATAACGACCACAATTAAAAGCATAGTAATGACAAAAATACTGTGGTTCAAATATAAGACAGCCCACTCCATCACATTTTCCCTCATCCAGTGGTCCCCCTTCCAGCTCTCTCTCATCCAGTGTTCTCCCATCCAGCGCTCCTTCAACTAGTGGTCTCCCATCCAGCGCTCGTTCGTCCAGTGGTCTGACATCCACCTCCAAGGCACTGGGCCTCCTTTTCAGCTCACATCAACCTCAGTAGCAATGCCAGACTGCAAGGGCCATAACCACAACACACACACACACACATAAACAGACAGTAAGCTGTAATGATAATCACATGATGGACTGAATGTTACAATGGTCTCTAACTCATGATGGACTGAATGTTACAATGGTCTCTAACTCATAGTTTGCTTAGTAAACATTCACTTTATGAATAGATTAACTATGTTGTACTCTGTTCTTTGATGGTTCCTTGATACTGTATAATATAATCCAATTTCTTACCGTACTAACTACCAGACTTTGGTGCAAATAAGCGACCACCTTTATGAATTAATTATTAAATACAGCTTTCCTCTCACACAAACTTGTTTGTAGGCATTAGTTTCTCAATAAACATAAATAGTGCACTAAATTAGCAAGCTACACTTAACATTACATAAACAGGTCATCACTCACTTCGTAGCACATTGTTTTTGCTACGTTCTGGCTTCTACATTTCTAGCTAGCATCAAAAAATCTCGGCACTTTAAGATACTGAAATATTAAATGTACTAGATGCCAGAAAATGAGCCAAGAACTTACACATTCTTACCTTGGCACAGCTCCTTCATACAATGCAGTACAACTGTTCCACAACGACGATGCTGCTGTGTTTGAAACTCATGCTAGCTCGCTCTAGTTCTAACTATCCTACAGTGCAGTACCATGAACGTAAAGCCAATCAATTGATGCAACTCTTTCTTTTTATGGCTCTGCATGCAGCTAAATGGTACAAATTGGTATCCAGAGCCTCAACGCAAAAAAGTAAAACATCTTGACTAGCACTTTTTTTAGCAAGGTTAGCTAGCCAAAACTATCAAATCTCTGGCTATCTGTTGCGTGTGTGCAGTCTTTTGTTTACTAAGGTATTCATAGCAACCCCAGGCATGGAAAGTCCATCTTCGCACTCTGATACCAATCAACCAATGGGGTTAAGGTGACACCGTGACATACATTGATTGACAGCTTACCTCATTAGCTTAAGGACAAGGAAATACAGAAATAAATGTACACATAAATAAATAAATACAGAAATAAATGTACACAGAAATAAATAAATACAAAAATAAATAAATACAGAAATAAATGGCCATGTAAATAAATAAATACGTAATTAATATTTTTTCTTCAACATTTATTTTTATATATTTACATTTTTTTATGTATAAGTACATTTATTTATACATTTATTTATTCATTTATTTTTGATTTTGGCAGGTTTGGTCCTCCATACTATAACCCCATCCCACCAGCTTTGTGTTTGTAAATCGGATAGCCTACCGAAGTTGAACTATCCATTAGCGATGTTAGCTAACGTTGGTTTGGTAGCTGTATTCAACTGTGACTGGGTCTTGCATCTGTTTGATTTACTGAAATATTTATGAAATGTTATGTTTCTATTAACCATTTGCCTACTTTAGCAAGTCACTGTAACTGAGACAATGTCTCAAACTATCTAGTTTAGTTTTCACAACAATCCTCTTTGTTGTATGTATCTGTATCCAGGCAATTCAGTTCTTCAAATAGGCTAGTTGTCATTTTCTTTCAAAAGTATATGAACAGCTTTAACTTGAAGGAGTACATTGATTGTAATAAACAGCAAATGTTTACTCCTCGACTGCAAACGCCTTTGTAAACCGAGATTTGTTAAAACGTTTGTTAACCGAGACCGTAGGTCGAACCAATCGTTTTAACAAATCGAGGCGACAAAGCGTTTGCTGACCGGTCGAAGAGTAAACATTTGGTTTCTTATATACTACAACAATACGTAGGAAGATCCCAATCAAACACGTCGAATCTGGAGCAGCTGCACTTGCACTCACTGGTGACGTCACTACATCTCCAAGGCAACATATCAACAACTGTGGAGTTTCAATAACAAATACTTTTTTTCGTGAACAGAACAACTATGGCTGAGATATCACAGAAATCAACTTTTGTTGTTAGTCGCTGTGTTCGTATTTGAGCTATTTCTTTCAACCAGAATTGTTGAAAGACGTCCAAAAGAGACGTTCTCAAAAGTCAATAAACTGATTTATTTATTTACTTTTGAGAACGTCTCTGGACCAATAGGAAGAGCGTATTAGTCAAATTATTACACTAGTATATAAGAAACACATTAACTGGAAACAAACAAGCCTTCTAAAGTTAAAATATTACCCGATGACCCGATAATTTCAATACAGTTCAAAAACATTAAAAAAATTTCAATGCAGCTTTATTTGGCCCTTGCTGTGCCTTTTTATAAACATAAACAATATATAAGTAAAAAGATATGTTCAAAAGACCCCAAATGAAAAAAATAAAACCTTTATTATCATGGACTACTGACGTGTTTACATTCTTTTCAAAACAGCTTTATTCGCCTGTTTTTGTGTCTTTGGGCAAACACATTTACAAAATCCTCTAGATTTATGGCCTTAGCCCTTCTTGACTCTGCACTTAACACCCCCAAATTACTCAACCGCTCGTCACTCATTGTATTCCTTAAGGTTGTCTTAATTAACTTAAGCACTGAAAAACTGCGCTCACAGGCTGCAGTACTCACAGGTAACACAAGTGCTATTTTGCATAGTTTAAACATTTCATTGAACATCTCCCTATATGGCTCAAGAAATACAGTAAGCTCTAATAAACTGGTTGGTGTTTTCAAACCACTAGATTTCTTCCCATTTAGAGTCAGTTTTAGCTGAGGAATCTCATACTCTAGATCCTCAGTGCTGCATTTATATTGTGAGGCAAATGGTAACACTACATTCTTCTCACAAAATGTGGAACAGCTGGGATTCAAAGCTTGTATCCCTTCCAGTATTACAATATTTTCTTTTGAAAATCTTCTCTTCACCTCAGAGAGAAACACATCAATAATGGGAATAAAAGAATCTGCCCGAAATGATTCCTTATCAGTGTTGACCTGTCTTTGAGCTATTGGAGTGGAAATGTAGTAACCTTCAAGCCTAGAGCTTGGTGTGACCTGACGCCCTGGAGGTCCAATACCGATGTTGCATTGCTCGGTAAGGGTCACAGTACTGTCCCAAATATCATTAAAGTGAGAGCCCTCTCTATAACTATTCAAAGTTTCAGCAAGAGAGTCGATAAGGGTAACAGCTGTGCCCAAATTGAGTTGTGGGGACTGTAAAACATCTGATAGATGATTTATTTCACCAAAGACATTGGTTAATGTAACAAGGAGTCCAACAAACTTCAGATCTATTTGGGCCAATAAACCTCTTGCCTCTACAGCTCTGTCACCATTTCTTTCTTCAAATTTCTTTTAGTAGACGCATGATAGCTGGCAGTCTGTCCTTCACGGTCTTGCAAGCTTTGTACCTACATGCCCACCGTATCTCTATCAGCCTTTGCAACTCTCTCGGGGGCCCCTGAAACATCTCCCTCTGTACCTCTAACCACCTTTGGTGCACATATGACCCAGACACAAAAACATACAGTTTCTGCAAAAGAGAAAAGAAACAATAGGCTTCAGGGATGCATTTCACACTGTCAACTAATACTAAATTCAAGCAGTGTGCATTGCAGTGAACATAAAAAGCTAAGGGGGCATCTGACTTGATGCGTGCTTGCACACCTCTGTTCTTCCCACTCATAACAGAGGCACCGTCATATGCTTGCCCAACTAGATGGTTTCTGTAGTCAAGGCCATACTTCTGTAGTATTTCTATAATTTTCTGTGAAAGTGCTGCAGCATTGAGGCGTTCTGCTGCCTCAAAGGTGAGAAAACTTTCACATATTGACCCATTGTAATAATAACGCACTAAAAAAGACATCTGTTCCTTTTTGCTAATGTCTTTGGTCTCATCAACCATAATACTGAAAACCTCACTTTGTTTAACTTCAGTAATTATTGAGGAACGGACCATTTCAGCTAGGCAATCAATCATTTTGTTTTGTGTATTATGACCAAGGTATGTAGCATTTCTTTGACATGTCATTTTTCTTTTGACTGTTTGATCATGCTTTGCTAGCAGTTCCATGATAGAAAGAAAGTTTCCTTTGTTCTGACCTTCTGTTTCATTATGTGCTCTCTGTCCAATGTTTTGCGTGGCTGTGAGGAGCAAGGTTTCTCCAACAGTTTTTATGTATTCTCTATTTTCCCTCACTAATTTATTATACTCTGCATTTAATGAGGCTGAGAGAGAGCATTTGCCTGCAGTCACCTTGTTATATTCTGCCCATGCTAACATAGCATTACAGTGTGATTCAGATTTTGCATGGCCAACAAAACCCCCATCTTTGTAAGTTGCTTTTTTCCAATTTCTGAACCCCTCTTCAGATGTGAACACTGAATTACCTGAAGAAGGGAGACTAAAGTGCCGACAAGCATAGCAGTACGCAGAGTCTTTACTTTGCGAGTATTCTATCCATTTCTGCTTACTGTACCACTCTTTCATGAAGCTCCGTCTTCTATTTCCCTGGAAGGTCCGAGGGAAAAGCTTCAGTTGTGGCTGTTTAGGCCCTTCATCTCTTGACTGGGATATATCTACGATGAAACAAGACGGAAAGTCAGTCACTTTAATTTTAAAATAACAACATTAATAAGAGTTGCTACTCCCTCTTTAAAGTAATTACCGATTAAACATGAATCAGAAGGCTTTATGTAATAATGTTATGCTCCCAAGCAATTCATATGTTGAGGGGCTCTGTCACGTTCATAGCTTTACCTGTTGGTCCAGGAACGGATAGAACAGCGTTAGCTAAGTCCTGCCTCGCTTGGTTGTCAACCTCTTTTTCTGCTACCTGTTCCACACTATCCTGCAAAACTGCTGACTCTGATGCTGCCAGTGTCTGGGCGTCGCTGTCATGTTCTGCCTCTGTTTTGTCGTGCTCCCTCTCTGACTCTACCTGTGATGCTTGCTCACTGACGCCAATGGTATCCTCACTTTCGACAACAACATTGGGTTCGGAGCTAACGCTCTGCTGCGTCTCCCCGGAACCACTTTTCTTTATAAAAAAAGAAGCAATATCCGACGTGGACTTTCTTTTCATTGTCTGCAAATTGACATACAGTTACTGATTGTAGCTAGCTTAGCTAACGTTATACAGTACCATCCCACAACGCCAGCTATCCAGATACTCTAACAGTCCCAAGTTCAACTTCAGTTACGGGCCGAAACCACTAGGCTGCACTCTAACCTGGCCCAGTGCAACCTCTTGTGGGGGGAGGGATGACAGGCTCTGAGTGTGAAGATACGTGAAAGGATCTGAGTGGGGAGATACTTGGATTTCTATGACAAAGTGTTTCAATCGTAGATTGTGCTTAAAATATGTTTAAAATGTGTTACGTTGATTTGTCCTACAGTGAAGTTGAAATCCCATTTTCCATAAAAAATAAAATAAAAATCTTGATGACGGACAATATGCGACTCGCGATGGGGGGGCCAGTGGGGGGGCAGCAAATTTGTCAGGGGGGCCGTGGCCCCCCCGGCCCCCCCGCTGATGGCGCCACTGGGAGGAGGGCCACAACATCATGGCCACCAACAAAACTCATCAAGGAATGTTCTTGCTCCAGCTTTAACCTATTTCGGCAGCGTTGCCAGAACCGCAGAATATTTTCGCTCGCATCTTTCTCCGCCGCCATTACTGAACTACTCAAACAAGTGCACGACATTAACGTCATCGTTCTGCCACTCCCTCTGTTCGCTGATTGGACCTACAAAAAAATTGTTTCTGGAAACCGACTTCAGAGCCGAGCTCCCGGACCTAGTACAGAAGCAAAATCCAAATTGAGCGGAAGTACGTTGGAGGGCAAAGCCAGGCTAACTCAGAGGGGCCCCCAAATCAATTCTGTTTAGGGCCCTTAAAGGCTTGGGCCGACCCTGGCCGTCAATCTCAATATGCAAGACGCTTGGGTGAGTTTTCTTTTAAACTTCACATATGAGTCGCTTTTTGCACTCTTTACGAATGTGGCCTGCAGAGAGACATCCAAAGCATATGTCCTTGGTCTTTCAGAAACTGATCTAGTCTCTATGCATTTTCTTTGAGAAGTCTTTGTACAAGTCCAATGTGTGCTTTGAGCAACAGAGGGGGCAAGAGGGTTCAGGCTTTGCCTCTTTTTGGGCAAGAGCAATACTAGTGGCATAGCTACTGCCAGATGACTGAGTGCTGTGACAAGAGTAGGGGCTCTAACCTTAGCTCTACTGATTGACTGGTCTTGAAGGTCGCCAAAAACTGGATCAGCTGCTATACGGGCTTTTCCTCCAAGTGTGCGCCAGACGTGGCTTGAGCTGCTTCGGCACCTAATAGACCAATTATCACCCTACATCACACAACTGTCAAGCAGGCTCATGTGTGCGCATGTGCGCATGTGGGTTGCAAAAGACAAACTTCTCCCTGTTCTATTACTCTTGGAGTGTCGTTCAGGTCATCATATATCTCTGGCCAGCAGCGGCCGGCTCATAGAGGGCGCTAGGGCGCCGCCCCACCACTGCTGCATCACATTCCGACCTGAAACTTAATTTAATAAGACTTAAAAAGAAAGAAAAACATATCTAATGAGTAAAGTCAATATTATATAGCTGATAGAATATTGAATCTGCAAAAAAAATTGGAAGAAAAAAGATATACGTTGTCTAAAGTTAGCTGATAGGCTACGTATTTCCGGCTGGGCGCAAGTTACTTGCGCCCAAGGAGCCCCATTGACTGTCGTTATAAGTTGTACATGCGTAGTTCGCTCCTCTCAATGCAAGAGATAGGACCTCGCCGGGGCGCAGAACACCTGCGCCCCAAACTGCTGATTTACTAGAGGGCTTGTCAAATACATTATGATAGGGCCCCTTATGTATGTCACATCCAATCACATCACTCATCACATTTAAGAAGTTGTTTATTTACGTTGTCATGGTGTTCTCTCAGAACAGAACTTGTAGCTACCATAGCTCTAGAGTTATACAACTAACTAGCTAGCTAGCTAACGTCGTGATGGAAACTTGCAATTCAGTCAAGTCGCTTAAAAATACGCCCTTTAAAAAAGAAATGTTGGACCTGATCGGCGTGATCAATTTTCACCCTACGTCACACGACTGTCAAGCCGGCTCAATTCCGCATGTCGGTTGCAAAAGACAAACTTCTCCCGGGTACAGTACAGTATAATACACTTGGAGTGTCGATCAGGTCATCATATATATCTGTTCACTGGATTACAGGGCTTGACATTAACTTTTTGAGGCATTTGTCATTTGGACAAATACATTTACGTTCACTTGTCTATGCACAAAAGTCACTTGACCCCGATACCCTTAAATAGCCTGTCCAAGTGATCGGGCAAAACTAGCCTGGCTAACGGAGGTCGCTTTCTCAGGCAAATGACGAATGAAACAGACAGGTTAAAGAAATCCGAGATTCTGGCTATCTTCACCAGACTCGTATCTACATTAGGCAGTCCTCCCTGACGTTTCTGGTGTAGAATGGAGTGAGATACAACATTGTGCACACTGCCAGTGAGCGAGTCTGACTGAGGCTAACGTCAAAACTGTGTAACTGGGATGTAGTCTCACTCAGATTGCCAGTTTAAACAAATCAGAAAAATAATCGGACCAGCTGACTAAAAGCAGAATTCCAATATCTCTTGAAAGCTGCCCTGCTCGACTTATTAAATGTAGAATTGACTATAAAAGTGTACAATTATGAACTTTGTGACATGACGTGAAGACATGTTTGCCGCTCGACTATGCGGTCTGTACCGGCGACATTCTCACTCAAATTTCAAGACTTTCGTGACCCAAATCAAAATTCTGATGCGACAGATCATTGGGTAATCGCTTTCTCTCCTAAAGGCATGTCCTCCTCGACGCTTTTGGTCTTTTAAAATCTAACTATTTGTATGATCCATGTGGTCCTTTTGCCATTTAAAATGCTATCCTTTCCCGGTTTTCTGCAGCCACAGTGCGCGCGCATCCCGATTGTTTACAAACAAATAATTGGTCTATACAGGCATTTTAACAGAAGCCCTGCGAGCTACTATCAAATACAATGTTGGTTAGCTAGTTAGCTATTTGTATGAAGTTGGTAGTCACTGGTCACAATTGAAAAGCTGTCTGGCTTGGAGCTTCATCCATACAACTTCATACTAATAGCTAACTAGCTAACCAACATTGTATTTGATAGTAGCTCGCACGAGCATCCTAAGACCTACTTTACTTACGTATTAGATGTTACACGTTGTCGTAATTTCCCATCGGAGATTCAAGCAAGCAGACTTTAATTTTGGAAAACCAGACGCTGATTGAGCCAAACCAGGCGTTAATTTCATATCGAACGCCGATTGTGCCAAAACGTCTAAACTCTCATTCGTGTACAGACGTCAAAAACGGACGTGTACTATTACGTGTACAGACGTCAAAAACGGACGTGTACAGACATCGTCTGTACACAATGCAAGGCCTAGTGGGCAAGTATTAAGACGCCCCCGTGTGTTAGCAGCGTAATTAACGCCTTGTTTGACACGGCCCTGTCTCAACCACGTGTAAAAAACGCTGACTTGAGGCAAAAAATACGCCGTCTTTGCATGCAAAGTTTGCATGCAGATAATTGTAAGCTACATAATCATTCTCATGAATGTCCCAGGGAATTGGCAATTTGGTCAAAATGATGAAAGAATATGCTTTCATGATGTGCATAAGTGACTTGATGATGTGGAGATTTAACTTTTGAGAATTTCAAAGTACCAAAGCCACTGACAAAACCTTCACTGGGTGCAGCATAGGAACCGCGCATTATCTATGGTTCCAGAAGTCTGTGTGTGTGTGCGTGTGTGTTTCACTGATATCGTATTCACTGACTGCGTGACAGGCACTGTGCACTAGTTTTTATGTCATCTTGTACACTTATCACAAAGTATTTTACAGTTTTTTTAAATGACAAAATACAAAACACTAAAGTATTTTTATTCTAAATATATAGCTGTCAAACCTATCAAATACAAATGACAAAATCCTATTTTGTAGGCTAGGCCTATTTGAAATACGTCATTTAAATACATGTTTCATTAATGCTGCCCATCCCTGATGTTATCGATATGTAACTAGTATAACTTAGCCAAATAATGTGTAACCCACATAGAATATGCTGTCACTTAAGGGTTAACTACCCAAGGGTCGAATTACATGACGCCAGTAGAGGGCGCGCTAGCGCGGGTTTTATTGGTTTGATGAGGGATTCTCCGGGGTAGCAAGTGGTATCAGAACGAAGCTCAAGTTCATGTGGAAAAAATAAATTACAAAACAGTGTGATATCTAGTCAATTCTAATCAAGAATTGTGGGGAGAAGATAACCTACTAGTAACCCGAGGATTGCTTTGTAGGAGACGCTTTTGTGTTGTTTCTTTGCCGTGTTTCCTTGCCAAAATCTCTGATTGCTTTTTTATTTGATCCTGGATTTAGGTTGGTTTCAAACCATAACGACTTAGGGTGCTTTCACACCTATTAGTCCGTTTGCTTGGTCCGAATCAGTGGATGAGTTGCTACTTTGTTGCATTTTTCATTAGGTCCGGTTACGGTGCGTTCACACTGCAGACTTTTTTACCGCTCAGCACCGCCGGCCTTCCCACAGTGCACCACGCTCGGGGGCGTGTCAGACAGATTCATTCAGAGCTGTAGTTCACTTAAATCACTGTTGTAGTTCGTATAATGTCATGGCAAATGTGCGGACAAAATACAACTTTTACACACATTAAGCAAAAATCCGATAAGCATTCTAGATCTGACATGATCCTATCTACAGCACACAACAGGTTATCTTTTTCTACACTTTTTTTAGGCTGAGTGAAAGATTAAATGCCACCTGCACTCTATGGAACGGGTCTTGTTCCGGCTGGAAAAAAAGATGCATCAGACATAAACGTTGACATGTGTAACCTTTTATTATATTACTCGAAATCTCTGCAAATCAATCGCTAGATTATGACTTGCCACTACACATTCACTGTATGGATAGCGAGTGGCTGCCAGACAGCATTTCAGCGTTGAATGTCAATCGTGTGCCGGATGAGCTAGCTAGACTATGCAGCTAGCACAGAAGAAAGTTACGTAATGTGAAGAAACTGAATTAAACTACAAAATACAACACACCAGGGACACCGACAACCTCAGCAACCCTGCGCCAGGCATCATTTTTTTTGTTTATGTCTCTGTAATCGAACATAGACGTATCATACAATACTGGGTATGAAGACACACATACGATGAGTTGCTCTTCCATCTTGAAATTGTCAAACCTAGAAATGTTTACCATGATCAACAGTTGCTACATTACGAGAAACAAGAAACCAACCCGATTGGCCATCGCTGGCGTTTTCACGCTCGCCATTTACATAAAGTTCAGAAAAATCCAACTTTCACCGCCCCGCTCGCCTTCCCACAATACCCTACGCGAGCGTCGATGCCCCGCTCGCCTTCCCACAATGCCCTACGCGGGCGTCAACGCCTGGTTACATTGAAAATGAATTGGAAGCCGACGCCCCGCTCTGCCCGCCCCGCTGCAGTGTGAACGCACCGTTAGTGTTCATACGGTCCTGTTTTAAGCGAACCAACGTTCGTAAAAATACAATGACGTTTGTAAAAAAATAATGACGCGGTCACACAGGTTGTTAATCTATTGGACAGAATATGATTGAGGGAAAATCACTTCCTTGTCACGAAACAACAATGGAGCAACAGCAGCGTATTGAGATTGCAATACTATCTTTAATTGTTATGACCACGTTTTTTGGGTTGCTTGTTGGTATTTTACTCAGGATTACAGTATATCCAGGTCATCAAACCATAGGAATAATTTTTTTTGGTCCGACAAGCTACCACTTTTCCATAGAATATCACACACTTTTATGTATTGCTGCCTACGTTTTTTAACTTTCAAATGATATTGGTCCACTGTGCAATAATAACCCTTTATTTCAGTAGGCCTGTATCACTAAATCATTTAAATACCTCGCTATTCTTGTGTGTCTTCACAAGTATCTCTGCAATATGATCATCAGCCCATATTTGCAGAAGAGCTTTCACTTAATCAGTTCCCCACGTTTTCTCTCAACTAATTTTGCTGCTAATGAGTGGCACGGCTGTCTCTGTCAAATGTCAACATCCTTTTTCAACCCACAATGCACTACATTTTGGTTTGCTTCTTGGAATAGGTCAATAATATGTCCGATTACGTTCACACCTAAAGCGAACCGAACCATGGTTCACTTGGAACCGGACCCAGTCCCGTCTTTTTAGGGGGACCATGGTTCGGTTGTTTGGTCTGTACCAGAGTTCGAAAGCTTTGCGTGGGTTCTGCCTCTTGAAAAGTCTGTTAACTTCACCTTCGTGAATAAAGAGTCTATCAACAATAGCAAATTGTATAGGCCTTTTTGATTTAATGTACTTTTTCATTCTGTAAAAAAATATTGTTTTCATATACTTTCCTGTTAATACCTAACCCCATTTCTTGTATTGAGTCTTGAACGTTTAACCCCAGTGTTTTGTTTTTTTTACAAATTCAAAGCCAGAATACGTCATTGATCCCAAATTAAGTGACAAAGTCCACTGTCTGGTGAGTGTTGAGTCTGCAGATAAAATGTCAAAAGATACCACAGCCAAGATGATTACTGTCAGGGAAAAGGCCAGCCTTTTGGGTAAGTGAACATCAGAAACTCTTTATGATTCTGTGAATACTGAACACGGCTGCAAAATAAAAAGCTCATCTAATTATAGGAATTCCTCAAATCATTGCCATGACCATGGTAGACACTGCTTGTCCAGAAGTGACACGTGATCTGAAAAATATCTACCGAAGCAAGGAGATCAAATCTAAGGTACACCAAATTTAAATGTATCCTCCTCTGTGTGGACTCGTAAACTACATATAAATATATATTAACTTTTCATTTCCTTCCAGATGCAGATCTGCAGCAATATTCTAGGTGTCCCAATGACCTGCATCCTGCCAGTGAAGAACTACCATGAAGAGACACAGTTGAACAATGACATGGATGTCCTGGTGTTGGAGGCTATGACTAAGATAGTATATGTTGCCAATGACTGCATATGGCACCTTCAACAAGAGAAGAAAAAAACCTCTCATGAGGTATTACCAGATAATGTCTAATAAAGAGAGAACTCCCACTCTCGGGAAACTTCCGGGTTCTGAACGGGTTGCAGTTCCACTCAAGTTCCATATGAGGGCGCTAACAGTCGAGTGCAGAATGAATGGAGGTCTATGGAGCTATACCCCTCAAAATCCACTTTTCTCAGGATATAATTTTTTGTCTAGTAATTTGAATTCTGAAATCGAAAGGGGAGGCAAAAAAATACACACCACTGGGTGTTAGATTTTTCTTAAGTCGCCTTTCTGTAATAAAAAGCCTTTGAAAATGGCATTGAGCTACTGCTTGACGGCAAGCTCTGGTTACTTCCACTTTTCTCTCGAGGCATCGACAACACAGCTTACAGGTTAGGCTCTCCCTGTCAATACACATGCTAGAAAGAGTTTTGGCTTGCTAATGTTGTTGCTAATGTTGCTAATGATCTGACATTCTGGTTCTGCTTTGGATGCCATCAAGCGGGATCTCTGGTCGTAGTCAGTCCTTCACTAACCAATCAACATTCGTTAGCAGAATGCTAGTGTGTTATGGGCAACAACGACTTACCCCGTAAGAAATCGAAAGGACATAAGTACTTGTTCATTCAACTTTTGACCTGTAATCCATGTTGAACATGCAAAAACTATAATCAAATCTGAGATTTATCAATGACAATCAGGCAAATTTAGCCGTTTAGCTCCATAGACTCCCATTCATTTTGCACTCGACCGCGATCACTCCCGGTGGAACTCTGGTGGAACTGCAACTAAATTCGGTAAAATGGGGCTTCATAGGGAGTGGGCAGGCTCTCCTTAAACAGGCTCTGGTATTACTGAACAGATACATCCACTGAAAGTGGTAAGAGCCTCTGGAGGTTTCAGTACGTTAGAAGTTAAAACTGAGTTTTAACTCTGGCACACCTTCTTAATCACTGTTTGCACTCAAATTTGACAAGCCACTGAGGTGAAAATAAATTGTGTCTGACATCCACCGGGGCCGTTGCTTCAAGCCGAGGGGCGAGGGGTGGGGGCTTGGTGGAGACCCGGTAAATTGTGCTACGAGCAAGCTAACCTAGCTGCTGTTGCTAGCCAAACTCAAGCATACTCATATCACGAAGAAAAAAAGCAACATATGTAATGAGTTCCATCTAGAATAGCCCTATAGCCTATTTCTAAAAAACAAGTAGAAGGAATACTATACAGCTACAGAATACATTTCCGTTAAGTTTGCATCATGTCTCTGATTCTTATCGGACTTTCTGCCCATAGATTCTGCCTAGATTAGCTCACACGCTGGTAACCATATAAATCTATGCTCGCGACTGGTTGTCGCAAAGTATGACGTGTACAGCTAGTTGCAAGCGTGCGCGAGGTCTCGGAGCTAGGGAAAAAAAGAGCCACTGGCTGTTTATCAATACACGTTTTTTTCCGTTCGTGTTCTTGCGAACTCGTTTGACGTCATCTTTTATTGCCCTAGTACGGTTCCAATCCAAAGAACACAAGTCACCAAGAACGCCAAAAATACCCGGAAATGTTCCTGATCCGCCCCTTTTATCGAGGATGCATCGGATGGTGACTTGACCAGCGAGAACGCTTCTGATTTCCCAGAAGTCATTGCAAGATGTCAAGCGGGGCGGACAAACCTCAAAACTGTAATTTTTTACTTTTCATATTTCAGCTAAACGGTACGTGTAAATCAGCATCTGAATTTAAATGTGGCGAGAAATAGGCAGTTCAGTCGCTGAAAATGTTCTTATTTTATTGATGAAACGGCTAATTTGTAAATTTGCTCCGACTTGTCGATAACCTAGCTAGCATCTCAGTTCAGTGCAGACACTGGGTACTGTAAGTTAGCAAGGGCTACAGAAAACGTAAAATTACAGGTAGACGGACCATTTTTTAGCTTTGTTATTTAGTCTTTGTTGTTAGTCAGTGTTATCATAATACTGCGAGTCCAGGAAAACCCTAATCTCAATTCATTCTCCGTCCTTGCAAGACAATTCTTGTAAGTACGCTTGCAAGAAGGTTCTTCAAAAGAATGTACTTGCGTTCTCAGCGTTCTTCGGATTGACTGTTTAAAGCTAGACCGGAAGACACGGAAGTGGAAATATGGCCGCGTCCAGTCTCGCGATCTCGCTTGCCTCACTGCGTCACTGAGCACTTTTCATAGAAATGAATGGGGACGCCATCTTGGAAGACAATAGTAGCTTACTGTAGTTATATTAGGTGCGTTCGACATGGACTGTGGCTGCATGAAACGACCGGCGAGAGTAGCCGCTTGCAGTCGGGGAGTATGGAGTTAGATTAGTTTCATAATTCAAACAAACAAACGCAACACGATTCAAACAAATTTAACACGATCCAAACAAACGTAACACGATTCATACAAACATAACACGATTCAAACAAACAAACGTAACACGATTCAAACAAACGTAACACGATTCACAAATGTATTTCGTGATTCACAATTGTAACGCGATTCACAAATAAATGACCCTATTACATTCGTTTGCAACCTGACAAACACAAGTTACAAATCCCTGCATTCGTTGGTGTGAATCCTATGGAAGGCCTAGTGGGCAAGTATTAAGACGCCCCCGTGTGTTAGCACGCGTAATTAACGCCGACTTGGCATGCAAAGTCGGCGTCTTTTGCGTCTTGTTTGACACGGCCTCGTCTCAACCACGCGTAAAAAACGCCGACTTCCATACAAAGTCGGCGTCTTTTTCGCCTCGAATTGAAGCGTGTCACGTGACACGTTGCATTTACACACGTAAATTACGTCTCAAACTTTGAGACGTGTCTAGCAAACCACACGAAATTAACGCCTGGTTTGGCACAATCAGCGTCTGGTTTTCCAAAATTAAAGTCTGCTTGCTTGAATCTCCGATGGGAAATTATGACAACAATTGTAACAACTAATACGTAAGCCAAGTAGGTCAAAGGATGCTCATGCGAGCTACTAACAAATGCAATGTTGGTTAGCTAGTTAGCTATTAGTATGAAGTTGGTGGTCACAATTGCAATCCTAAAAAGGGGTGCAGACTAGAGACAAATAAATGCAGTAATATCAAACTGGCTGGTTGTCTGGCTTGAAGCTTTGTGAACTTTCCTTGCACTGCGATTGCGTTGCCTCAGTATTGTGCGCGATTTGGTTTCACTGCCAACATTCCTTAATGTAAGAGGCAATGCGCAAACTCAGTTGGTGGCAAAATACAACTGTTGTTACTATTCATGTCAAGTGTATTTTATTGTCATTTTCAATTACATATGGTCGTACAAACGAAACAGAGTTTCCCCAGGACCATGATGCCATGTTAAAAAACATGACAGTAAGGTGCCAGGGTCAACGTATATGTAGACTACAGTGACAGGACAGTATGTACAGTGACAGGACAGTATATACAGTGACAAGACACTATGTACAGTGACAGGACACTATGTACAGTGACAGGACAGTATGTACAGTGACAAGACACTATGTACAGTGACAGGACAGTATGTACAGTGACAGGACACTATGTTCAGTGACAGGACAGTATGTATAGTGACAGGATAGTATGCAGTGACAGGACAGTATGTACAGTGACAGGACAGTATGCAGTGACAGGACAGTATGTTCAGTGACAGGACAGTATGTTCAGTGACAAGACAGTATGTACAGTGACAGGACAGTATGCAGTGACAGGACAGTATGACAGTGACAGGACAGTGTGTACAGTGATTGGAGGTAGCAGGTATGAAGTGACAGGTTCTCGTGCCAATATATTGTGATGCCAATTTGTTGAGCGGTCTTCTTCCTTGTATAGACCTACAAAAGTGAAATACACAGCCAATAAATAAAGGTTCATCGGCTGTCCTCACATTCACACACTGTTGTCCTTATACTTAACAGATAATCTATGATGTCCTAAAGGCCCAACTCCTTCTCAGGTCACCTTCTGGCAGCAACCTTACAGGTGGGTTTCACTGTGCAACCAGGCCTACCCAAGCTGCTGCTGCTGGGCCAAGGGCTGATTGGAATGGCACACTGGGACTTGCAGATGACGTGAAATACATGTTTATTTCTGCTGTGTAAGATGTAGGCCTACTGCTTTTAATTTGAGTTGAACGCTGTTAAACACTGCCATGGTCAGCAAACACAAGCCATGGCTCTACTTCAGAAAGGATACTGTTCACAGCTGTATGAGTCAATAGGACATTACCATTACCTGAATGACTTGTAGTTGTCAGGAGGTTATGCCTGTTCTGATGTAGGAAATAAACCATGTTAGATTGTTGGCTCTGTGTATTGTTTGGGTCTCCTCTCCCTGTTTTCTGTTTCTGTGTCTTTGGTTCTGATGCAGGATGGCAGGCAGGTAGAGGAGCTGTGATTGCTGCAGGGGCACACCTGTGACCTGTGCCTTGGTCCTTAATAAGCTGTGCCCTAACAAGCTGGGTCTCTCCATTACTAGCAGGAACATCATCACTGTTTGCCTTTTAGTTTGTAATGATTCTCTACACTTGCACTGATCCCACATCCACTCCCTACACTACTAATTTACATGACCGTCACATACAACCGTTTTTTTGTAAGCACTTTCTATTGAAGACATACACTGTTATCCATATTCATGTGGCTTTCCACTTCCTTCATTTACTTCTGGAGCAATAAAGTATCAATCTAATCTTCCTATGAACCCGGTTAACACTAAATGACTAAATGTAAATGTAACACAAAATATCGTACACTGCTAATCGTCAGCTAACTAAATGGTAGGCGAATAGACAATCAAGCTTGATATGGTATAGTCATGAACTAGCACTGTTCAAAGATGTCCAACCCAAGTTCTCAATGTCTGCAGAAAAACACAAAAGAGAAGAAACCTGCTCTCGCAATGCAGTGTTAGGCTACCAATAAAATAATTGTGATAACTTTAATTTATCTTCACAGTGCCCGCTCACTAGGGATAATTTTCCATAACAAATAACGCAATGCGTCCTCTACTTTTATGAGGTGACCTGACGCTCAGGACCCTTTGGTGACACCATCTATAAGGGTAACACCATTTTCATTATCTGGGAAATCATACCCTAACCTTTTGTTACATTTCCTTCTCATGTAATACACTTTCCCCTACATTCAGCCTTATAACATACTCCAAACTAACACAATGTACCATCATTAGGCTACAGTGTCTTGGTAAAGGGGTGAAAAGTACTAGATTTTAACTAAACTTCCATTCAGGATTACGACTGCAGATGCATTGATTAAAGAGAAGTTTAAAGAATTATAAGACATTTTTGTAAGTCCAACGGTAATATCTGTAGGTTGCCACCTACACTCAGAAGCCAATGCTACTAAGAAACCCTTTTAAAATCAAACACTCTAAAAGTAAGGTTATACAATTTAATTTTATGTCTTTAATTAATTCAATTATGCCTTATGTTTTACGGTGTGTGGTGGTAGGATCCAAACGCAGGAGAGTAGCCAGACTTTGCCTCAAACAAAGGGTTTATTCTTTTAAACGGGAAACAGCCAGGGTCAGTAGCGGTCCTAGCACATTTGGCGCCCTAGACTGATTTTTCACCAGCAACCACTCTTATGCCGCCCTAGGCGGCTGCCTATGTCGCCTATAGGAAAGACCGGCACTGGACAGGGTATTACGTTAACAAGGGTAAGGACAAGACAAAGACTAGACACAAAACAGGAACCTAAAATACACAGAACCAAACAAGACACAGGTGGACACGATAATACAAACAAGAACTGAAACCACTCAACGAGACGCAGGTGAAGACAATGGCAGACACAAGGACGCGGTAGGGCAGGGCAAAACCAAAAACGGGGGCACGGCTGTGGCCGTGACATTATGCCTGCCCAAAGGTGGGTGCCTGTATTATCCCAGACTTCATGTACTGTTTGAACTGGGTTGTGTGTATGGGCAGTCTCAGGGTTATGTCACAGGTGTTGGCCTCTGGGAACACCCTTGGTGCTGGGGGAGGACCAGGGGACAGAAAGATAGTCAAAATATAGTATTTTCCTTAGAGTAGAGGTGCTAGACATGTCGTAAATGGATACAGGTCACTACACAAACGTTGAATGTATTCATTCACACGAGGTAGTAGCCTACACTAAACCTTACAAAGTGCCAATACACACATCTGTATAAGCCTGGCATGAGGTGTGTAGCCAACCAGTGCTTGTTTAATGCTGTCATAACTGGATTCATAGGAAGATTAGATAAGAACTTCAGGAAGTGACAAGCCACGGTAATAAGAATAAACATGAATTTATTTAATAAAAAGTGCTTACAAAGAAACTGTTGGTAAATTAGTAGTGTAGGGAATGGGTGTGGGATCAGTGCAAGTGTTGAGTGTAGAGAATCATTACAAACTAAAAAGCAAACAGTAATGACATTCCTGATAGTAATGGAGAGACCCAGCTTGTTAGGGCACAACTTATTAAGGACCGAGGCACAGATCACAGGTGTGCTCTAGCAGCAATCACAGCTCCTCTACCTGCCTGCCATCCTGCAACAGAACCAAAGACACAGAAACAGAAGACAGAGAAAGGAGACCCAAACAATGCACATAGAGCCAACAATCTAACATGGTTTATGCTATCATCAGAACAGGCATAACCTCCTGACCACTACAAGTCATTCAGGTAATGGTAATGTCCTATTGATTCATACAGCTGTGAACAGTATCCTTTCTGAAGTAGAGCCATGGCTTGTGTTTGCTGACCAACAGCGTTCAACTCAAATTAAAAGCAGTAGGCCTACATCTTACACAGCAGAAATAAAAATGTATTTCACGTCATCTGCAAGTCCCAGTGTGCCATTCAAATCAGCCCTTGGCCCAGCGGCAGCTTGGGTAGGCCTGGTTGCACAGTGAAACCCACCTTCAAGGTTGCTGCCAGAAGGTGACCTGAGAAGGAGTTGGGCCTTTGGGACATCATAGATGATCTGTTAAGTATAAGGACAACAGTGTGTGAATGTGAGGACAGCAGATGAACCTTTATTTATTGGCTGTGTATTTCACTTTTGTAGGTCTATACAAGGAAGATGACCGCTCAACAAATTGGCATCACAATATATTGGCACGAGAACCTATCACTTCATAACTGCTACCTCCAATCACTGTACATACTGTCCTGTCACTGTACATACTGCCCCGTCACTGTACATACTGTCCTGTCACTACATTCTGTCCTGTCACTGTACATACTGCCCCGTCACTGTACATACTGTCCTGTCACTGTACCTACTGTCTTGTCACTGAACATACTGTCCTGTCACTGTACATATTGTCCTGTCACTGCATACTGTCCTGTCACTGTACATACTGTCCTGTCACTACATACTGTCCTGTCACTACATTCTGTCCTGTCACTGTACATACTGCCCCGTCACTGTACATACTGTCCTGTCACTGTACCTACTGTCTTGTCACTGAACATACTGTCCTGTCACTGTACATATTGTCCTGTCACTGCATACTGTCCTGTGATGCATACTGTCCGGTCACTGTACATACTGTCCGGTCACTGTAGGTTACGTTGACCCTGGCACCTTACTGTCATGTTTTTTAATATGGCATCATGGTCCTGGGGAAACTCTGTTTCGTTAGTACAACCATAAGTAATTGAACATGACAATAAAATACACTTGACATGAGTAGTAACAACAGTTGTATTTTGCCACCAACTGAGTTTGCGCATTGCCTCTTACATTAAGGAATGTTGGCAGTGAAACCAAATCGCGCACGCAATCGCAGTGCAAGGAAAGTTCACAAAGCTTCAAGCCAGACAACCAGCCCGCCTGATATTACTGCATTTATTTGTCTCTAGTCTGCACCCCTTTTAAGTATTGCAATTGTGAACACCAACTTCATACTAATAGCTAACTAGCTAATCAACATTGTATTTGATAGTAGCTCGCACGAGCATCCTTTGACCTACTTTACTTACGTATTAGTTGTTACAATTGTTGTCATAATTTCCCATCGAAGATTCAAGCAAGCAGACTTTAATTTTGGAAAACCAGACGCTGATTGAGCCAAACCAGGCGTTAATTTCGTGTGGTTTGCTAGACACTAGTGATGTGTCGTTCGTGAACGATTCGTTCATTTTGAACGAATCCTTATAAGGACTCGGGAGTAACGAGTCCTCTCAACGAGTGATTCGTTCATTTCCCGACTCGGTCTTTCTACGAGTCTTTGGATCATTTTTCACGTGACCTGCATAGGCTCTGTAGCTAGAGGAAACGAACGATTCGTTCCTTTCCCGACTCGGTCTTTCTACGAGTCTTTGGATCATTTTTCACGTGACCTGTATAGGCTGTAGCAAGAGGAAACGAACGATTCGTTCCTTTCCCGACTCGGTCTTTCTACGAGTCTTTGGATCATTTTTCACGTGACCTGCATAGGCTCTGTAGCTAGAGGAAACGAATGATTAGTTCCTTCCCCGACTCGGTCTTTCTACGAGTCTTTGGATCCTTTTTTCACGTGACCTGCATTGTATTTTTTAGTAGAGGAAACAGTTTCCTTATTCCCTTTCGCGTGGCCGCTGTTTTAGTAAGACGTGAATGAATTATATTCGCTCAAGTCATCATACTGACTGGTTTTGTTATTTTCACTCTACATTTACACTTACAGTTTAGTGCAGTGTTTGACGTGATAATTAAATGCTAGTGTGATAATACATGACCAAATCATACAAACTCATGATACATTATTTTAATGCAGGAATTTATTTTGAAATAGTATTTGCTGGTGCACATGTCATGCACTAACCTACAGTGGACGTATAGGGGCTATACGTCCTTTGCAGTGGACGTATAGCCCCCAACCCCCCCCCCCCCCCCCCCCCCCCCCCCCCCCCCCCTCCTGAAATGAACAAATGACTCGAAAAAAGATTCGTTCATTTTACTGAACGAGATTCAAAGAACCGAATCAGTAAAAAGAACCGAACTTCCCATCACTACTAGACACGTCTCAAAATTTGAGACGTAATTTACGTGTGTAAATGGCAACGTGTCACGTGACACGTTCAATGCACGCGTTTTTTTAGACGCGTGCATTTGACACGTCTCAAAGTTTGAGACGTAATTTACGCGTGTAAATGCAACGTGTCACGTGACACGCTTCAATTCGAGGCGAAAAAGACGCCGACTTTGTATGGAAGTCGGCGTTTTTTACGCGTGGTTGAGACGAGGCCGTGTCAAACAAGACGCAAAAGACGCCGACTTTGCATGCCAAGTCGGCGTTAATTACGCGTGCTAACACACGGGGGCGTCTTAATACTTGCCCACTAGGCCTTCCATAGAATCCTTGCATTTGTTCGTGTGGATTTTTGGAACTTTCCTGACGCGCTTTGATCCACAAATGCATTTTTTCTAAAAGATATTCTCAGCAGCCTATCAGATCGTCTCTTCCAATTTTAGCCAATCACCGGAGAATGTCTAATATGGGTGAACGGGCTCTGCGTTAGCCTAGGAAACACGGAAAATGACTAAACATGAATCCTGCCATTCTCAACAATATTTAATCAGGTATGATCATCGGTTTAATAAGATTAACAAGCAATATTTCACCTACATGCTACCAGACGACATTGCTCATGATCTGAAGGAGACGATGTCCGTCATTATGGCAGGTTGTTGAAGTCCACATAGACACGTTAATGTGATTGGCTAAAATTGGAAGAGACGATCTGATAGGCTGCTGAGGATATCTTTTAGAAAAAATGCATTTGTGGATCAAAGCGCGTCAGGAAAGTTCCAAAAATCCACACGAACGAATGCAAGGATTCACACCAACGAATGCAGGGATTTGTAACTTGTGTTTGTCAGGTTGCAAACGAATGTAATACGGTCATTTATTTGTGAATCGCGTTACAATTGTGAATCACGAAATACATTTGTGAATCGTGTTACGTTTGTTTGAATCGTGTTACGTTTGTTTGTTTGAATCGTGTCATGTTTGTATGAATCGTGTTACGTTTGTTTGGATCGTGTTAAGTTTGTTTGAATCGTGTTGCGTTTGTTTGTTTGAATTATGAAACTAATCTAACTCCATAGGGGAGGAGTTGAAAACGGCTGTGTGAAGTCGGACATTCCAGCTTCTCGTGGTTTGCTGCGTTGATGTCAGTCATGGCCGATCAAGCGCTGTTTGCTTACTTTACTTTATTTATAATTTAACTTAGTCTTTCCGTTAGTGAAGAGCCCAGCTAACAAGGGACGTCCTGGGGACGTTCGCCGACGTTCCTATTTGGTTCCTATAGGTCATACCGTGACGTTATCCTTAGGACGTCCCTTGTTAGCTACTGGTTGCTCTTTCAGTAACATTGCACTACTGTACCTCACTGTACCTTGCCACCAGGCTCCTGTTTGGTCATTGACATAGTCACTGATCTGCAAATTTGCACTATTGCACTGTACTCCACTTAGGTTAGATAAGTTATAGGGTTGAAACAGGTTTTTTGTGCATTAGGGTTACTATTTATTGTTATTTGTAATTTAGGAAGTTTTAGTGTTAGGGTTAGTATAGTCGTTTATTTATTGCAATCTGTATATTTAGGAAGTTCACTTATCTAACTTCAGCATAGATGTAAATTTGTTCCGTTTACTTATATGTTATGTTATGCCAGGTGCTTGCGTTGTCTTGTCTTAAGAATTTCATTGCCCAGTCTAACCTTGTGTTGTTCTGTGCATCTGACAAATAAAAGACTTGAACATGAACCTCTGGGGAAAAAACACTGCACCTTTTTCTATCCTTTTTAAAAAGGTTGAGAAGGACAATTTTGAGTGAGGAATCGAAGGGTGACAATTGTCCTTCTCAACTTTTTTTAAAGGTAAAGAAAAAGGCACTCTGGTCTTTTAACTTCTTCCAGAGCTGTAGTTTTATTTGACACAACTTTGATTCTGAAAGTCAGTAATTTATTTAAATTCCACAAAATAATAGTCACACCATTTATTTATTTCCAGAGTTTGAACTACAAGGAGAGAGAGAAAAATGACAGGGTAAAGAATCATACAGTCAGTATGATTTCCTTTAACCAGTGTAAAGATTTTAAAAAGTGATTATTGTAGGTAATAAAGTAACCATAACAAACTAAATAGAACCTAGAAGCCAAGCAAGCAGCCACAGTTAAGAGCCTCAGGGAATGATAGCTGGACTATACTGGGGGGGTCTGTAGTTGTCGTAGGCAGGCAATCCCTCTTCTGGTCCTTTTGGGGTCCTCAAAGTCTGTAGCAACAAAAGAAGATATGAGAAGACATGATTTGTCAAGGATAAACAAGCGGAGCAGGTTCATGCAGGGGGACGCGAGACCTAGCGCGTCACAGCAATCGTCATCACGCGTCAAGGCACACCCTCCTAATAGGGCGGGGTATATAGCAGGGATCCCAGCTCCTGCATTGCTAGTGCGACACACACTCTCGGTCTTCTGCGGCCTCCTGCGGCCTCCACCTCCCCGGCCTCCCCCCTTTTTGTCTGGTTCCTCTTTTTTTTCTTCTCAGGGGGAATGCATCGCTGCTGTCTGCCCGGATGTCGAGACGTGTCTCAGGAGACAGTGTCTCAGTTGGGTGCGGCAGGGAGCCGCTGCGAGCACAACCATACGCCAAATCAAATATTACAATAATGTATTGTAACGTGTGTAATAAAGTATCAAGTAGCAGAACATTACTGAGTCCTCCTGCCTGAACCAGTTGATTCTTATTGAATTGAACATTCATTTTTATTTCTGAGAGGAAGCATGTTTGGGTTTTGGTTAGTGTTGTCTGCATCCCCTTTGCGCCTTAGGTTTTGATCCGTGGAGTTTGATCTGGTATAGAAACGGGGGAAAAGCAGTGTTAGACTTCCTACCTCATAGCTGTTTGGTGGGATGTTGAATGTTGTCTGTGAAGGTACAGGGCCACCTTGAGGTAAGTGACTGCCAACGATGAACACCTGCTACAAGACAAGACATGTAATTATTAAGGTGCATCTTGTTTCACCGTCCCCTGCAGTGGCCTATACCAGCTGCCAGCTGTACGGCATTTTGACCAATTCCACATTGTTTTCAATGCTTCCACCTACTTCAGGGGAACGAAGTAGTGTGGAATGACAGACAGCTTTGCAGGCAAATGCTGAGACAGTGATGGTGACCATCATCTCCAGCAAAGAGAAAACCACCATGACGCCAGAAATTCCCTGATGTTTGGCCTGTGAAGACACAAAATTAAGAAATTGCTGTGCACATGAGAAACATTTTGTGAAGATTTTTACTCCAGACACTGGTTCTCTAGTAGCTATCTACTATTTAAGGGATAATGCCCGACGAGGTGTCCAATATCATCTGATAATGGACGATGCGGAGGCATGAACAGTCCGACGCGCAGCGGAGTCCATTATCAGATGATATTGGACACCTCGAAGGGAATTATCTGCTTATACCATGGTCACTTGCCAACGATTTTTTTTTACAAACATTAATAAGTGTCTTTAATTAAAATTTAAATTTTAATTTAAATAATTTTAAATTAAGGCGTTTTGCAATAGAAATCTAACGTTTTTCTACTTTAGCCAACTCTTGATTTTTGTAGTCCGCTCAGCTCATAGAACCAACACCGGCTTTCCCTTGGCTGAGCTATTAGCCCAAAAGCTAACGTTATGCTAGCAGGATTCAAAGGATGTGAGATGATCGCATGAAAGTTGACATTTTCTCCAAACAGTGATTATAATTTGACAGTATGTTTAACAACAAGACTAGCCAGCTATCGAGCCATGTCATTGTCCCCAAATAAAATCAAGATTTTTAAGAAGAAAATAATCGGCCGTGTAGAGTTGCTGCTACTACTGTTGTGTTGGCCGCAGAGTGAAGTAGATTGAGTAGCGAGGTGAATAGCGAATGGGATGTGAGATGAGCGGTTACGTGACACTGACACACTACATTCAGAAAAGAAACATTTTTCAAATAGGTTAAAATAAATATTGAAGTCACTCATTGTTGTAAATACAAGTTAGCTTGTTAAAGTCTTTCAAAATTGTAAATGGAGGCTTTGACTACGCCACTGTTGTTATGGTTTCTTATTTCAGATACTTTGTACAGGCTCTTGTGTAGCCAGCGGAATAATATAGAACGGTGAAAAGACAGTTTTTCTGCAATTACACAGTAGGTGTACGTTATCCTGCTATTCCGGACTCCGCGGAAGCAACCGCCTCCGCATCGTCCGTTATCAGATGATATTGGACACCTCGTCGGGCATTATCCCTTACATAATGTACACCCCTGCAGCCGATCAGAATTGAGTATTCACCCAGACCATGGTATAATGTCAATTAATAGCCTACAGCAATTAGGCAGACTTTTATGATGGCATGAATGGAATGACAGTTGTGCCTCATATTCATATATATATATATATATATATATATATATATATATATATATATATATATGTATATTAAAATTGCTAATCATTACACTGTTTCTGCTAAATTAGTCATATCTCACACCTTCAACTCTGTGTACAGCATGACCCTGGGCCAGCTATACTTGTTTGACTGAAGTGACTGTGAGGTGTTATTCACTTCTCAACACTAGACCTGTATTGACAATTTTCATTTTTATCAATACGCATACTGTAACTTAAATTCCATAAACATCTCAAATAGAAAAGGAAGAAATATATATTCATACCCAGTATTGATAACATAGCCCATAGTTAATGTAATCATAACAATAATAAAATACACCAGCAGTATCTAAAGAGTAGAGAAGAGTGCCTATGCCAGCAGTCACTGTGGCGACAACATTCATTCCCAATGAAGCCTTCATCTGAGGGAGAGATAAAAAGCAGGGTTAAAGGATTTATAACTTTAAATCTATGAAGATATTCAAAAAGACTCGACTGGACATTAATAAAAATCAACATTACTAACCAGGCACTTGTTCAAGGATTTTTCAGCTGCAATGGTGAGAGAGCCTGCAATTATGTACTGAGAGAGACAAATAGATGTTTGCTTAGTAGTACACACAAAGTTGATATACATTTAAATCAATTAACTTTTTTATGCAACAATATGAACTATATACTCAAGTACACCATGGTACACTATAAAACATAGACCTAGATATTTAAAGATCCCATGACATGCTGTTTTTGGATGATTTTATATAGGTCTTAGTGGTCCCCTAATACTGTATCTGAAGTCTCTTTCCCGAAATTCAGCCTTGGTGCAGAATTACAGCCACTACGAGCAGTCCCACAATGAGCTTTCCTCAGGATGTGCCGTTTCTATGTCTGTAGCTTTAAATGCTATGAGGAAGAAAGAGGCGAGGCTAACACAAACAAGACTGTAATAATTTTGTTATCAATTAATTAAGCCGAAATATTACATTTATCGGACTCTCAGGATGATCTGGCCGCCTTTGTTGCCGGTCGCGCAGTTTTCACATAGCCCTAGGTTTCAAGTAAGCTCCCGATCATACTTGGTTTTAAGGGGTGTATTCCCCTTAGTCTTAGCCCTACCCCTAGCTCAAAAAGAGTATTGGGACACCACTAGCTCTCATGGGAACGCGCAAAACTAAGGGGAAGGGGTAAAGGGAAGGCGTAAGGGGGAGTATTGGGATTCGGCCTAATTCTCTGTGCGGGCAAAGCAGTAACCTTCCCTATGTCACAATAGGGACATTTTCAAAATAGAGCGTTTCAGCTTTCATTTTCTCAAAGGCGGAGAAGAATACCCAGGGCGTGGTTTACACCTATCGAAAGTTGTAGCCACTGGGGGACCAAAGGCAGGCTCTGGGAACTTATTAATGTTAAATGACCTCCTAAAGTGAACATTTCAGGTCATGGGAACTTTAAGTCTAAAGCTGGAGAAGCTGAGCTAGAGCGTACTCATACCAAACTAAACTGCTTTAGCAGAGTATAAGCTTAAAACATGAGGAAACAATAATAAGGAAACAGTTCAATGAAACTACGTAACCGTACTTCTGTAATTGGAGCTACTCAGCTAGTAAAGTGGGGTCAGGCTTAACTTCGAATGACAGCATTCATTGATGATTACACGAGTTGCCTCGACTGTGACAATAATCAAATTAAAGTACAGAACAGGTCTTATTGATTCATTCAATTCATTGTTTAACGGTGACACAACAAAACCTTAAAAGTGAACTGAAATCCACACCAGTATTATAGAATGACGACCAACAACAAAAGGAGCAAAGGGAATAAGTGCACTTACAATGATGCTGCCCCAGACGAATATACCACTTGCTACTCCAAGACCCCCTCCTTGAGTCACCACCTTACCGCGGTGGAGGGGTTTGCGTGTCCTAGTGATCCTGGAAGCTATGTTGTCGGGGGCTTCATGCCCCTGGTAGGGTCACCCAAGGCAAACAGGTTCCAGGTGAAAGACCAGACAAAGAGTGGCTCAAAAAACCAACCATGAAGAAATACAACAATGGTTCTCAGTTGCCCCTGCCCGGAAGCGGGTCACCGGGGCCCCCCCCTGGAGCCAGGCCCGGGGGTGGGGCTCGATGGCGAGCGCCTGGTGGCCGGGCCTTTTCCCATGGGGCCCGGTCGGGCACAGCCCGAAGAGACAACGTGGGACCCTCTTCCAGTGGGCTCACCATCCGCAGGAGGGGTCATGGGGGTCGGGTGCAGTGTGAGACGGGCGGCGGCCGAAGGCGGGGGCCTTGGCGGTCCGATCCTCGGCTGCAAAAGTTAGCTTTAGGGACGTGGAACGTCACCTCGCTGGCGGGAAAGGAGCCTGAGCTGGTGCGCGAGGTAGAGAGTTTCCGGCTAGATATAGTCGGCCTCGCCTCGACGCACAGCGTGGGCTCCGGAACCAGTCTCCTTGAGAGGGGCTGGACTCTCTTCCACTCTGGGGTTGCCCTTGGTGAGAGGCGTCGAGCTGGGGTGGGAATACTGGTTTCCCCTCGGTTCGGCGCCTGTACATTGGGGTTCACCCCGGTGGACGAGAGGGTAGCCTCCCTCCGCCTTCGGGTGGGGGGACGGGTCCTCACTGTCGTTTGTGCTTATGCACCAAACGGCAGCTCAGAGTACCCACCCTTTTTGGAGTCTCTGGGGGGGGTGCTGGAAAGCGCTCCTCCTGGGGATTCCCTCGTCCTCCTGGGGGACTTCAATGCTCATGTGGGCAATGACAGTGAGACCTGGAGGGGCGTGATTGGGAGGAACGGCCCCCCCGATCTGAACCCGAGTGGTGTTTTGTTGTTGGACTTCTGTGCTAGACACGGTTTGTCCATAACGAACACCATGTTCAAGCATAAGGGTGTCCATATGTGCACCTGGCACCAGGACACCCGAGGTCTCAGTTCGATGATCGACTTTGTAGTCGTGTCATCGGACTTGGGGCCGCATGTCTTGGACACTCGGGTGAGGAGAGGGGCGGAGCTGTCAACTGATCACCACCTGGTGGTGAGTTGGCTTCGATGGTGGGGGAGGACACCGGTCAGGCCTGGCAGGCCCAAACGTAATGTGAGGGTCTGCTGGGAACGTCTGGCGGAACCCTCTGTCAGAAGGAGCTTCAACTCCCACCTCCGGGAGAGCTTCGATCATGTCTCGGGGGGGGCCGGGGACATTGAGTCCGAATGGGCCATGTTCCGGGCCTCCATTGTTGAAGCGGCTGACCGGAGCTGCGGCCGCAGGGCGGTCGGTGCATGTCGCGGCGGTAACCCTCGGACCCGGTGGTGGACTCCGGAGGTGAGGGATGCCGTCAAGCTGAAGAAGGAGGCCTATCGGACTTTATTGGCTGGTAGGACTCCAGAGGCAGCTGATGTGTACCGGCAGGCCAAGCGGAACGCGGCTTTGGCGGTCGCGGAGGCAAAAACCCGGGCATGGGAGGAGTTCGGCGAGGCCATGGAGAATGACTTCCGAACGGCTTCAAAAAGGTTCTGGACCACCATCCGGCGGCTCAGGAGGGGGAAGCAGTGCTCTGTCAACACTGTATACGGTGGGGATGGTGCGCTGCTGACCTCGACGGGGGACGTCCTGGATCGGTGGAAGGAATACTTCGAAGACCTCCTTAATTCCACCAACACGCTTTCCGACGTGGAGGCAGAGTCTGGGGACATCGGGGGGGGCCCTTCTATCTCTGGGGCTGAGGTCGCCGAGGTGGTTGAAAAGCTCCGCGGTGGCAGGGCCCCTGGGGTGGATGAGGTCCGCCCGGAGTTCCTTAAGGCTCTGGATGTTGTAGGGCTGTCTTGGTTGACACGACTCTGCAACATCGCGTGGACATCGGGGACAGTGCCTCTGGACTGGCAGACCGGGGTGGTGGTTCCCCTCTTTAAAAAGGGGGACCGGAGGGTGTGCTCCAACTTTAGGGGGATCACACTCCTCAGCCTCCCTGGGAAAGTCTATTCAGGGGTCCTGGAGAGGAGGGTCCGTCGGATTGTCGAACCTCGGATTCAGGAGGAGCAATGTGGTTTTCGTCCTGGCCGTGGAACAGTGGACCAGCTTTATACCCTCCGCGGAGTCCTGGAGGGTTCATGGGAGTTCGCCCAACCAGTCTACACATGTTTTGTGGATTTGGAAAAGGCGTTCGACCGTGTCCCTCGGGGGCTCATGTGGGGGGTGCTCCGAGAGTACGGGGTACCGGATTTCCTGATCGGGGCTGTCCGGTCCCTGTACGACCGGTGCCAGAGTTTGGTCCGCATTGCCGGTAGTAAGTCGAACTTGTTTCCGGCGAGGGTTGGACTCCGCCAGGGCTGCCCTATGTCACCGATTCTGTTCATTACCTATATGGACAGAATTTCTAGGCGCAGCCAGGGTGTTGAGGGGGTCCGGTTTGGTGACCTCAGGATCGAGTCGCTGCTTTTTGCGGATGATGTGGTCCTGTTGGCTTCATCGGGCCGTGACCTTCAGCTCTCACTGGAGCGGTTCGCAACCGAATGTGAAGCGGCTGGGATGCGAATCAGCACCTCCAAATCTGAGGCCATGGTAATCGACCGGAAAAGGGTGGAGTGCCATCTCCGGGTCGGGGAGGAGATCCTGAACCAAGCGGAGGAGTTCAAGTATCTCGGGGTCTTGTTCACGAGTGAGGGAAGAATGGAGCGCGAGGTCGACAGGCGGATCGGTGCGGCGTCCGCAGTGATGCGGGCTCTGCATCGGTCCGTCGTGGTGAAGAAGGAGCTGAGTCGAAAGGCGAAGCTCTCTATTTACCAGTCGATCTACGTTCCTACCCTCACCTATGGTCACGAACTATGGGTAGTGACCGAAAGAACGAGATCGCGAATACAAGCGGCCGAAATGAGCTTTCTCCGTAGGGTGTCCGGGCTCTCCCTTAGAGATAGGGTGAGAAGCTCGGTCATCCGGGAGGGGCTCAGAGTAGAACCGCTGCTCCTCCGCGTCGAGAGGAGCCAGCTGAGGTGGCTCGGGCATCTGATTAGGATGCCTCCTGGACGCCTCCCTGGTGAGGTGTTCCGGGCACGTCCCACTGGGAAGAGGCCCCGGGGAAGACCCAGGACACGCTGGAGGGACTATGTCTCTCAGCTGGCCTGGGAACGCCTTGGGGTCCCCCAGGAAGAGCTGGCGGAAGTGGCCGGGGGGAGGGAAGTCTGGGCCTCCCTGCTTAGGTCGCTGCCCCCGCGACCCGATCCCCGGACAAGCGGCAGATGACGACGACGCTACTCCAAGACTCAATTCACCAACAGCCATCACGATTCCAAACAAAAATGTCATGGCGCCAACCATGATTTGTACTGTCTGATGGCATAACAGACGGAGCAAAGACAGTCAGACAGTGACTAAATCACGTTCATAAGAGAAATGTGTAAACAGTGATGTAGCCATACACCCCTCTGTACTATGAAACATTCTTCACTTTCGCTCCGTTTTGATTACATATATTTATCTTACATACACTTTGTACAGTAAAGTCCTACCCCCAGAGCCTTTGAATGTCCCTCACGGAACCTCTCCATCACAGACGACACCACAGGTCCTACCCTACCCGTACAGGTGGGGGGAGAGGCCCCCATCCCCAAGCCGTTCCCAGCAGGGTGAACATGGGTGATGACCACCACCCCATGAGTGGTTGTTGATACAGAGCTGGACATCTTTACAGTGGAGAGCAGGATGTTGTAAGGACGTGCTGGTCTTTCTGGTGTGGTCTGAGTTGGGTTGTTGGACTTCCTCCTTAGAAGCTGATAAAAGTTGATCATTTATCATTGATGGTCACATGACTGCTCATATAGTCTGTGAACTTTGTCCTCAACTTCAGGTGAAATTATTTATGTAGGCCTATCAGTGTTTCCTCTAAGATTTTTATTAGCAGTGGGGGCAGGTCTGTCCCCATGACGTTTTTTTGTAGGGTCCCCTGAAAGTCCATGTAACGTCCTCATAACATTTAGGGGACGTTCAGGGGACGTTCCCTTGCGACGTCCTGATAACTTTCGCATTCCAAATGCAGAATCAATTTCTCAACCTTAATTTATAGTCACATTTATGCATTTAATGGATATTTTTTGTACACAAAGTATAAAATGCATATTAGCCTAGTGCAAAACTAAACTGAATGTGTTCACTTAAACTCAACAATGATAAAGAAATCATTAAAGATATCAATAAAGAACTGACCGGCCCCTCGCTTCGCGTAAATCACAGAAAGGTTAACTTATGATCCAGTCCGATCAATTCGCAAACGTTTCTCAATTATGGTGTCAGTTATTTAGCCTGGCTGCCAGCCCAACTTCTCCCCGCCCCCAAAAAAATTTGGTCGGGAAGTTGGGTCTGGAGGGTCTCGTATTGGGGACCAACTACAGAAAACCAGAATCTGGGCGAACCAATGAAATTGCCAGGGCGGGCTTTATACGATGATGGACAGATGATCAGTAACGTAATCACCCACGACACAAAAGAGCGCTTAAGTTGAATTCATTTTGAACAAACATGGCTACCGCTGGAGATCTGGGATGTTATGATTCTGCCATCGAGCCTGTTTTAGAAGACATCGACAGCGCATTAATTTTGGAACAGACCAGAGGAACAGAGACGCAATCAAGGCATTTGTCGATGGAAAACATGTTTTTGCCGTCCTTCCTACGGGATTCGGTAAAAGTTTAATTTATCAGCTGGCCCCGATGGTTGCGAAGAAGATGGGACACAATGAAAACCCAGTGGCCATTGTGGTTTCTCCTTTTCTTTTGTGGAGTTGTAATGCTAAACGGAGAACTTGTTCGTATATGCATTGCCCTTTATTGTTTCGCTCAAAAAGGTTGACCGTGTGAACAAGTACTCTCCCTACCCTTAAATTAATTTTACAACACCGGCAAAAATCGTTTGTATTCATTCTTCAAGCATACTTCAAGTCTGCTTGTAGTTTAGTTCTGTTGACAACAACTATGCGGTGCTTAACATACGTCACATACTCTGTTGCTCTGATTGGTTGTAGATCTATCCAATTGAGCGAAGAGGCATTTGTTTTCCAGGCTCGTTTGAAACACGCCTCGTAGTCAAAGCCCAACGGAGAGTTCTCAGACTCATATTCTGACTAGAATTATGAGTATGACAACGTCAGGCTATCAGTTATTCTCCCCGGCCCAATAAACATTTTAACAATAGTCAGTTTTAACAACAGTCTTGCCTCATTTGCCTTTTGCTGAATGAAACGAATCTCGTTTTTATTAAGTAATATTGTCTGGGTAATATGTTGTCAAAGATTCTATAGCCCACCCACACATTGTGATCGTTTGCCATCCTGTTGTGTTGCGTTGAGTGTTGAGTAATTGCGGAAGTGGCTGCAGGAAGCGGCAGGAACGCAAAGAGCAGGATGAAAGGGTGGCAAAGCTGGCAAACTTATCTTCATTTGGATTTGTGGCGAGGTGTTCAAGAGGACGCTACGTCTGACCCCCAGCCTAACAGCAATGAGTGAAACTCAGCCAGCAGGGTAGGCTAATGTTTATGCTACCTACGGCAAAGCCGAGGTTTGATATTTCCCGGCATGACCGAATGGTCGAGGTTAGTAAGTAGTTTATTATATGGCATTTTTAGCTTATTTTCATTTAGTAAACTAAAATAAATGGTACCTCTAGGCTAATTGTAGCTAGCTCTCAAGTCTTCTCGCGGTGTGTTTCATGTGTAGCCTAGCAACTCAATAATTTTGATAGAAAGCGGACAACATGGTTCTGCTAAAATTGCTTTAATTTCAACACAAAATAACAACACAAGTGATTCAAAGAGTCTTGTCTTCTATGGAGGATTATAGGGGCTAAAACTAAATAAATAAATACTTGGATAAATAAATAATTATATAACACAAAGCTTAAATAAATGACACAAAATATATAAATGTTACATGTATTTGTGTGTATATATATATATATATATATATATATATATATATATATATATATATAATGTTTACATTTATTCATTTACACTTACATTTATTTATTTATGCTTACATTTATTTATTTATTTATACTTACATTTATGTATTTATACTTACATTTATCCACGGTGAAACTTCCTGCAGCAAAATAAATCTGTCGTCCCCCCGTCTTTTATGTCGTCCCCCCGTCTTCTACTTTTATGTCACAGCTCATCCCGTCAGTTTTAAAATGGAGAGTTACTGCTTCCCGAAAGCAGTCAAGCTGTTATGGGTCAAAGATAAAGTTATAAAATGGGTTCAGGGTGCGATTACCATTCGCACTTCCCAAACCCAACCCTGTGACCCCTCCCCACCCAGCCACTCACCAGGGATGCTGTAGAGCTGGCGCCTGTTGTCATGCTGCTCAGTGCCGCTGCTAGCTTTTTTGGTGCCCTAAGCATAATTCCTTTATGATGCCCCCCCTCCCCCCCGAAAAAAAACGATTGTTTTTGCCAGTTTCACTTTTTATTACTATACATATACCTCAATACCAATAGCCTAACACAACAGCAGCATCACAATGTAACACCTATTCAGGTTCTCTGCTGTGTATCTGTCCATAAACAGCTAGTTGAGGGTGGTTGATCAGGGCTTGGCAGGGACGGACTGGGAGTAATAATAGGCCCTGGACTTTGATCCAGACCGGCCCACCAGAACCGGCCCCCGTATACGCCACCACTGCTGCCCTGCCAATGCATCCACATTCTGTGTTTGATGTGATGCTAGTTATGGAGTTCCCGACTTAATGCGAGCGCGCAACACGCGCAAGCGAATTTTTTGAAAATAGTTTTTTGAGCTTCATGTAAAATAAACCGCAGTTTTTCAAGCTTCATGTAAAATAACCCGCCGTTTTTCAATTGGTAAAACCTTGTCTAGTAAAGTTGATGCATTTTTCAGCCCCACCCTTACATTTCTTAGCCTGGTTTTCCAAAACATTTACAACTGAAAGCATTCAGCCAAGGAGCCCTCCACCTTTATTACTCATTTTAAAACTATTTGATAAATTTAATATAAAAACATCATAGAATGTAAAGTAAAGTAACAGCTAGCTGGCGTCAGTTTTACTTGTAAAATGCATAGATAATGTTTAACAGTAAAATCTCAATTTAGCTTGCACCTAACATATTTGAGTGTGCTAATATTAGCAATAATGTCAGCTAGTTCGAGGTTATGCATATAGGCTAACCATTAAATTAGCAGCACATTTCCCATATTTAACAATGATTAAACATGGACTTACCTGAAAGTGATGCATGGGCATCATCTCGCAGTTTCTTTCTCTTTCTTTTTTCTGCCCCTGACTCCTCTTGTCTTTTTTAGGCAATTTTCGAACAATTGACCTAGCCTACTGTCAAAGTTCGTCAGGCCACTGATAGGAAAGGGCACCCACGGAGAGCTTGGGAAGTTGAGTACGTGTTTGTTTTTTTTTGGGGGGGGGGGGCACCATCGTAACTCTTTTTGAGTAATTTAATATATCTCTTGTTCTGCCTATTTTGTGATATACATGCCTAACAGGTGGCTAATATTTCTATACTGAAATAATATTGGCATTATAATTATTATAACTATGATGATTGTTCAGTTGGCAATTTTTGGGTGCCCCCTCAAGACTCGGTGCCCTACGCACAGCGCGTAGTGCGCGTTATGGGAGCGGCGGCACTGCTGCTGCTGTGCCCGGCTGTGCCCGCTGGTGCCCCCGTTATTTAGAAACATGTATTACCAGTAGCAGCTCAAAACCATATAATTTACAGGTTTTCTTCATAAAGTAATACAATTCATATTGAGTAGAATTAAGTTCAAATTTCTCAAGTGGCCCTTCAGGAAAATGAAGGGCCCACCCCTGATGTAGATGAACTCATAGACATAATAAAGATATTATTTTCTTTATTATGTCTATGGATGAATTCGCTGTTGGCCGCCAACGGCAGGAAATGGAGGAGGGGTGCTGGCGGTTTGGGCGGGGGGGATCTCCAGCAGGGTCTTTTCCAGCTGCTTGCGCAGGGCCAGCTTGGCGGCCGCCTGACTGCTGGCCGTGTCGGCCATGGACGCCGCCGCCGCCGCCCCCCCGGGGCTGTGCAGGGAGGAGGGGCTGACCGCCCCCACCCCCGTTACTCCCGCGGTGCTGCCCACCACCTGCATGTGGGCCAGGTTCATGTATATGGCGGAGGAGGACGTGGCAGAGGAACGCTGGGAGGCCCCCACCTGCTGGTTGGAGGACTGGAATTACATACAGAAAACCAGACACTTGATTTAGAGCAGGGGTGTTCAACCCTGGTCCTTGGGGTCTGCTGTCCTGTTTGTTTTAAATGTTTCCCTGCTCAAACACACCTGATTCAAATTAATGTGTCGTTATCAGGCTTCCACAGAGCTTCATACCAACACATTAATTTGAATCAGGTGTGTTGGAGCAGGGATTTACTTAGTGCACAATAAAGTTCATATTGTTCCAACTGATTTAGTTTTTCAAATATACATTACCCTAAAGCACAGATAGCATCAAACCGAGAAAACGAGTTTGCTACGATCCAGGAGGAGAAAACACTACCAACAGGCGAGGAAGCCTCCAAAAGATGCCTTGGCAAAGTGACTTGCCTGCTGGAAGCTCACGGCACAACCACTGAAAGACACAGAAGCACTGGATTAAGTGCCACAAAAAATATTTGTTTTACATTTGTACTTTGCAATTTTGTTCAGGTTCATTTCATTTGTAACATTTATATGCATTCACATGGTGCGGCATGCAATACACTGCAATCAGACAACATAGGCCTACATAAATGATATCACCAGAAGTTGAGAGCAAAGTTCACAGACTATATGAGCAGTCATGTGAACATCAATGATAAATGATCAACTTTTATCAGCTTCAAACGAGGAAGTCCAACAACCCAACTCAGACCACACCAGAAAGACCAGCTCGTCCTTACAACAACCGACTCTCCACTGTAAAGATGTCTAGCTCTGTATCAACAACCACTGTCATCACCCATGTCCACCCTAATGAGAACGGCTTGGGGATGGGGGCCTATCCTCCCACCTGTATGGGTCGGGTAGGACCTGTGGTGTCGTCTGTGATGGAGAAGTTCCGTGAGGGACATCCTAAGGCTCTGGGGGTAGGACTTTATTGTACAAAGTGTATGTAAGATAAATATATGTAATCAAAACAAAGCGATAGTGAAGAATGTTTCATAGTACAGAGGGGTGTATGGTTACATCATTGTGTACACATTTATCTTATGCTCTGTTAAATAGTCACTGTCTGACTGTTTTTGCTCTGTTTTGCCTTCAGACAGTACAAATCATGGTTGGCGCCATTACATTTTTGATTGGAATCGTGATGGCTGTTGGTGAGTTGAGTTTTGGAGGAGCAAGTGGTATATTCGTCTGGGGCAGCATCATTGTAAGTGCACTTATTCCTTTTGTTCCTTTTTGGTCGTCATTGTGCAGTACTAGTGTGGATTTCAGTTCACTTTTAAAGTTCTGTTGTGTCACCGTTGAAACAATGAATTGAACTTAAATGAATTGCGCGCATCATTCTTTTTTGGGGACGCAAGACTCCACCTTCCTTTCCTCCACCCACTACTACACCCACGCAGCAGCACACACAAATTGGGCCACGTCCGATAAGGCATCTTTAGAAGACGCACGGATGCGCCATACTCACCCCGGTTGGTGTATGATCAGTGCTGCTGCCGCCCTCCACTATCCCCTTCTCCCCCTTGCTGTCTGTCTGTTCTATCCTGCTGGGGGATTATATTTCTATTGGTCTAGTGCCTCCCTTAGATCATACACCCCACCAAAGTCAAACCTACATGTCCATGTCATGTAAAAATAAATGCTCAAATCTAATACGTGACTGTCTTAACTGAAATGTCTATTTTTTTTTGTGCATCATAGAGTGTACTTGAGTATAAAGTTCATAGTGTTGCATAACAAATCTAATTGATTTAAATTTACATCAACTTTGTGTGTACAGGAAACTACTACTGAGCTAAATATATTTTTCTCTCTCAGTACATAATTGCTGGCTCTCTCACCATTGCAGCTGAAAAATCCTTGAACAAGTGCCTGGTTAGTAATGTTGAGCTTCCTTAATGTCCAGTCTAGTGTTTAGGAGTATCTTATATATATATATATATATATATATATATATATAGATTTAAAGTAAGAAATCCTTTAACCCTGCTTTTTATCTCTCCCTCAGGTGAAGGCTTCGTTGGGAATGAACGTTGTTGCCACAGTGACTTCAGGCCTAGGCACCGTTTTCTACTCTTTAGATGCTGCTGGTGTATCTCACTATTGTTACTTTTACCATGACATTGACTACGGACTATGTATGGTATGACCATATATATATATATATATATATATATATATTCCTTTTTTAATTTGAGATATTTATGGAATTTAAGTAACAGTATGTATACTGATAACAATTAAAATGGTCAATTAAAGGTCTAGTGTTGTAAGTAGTAAGACCTCTCAGTCACTTCAGTCAAACAAGTGTAGCTGACCCAGGGTCATGCTATCATAAAAGTCTGCCTAATTGCTGTGGGCTATTAGTTGACAATAGTAGATAGCTACTACAGAAACAGTATCCGGAGTGAAAATCTTCACAAAATGTTTCAATTTTGTGTCTTCACAGGCGCAACATCAGGGAATGTCTGGCGTCAACTTACTTTTCTCTTTGCTGGAGATGACGGTCACCATCAGTGTCTCAGCATTTGCCTGCAAAGCTGTCTGTCATCCCCCCCCTGAAGTAGGCGGAAGCATTGAAAACAATGTGGGATTGGTCAAAATGCCGTCCAGTGCTGACAGCTGGTTGGCCACTGCAGGGGACGGTGAAACAAGATGCACCTTAACAATGACATTTCTTAATTTGTCTTGTAGCAGGTGTTCATCGTTGGCAGTCACTTACCTCAAGGTGGCCCTGTACCTTCACAGACAACATTCAACATCCCACCAAATAGCTATGAGATAGGAAGTCTAACACTGCTTTTCCCCCATTTCTACACCAGGGGTCTCTGCATCAAAACCTAAGTTACAAAGGGGATGCAGACAATACTAACCAAAACCCCAAAATGCTTCCTCTCAGAAATAAAAATTAATGTTCAACTTCATAAGAATCAATAGGTTATTCTTGATAAATTATGTCTTCTCATATCTTCTTTTGTTGCTACAGACTTTGAGGACCCCAACAAGAGCAGAAGAGGGATTGCCTGCCTACGACAACAACAGACCCCCCAGTATAGTCCGGCTATGATTCCTTGAGGCTCTTAACCGTGGCTGCTAGCTTGGCTTCTAGGTTCTCTTTCCACTGGTTAGAGGGAAATTATACTGACTGTATGATGCTTTACCCTGTCATTTTTTCTCTCTCTCCTTGTAGTTGAAACTCTGGCAATTATCCTACCAAAATTAGCTTAGCATAAATGAATGATGTAACTATTATTGTGTGGAATTTAAATCAATTACAGACTTTGTGAATAAAAGTTGTGTCAAATAAAACTACAGCTCTGGAAAAAGTTAAAAGATCACTGTACCTTTTTCTTTCCCTTTAAAAAAAAGTTGAGAAGCACAATGTTGTATATGGTAATTTGATAGGTTTGACAGCTATATATTTAGAATAAAAATACTTAAGTGTTTTGTATTTTGTCATAAAAAAAACTGTAAAATACTTTGTGTTAAGTGTACATGATGACATTGTAAAAAGTAGTGCACAGTGCCCGTCACGCAGTCGGTGAATACGATATCAGTGAAACACACACACACAGACTTCTGGGACCATAGATAATGTGCAGTTCCTATGCTGCACCCAGTGAAAGTTTTCGCAGTGGCTTTGATACTTTGAAATTCTCAAAAGTTCAATCTCCACATCATCAAGTCACTTATGCACATCATAAAAGCATAATCTTTCATTATTTTTGACCAAATTGCCAATTCCCTGGGACATTCATGAAAATGATTATGTAGCCTACAATTATTTGCCGTTTCCTACATTATCAATTACTTATGTCCTGTTGATCAAAATGTATTGTAATAGCACTCCAACCATGAAAGGATTGACCATGGTGGCGGGAATTTGAAGTCATTTCCAAGACGGTACACACAGCTATGGTTGAAAAACCATGTGGCTTCCCAAACCTAATTCCAACACCACGCTTACCTGTGATTACCCCTCTTATGACTCCCGTACCTGAAATATTTAACACACATACCCACAGGTGCACATTTACATTACATTTACATTTAGTCATTTAGTAGACGCTCTTATCCAGAGCGACTTACAGAAAGTACAGGGACATTCCCCCGAGGCAAGTAGGGTGAAGTGCCAGGGACACAACGTCATTTTTGGAACGGCCGGGAATCGAACCAGCAACCTGCTGATTGGCACATTTGTTGTAATAGTCAACAACCACACAAACCTAACACGCACTCACGCTATACACATGTAACAGACGTAGTCTTGCTCCATCAGAGGTACACGGGCCAACGTTCGTCCCTCACTGGGATCGAACCTGCCACCTCTGACATCCCAAGCGCGACCACTACCAACTACGCCAAGGAAAAGCTAGCTATTAGTTGACGTGAGTGGCCTGTTAAATACTTGAGGAGTTTAACCAAGCTACACTGGCTACACACACACAGAACAAGTCTAAATGGCCCACAGCATGTATTATATTTGTTATCTGTTCAATACACTTAACCCCACTGAGATCTAGACATTTGTTACATGTAGTATATAGTGGACCCAAACTCAGCACAACATCTTTCATCAACCGAAGAACCGCACGTCCTTGGGTCCTGAGATGGACACCTGCAAAAGTAGAACTTTGCACAGTGCCCGGTTGCCGAGCTAATTATTTCCCCCCCAAAAACACTATAAACTTGCACAGACAGACAGACATCCCTTGCACAGAAATTCCCTGGGAAGACACACAATTCAAGAATTGGTGTACACTTGACAAACATTTTGTGAAGATTTTCACAACAGATAAAATGTTACTCTCGTAGCTATGTACTTGACATTGTATTAGAAATCTTATGTCACCTACAGCTTTCAGGCAGAGTTATTTGATGGCATGAATGGAATGACAGTTGTGCCCCAAATTCATTTATATATACATGTATACAATACAATTGCCAATCATAATACTGCTTATGCTAAAATAGTAATATTCCACAATTCAACCCTGTGTACAGCATTGTGGGTCAGCTACACTTGTTTGACTTCCATAAACATCTCAAAAAAGGAATAAATATATACGGTCATACCAAGTTCATCCGACATGCCCCATCGACATTGTAATCGTAACAATAAAATACAGCAACATCTACGGAGTACAGAAGGGTGCTTATGCCATCTGTCACTGTGGCAACAACCTTCATTCCCGATGAAGCCTTCACTTGAGGGAGAGAGAAAAAGCAGGGTTAAAGGATTTCTAACTTTAAATCTATAAAATATATAAGAATATGTATAAGATATTCCTAAACACTAGACTGGACATTAAGTAAGTTCAACATTACTAACCAGGAACTTGTTCAATGATTTTTCAGCTGCAATGGTGAGAGAGCCAGCAATTATGTACTGAGAGAGAAAAATAGATGTTAGCTTAGTAGTAGGTTTCCTGTACACACAAAGTTGATGTAAATTAAAATTGATTAGCTTTTTTATGCAGTATACTATGAACTGTATACTCATGTACACTCTATGGTAAACTATACAAATAAGGACATTTAAGTCTTAAGCTGGAGAAACTGAGCTAGAGCTTAGCCATACCAAACAAAACTGCTTTAGTAGAGTAAAAGCTTTAAACATGGGGAACGTGGTTTCAATGGAGATACAACAAAATCTTTAAAGAAGTACTTGTTTGAAATCCAAACCAGTACTGTAAAATGACAACCAACAACAAAGGGAACAAATGGAGAATGTGCACTTACAATAATGCTGCCCCAGATGAATATACCAAATAATACTGCACCACTCAATTTACCAACAGCCATCACGATTCCAAACAAAAATGTCATGGCGCCACCACTTTCTGATGGGAAAACAGAAAAAAGTAGCACAATCACAGTCAGTGACTCTTTTTGTATCAAAACATGGTCATAAGAGAAATGTGTAAACAATGATGTAGCCATACACCTCGCTGTGCATTGAAACATGCTTCATTATTGGTCCGTTTTGATATTTATCTTACATACACTTGGTACAATAAAGTCCTACCCCCAGAGCCTTTGGATGTCCCTCACGGAACCTCACCATCACAGACGACACCACAGGTCCTACCCGACCCATACAGGTGGGGGGAGAGGCCCCCATCCCCAAGCCGTTCCCAGCAGGGTGAACATGGGTGATGACCACCACCCCATGAGTGGTTGTTGATACAGAGCTGGACATCTTCACAGTGGCGAGCAGGATGTTGTAAGGACGTGCTGGCCTTTCTGTTGTGGAAAGGCTGATCAAAGTTGAACATTCATAATGTGAATGAATGTGTTAACATCTGTTAACATTAATAGTTCTGTCTGCACTTTATAGTTGTATGTAAGTGAAAGAGAGACAGAAACATGTGTAATTTACTAGTTTACTGGAATACATTTATTTACCAGTTGCCTATAATTCTAAATTTTGGACTGACTATTAATTGAGTTAGATTAACTGAAGTTCAGGAGGAAGACAACGCACCAGGACTCCTCCTCCACTCCAATCAACTCATACGCATCAGCCCAGCTAAAGCATGGAGGAATGCGACCGAACCTCGAACTCCCTGTTTTCAATTACGAGTTCTCCATAAAGTCTCTTCCGTTCCTCTGGTCCTTGTACTAGCATGTTCTTGTCACTCCTCTATCGAGCAGGCCACTCCCTCATCCGCCTGGCCGGTTGCGGCGCCTGGCTGGCCAAGGCTGAAATCACAACCGCCTTAATGTCCTCCCCATCCACCCTGACTTCTGGGCTTTCTTTAGGGTTCACTGGAAGGACTCGTGTTGAGCCCTCAGCGCAAGATTATTGGCTGAAAGGAGAAATGCACCACGTTTTGAGAAGTGTTCAGGGTTGAATGCATAAATGAGTACATCAGTTCTACCACTAGTGGCAGCAGCGCGCTAGAAACGGTGTTTACGGTATAGCTCCTGCACTATGTAGAGTCAGTTCTCAGAAGGAGGAAAAACCGTCCGTTTGCGCTGTTGATTAACCAATGTGTTTCTGTATGTTTTACAGGTGAGCTGGTGTCAAGTGTTATGAGAAGTGTGTATTAAGTTAAAATAACATGTAATGTGTGGTAGAATGTGAACTTTGATGCAACGGTTGATGTAAATAACGAGTATCTGTAGGTTAGCTAGCTAGGTTAACCAGCATGTGTTCGAGTGCGATTAGCTTAGGTTCTATTTCCCTGTGTTCGGTCACGTGACCACAGATTGATTGTTTTACAGCCCGACGTGCAATGTACATCCTCGGAAATGTATGAATACAGCATTATGTAGAGTCAGTTCTCAGCAGGAGGAAAAACCGTCCGTTTGCGCTGTTGATTAACCAATGTGTTTCTGTATGTTTTACAGAGTGAATAAATATGTGGAGACCAATTTAACTCATTCCTTGAGGGTGTCACATATTTGGCGAGCCAGCCCATGAGAAGCAGCGTGATCCACGTTCAGCTTCATATTAAAAGACGAACCTAAAAGAGAAAATTGAAGACCTCAACGGAGAATAATGGAGGATTTACAGGATCAAATCAGTAAAGCATTAATCACTCTTGAGAAGCCTCAGCTAGTTTTGGTATGCCAGCAGCTAAAGTGTAAGGACCCAGAGAAGGGAGGGTTCGAGAGCCTTTCAAGACGTGCCCTTTTCAGGCTAGCAGAGAACACTTTAGAGGAAATTTAAGAGGTTGAAGAGGCTGATCGGGTTTGGCAATACTTGGAAAATCTCCTGTCCTTCATTAAATCTCAGAATAATAATGATGAAGATCCAGCAACTGCTAATCCAGATAAATCGGACTTCGAAGAACTAAAACAGAAATATACCCTACTCAAGAAAGAGCAAGAAGATGCACTGAAGTTACTCGAAGAAGAAATGGAGGCAGCTGGAGAGAGGGTGAAGACCATTAAAACACAGGAGAGGAAAAAGAGAATTCCTGAGGTGACTTTGAGGAGAGAGTTCCGGATTATAGGACAGATTGGGGAGGCAGGACAGAGGGAGAAATTGTCATACTAGCCTCATGAATCAAATTGAATCAGGTCAGCGAAAAAGCCATTCGGAAGCAGAAATTACCGAAGCAGTCATCCGTGCGGTATGCCCAGGCCTGCCCGTTAGAGACTTGTTGGAGATAAAGAGAGACCTCACACTGGCTGTTCTAAAGACCATATTAAGTGGTCACTACAAAGTGGAATCATCCTCTGATCTCCTGCATAGACTGATGACTTAGGCACAGGACCCAAAAGACTCTACACAGAGTTTCCTGTTATGCGAGCTGGGGGAGGAGGACGAAGAGGAAAAGCTGAGCCCAGATCTGATTCAGAGACGATTCTTGCGATCGTTAGAGACTGGGCTGATCAGCGATGCAGTGAAGTTCCAACTTAAACCCTACCTGGGTGACCATCGAGTGACAGATGAAGTTCTGATGGAGCGTGTCAATGAAGCTGCAAATTTGGAGCAAGAGAGGCAGCAAAAGCTGAGGAAGACTGTGCAACCTTGCCCATGAAGAATAAGCGAGATCCAGATCGATCTACCCTCTGACCCTCAGCAGTCGGCATCCAGTGGTGAGGCAGAGCGGCACCACATCGCTGTCAGCACCGTGGATAAGGGAGAAGTCTCCAACAAAAACAAGAAATGTCAAGCACGCTGCAAGGATGAAGACACAGAATCGAATAAGCAAATTAATGACCACAAGGCTGAAATACTGGAGCTGAAGAAAATATTGCTGCAGACTGTAGGTGCAAGTAAACAACAGTCACTGCCACACACTCCCATGAATGCTCCTTGCTACAGGCCAGCCGCATGCAGAGCCTGTCAAGAGTCAGGGAGAGATGAGTCGTGTAGCCATTGCTTCCGGTGTGGGCAGGAGGGACACCTGTCTCGTGGCTGCCGACAGAGGAGAGACCAGGGAAACGAGAGGGGGCTGCCAAGTCAGGGGCACCAGTAGCCCCACTGAAGAGGTCCCCAGATAGCAAAATGACTTGGACACCGACAAGTAGCACATACCCCGATCGCCCATCCCCTGCCACCCCTCTGAAGTCGTCTGCTACCGCACCAGGCAATCCTGTGTGTTACCTCCCCCCTCAACGCAAGACCAGGCTGATTAACCTTATCGGTGAGCGATGCCTAATACAATGTTCTTTTGATGACGTGCCAGTGGAGGCACTCTGGGACACCGGCGCACAAGCCAGTATTATTAATGAAGAATGGAGAAAGACTCATCTGCCCCATTGTCCAATACGCCCCATTGAAGAACTGTTAGGTCCAGGTACTTTAGTTGGCCTTGCTGCAAATCAGACTCAAAAACCCTTCTAAGGCTGGGTAGAAGTAGAATTCAGACTACCTCAAGACCAAGGCTCATCAGAGCCACTGTTAGCCCCTTTGTTAGTCTCATGTGACTCAAATGTGGCCGAGCAGCCTATAATCGGGTATAATGTAATTCAAGCAATAATAAGCCAAGGGGATGAGAAGCAGACAGCATCACAGATGATTCAGAAATTAAGTCAAGCTTTTTCTGTGACCTGCAAAACGGCAAAGTTAGTGATACAACTCATGAGAGAAGATTCAGAGTGTGACGTTGGAACTGTTTGCACTGGCAAAAGGACAATTCGTTTGGCTGCGGAAACGGTGACCACTGTGAATGTGAGGGCATGTGCGGGAACACAGTTCAAGGGCCAAAGCCTGCTGTTTGTCCCCTGTGACCAGCCAAACCTACCTGAGGGTGTGTCTGTTGAGGAAGGGTTGGTGACAGTGACAAGAGGGAAGTCGATGTGTGTTCCAGTCCCTCTCATGAACACAAACAAGTATGATATCACAGTAAATGCACGCACCGTCCTGGGTTACCTTCAAGGGGTGAAAACAGCATACGCTGTTCAGTCCGAACAGCTGACTTCAACTGAAAAGCAAAGCAAGGACAACTCTCTAGTCAATCAGAGAGATGTTATGCCAAACAAGGAAAAGGAAGAGAAGCCAAGCTGCTGGGATCCACCGGTAAAACTAGACCACTTAGAGCCTGCACAACAAGAGAGGGTAAGGCAGATACTGCGAGAGGAGTGTCACGCCTTTTCTTACAACGATGACGACATTGGGTTTATCCCATCCCTAAAGTTACACATCACACTTCACGACACCACTCCTGTAAAGAAATCCTACATGTCTGTGCCCAAACCTTTACACCAAGAGGTCAGGGAATACATTCAAGATCTGCTAAATCGTGACTGGATTACTCAGTCAAGGTCGCCGTTAGGGATGGGCATTCGACTGAATCGTCTTAATCGATCGTCGGGAGAATTAACGATCGATTTTCGATTAATCATTAATATTTTTATATAAAAATTCACTATTTATAGGCTATATTAAAATGCAGTGAAAATAGAAAAAACACAGCGTGTTTCCGCATTGAGATCTGTAGCTGTTACAAGAAAAACAACTATTTCTGTAACTCCTAGAAGAGGAGCCGACATCTAAGCCTGTGCTCAAACACGACCCTCGTTATTTTTCCGGCTAATTAACAAAGCTTCATAAAAACCTTCGCCCTCAACAATACTTAAGGGCAGCATATCCATCTCGATGGACTTGCAGATCCGTTGGGTAATTTTCTCTGCTCGTTGTGCATCGCAGCTCCTCCGTGCTAGCACCGAGAGCAGGATGCACCGCCACTAACCAGGGTCGGATGTAGGCTACGTTTTTCAAGTGGTACATCATTTGAGTCGTGGAGGAGTTGTATTTATACTCAGCTTTGCTGTGTTGGCAGTGAACAAAGTATTTTTTTTTTGTCAATATGGTCTCACGCTACACTTCGCCGTGACTTCTTCATGTTGACTTTTGAAATACATGGAAACTCGCCGGTAACTAGGCATGTGGCGTTTTTTTCCAAACATTGGCTTAATTTGGTAAAATGTTTAATTGCTGCCACATAGCGAAATCCATTGCATTCCTTCAAGACTCACACTACGCAACAGAACACGCATTAGTTTTATCGATGAACAAATAATGTCATCGACTAAATTCTTAATGATCGATAATCGATCGTCGATTAATTATGCCCATCCCTAGTCGCCGTATGCTTCGCCCATTGTGTGCGTCAGAAAATGGGATGGCGCACTGAGACTGTGTTGTGACTACCGGGAGTTAAATAAGAAATCAGTCCCAGACCGCCACCCGATCCCCAGAATTCAAGACATGCTGGACTCTCTTGGTGGTAGCTCTTGGTTTTCAGTCCTGGACCAAGGTAAGGCCTACCACCAAGGCTCCTTAGATGACCAAAGTCAACCCTTAACAGCTTTTATAACACCTTGGGGTTTATACCACTGGATTAGGATCCCATTTGGGCTAAACTCAGCTCCCGCAGAATTCCAAAGAAATATGGAGGAGTGTTTAAGTGGCCTAAGATATGTCATGTGTCAGCCGTACCTGTACGATAATCTGGTACACAGTGCCAGTTTCGACGGGCATCTCCAGTGCATGAGAACAGTGCTACAGCGATACCAGAAGCATGGTGTCAAGCTGAGTCCACGCAAGTGTGAAATATTCAAAAGAGAAGTGCGCTTCCTTGGATGTATGGTCTCCAGTGATGGATATACCATGGACCCTGCAGAATTAGCCCCTGTCCTGGCTTTGAAAGAGAAGACCCCTGCAACAGTGGGAGACCTGAGAAGACTACTTGGATTCCTCTCCTATTACAGAGCATACATGCCAAACTTCTCCAAGTTGGCAACACCACTGTACCAGCTGCTGTCATCCTCTCAAGTCAAACAGCCACCTGCAGCACGGGGAAAAGACGAGGGGAGCGAGCACCAGAAACAAAGGTAACTTGTCACCGAACAGTCCCATTGAATGGACACAAAACCATCAAGAGAGACTGAACTCTCTCATTGATAAATTGACTGTCCCACCTATATTAGGCTACCCAGACATAACCGAGCCCTTTGTATTCCACTGTGATGCGTCACAAGAGGGGCTGGGTGCCATTCTTTACCAGAGGCAGAAGGGGAAAATGGTTGTCAAAGGATACGGCTCACGGACACTGACCCCACCTGAAAAGAATTATCACATGCATTCTGGCAAATTTGAATTTTTAGCACTCAAATGGGCTGTCTGTGAGCGCTTAAGGGATTACTTATACCATGCACCGCATTTCACTGTCTATACAGACAATAATCCCTTGACCTATGTACTGTCAACAGCCAAACTAAATGCTACAGGGCATCGCTGGGTTGCTCAGCTCGCAGACTTTGATTTCTCAATTAAGTACCGCCCAGGCAGATGCAATGCTGATGCTGATGGCCTTTCAAGAATGCCATTAGAAATAGACACTTTCATGCAGCAGTGCACAGAAGACATCAGCCAAGAAGCCATCAGTGCGTCTGTTGAGGGTGTGTCAATGCAGCAGATACCCTCCACTGGGGTCAGTATGATCAACCTGGATACTTTGATAAGTTAAGTGATGCCTGTTAAGTGATGCATCTTGGGGTCCTCTGAGTCAGCCTTTAACATCGCAACAAATTCTAGAGAGTCAGGAAAAAGACCCTATCATAGGACCAGCCTTGAGACTGAAGAGAACAAATCAGCCCCCATCATCCAGACTGTTTACCTCAGAGCATCCGGATGTTAAGGTGCTCCTCCGTCAGTGGACTAAGTTGTATCTCAACCCAGAGGGTGTGCTTTGCAGACGATCAGGAAATCGGCATCAGCAGGTCCTCCCTCGAGAGTTTTGTGAGACTGTTTTACAGAGCTCCTCAGAGAAATGGGACATCCAGGGGTGGACAGGACATTAGACCTAATTCGGGAGAGGTTTTATTGGCCTAGGATGCAGGAGGAGGTAGAGCACTTCATTGCACATGTCTGTGAGTGCCTGAAGAGACGCAGGCCACAAAAACCAACAAGAGCACCCCTTGTTTCCATAGTTATGGCACATCCATTTGAACTAGTGTCAATGGACTTTCTGCATCTGGAAACATGTAAAGGGGGCTACGAATACATCCTAGTGTTGATAGACCATTACACGCGGTTTGCACCGGCTTACGCAACTAAAGATAAATCTGCAAAGACTGTGGCCCAAAAGGTCTTTAATGACTTTGCCCTCCGCTTTGGCTTCCCAGAGAAGATTCACCCCAACTTGGGGGGAGAATTTGAGAATTGTTTAATGGCTCTCCTCAAAAAGTGTTCTGGGGTGCGGGGCACTCATACGTGTTACCACCCCGCTGGAAATGGGAAGACGGAACGTTTTAATAAAACCATCCTGTCCATGTTGCGTACCTTGACTGACACAAAGAAAGCTGACTGGAAGAATTCCCTGGAGAAGATGGTGCACGCATACAATTGCAAACGCAGTGAGGCAACAGGGTTTTCCCCTTACTCTCTGCGATTTGGTAATTCTCCACGCCTGCCCATCGACATAATGTTCAATTTAACACCCCCTGAGAAACAAGAGAGTTACTCAGAGTATGTGCAGAACTGGCGGGCCAGAATGCATCAAGCATATGAGATCGCTTCGAGAACAGCGGCTAAGGGAGCTTCAAGAGGAAAACTATTCCATGACAAGAAAGTTCATGGAACTGATCTGCAGCCAGGGGGAAGAGTTTTAGTGCGGAACCTGTCTCAAAGAGGAGGCCCGGGTAAGCTGAGGTCCTACTGGGAGGATAGAGTTCATGTGGTGGTGCAAAGGAGAAGTGATGGCAGCCCGGTTTACGAAGTCATGCCCGAAGGCGGTGGGAAGACAAGAGTTCTCCACCGAAATCTGCTACTTCCATGCGACAGCTTGCCGTTGGATGAACTGGAGCCTGGTGGGCCGAACAGGGGCCGGCCACAGCAGACTGACTCCAGCAACACCCGCAGGACACCTGTGAGAAAAGAACGCAGAAGTCACACAAAATTCATTGAACGAACGGACAGTGAAAGTGAGAACGAATGTGACTATGTCTGGACGTTTACCAGACGTGCCAGACGTGAGCCGGTGGATAACAGTAGGCTTAATCCAGAGGCGCAGCCCTTTGTCCCCGATCCTGAAATGGAACCCGCGTCACTGCCACAAGAGACAGCACACCTGGACGTGCAGGAAGAAGCGGCTCCAATTCCTGACACATGGGCAGAGTTGTATCTACTCGCACAGGAGACTAATGATGCAGCACTGGAGACAGGGGATTTGGACATACAAGAAGGTGATGCTCTTACTCTGGAGGGGGATGACCAACCAGACTCGGCCCAAGCCTCAGATGATGAACCTGACATGCAACCTGTGAATACCCGGCCACAGAGAGAGCGGCGTCCGCCAAGGATGCTGACATATGAGCAACTGGGTAATCCATCGGTGGTGGGGGCAGGCATGAACAATTTGCAGATGAACTATGGCCTTCCGTCAGTTCACACCTTGTGGCGCCCCTGGACTGGGATGGACGTTGAAGTACAAGGGTGAATTAAGATGCGCACACACACACACACACAAAAAAGGGACTAAAAGAGAAAACACAAGAATAGGGAAAACAAATGTTTTTCAATGTGTAGATGTCCAATGTGTTGTTCAATGTGTCGTCCACTGGGTGCATTTTGAAGTGTCAGAAACTGGAGAACAATAGATGATTTGTGTGTGATGATAATTGGGGACTTGATGCCCTTGAGTGTAGAATAAGAGTCTAACGGTGATGAACTCACCTCCATTAAAGGGAAAATGTGTTTGAGGTATGATTTAGAAAGTAACAAAATGTTGTGAACATTTTAATTTGAGGGGGAGAGTGTTGTGCCCTCAGCGCAAGATTATTGGCTGAAAGGAGAAATGCAGCACGTTTTGAGAAGTGTTCAGGGTTGAATGCATAAATGAGTACATCAGTTCTACCACTAGTGGCAGCAGCGCGCTAGAAACGGTGGTTACGGTATAGCTCCTGCACGATGTAGAGTCAGTTCTCAGCAGGAGGAAAAACCGTCCGTTTGTGCTGTTGATTAACCAATGTGTTTCTGTATGTTTTACAGGTGAGCTGGTGTCAAGTGTAATGAGAAGTGTGTACTAAGTTAAAATAACATGTAATGTGTGGTAGAATGTGAACTTTGATGCAACGGTTGATGTAAATAACGAGTATCTGTAGGTTAGCTAGCAAACCAGCATGTGTTCGAGTGCGTTTAGCTTAGGTTCTATTTCCCTGTGTTCGGTCACGTGATCACAGATTGATTGTTTTACAGCCCGACGTGCAATGTACATCCTCGGAAATGTATGAATACAGCACTATGTAGAGTCAGTTCTCAGCAGGAGGAAAAACCGTCCGTTTGCGCTGTTGATTAACCAATGTGTTTCTGTATATTTTACAGAGTGAATAAATATATGTGGAGACCAATTTAACTCATTCCTTGAGGGTGTCACAATCGCACTACGTTGCCGTCCACCTGGCATTCGGATGCAAAAGCAGCCTGAATTGGACTGTCTCTCTGAAGCACTCCACTGGATCCTCCTCAACGAGTCCAAGGTCCCCTTCCTCGTTTATCCCCTGAACGACTTCCTCACTATCGGCCCCCTTTCATCTCCACCGGCACAAGGCACATCACTCTCCTCCTCTCCAACTACCTGCTCACTCCCACCAGCACCAAGCGCCAACTCCTCTCCCTCCTCGGCCACCTGAACTACACCCTTCGCATCATCTCCCAAGGCTGCTACTTTATCTCCCACCTCCTCCTCCTGGATTCTTCTGCACAGTCTCTCCACCACTCTGAACACCTCCTGCCTCATGGAGATGAAGCTCTGACATCACCTCCTGCCACACTGGAGTGGCGTCACCCATTTCTACCACCAAATGGCATCCAATGCCCACGACATGCAACTATTCACAGACGCCGCCTCCTCCTCTGGTTTCGGCTGCTACTATAACAACTAATGGTCCTCTTCCCCATGGCCTTCAGAGTTCCCTTCCTGCCCCTTTCCCTCACTAACCTCCTCATCTGCACTTCACAAAGTCTACCCCATCATCATCGCCGCCCTCCTCTGGGGCCATGAATGGTCAAGCCAATCCATCCTCATCCACTCTGACAACACTACCTTTGTCTCCTGGATTAATAAAGGCCAATCAGATTCCATCACTGGCACCATGACCTTCATCCGCCACCTCACTTGGCTTTCAGTCATACATCAGTTCATTTTCAGAGCCACTCACATCCCGGTCACCACAACACCATTGCTGACTCCCTCTCCCGTCCCTCCCTCCAGAAATTCAGACTCTTGGCACCAGAGGCTGACCACCTTCCCATGACAGCTCCCCTCCACGACCTTCACCTCCCCACCCAAGATGCCATCTTCCAAGGTCTGTCCCCGCATACACTCACCACCTACTGGACAGCCTGGAAGTGCTTCAAGTCCTTCCACACTGCTCACCAACTCACCTTCCCCTCATTCGACCTCCTTTCCATCACCAGCTTCATTTCCTACGCCCACACGCACTTCTCCATCCGCACTTCCACTATCACTGTGTACATCAGTGGCATAAACTTATTTTGTAAGTTGCTCTCCGGTTCCCCCTGCACAGTCATCTCCCACAGTCGGACCTCCCTCCTTATGAAAGGCCTTGAGTGCCTAGATCCCCGCTCTCCTTCCGCACGGCAATCCCTCACTGCTGACCTGCTAGCCGCCTGTATCCACACACTTTGCACTGGCTACTACTCCCTTTCCACCAATGCCACCCTAGAAGCCATGTTCCTCCTGGCCATCTTCGGCTTCTTAAGGTGCTCAGATATCACTTCCACCTCCTCCACCTTTGACCCCTCTGCTCACTTATGCACTCCCCAGACATGGTCATTTTCACCATGAAACACAGCAAAATCGGGCGGAGCTAGTTCATGCAGGAGACTCCGAGACCTTAGCACGTCCCTAGCATCTCGTCATATCACGCAGTTGGGGCAAACCTTCTTAACCGGCAGGCTATTTAAACAGGATATTACTGCACTCTGCGTTGCTTAGTGCAGACATCCCAAGTCTCCTGGAAGTTCCGGGAGTGTCTCGCATTTTAATAGCGGCTTCCTGACGCCCGCAAATGCTATACAATCTCCCGGAAATCGGGGATTTTGTATTTAGAGCGAGTGAGAGACTGTCCAATGGTCATTTTTGGTAGATAAAGGTGCATATCGTGCATCCTGATTGCGTCTCAGGGGGTGGGGGATGGGGGATGGTTGAGGGGGTAGATCAACAATAAATAAACATTGTTTTAACACGTTAGAGCACTAAAACTTATTGAAGATCATAATAATTCTTTTTTTTATAATTATTATTTTTAGGGGTGCTGAGATGAAATTTACATGTGCTTGAGCACCCCTAAAAAGAGTTTAAATCGCCACTGATTAACATAACATAAGCAATATGTAGGGGACAGTAGACAAATGAAAGCTACATAATCATTTGCAAAATGTGGGCTAACAGAGCATTGGCAATTTGACTGGAATATAGGTGGCGGTTGAACAAGTACTTGTTCTCACAATTGAAAGAGAATTTCAATTGTGATCCGAGAAATGTAGGCACCAAAACCACTAAGAAGAACTATCATCACCAGCCTGTACTGCACTATAATTCCATAAATCTGTGTGTGTCACCGACATCATCACAGGCACTGTGCCCTATCTATAATTCCAGGAATCTATGTGTGTGCCACCAATTTTATCACAGACACTATGCACTATCTATAGTTCAAGGAATCTATATTCATGTGTTTCACTGACATCTTAATCACCAACTTCATCACGGGCACTGTGCACTAGTTAAGTTAGTTACAATACACTGTATTTTTCTCTAGGCCTAGTCTATTTCATGCACATAGTTGGCAACCCTATGTTGCAATCACCCTGACCGTGACCTGGACACCTGATTCTACTATTTTATGTTAAGCTACTGTATTTCCTTTTATCGTAACAAAACGTTATTGCTGTCTAGATAAAATTACACTTAAATAGGTCTATGCCTTGCAGGCGGATCAAGCTGTGGCAGCATACATCCCCCACCTCCACCTTCAGAACAGGAAATCGGGGTATTCCCCAGTTGACATTAAGACACGCAGCTGAATTATAGCGACACAGTTAATTTCTTGTTTCTGTTGGATGACATTTATCTGTAAGTAGACTTACATACATATTATAGACAATTAGTGTAGATGTTCATATTTTGCCAAAGTTGAGTTTGTTAAATTTTCTGTTCAAGTTATGTGTTTGTGTACCTACTATGATTTTATGCAGGCCTAGCCTACTTTCAGTGGTACAACAAAAAATAGTTTCAGGAAACATCGTCAAGAAAAGTCAAGCGTTGTGTTTTTGGAAGATTTCAAGTGGTAAACTAACTTTCTGGCTTTGCATGGTAACACGCTCTAGGGGCAGAATAAAGAACTATTGTTTAAAGTTGAAGGTTAACTATGGATAGGCCGAGGAAGGAAATGCAATGTAGGTTAAATGACAACAGCAATAGCCTAGAAGTCAGTCCAAAGTGTAGAATTGTAGGCTACTGGTAAATAAATATTTCCCAGTAAACTAGTAAGTTACACGCGTCTCTTTTACTCAAATACTATGAAAAACAAACAAAACATAGGCCTATATAACTATTAATCTGTAACCCCAGAAGTTAACAGATTCATTCTAATTGTGAATGTCTCTCGGAGGACACATTTCACAGAATATATGAGCATGTGTTGTGACTTTTCAGCTTTTAAGAAAAAGGTCCAACAACCCAACTCAGACCACACTAGAAAGACCAGCACGTCCTTACAACATCCTACTCTTTACTGTGAAGATGTCCAGCTCTGTATCAACAACCACTCATGGGGTGGTGGTCATCACCCATGTTCACCCTGCTGGGAACGGCTTGGGGATGGGGGCCTCTCCCCCCACCTGTATGGGTCGGGTAGGACCTGTGGTGTCGTCTGTGATGGAGAGGTTCCGTGAGGGACATCCAAAGGCTCTTGGGGTAGGACTTTATTGTACAAAGTGTATGTAAGATGAATATAAAAACGGACCAATAATGTTTCATTGCACAGTGGGGGGTGTATGGCTACATCATTGTTTACACATTTCTCTTGTGACCGTGTTCTGTTAAATAGTCACTGTCTGACTGTTTTTCCTCTGTCTGTTTTGCCATCAGACAGTACAAATCGTGTTTGGAGCCATGGCATTTTTGTTTGGAATCGTGATGACTGTTGGTGAATTTAGTCTTGGAGTACTAAGTGGTATATTCGTCTGGGGCAGCATTATTGTAAGTGCACATGTTCCCTTTGTTACCTTTGTTGTTGGTCGTCATTCTATAGTACTGGTGTGGATTTCAGTTCACTTTTAAAGTTCTGTTGTGTCATTATTGAAACAATGAATTGAACTAATCGATAAGACCTGTTCCCTTTCTCAAAGTATGTGGATAAGTTTGACCAAAATGAGTTGAACTCACAACCCTTCTGTGGTTTCATTTGGTTATTGTCACAGTTGAGGCAACTCTACATGTAATCATTAATGAATGCTTTCATTCGAAGTTAAACTTGACCACACTTTACTAGCTAAGTACCTCCAATTACAGAAGTACAGTTATGTAGTAGTTTCATTGAACTGTTTCCTTATTACTGTTTTCTCATTTTCGAAGCTTCTACTCTGCTAAAGCAGTTTAGTTTGGTATGAGTACGCTCTAGCTCAGCTTCTCCAGCTTTAGACTTAAAGGTCCCATGACATGAAATGTTCACTTTAGGAGGTTATTTAACATTAATCAGTTCCCTAAGCCTGCCTTTGGTCCCCCAGTGGCTACAACTTTCGATAGGTGTAAACCACGCCCTGGGTATTCTTCTCCGCCTTTGAGAAAATGAAAGCTGAAACGCTCGGTTTTGAAAATGTCCCTATTGTGATGTCACAATAGGGAAGGTTACTTCCCCTTTCTCTGCTTTGCCCGCACAGAGAATTTGGCCCACCATTTAGAAAATAAGCTACGACCGTGCGAGCGCGATATTGGTTTTTCCTCGAGACATCATGGCTTGCAAACGACCAAAGCATGGCAGTTAACCCCGCCTCTTTCTTCCTCATAGCATTTAAAGCTACAGACACAGAAACGGCACATCCTGAGGAAAGCTCATTGTGGGACTGCTCGTAGTGGCTGTAATTCTGCACCGAGGCTGAATTTCGGGAAAGAGACTTCAGATACTGTATAAGGGGACCATTAAGACCTATATAAAAGCATCCAAAAACAGCATGTCATGGGATCTTTAAATATCTATGTTTTATAGTGTACCATGGGGTACTTGAGTATATACTGCATAGTGTTGCATAAAAAAAGCTAATTGATTTAAAAGTATATCAACTGTGTGTACCTGTAGGAAACCTACTACTAAGCTAAAATCTATTTTTCTCTCTCAGTACATAATTGCAGGCTCTCTCACCATTGCAGCTGAAAAATCGTTGAACAAGTGCCTGGTCAGTACTGTTGAACTTCCTCAATGTCCAGTCATGTGTTTAGGAGTATCTTATATTCTTAACATGTATATATTTTATAGATTTAAAGTTAGAAATCCTTTATCCCTGCTTTTTCTCTCTCCCTCAGGTGAAGGCTTCATTGGGAATGAACGTTGTTGCCACAGTGACTGCCTGTATAGGCACCGTTCTATACTCTTTAGATGCTGCTGGTGTAACCCTATTGTACCATTGTTACGATTACAATTACAATAACTATGGGCTACTATGTCAGCAATACAGGGTATGACCATATATATTTATTCTTTTTATAAGTATACACATTTGAGATGTTAATGGAATTGAAGTTATAGTATGTATACTGATAACAATTAAATGGTCAATACAGGTGTTGAGTAGTAAGACTTCTCAGTCAAACAAGTGTAGCTGACCCAGGGTCTTGCTTTACCCAGGGTCGAAGGTGTGGGATATGACTATTTTAGCAGAAACAGTATTATGATTAGCAATTTTATTGTATATGTAAATGAATATGCCATCATAAAAGTCTGCCTAATTGCTGTAGGCTATTAATAGACAACAGTAGATAGCTACTAGATAAAGAGTATCTGGAGTGAAAATCTTCACAAAATGTTTGTCATGTGTACAGCAATTTCTTAATTTTGTGTCTTCACAGGCCAAACATCAGGGAATTTCTGGTGTCATGGCGCTTTTCTCCTTGCTGGAGATGATGGTCACCATCAGTGTCTCAGCATTTGCCTGCAAAGCTGTCTGTCATTCCCCCCTGAAGTAAGTGGAAGCATTAAAAACAACGTGGGATTGGTCAAAATGCCGTCCAGTGCTGGTATAGGCCACTGCAGGGGACGGTGAAACAAGATGCACCTTAATAATTACATGTCTTAATTTGTCTTGTAGCAGATGTTCATCGTTGGCAATCACTTACCTCAAGGCTACTCAAGGCCACCCTGTGCCTTCACAGACAACATTAGGATCCCACCGAACAGCTATGAGGTGGGAGGAGCAGAGGGGTAAGCTTCTGGGACTTCAGCCCCAAATGTTTTTGCAAAAGCCCCCAAAAAAGAATTTAAGTTGTAATTTTTGTCATGGCCGAAAGGTTTAGGTTGTGAGTACAAGCGGACAAAATGGGTTTCCTCAGGAGGGTGGCGGCCACTGGCGGGCCTCACCCTTAGAGATAGGGTTAGCGCACTCGCATTACCTGTGGAACTTCCTATCTAAGGTCACATTAAACTTTGGCTAGGTCCTAGGTTGGGGCTAAGCCAGAAATGTTTACAATGTCTGGCTCCACCCCTGCACCAGGGTTTTTTTGCATCAAAACCTAAGTCACAAAGAGGATGCAGACAACAGTAACCGAAACCCAAACATGCATCCTCTCAGAAATAAAAATTAATGTTCATCTCAATAAGAATCAGTAGGCTATCCTTGACAAATTGTCTTCTCATATCCTCTTTTATTGCTACAGCCTTTGAGGACCCTAAAAGGACCAGAAGAGGGATTGCCTCCCTACAACAACAACTGACCCCCCCCCAGTATAGTATAGCTATTATTCCCCGAAAATGTTAACTGTGACTGCTTGCTTGGCTTTATTTTTTTATGGTCACTTTATTACCCCCAATAATCGCTTTTTAAAATCTTTACACTGGTTAGAGGGAAATCATACTGACTGTGTGATTCTTTACCCTGTCATTTTTTTCTCTCCTTGTAGTTCAAATAGTCTGTTCTGGCAATTACCAACATTTGCTTTTGCCTATAGGAATAGTGTGACATTTAATTTAGTGGAATTGTGGAAAAAATGACTACTGACTTTGTGAATAAAAGTTGTCAAATAAAACTAGAGCTTTGGAAAAAGTTAAGACCATTGTACCTTTTTCTTTCCTTTTAAAAAAAAGTTGAAAAGGACAATTGGGTTACCCTTCTGTTCCTCACTCAAAATGGTTATTTTTCAACCTTTTTAAAAAGGAGCAGTGTTTTTTTCCAGAGATGTACATTATTGGACTGTATTGTTTAATTATAGAACAAGATACAATATGAGCAGTACTCAGATCGGTTCCTCTTTTCATGTTAGTTCTTACAATCAATAAAAATGTCTGAAAAGCAAAGTGCTGTTCATTAGTCATATTGGGTTAAAGCAATCACTTGCTTTCACTGCAACTGGTTGGTTGGCTTTATTACAGACCTGTACCTTTTGAACAAAAAAACTGGTTTGGACCCTGGCAGTTCAACACATTTGTCTCCTTTTTGAGCAACAGTAAAAAAAAAAAAACAATACTAAGTCTGAGCTAGCTAGTAAAGACAGATCTATCACACTTTTAGCTGATTTGGTCTACAAAAGCAAAACATTTGTCATGAAATTTTTGAAAACATCGCTTTAATTTTTTTTTTGACAGAATCTGATACAAGTCATACGGAGCCATTTTTGGGATCATACCATGACAGCATTGTGTTAAGACTGCTGAATGCTTCCAATGGTTTGCTTGACCCAACACATTGCACACTATGGATGCCTCCACAAACTTAATGACAATGGCAAAATTACCATGTAGCTTAGCATTTATACTACTGTGCATTCAAAATGCACAGTGGAGATAGCTCATCTCATGAGTCTCTGTCTTACTTGGACCATGCGCTGCCTGTACCTGGAAACAGATAAATAGGGGAAAAAAGAAAAATCCCATTCCAGTTGTTTGATCTAAACCAAGCCTTGCTCAATTATTATACCTATATACTAATCAAAATATAAAGCATGAAATAATGTCAAAATAGTAATAACTGTTAAGTGAACAACAGATTTGCCAAAAGAAAACTGGACAAAAAGCAGGTAACTTTACACACTGACAGGTGGCCCTGGGATAGATCAAACAACCATCCAAAATAAGTACTACAAAACAATATACCGAAAGGTGTGAATGCATTTGATAGTAAATAGAAAAGGTAGAATATTAACCCCCACACGTTTTTGCACATTTTGTGGCACAGGAATACACAGTGATCACAAAACAAAATGACAAGCTTCACAATATCCATGGCTTTTTGCTTGCTTTTCTACACAATGTACACCCATCTTCAATTCATGTGTTGTGCTCCACAAAGGAGTAAAAGCTTATATACATCAAGTCATTATTAATACACCTGTTCAAGCAAGTATTGTATCATTTTGTTTTGTAACTTAGACAAATTCAGTTTATTCAGGTTATACTGTTTTGTATTCATTTTTTTGTTCTTTTTTTGTTCTTTTATTTTTTTTAACAAAAATCTTCAGAAATGAAATTGGATTGACAGTTCAGCAAAAGGTAGTTTTTTTATATATATTTAAAACCTTACAAAAATGACATCTGAAAATGATCTTTTCCAAGTGTTATAACTTTTTTCCATAACATTTGTGGATGCATCATCTGGCATAGTTCGGGAAATAGAACAGAGAGAAAAGTTGATGGTAAGGTAGATAGAAGAGATAGCATACACACGACAAAGGACAATTATTAATATCAAACACATAGCATAGAAGACAATGATACATATCAAAAATCTGTGGGGGTAAAAACCACCAAACCGTCACTGTGCTAAAACAGTGATTATTGTGTTTCATCATGTCCTTAGAATAGATTAATTTAATTGGGCTATTTTACCTAAGTGCCACATCCCTTACAAGGGATAAAATAATTTAACGGCAACTAGTGTATACCAGACAGGGATTTATTTTAGTTATTATGTAGTTAAATTCAGAATAAAAACTCCTAAGAGGCTATTTTTCCTGTGTATCCAAATATTGCACCTGCTTCTGAAGTTTAACAAGGTTAAATGAAACAAAGGAAAAGGAGATCTTGACCTTAGTGTGAAGCAAAAAGTATGACTACGCCGAAGACAATTTCATTAAGAGAAAACTGAGTTGGCAAAATGATAAAGAAAACGGAATAATTCATTTTAACACTGTTGCTCTTCATTTATGAAGCTTCTTGCTCTGAGGGAAAGCACATCTCCTGTATTGTACATACAGTTTCTGGTGGCCTTCACTTCCTTCACTTAGGAATATTGTGCAGACAACACAGACTGAGTGCAACCTGTTAATAATGAATAGAACATTCATATTCGGAACCCATCAAGAATCAAGTCAGACTTTTATTTTGTGGACAGACACACTTTCTTGCCTAGAATTGTTTAATTGGAACCTCAAGTGCTCCTTAAAAGTACAATCCTATTCATTGCCATGGCCCATGAAGTATACTCTGTAAATGTATTTCTATATAAACAGTTTGATTTAAGTTTGACAGCTGCTAGTTTGTCACACAGTATTTATCGTCATTGAGGCCAAGTACCTTTCAGATACACCACTTCCTCGAATAGACGCTGCAAATATGAATAGGTTGAAGCTAAGAGCCAGCCACTTTCCTTAAGTCTTACACTGCATAGTGGACTTGTACACTAGCAGGTAAAAAAAATCAGACAATGTAATATTCATATAAAACTTAATCCACAAGTTTATATGTCAAAGAAAAGGTAACTCTTACTAGGAAACTCTAGACTTAGAAACAAAAGATAAATAAAAAGAACAAGGGGTTCAACAGCTATGTCCCAATTTTATCCCAAAATGTCATATAATAGATTTTCTTCTGAACTTGCGTATATCTTTCCTATCCAATTCCTCAACAAGGTTTCCCAGCCAACCAAAATCACCATCCGATGTCTCGTCCAATTAAAAAACTCTGCTAACTGACTTCCTTAACAATCCAACGACTTATTACATAATGATGTCACTATCAATCATATTCATCCATTTATTTTGTCATTTATCTTTCCACAAAGAACACTCTGGACTAAAGCACCTGTCCTGACTCAAGTAAAAAAAAAAACGAGGTGGGATTGCAATGTGGTATCTAAGACTTTAATCTCAAATTAAAACAGGGACCAGTCTCTAAACTCATCTGGGTTCATTGGCCATTCTCTGTTTGAGGTGTATCCACGTTTCAACAGTCACTTCATGAAGTATTGCTATGAACAAGCTCCCAAGATCTAAAACATTGTATCTTTCAACAAATCATTGGAGTTTTATTTCCTCTTCCTTCTGCACCTAAACTCCCAAGCTTGTAAGAGGTTTGAGAGAATTTGTGCCAATTAAGCAACCACAAGAATCACCTTTTTAAAACAAAGGTTGGGCTATGTCTGCCAGTCAGGGAGATTCCACCATCTTGAAGACGAGGTCTGCAACACCAGGATTCCACCTCGTAATGTTGGGGGCCCAGTTGAGTGAAGCCAGATAAGGAGAGATTCGCCAATCCGAGAAGACAGTGTAATTCTCAGAGAAAAAATTAAGCCATTCCCAGAAATTACAAAGAACTGATTTCTTATTTTAAGAAGGCTGGTGCCAGACAAAATATTGCTTTGAAAAAAAATAAACAAGCACACAAATACTAAACAAAAATTAACAGCCCACTTCTGTCACCCCCTTTATATAGAAACATGGTGACTTGAGGACAGCGACGAGTCAGTAGCGGTGAAACGAGAAGGACATCCATTGCACTAAAGACGATTGCATTAACATGGGGACTTTGTATCACGTGTTAAAACGACTGGTCGTTTTAATTAAGAGCGTTATCTTTCATTTATAGTATTTTTTTTTTTCTTTGTATTTTTGAGTCATTGATTGATTGTGTTTTTCATACAGGTTAGTTTGGTAGGCACACTAACAGGCACTGCATGCGATGGAGGGTCGAATGGTTATGGGGGCGGGTGCGTGTTGCAGTACTGCACCAGGATGGGTTGTGGGAAGGAAGGGGTAGAGGAAGGAGTGGTGTGGTTCATATCTGTCCGGGGAGGGACTGGGATATGGGGCGTTGGGAATCATGTCCAGCAGGATGGGTTGTGGGGGGGGGATGTGGTGTGGTTTCATTTCTGTCCAGTGAGGGACTGGGATATGGAGCGAGGGGGAATCATGTCCAGCAGGTACTCCCTCTGGCGGTCAGCCAGACTGGACCCCTTGTGGCCCCCAACGTTGCCTGGGTTCAGGTAGGCGATGTTCACCCCTGGAGAGAAGGAGTATTGAGAGATGGGAGTTAATGGAGTCATACACTGACAGAGGTTGGTGGACTCAAAGTACAAAGTGTTTTTTGTCTTACATTCAATTTCCACTTTGATCAACGCCACTAATGCAGCATAAAATCTGTTATTTTAACTAACAAAAAACTGTTTAATCTGTGCTGGCTTTCTGTTGCTTTGGTAAGAAAACAAACAAACCTGAAACTACCTTGATTTATGGCCTCATATCTACTACCCGAGTGAGGTGTGCCCCTATTGCTCCAAAACAATAAAACTAAACTATAGTGTCATGGCTTCTACAGTCTTATTTATTTATTTTTATCTGAGCATATAGCCACTGAGTAAAGGTGAGTTTCTCTCAAGATGGAGGCTCTCCCTATGGGCAAAAAACATTCCCTATGAATTACTTACTTATGAGCTAGCTAGCCAGTCACGGTTTGAATCGCCTGACACACAGTTGTAAAATTGAACTTTATGTCACAGCTCATCCCGTCAATGTGTTTCAACAGGGTCAATTGCAGCTTCCCAAAAGCAGTCAAGCTGTTATGGGTCAAAAATAAAGGTATATAATGGGTTCAGGGTGCGATTACCATTCGCACTTCCCAAACCCAACCCTGTGACCCCTCCCCACCCAGCCACTTACCAGGGATGCTGTAGAGCTGGCGCCTGTTGTCATGTTGCTGCTGCTGCTGTGCCCGGCTGTGCCCACTGGTGCCCGCCTGGCCACAGCGCTTGCCTGTCATGCCCATGAGGCTGCTGGCCACGGAGAGCTGGGAGGCCTGGGCGAAGTTGGACAGGACGCCTCGGGCGGATCCACTCAGGCTGCGCTGGAGGGAGGCCTGGGACTGGGTCACCTGGGGCTGAGGGGTCTGGCAAGCGAGCGTATGGACACACACATTAAACATCTCTACATTTAGATCTCCTCCAGTCGTAATGACACGTGTGAGTGTGGGAACATTATGGGAAATTGTGAGATTCAGCGTCTGGATGGAGGCCAACAGAAGGCGGTGGCTCCTTGCGATGGCTCACCTGTCTGTGTGTGTGGTGTCGGCTCATGGTCTCAGCCTTACTCACACTGGGGGATGTCTGGGCAGAGCTGGTGGCGAGAGCAGCCTGGAGCTGGATTCTTTGCTCGATTTCCTGCATCAGAAAGCGTTGGGTCGAGTCAGTGAGGTATTCATTTTTTCATACAGTAGTGACCCATCTTATATAGAGCAAGCAGTTTCAATTCAACAGAGAGCGAAAATAAACATTTTTCCAGCCAATTCATTTACTGGACTGCTATTATAAATGGTATAACAAACAAACAATTGTAGACTAACTGGTAAACGATTGCTAAGCACTGACTGCCTGTGTAAGACACTTGTTACAGTTATGTCAATCAACCCCAAAGCATCACTCATCATCACAGCAACAACCCCAAAAACTGACCTGCTCCTGCTGCAGGGCTTTGACAAAGGCATTCTTCAGTCTATTGGTGTGCTCGGCCTTCAAGGCCTTCTTCTGATTGGATGTCATGCAGAGTTCGCACAGAATGCGCCCGCCCTTCTCCTGCTTCCAGTGGGGTGTGAAGTCGGTCTTACACTGGGCGCACATAAAGGGCTCCATAGAAGAGAAGGGCAAGCGGAGTTTCCCTACAGACAGAGACACATAGGGGCTCATGAACCTTCAGAATATGAGGAAAAGAGGAACAATTTGAGTAAATGAGGTGACAACTGGAATATCAGGTAGAAAGAGGACCGCCAACCATCATGGAACCAGCATTGTCAGCATAACAGCACAGACGATATGCAAACTCCCCCAGAGAAGAATTATCAAAACAATGGATTGTTCCTCTTACCCTGGCTGTCGATGACACTCTGCACCACCTCCTCCAGCCCCACCATGTAGATGAACTCGCTGTTGGCCGCCGACGGCAGGAAGTGGAGGAGGGGTGCTGGCGGTTTGGGCGGGGGGATCTCCAGCAGGGTCTTCTCCAGCTGCTTGCGCAGGGCCAGCTTGGCGGCCGCCTGACTGCTGGCCGTGTCGGCCATGGACGCCGCCGCCCCCCCGGGGCTGTGCAGGGAGGAGGGGCTGACCGCCCCCACCCCCGTTACCCCCGTGGCGCCGCCTGCCGCCTGCATGTGGGCCAGGTTCATGTACATGGCGGAGGAGGAGGACGAGGAGGAGGAACGCTGGGAGGCCCCCACCTGCTGGTTGGAGGACTGGAATTACATACAGAAAACCAGACACTTGATTTAGAGCTGTGGTGTTCAACCCTGGTCCTCGGGGTGAGCTGTATGTTTTAGATGTTTCCCTGCTCCAACACACCTGATTCAAATGAATGTGTCATTATGAAGCTCTGTGGAAGCCTGATAACGACACATTCATTGGAATCAGGCGTGTTGGAGCAGGGAAACATCTAAAACATAGAGGACAGCGGACCCTGAGGACCAGAATTGAACACCCCTGATTTAGATGGTCCATGTAAGCCTTAAGTGTATAAAAATGTCAATATTTAATTCACTTAGTGCACAAATAAGTTCATATTGTTCCAACTGATTTCGTTTTTCAAATACAACAAAGCATAGATAGCATCAAACCGAGAAAACGAGTTTGCTACTATCAACGAGGAGAAAACACTGTATCAACATGCGAAAACCTCCTAAAGATGCCTCGGCAAAGCAACTGAACTTGCCTGCTGGTAGCTCACGGCGCTGTTGGCGTTGCCCGTCGGGGTACGCATGCCGCCCTGCTTCTGCATCAGTCTCTGGCCCTGCAGCTGGCCAGGGTTGGGTGCTATGACCCTCTGTGACATCATCATCTGGGACATGGAGCTGTTGGAGGCGGACCTGATGACAGAGTGACCCTGAGCAGGACGAGAAAAGGGTGAGGAGGAGATTCTTTTTTTATGGGACTCATCAGTTGAGTTTTTGCCATATAGGCCTTGAAAAGATGCAGTTTTATCCACCCCCAAACAAACCTACAGGCTACGTAAATAAATAATTTGATCTACATAAAATATGCACACCCATCAAATTATTTTAGGGGGTCGTAGTTCCTCTCCCAGCCACTAGATGCCACCGTAACACTAGCAACAAGACTTGCAGAATCCAGGAGCTATTTGTAATGCATTGTGTTCCTCTGACCCAGGCATGTGACAACATGAATATACCCAGTAACTGATAGTGAATTAACAGCACGTGTGAATGACAATCCGAGGTGTAAAATGACCACATCTAGAATCGGTTACACTTCTAAGTTTGGTTATCTTCTTGAGTGATCTGGTCCTTCTTAACTGGCAAAACAGAAACAAAATAGGTGGAGCCCTGCCACGCGTAATCATGTGGCTAGCGAGCACACACAGTAGCTAGAGAGCCAACTGGGCCCAGAGCTGTCCTTGTGGCAGACCCACCTGTGCCAAGCGGAGGTTCTGTGGCTCCGGGGTGTGGAGACCGGGTCGGGCAGACATCTTGTTCATGCTCTGAGCACCGTGGACAGAAGCTCCGCTCTGAATGGTCGAGGCTGTGTTCTGGACCACAGGGACCTGGGGGTCGGTCAAAGGTTAGAGGTCAAGGTGCAAAGGTTTAAGCGGGGGGGGTTAGGGTTACAGAATAATTCCAATATTACAATCATTGGGTTTGTAATGGTAAAAAAGATAATTATTTTTTTAGAAACTTCAATCAGTTTAATGTGTAGTGGATACCAGCCTATCCATGGAGAGAATAACTGATGTTGCCTGGGGAATTTTGAGTCCTTTATGAAAGTGACTGGAATTGGTTTGTTTCAATTTGGTTAGAGTATGGTGAATTGGTACAGTGACCCCAATGCAAGGGTGAGTAGTGAATGAGTGAGTGGATGAGACATGATGGATGAATATATGTCCTAAATAAATGGTTGAGTTTAGATTACAGAAAGAAACCTCAAAAGGGCATGAAGTGCGACAATAGGATGAGTGTATGGAAATTAGAATTAGTGCGTTGAGATGGATGAAGCCTTTCGGATAGTATAAACATGGATGGATGGATGGATATATAGCTTGGTGTATGGATGGATGGATAGATATATAGCTTGGTGTATGGATGGATGGATATATAGCTTGGTGTATGGATGGATGGATATATAGCTTGGTGTATGGATGGATGGATATATAGCTTGGTGTCTGTATGTATGTATGGATGAACAGACCTTCTGGACCAGGTTCTCCTTCTGCAACTGGCTCTGCCTCAGCTTCTTCAGCAGCACCAGTCTGGCTTCCTCCAACCTCAGCTCCTCTCTCAGAGACCGGATCATCTTCTGCCTCTCCTCGCCGCTCTTACCCTACCCCCCCCACACACACACATTAATATCCTTGACCTGCATGCACAGACACCTGTGCATTTCCCACAAACCACACAAGTGTACAGCGCGCGCATACAGTGTCTGCAGTATGAGGACACACTTACGCCCAAGCCCCACTATTCGTGAAAAATCCGGATGACGTTGCGTCGTTTCGAAAGTTTTTTGCTTGTGGGCGTGTTGCCACGAGTTACAGTACTGTAACTCTGCTGTATATGAGTACTGTAACCCGAGTTACAGTACTCATATGTCAATGTTTGAGTTGCTCAGGTGAAGCTACTTCACCAAAATAAGCTAGCAAGTAGCCTTGCTTATGATGATGAAACGTTTCAAACCGCTTAAGTGCAGCCAGACCTACTGGTTATGCCACACGTAAAGGCTAAACTCAATTATTACCATCAAGTGAAATGTAGGGCGAGTGGGGTCATATCATTCAGGAAATCCCGAAACTACCATTACAAGCTTTTCTTTCATCCAAATTGCTCTGGGTAGTAGAAGCGAGTGGTAAGGAAGCCGAAGGGTCAACGTCGCAGTCAAAGCACAGTCAACGTCACAGTCAAAGCACAGTCAACGTCGCAGTCAAAGCACAGTCAAAGTCACAGTCAAAGCACAGTCAACGTCACAATCCCCACAGATGTCCTGTATGTTTATTGGTGTCTGCGTGGCTTCGCGCTGCGCTCATTTGAAGAAAGTTGAGTTTCCTCAACTTTTTCCCTCCGTGCCGCAAGCAATCCCAGCATGCTTTGCGCGGCAAATTTCTCATGTCCATATTGGTCGCCAGGCAACCCGCGTTCAGTGGGGGCTTGGGTGTTATCCATCTCCATACAATGTTGACCATATCTTCATAATTCAAGTCACACACACACCTTGAACATCTCTAGGTTGGCCGTCCTCAGTCGCTCCTCCCCTCTGCTGGGCCCTCTGGGGCTGGACGCCTCGTTGTCCGACAGGACGATGACGTCAGGGGACGGGGTGAGGCGTTCTCTATCCGTGTCACTAGGGGTTACACGCACAGTAGGAAATGTATACAATTATAACTCTGTATAGCACAGTCAATTACATTTTTTGTACCTCAAAATACCTGGGCCTTTTGTCTTTTACCCGAGCACAAACTCTCAGACCCAGACCCCTCTCCCTTCTCCTTCCCCCTCCACTCACCCTCTCTTGGCGCTCATATCCACCGGCTCCTCCCCCATGTTCTCCTTCCCACTCTTTCCCAACATGGCGTGGTGGGACACGCCCGCCGCCGGGCCCCTCAGGGTCCCGTTAGTCCTCTCGTCGTAGGCCCCGCCCCCCAGCCCCGACGAGCTGTGGTGGTGACCCTTGACCTCGGCCATGCCGGCCGCGGCAGCGGCGGCGGTGTTGAGCCCCACCAATCCGGCGGCCTCGAAGCCGGCCAGGTCCTTGCGTTTCAGGTAGGCCAGCATCTTGAGGCGCTCCATGGCCTGGTGGCCCTCCATCTTGATGCGCTTGGACAGCAGCTCGTCGCGCTCTGCGGCGGGCCCCGGGCCGTGGGACGAAGACGAGGAGGACGAGTCCAGGCCGCGCTTCAGCAGGCTCAGGCGCACAGCCTCCTCGTTCAGCCTCTCCATGACTGGACTGGACTGGAGGGAGGGGGGAAGTGGTGGGGAGAACAGGGGGGGGGACAAAGGAGAGTGGAAAGGGAGGAATGAGATGCGTGCGAGAGAGAGACACAGATAGAGATGGGGAGGTTGGATTTTGGTTGATGGAGGAGAGGTCGAGGGAAGAGAAAGACGGGTAAACACTTAGTTGAAATAACAGACCGTTCCAAGTTTTCCCCTCTTCTTTGTTCAAAAAATATCAAACCGTCCCTTTTGGCATCACCCCCCCCACACACACACACACACACACAGAGATGTCAAACACCCACTCAATCCCCTCACGGTTCACCTTTCCTACGGCAGAGCGACAGCGAAGAAGAGCCTGTCGTGCTTTTCTCCAGCGGTGAGGCGAACGGGATGACAAGTCTACTGCTCCGCGCTCACACCCCCACCATATTGTTTGCTTTGCCACCTCAGACAGCGCTAACAGTTAGCTGTCATCGCCCCTGTCCGGTATCCTCACTCTCACAGGAGTCTGACACGACACCAAGGCTCGTCGCCGGCACCTTATTCATTCCCTCGACCACTTGTCTTAGGTTTCAAAGAGGGAGAATCGTGCCAACGAGCCGCCCTCCGGTCTCACATCCAACTAAGGAGGTTGAGACACAGAGGTGCGATGGTTTTAGGATGGCTTAAGTCGTTAATATTTGTAGGATTCATATCGTTTCGGTCAGGAAAGCGTATACGGCAAACTGTCATCGTTTTTTTTCCCCGACAACAAAAAATGAAGACTCTGCTCAAAGTGCCACTCCCCGCCAGAGGGATGCATTACCCTGCCATGACAACAATAAAGACAGGAAACAGGACATTGGCGCGCCTGGCACATGTAAAGCAGAGCGAAACTGAAGCAGATAAGGGCTGGGGAGGAAGAATGCATTTGTGTGTATGTGTGCCTTTACGTGTGTGTATGTGTATGTGTGTGTGTGTGTGTGTGGGGAGTGCAATTAGCAACCATTAAAACCAAACTGTGTTCATATTCTGTATAGTATAGAGATGTGATGTCATCAGTCAACAGTCTTATTGGATATTCTCAAATGTCCATCAAACCCACAGAACAGGATCTGAAGAGTCCTTGAAAATGGCTGGCAAAGTATGGAATGAACAACACACAGTTCCCTGACCTCTTCCCCCTATACAAGTTGAATGAGAGGGTAATGTGATATGCACCTAGGACAGAACATGCTTGAGGGCTTGATGCATGTATGCTTATGGATATATACTGTATCGCTAGTGTGTGTGTGTGTGTGTGTGAACAGCTTACTGCAGTGTGCTACAGGCTCAGACACATGACGACTTAAACAGGCACACACATGTGCAACCGTAGGGTGAGCGGGTTCATGTGTTCTATACAGCGACAGTTTTAAACCCTGCATTGGTTAAGTGCCTGTATCACAGTGTGTGTGTATATATGTGTGTGTGTTTCAATCCGACTGCATTAGACACACTTGGTTGAATCATCGGGTTGAGAGGGTTGGTTGAGGATGCAGCGGGAGAAGCAGCATAGGTTGCACCGCAGGGAGCTAGTTTGCCCTGCAACTTGGGCCAATGATACGCATTAAGACTAGGAAGAGTGATGGGGATTGGCTAGGAGGGAGTAGGGGGAGGTGGCAGGGCTGGGGTGGCAAGGGACTAGGATGGTGGACTGGTTATAATTAGAGCACAATGCCTCGTTAGGTGGAGATAGTAGCACTCTTGTACGCTCGCGCTGTGTGCACATACATGCGCACGCACACACACAAAAGAGGTATATCCAGGAGACACTCACGACAACGACATGCAGCACATTCACACACATGCTAATGAGGACAACCTTACACACAATACTAAACTGTGTGCCTGTTCATACACACGCAGCCACACAACCCCCCCCCCCCCCACACACACACACACACACAATACTGTACTGTGTGCCTGTTCATACACACACAGCCACACACGCGAACTGCATGCTTTTTAGTACAGCTCTGTGATTTACAGTACACTATCCGTAGTAGTCATGAGTCATGGAAGTTACATTTACTTTGTAGGGGCATACAGTAAAACAGAAAAGGCCTATATATGCCAAAGCTTTGACTCGAACCACCCACCTAGGGGGGGGGGTGGGGGGGGTGGGGAGAGAGAGAGAGAGCGAGCAAGAAAGACTACCAAGCCAATCAGTTGAGTGTATCTGTGTGTGCGTGTGTGTGTGTCTTTAGCTCCAGCCCAGCACCTCTTGACCAACCCCCCCCTACCCATCCTCATTCCTTCTTACATAATATGATGACTGTAGCCCTGCAACACACACCAGCCTCTCTCTCTGTGTCCCGACCCAATCTATACCCAACTCTTATACGTGTGCTGCGGCCACATGCATCCACTCACACGTGTATGTGCAGTGTGCACACGTCGGCAGTACTTTTATACTCACGCACACACGCACGCACGCACACACCTCTGGGCCTGCAGCCAGACAACACAAGAGTCAGACGCCTCCATACCGCGAGAAGAGGAGGAGGGAGAAGAAAGAGGTGCTAAGATGGAGGGGATGGTAAACGAGAGAGCTGATCAGCATAAGCAACGACACACACACACACACGATAGCGCGCGCACACACACACCGATACATAAAGATTCCCCCGAGCTACACACACCTATTCTTTTCAACACGGAGTTCAGCTACCTCTAGTGTGATTTTACCACCCGTTAAACAAATAAATCACAAAGGAATTCTTTTTTTTTAGTTTTAGTTTTTTTTTTTGTGCTCTTCCTATGACCAGCTCCTTGGATAAAACACCCACACACACACACTCAACACCAAAAAAGAAAAAAGGTGTAGATTTATATGACATCAAGGTAAAAGGCAGCCGTGAGATGGAATATCCTTGGGGCAGTCTTGGATATGAAGACAAAACATTGCAGGCGGGTACAGTTCTAGGGAAGGTAAAGATTTGTACCGTACAATCTTCAGCCATGCACAGCCCTGCACAAAAGACACATGCGTGTGCACGCGAGCACACCACAGCACATCCGTACATTTGTCCATGCGTACAAGCGTGCAAAACGCCTAAGCACACACACACACACACACACACACACACACACACACACACACACACACACACACACACACACACACACACTAGAGACCATGCCAACATAAGGCTCCTTTGTTCCTTTTCCCTCAACCCCCACTCCTCCTCCTCCATTTTACTACAGTTGTGCGATGCCAACAAAGCCCCCGTATAAACACTCACTCCCCCTCCCCCTCCTGACTCCACTTCCCTCCACCCATCCCTCCAAAAACACAGGAGGGGAGCAAAAAGAGAAACTTTTTTGTGGAGGGGGGGCGGGGGGGTAGTAAAAGTATGCTGCGTAGTTGCATTTTCAGGACCCCTGAGGGACAAAGTGACGAATATGGGCTTTTGTTGCTGAATTGTTAGCAATACAAGTCTGTCTCTGGGGCTTTGATTTCTAAAGGGGATAACAGTATGGGAATACTGTACGTGCTTGGGTTGTGAGTCTGCGTTTGTCGCGGTGTGGGTGTGGGACTGCGGTAATGAGGAAATATTACATTTAGGCATGTCACTTGTACGGCTGTAGGCTTACCGGATCGCCCGTTATATGGAGCAAAATCCAGAACAGCTTGTGAGACTGAACCAAAGCCAATGCGATTGTCAGCGTTCCCTGTCTGTCCATGGGACCACCCTGCAAAACGCACCGCCGCGTTACTGAGCCACTGGAATACGCCATCTTCTAAACACATCTCACCCTGTCAAAGGGAGTCAGATGGCTGAGCGGTGAGGAAGTCGGACTAGTAATCCGAAGGTTGCCGGATCGATTCCCCGCCGTGCCAAATGACATTGTGTCCTTGGGCAAGGCACTTCACCCTACTTGCCTCGGGGGAAATGTCCCTGTATTTACTGTAAGTCGCTCTGGGTAAGAGCGTCTGCTAAATGTAAATGTGAATAGGGAAAACCATGGTTGTGTGCAGTGACATCAAAAGGAGGTGCCGACTATCCACCATTGTCTCCAGATTCCCTTAGGGGATGCAGTAACCAGCTGGAAGATCTCCACATCACGCTGCCTGACAGGGCCGTAACATGCAGCTTAAGGTTGGGGAGATTAGCTGTGAGTCAGACTTCCCAAGCTTTTAGGTACTGCGTAAGACTATGACGAAATGAGTTCTCCCCTAGAAGGAGCAGCATGCTAAATTAAATTAGCAGCTAGCCGAGATGGTGCGATGGCAGGAAGATGAATCCGGAAGGAGGCTTATAGCTTGCACCCAGAGCGGGTTAGGAGGTGACACCCAGGCCCGGTCATTTCTCAACATACAGGAGCATCCTTCGCTCCTACCTTGCCGAAGGAGGTGGCGAGTTGGACACGTTCACAGCTATTCTGGACAAAGCTAAGACATGCAGCTCAGATAGCCTCCAGCTCAGTTTCACACTCGTTGCCAGCTGTGAATACTCAAGTAGCATGTGATACAGGCACTGACATATGCACTTGAATGAAATCATTCAAGACACAATGATGACCAATGTTGAAAGAATTAGGACTGATGGCTTGTTCTAAAGGGTGCACTGACCATGTGTGTTCCCAAAGGTGTGATCCAAGGTTCTGGAACCCAACGTTTTTTGTTTCAACAGCACCACACCACACCACAAAAGGTTCACACAAAATTAGCTTTGAACATAACCAAGGGTATTGTTTTTTTTATTTACATAAAAACCTACCCTCCAATCAACACATTCGCTTTCATCGTCAAGATGGTTCCTCCAGTGTAGGCATTATCTGTACACCAAAAATTCAACAAAGAGAATCCTCTTCCTAATTCAACCCAATAAACGGAGGAAGCACACAGTGTGGATGTTAGGACACAACAGAATCATTAGCACGGCCTCAAGTCTCTCCATATCTCATTAGCCGTAGCCCGAGGAAGACCGTATTGATTTGGAGGAAAGCGAAAAACACGAGGACATCGTGTTGATGGCACCAGGAGCTGCAGTCTCCAACCAATAGCCTTTCATCACCATCAACCCACACGAGCGCATGCATGGACACACACACACACACACTACTGAGTGGGTACAGAGAGTTCCTGACATTAATGAGAATGATCAGGAAACAGTGGCCATGGTAACCAAGTGGTAAGCGCTGGTCGTCTTAAACATGTGAAAACCTTTTAAAAGATCCAAATCTGGGAAGTTGCAGTCCAAGTTCTTATTAAACCAGCGTTTACACCGACCTGCAGTAAAACACTACAGCCATAAGTCTGGCGCCAGGCCCACAGACATACAGGACACACACACACACATTTAGGAGGTATCAAATAATGTGATCTCCACATTCCATACACACAGCCTATACTCCATGCAAACACGAACACACACACCCACCCATCCTCCTGAGCCCCACCCCACGTAACAATAGTTAGACGCGCAGGTCTTCATCACACAACACTTATCACCCGGTTGCCAAGGCAACCGTGCCCTGTCTATTTATAGACCGCACCACTAATCAATTTAATTTCTGCGGTTGCCTAAGGGAGGGAGGGAGAAGGTGCAGGGGACAAAGGGAGCAAAAGGAGGAAATGGAAACATGTCAGAGGGAGGGAGGCACAGGGTCACGCTGCGTACAGGAGAGAAAGGGTTTCGTCTTGGACCGTGGGGGTTCAGGTGCTACTGTACACGACGCAACAAAGACGGCAGACTGCGGTGAGGACTGACAGACGTCAGCCATCGCTCAGCTGGAGTGTGAATGGACACTGAGGAATGAGCAGGGGGGGCTGTGTCCGACCGGGCCACTTTGCCCATTTCTATTCCATTCACAGCATCGAGTTTTGATCGATGCCCATATATTAACAAGCCCAAAACGGCCATCGATCAGTAAATCAACCCCCCCCCCCCCCCAAAAAAAAGAAAAACATGTCCCAGAGATGTTCTGGGGTTGTAAAACCGTTGCCTTTCGAAGACAACCAAACACTTCCACAGACAAAAAAATGGGAATGTCAAACACAACATTGTGACATTCACCACTACAGAAAAGGGGCAGTGTCTCAGACTTGCCCCCACCTGTCCCTTTAAGAGCAGGAGAGTCCCCCATTCTCTCTCTCTCTCTCTCTCTGTCTCCGTCTCTCCCCCCATGGTGCCAAGCAGAGTCCTAAAGCGCCAGCCAGTCTGAGCCGGTTTGTAACCTCAGGATATGGAATTATCTCTTAATGTGTAGCCCTTCATGACATCACAGAGTGTGAGTGAGTGAGAGAGAGATGGATGTGGGGTGGTCGGTCACTAACAAAGTTGGAGGAGGTACACTGTAAAGTGTAACCGCTACTTGCTTGGTACCAAAATGGTGGAGAAACAAACATGTGTACCATGTGACCTTTATTCATCCTCTGAACTAGACAAAAAAAAGACATCACCATCTTTGCAAATACACCTGTGCACAACCAAACGCCCCTTTCATAACCTAGAGGTCTGTCGCCTGTGCAACAACAAGCCTCGTCAACAGAACATATGCCCAAGGCCAAGTCAGATCAATACTCTAATGTATCTATGTTTCTTTTTTTCTCCACATTTCTCACCTGCTCTCATTTACCTATAGTGAAGGAAAGGTCTGGTGTAAGCAGCATCGCAGAACTCTCACAACTGGGTTACAGTTGGTGGTACCTTAAGCTCATGAAAAGCTTGGAAGCTTAAGACCTACGTGTGTTCCCAATGTCACCCACAGAGGTACCAGCAAGGTTCCGTGACCCTCAGGTCACACGTTACGCATTCTACCAGTTACTCAGTTCATGATGTACGACCACATGCCTGCATGTGTGCATGTGAGCGCTCATGTCAGTGTGGCACAGTGTTGAACTCCACTGACCAGCAGGTTCAGGTGGACTGTACATTTTTCGTATCTCACAAAACGTGTGTGTTTTGAGTGAAAGCATTTGGCCCTTTGAAGGGACTGTGATGGAACTAACTTGGTGAAACCAGTGACCCTTCTCTAGGAAATACCTTTAGAAATGCACAGTGTGCTTAACATGTCTGTGTAATACAATACACAGACGAAGGAGGACGATCTGACACGAGGCTTCTTTGAAAGGTGAATCATCTTTCTTTATCAAGCTCGGCTCGCTGTCTCGTAACCTGAAAGGACGAAGAGGTAGAAGACTGTAACAATGGCTGATGGGCTATACTGACAGACAGAAAGAGTCAGTTGTCAGGATCAACAAGCCACAACCACCTTTACTGAGTGCACCTTATACAGTGGCATCTCTACTTCTAGCGACAGTCACAAAAGCTCTGAGCTGTAGAGGACATACTCACTTTCACCTGGCAAGGTCAATAACACAGTGGCCTTAAAAGGGGAAAAGTAAGCAGGGAGGGGAGCTCAAACAAAGGCAAAGATGCTATTTTGGGTTGCACATGCACCAAATACAATGAACATCGTTTTAGACAACACATGAGAGTTGTTGTCAGTGAGCCATTGAAGAGCAAAGGGTGAGGTACAAATGCACAGACCCTGATGCTTGTAAGTGAAACAACTACCAATCTTGTGACACTGTGATACACTGATATCACTGACAATAAGAAGCAGTGGGAAGTTGCTTGTATGTACATGTTTAGGGTAAGGGAACTGCTTATTCGACTTTAAAATGCAGTGGAAGCTTTATCAAACAATTATGATAATAAAAAATAGATGGAACTGATGGTTCCATGCTAGTTCCTACATGACATGTAATTGTTCATCAACAAAGTGAAATCCACCACTGTGAAAGATAGTCCTCTGTGAAAACGTGACACAGGTCAAGTTCATAGACCCACATGTATTGGGCTATGTCTTGACAATTATGGGTTGAAAACATCATATATTTTAATTGTATTACTTTATTGTATGCTTCCAAGTGACAAAATGTGAATGGTAATTGTAATGCTCCTGAAAATAGCAGCAATAGGAAACTATGTAAAATGCTAACTTGAAACAACATAAATATATAATTTTACAAAAATCATAAAATAACATAATAAACCCCAAAACATTTTCAACTGAAAGGTATGTAAGTGACCCTTAAGAGTCATTAAAGTCATGCATTCACTAATATATGCAACACCAGTTGTCATCGAAAACCAGGGTGGCCATTTGCATGCATACGAAACAAGTTGAGAGGGTGAACACGTCTTCACTTACGTAAATGGCTGATGCATTTTGAATTCATTTTATTGTATGACATCTGCACACACAACACTCCGTGTCGCCTCCTTCCACCGCTCACCCCGAAATAACACCGAGTTTCAGAAACTCGATTGTAAACGTAAAAATTGTGCAGACACATTTTTTAACCATTAAATGTATGACCGCATTATGGTATGAACACCGACACCACGAAGACGTAGCTATTTTCCAACCAATCTCCAGGGTTAACCCCAAGGGACTCGAGATTAAACAATAAAGCGGATTCCTTTCTGTATCAATATGATCACCGCGCGCAATATAATTTATTGCTATATTGTAAACAACTTTGAACGTGGCAACATAAACTGCTTATTTGTATATTCTGTAGAATTAACACATGTTTATTGTCTAATTTTGGAACTAAAAATATAACGGTGGCAAGGAACAGCTACTGTATCAAATAGGTATACTCAGTAGTGTACCGTTATTTCAGTATAATCTCATCCTGCATTGCCACATCGCAAGGGCTCAGTATTTTGATACTATATTACATACACAATCTAAATCGGGCATTGAGGTTTTTAGTTCAACTTCAGTTCAGATAGGCCGCGGCTCAATCCTCGGTCTCACCTGACTCGCCTTCACCCCGCAGGTTCCACTGGCTTCGGGTTTGGCTTTGGGATCCTGGGGCGCAGCAATAACTCCTTACAGCCAGTCAGTCCCCAGCACCGGCAAGCAATACAAAAGCGCTGATTGGGTCTCGACAAGCTCTCATGCTCCCAGTCCGTAAGCAGACAGACAAATTATTGGTCCGTGGTTGTGTCGTTGACGCGCCTCCACTGAAGGTGTGAGTTGTTGTCTAGGAGGGAGGGGAGAAAAAGCGGCGAGTATATGAACCAGAAAGAGATGCCCATCGTTGTCGACAATGTAATTCTAATGCCATTTGAATGGGCCCATAAAAGCATCCTCCTATCTTACAATAACTTAAAACTCATAAGCGTTTATGTTTGTACTTGCGACAAACTTTTTTAATAATATATTTATTTAGTTTATTTTGTTAATTATGTTCCATTTATAGACATATCTAATAGAGCACCATTCATTAATTTACCTTTTATTCAAACACCCTATTGGTGCGTAAGAAAAGTATTGGACAAACATAACATATTTGATTTAAAACAAAAATGTGCCTTATCAGTTTTAATGATGTGTCCACCTAGACCAAATTAGATGTCAATGTCAAACAGACTGGTCTTTTTGTCTTTTAAATAGTATTGATATAATTTGCGCATTTATAAATAATTTGATTGGTTGCAAATCTATTGTCCTCTCTAAAATCAGTCTACTGTAGTCTCGTAGGGTTCGATGGCATCAGTTGACCTCACTTCTAACTGCGCCCTCTGGCGGGGACATGGCAGTCCGCGGGTACAAATTACAGTATCAGTGGACGCATCACCCACCATGCTAGCGTTAACCACTGCCAATCCAGAAACACTTTTAAGTGGAGATCCATGGCGGGTTTTGTTAGACACCAGTTTGTGGAACTCACTGGGTAAATGGGCATGTGCTAAAACGGTTTGCATCTAAAATGTCCGATGGCCAACTTAACTCTTGCGTCGACATAACGGGTGAAATAAATGGTAAAATGATCAGGCAGCTGATAGTCTTTTCAGCAACTTATCTACTCTTGACAACCATTATAGTCAAAAAAAAGAAAAACAGACAAAAGTTATAGTGATTGTCTATAATTCGAAGTTTATTAATACACTACGAAAAAGCAGCATTAACAGTTGTCATAGCATAATATGGAATATTTCTTACATTTCTCTCTGGTAGTATTTTAGGTAGGCAATACAGTAAAATTAAAGGATTTTTCCTATAGCCTACATTGCTGGTATAAAAAAGGGTTTCAATGCGAAATAACCTTTAATAACAATATTTTAGTGTAGAGAGATACAGATTATTCATATATACACACACACACACACATTGCTATAGCAATCAGTTAAAGGGTGAAAAATAAGGTACACAACAGAGGTACATAGAAACACAAAAGGACAGAAAATATTTACATTAACTGAGCAAGAGATTAGGTCAAAGGTTACCGGGGTCAAAGGTTTACTTCCAGTAAGAACAAACAGGGAGTCACCCCATTAACAAATGTATGTATACACTTCTCAATCAGAGGACATGCACGACACACTTCAGGGACCCCCAAAACACAACATAATTCTGTTGCAATATCCTGAATCCCATTTAAAAAGCAGTCTGAAACTAAATGTTATGCTCTGCAATGTTACGTTCTGCAGAAAATGCCTTTAGAGTGTAATGGTATCAAGTTGTTGCATCAAGACAGTTTTAAAGCGTTGCACCAATACACAAAACCTGTGTGCAACAGTAGCCTGCCCTGTACAGTACAGGCTGGAGTGTTTCTATTTAAACACCATCTCTACATAATGCATGAGAAGACGCTCAGGGAGTTGTTGAAGGGGTGCAGGCAGGCACAACCAGCCGGCTGGAAATACGATTAGGAGACCGTTGTTGTGTAACATCAATGGGGGATTAAACTATTTTTTATGTAACAGATAAAGGAATACACAGAGATTGAATACTGCATGTAAAAACTGTTGCACACACCTTTTGATTAAAAATCCCTTATTTAAGAAAAGCTTCTCTTATATATTGCAAGATTTATAAAACAGCTGCACATTGTAAAAAACAAACAAATCAATTGTACTGGAGGAGTGTGAACTTAAATGCAAAAGACATATCAAAGAGTCAAACGAAACTCATTCTCAACGCCTTTGGTGCACATTTCGTGCTTTTGCAAAAAACTAGAGCACCACTGCTTCAAAATATAAACCCTCATCATCCTGACTGACCACATTCTGAACATTTGGTTTCAGATATAGCTAAAAGACTGCATGCTGCCATTTAAAATCCCAAGTGAAGAACAGTTTCATAAGTGTTGATGTGCATAAAAAAAATCATACTGTAGGCTTAGATCCAAAACAAAATGAGGCATTTGTTCTGTGAAAAACCTGAAAGCAATATGCCGTGTGAGAAGGTGATGGCGCTTTGCAAGGTCAGTAGGAGAGGAACCTCTCAAGAAGGCCTCTCCTGAGATGACTCCTCACTTCTTAAAGAACTTCTTGTTGAGGAGGAAGATGAGGAGGTTGACATTGACCTTGGCCTTGCCAAACATCTTCATCACGGCCACACCCTCGTACTGCAGCTGCAGCAAGTCCTACCAACACACAGGTGACGGTGACATTGTTGAAAAAGTTTGGTACAACTTGTGGTTCCAGTATGTGGATCAACTGTCGCCAGTATCTTACAAAACAATCACTTTGATATTGTCAATGCCAGCTTTTCTTCCCATTTTCCATACAATAGAATACAGCCTGAAACTAACACATCCATCTATATTTACTTAAATAAATCAAATTTGCATTCCTAATGTCTACTGAACAGGTTTTTCAAGATGACTGTATGGAGAATATTCCTTGGAGAAGATGTATTTGAATGAATGTATCAATAGACTGGATTTCCATATTGTTGGAGAAAAAGCCAAAGGACATCAATTATTCAACATGTCATCTTGGCCTTGTTCAATGCAGCAAGAAATTGGGTCAAAAAGGCATGAAAGCTAGTCGTCTTTGTACTGGGATACACACAAATAACAGTCATACGGTATAGACCTTCTTCATCTCCTTCCATGTTCATTACAGGGAGAGCAATACATCCAGTTGTTGTTGCAGCTCTACCGCACCATTTTCCATACCATCTTGAACAGCTTTCTTACATTTCTACATAGATTCATATTTGTATTGTCAGTTAATTGAACACACTTTCATAGTGTTTGCTCCACTTGCACGCAACTGAAGTGATATCTAAATACAGATCTTTTGATTGTTGTTTGACCCATAAACACAAATGACTTTCCCCGAGAGCTAGCCTTATATAGCCTTACCTGATATTTCAGAGGGAACTTCTCCATGTCCACCCCCATGAACCGAGCTTTCACCTGGAACGTGCCCCCTTCCTCGCTGGGCACAATGTCGAAGATCACATTTTTAAACCTGAGGGCGGAGGAGGAATGGAAGATTAAAACTCGACGAGAGTGAACTTAAATCCGTCCAGGGACGGCGTCAGTACGTCCCGCTGAGTTCCACCCACAAAGAGATAAAAACATGTTATTATTATTCTTATTTTTTGATCTACGCCTGCCATGTTTGGCATTACATATGGGTGTCTTGAGTGTGGAGCGTGTGCCCACTCACTGTGTGACCGGCAGGTCTTCGATCTCCAGCAGGACTCCTTTCTCATGTAGACGGGCAGCAGTGTAGGTCAGAGTGGCCTGCTTGCTCTTCTTGCCCTTTCCCTCCGGCGCCTTCTTCCCATTGGCCTTACTGAGAGAGTCGAACGGCACACATCAGCCTCAGAGGACGGGCGTCACGTTCTAGTATTGCACTTGTTGTTTGGTACTCGGTGGTTTTTCTTTTCTTCAAGAAGCAACATGTTGTGTACGCATGCGTGTGTGTGTTGCTCGTGGATAAGTTGCTTGGAAGACGGTTCTCCAACAGTGGGTGTAGAGTGTTAATACCTGTGCTTGGCTGTCAGGTTGTCCAGGCAGGTGGTGATGTACTGGCTGTAGTAGTCCACCTGTTCACTGTGGAAGGAGCTCTTGCTGTGAAGACTGCCGAGGGTCTGTCTCAGTTTCACCAGCTCTGCCTGTCGACGCTGCCTGTAGAGCCGCTGGTGGCGAATGTCCTGAGGGATGGGGCCAGGGCCAGGGTTAAACACAGTTCCCTGTTCCACGCTCAGTCCAGGTGGAAGGCACTGAAGCATTGACATGTTGGAGGATTGTAGATCAGATTGGTTGAGACTGGACAGGTCCCTACTGCTCCTCAAGGTATGTGTCCAGGAGCCCAATGTGGGGGAGACAGTTCAGGTAAATGTGTGTGTGTGTGAGAGAGGGAGGGTGAACACACCTTGGATATGAGCTGCAGTATCTGGGTCTCGGAGTCGGGCGGGGTCAGGACCCCCAGGCTCTCCAATCGGCGGAGGCTCCTCTGGATCTTCCTCTTCTTCTCCTCCAGCGACAGGTTGCCGTCGGCAACCAGCGACTGGTTCCGCTTCATCTTCTCCGGGGTGCGGGCGTCGCGCTGGGCCCGGCGCTGCATCATCCAGCCGTGCTGCGCCTCCTGCAGCACGCGAGCCGGGGGGGGGGGGGGGGGGGGGGGGGGGGGGGGGGGGGGGGGTTAGATTTGTCCGTTTGGGATGAGATCGGGTTCAGCATCAGTACACAAAAAGATGGACGGCTATAGAGCCGGACCGATCACTAGTTAACCAGGCTGCAATAATATAAATAGGGAGGAACATTTTGTCTGTGGATGAACAACGGTTCGAGATGTACGCTGCACCTGGTCTTGGGAGGTGGAGGCACGCAGCACCTCACTGAGGGTATCTCCAGACTGGGCCCGGATCACATCTATGATCAGCTGCTTGGTGCTGGAACACAAATTGACTTTTTACACAATTCCACATGATGTTGTGTCCACTAACCATTTGATCATTAGCTTTTTGGAATTTTTTAAAAGATGCTTAAACCTTAATACATGCAATCCTGTGCATTGCATAATTTATTCCTAAAAATGAAATTGGGAATACAGTGAGATTTTCTTCTGATATTTGTTTGCTTAAAACATTGGACGACTTTCATCTCTTTCAACTCTACAGACCTGCTGAACCGTGCAGGGTTTTCCCCCTACCTGAGGAGGATCGCTCTTGAGTCCTGCCGGTCGTCAGAGCCCCTGAAGATGTCAAACTTGCTGGTGAGGGTGAGAGACACCTCCATCTTGCTGTACTGGGTCAAGGTCTGATCAGTCAGGGGGTCTCCTGGGCTGACAACACCCTCCCCTGGAAACGGAACCAAAGACAGGGGCCGTGACCAAACTGTTTACAAACCGTCTCTCAAACCACATCTACAATAACACAGTTGTGCTGACAGTTAACATTTTCAGTGGTTGGAATGTATATTTCTTTGTAAAACAGTGAAGGTGAAAACAAAGGCGGTGTTGATGCTGGGTTGTGATTGGTGGGGGGCATAGGGCGGGCTTACCAACTAGGGCCTGGATGGTGGGGACCTTGCCCAGGTCGCTCAGCAAGGCCAGCAGGGGATCAGACGGATCTGGGCACAAGGAATCCTGATGCTCCAGAAGAAGCTACACACAGACACACACACACTTTAGTTCTATCTCACAACGACACAGAAAACTGAATCCCAAATTAAATGAGGTAAAACCTGGAAAATTTAAGAACAGAAGGTGGGATTCGAAATACTAAATCAACATAATAACGTCATTTATCCCCACAATTCTATCAACCCAGGTTCCATCTAGACCTTGTGTGTGTTGAGCAGCTCGCTGATGGAGATGTAGATGACAGGCTTGTTGAGGATGACCATCTCTGAGTACTCATCGATGTTGAAGCGCTCCCCCGGCTCTGGCACGTCACACGCAGAGCGCAGGAACTTTCTGGAAAAGGCGAGCGACAACGATAGCTTAGTTTTGACCAGTTCCTCTGTTCAGGTTACTAAACAATACAGACCCAAAAGCATAGTCAACAAGGTAAAGGGTTGTTTGTGAGCTTGTATTTTGTATTCTTTAAAGAACACGGGTCGTGAAATGCCCCCCGGAGGGACACCTCACCTGAACTTGGCGTGGGTCAGGGTGATGTATTCATTGAGGGAGCGCAGGTGGGCGCTGTCCCCGTGAAAGTGCTTGTGTGCGGCGGCGTGCTGCAGGACCCGAGCGATGGAGCCAAGGATCCGCCGTTGCTCGGGCAGGAGGGCGGAGCCCGCCGAGAACTCCACCACGTCGAAGCCGTCTGGCGCCACCACCGCCGGGTTCATGTAGCGGTAGTACACCAGGTTCCCCACAATCTGACCAATAAAACGAGAGGCAGTAACAAACCTGGTCACCCAGTTATCTTTCGATGATAACTAACACATTTGCAGTAACTTCTACTACACTGTAGCAGATCAGTTGATAATTATTATTTGACGTGGACAAATAATACCAATTGGAGATGAACCAAAACTATTACCTTATAAAGCTCTTCATCACTGGCCTGTGGAAACTTTTCATGCAGAGCATCTCTCAAGACCTTGGCAGTGTAGCGCATTCCATACCTGGACCAGACAAAGAATACTTAAATTAAGTTCTGTTCAGATCACCAGTGGAATCTCTCACAAAGAATATCCCACACAAGCATTCGAATTTTCTGGAACTGGAGTTTCAACTGGGTGATGATCATTTGCCCTTGAGCCAGTTTGCTTGACTCACGGCAGCTTGTGCAGGTTGCTGGTGATGGCATTGAGAACACGGTCCGTCAAGTTCTTGAGGTTGACAATGGAGATGTCAAGGCGACGCTGCACCTCGGGGTGGGCCAGGGCCTGATCGGCGCTCACCTCGTACGGCAAGGAGCTGGAAGGGACACCGGAAAATTCATTGACTCGCAGGACTATCGCCTACCAATGTGATTCATTTAGTCATTGCTGTTTACACGCGAGCGTGGTTTGCTCTTTCACAGAGTGGTTCAAAAGTGTATAAAACAGCTCTGTCGTGTGACTGAGAGAGTCTTTTTTAGAAGGTACGTATTGAGTCTTTGTGACCTATACTGACCTCCTGTGGCCAGTCTGGGTTTCCGTCTGGTTGACCCAGCTCTTGTAGATCTCCACTGGGTCTGTGCGGATGCTGATGGAGCGATCTTGCAGCACCTCCAGGATGGCCGGGCCTAGGATCTCCTTGAGCGCATTGTGACCGCGTGCGTGGCGGTAGAAACTCACCAGCATCTTGATGACCGTGGGGTTCCCCCTCACAACCTCCTGGGGCTGGTCCACTTTCAGTCTGGGTGAGAGAGAGAGACAGAGAGAGACAGAGAGAGACAGAGAAAGCGGACAGCATGAGAGAACAGTTTGATGGAAGTAAAACGTGTTCTGATGACGCAGTGCAGTATATATGATTTTAAGGTGTTTGTGTGTGTGTGTGTGTGTTAAAGCTCAGCAGAAGCCTGATAACAGACGATTGACATGAAACAAGTGTGTTGGAGCAGGAAACATCTAAAACCCCACAGGACAGCGGGTCCTGAACTCCAGGGTTAAAGACCACTATGCTAAAGAACTGGATCTCACCGTGAAGCACCGAGGAAATGTGTAACATGTGACTGTGTGTGCGTGCGATCAGTACGAGTGTGTGTGTGCACGACTGACTTGATCTCATGGCGCAGGGCTGCGGTGAAGAGCTGTAGCAGCAGGTAGGCCTCCCTGCAGTCGGAGCCGTAGTTGAAGAGCGTGAAGATGACGGTCTCCATGAAATTTGTGGTCTTGTTCTGGGGCATCAGGAAGATGAGCTGGGCCAGGTAGAGGGGCTGGGTCTGGGACGGAGCACACACAGTCTTATGTTGGGGGATTCTGTATGTACACACAGTCTTATGTTGGGGGATTCTGTGTGTACACACAGTCTTATGTTGGTGGATTGTGTTCTATAGGAAACGCACAAACCACAGAAGCAAATATGAGGGGTACTCCACCCTCTCAGTTTTCCTTTGCTCACCTGAAGCAGGTAAAACAGGTGCTGGTAGGCCTCCAGTTTGTCCCTCTTGTCCTTGCTCAGGGCCTTGAGACCCTTGCTCTTCTCCAGGGCCATCATGTCAGACAGCTGCTCCTTGTTCTTCTTGGTCAGCTTCTTACAGTGGGACACCACTTCCTGTGTTCAAGGTTCATCATGGAGAAACAGTGAGAGGAAGTGGCATTCTGGACACAGTTGAGAGGTTTAAATGGAGCGTATTTTGTGTCTCCCGGTGTAAAGGTAAAAGCGTGCACCTCGTTTATAAAAATAGAAGTCCAGTTAGAAATCCAGTTAAATATAACATGGCAGCCTTCCCAACATACTTGTGCAACACATGGCCACGTTCACACACGCTCCACAGCGCTTCCGTCTACCTGCAACGTGACACGGTTGCGGACCAGCAGGCCGATCTTGAGGTCCATGAGGTCGAGGTCGGCCTCCAGCTGGCGGTTGGAGCGGATGGTCCTCACCACCTCCTCCCTCAGGCGCAGCAGCTCCCCCTCCTGGCGGATGTCGCCGTCGCCCATCTCCAGCAGGTGGGCGAACTTCCGCACCACGGAGAGGGGAGGGGTAGCGGAGTGGACTGGGGGACGAAGAGGGAGGGGGCGAGGAACAGATGTTTTGAGAGAGTAATTGAGAGGCCCCTCGCTATCGTACAGTGGCTGAAGGGAGAGAAAAGAACTGAAAAAAGGTGTGTGTTCCCAACATACTGTACCATTCTCAGAAGGTACATTGGATGTACTGTATGTAGGGAGCTGATCACATCCTGCCCAGCGACTTACCCAGCATCCTGTACTCCTCACGGGCCTTGTTCGCCCGGAAGAAGGCCTGGATCTTTACAATGGCGCCCACCTGCACCAACAACAACAATCTCCTCCATTACTCTTTTGGGGTGGTCTACACAAGACAAAAGGACCTGAGCATTTATGCCAAGGAAGAGGCGAGGAAAGAGAGTAGGTACGATGAAAAAAATACAAAATGAACGTACATGGCGCCGGAAGAAGCGAAGGCGAGCGCGGTATCTGCTCCGTGCGAGCCACATCTTCGCAGTGGCCTGGATCTATGGGGTGAAACAGTTCAACTGGGTCAACCGCTGCGCCAAACTCAGACGTGCACGACGCGCGCGACCGTCGGGATGGAGCCTACCTTGACGACGGCCCTCCAGTTGAGATAGAGGTGCTGCAGTCGGTTTCGGTAGGCCCTCTGCTGCACAAACCTCCTCCAGTGGGACTGAACACACACACACACTATTGAGCACAATAGATATCAGAGCATCATCTTCGATCATCGATTGATCCACTTTGTCAGAGCATCAATCCAACGTCTCATGCCGTTCTTCCAAAAGTCTACATAGATTTCGCTAAACAAAACCACACGACACTAATGCAGTAATCCCCAGTCAGTGTTGACTCGTGTGTGTGTGTGAGTGCTGACCTGGATGGTGATGACGGCTGGTAGCTGGGTGTTGAGGAAGTGCAGGCGAGCCCCCAGGGTCTGCCTGAGGAGGAAGCCCCGGGCCCTGGCTTGCAGCTGCACCACCAGCCCCTCGCTGGCCCTCCACTGGACCTCTTTGCTGTGGGCTGCCGTGACACTGCTCAGCACTGCCTGCAGGGGGAGACAAACACAAGACTGTTGGCTACCTGCAAGGTGGAATCCGTCCCTGTCAGTACTAGGCAGGTTCTCGTGGAGGAAAAAAATGACCTCAATGATCTATGTGCCTTCTGTAGGAGTATGAAGTGTTACAGACCTGGATCTCGTCATGGGCCAGGAAGATGTTGCTCTGCTCGAAGCCCTGGGGTCTCTCCCAGGTGCCCTCCAGCTTCTTCAGGTGGAAGTAGTAGGAGCTGCCATCCCCAGTCTTGGTCCTCAGCCACGGGCTGCGGTTGTCACCTGAGTAGCATAGTTGCGATGTCGTCAATAGTAACAGTGTCAACTTGATGCCATGCCAAACCGTTGCGTGAGTATACCGAAAAAGATGCTGATCAAGTTGACCGATCTGAGAGATGCAGTACACACAAGACAGCCTTCAAATCAATCTCTGCCAACTTGATCCAAGTCTTTCGTTATAGGCTGATACAAGTTGACGTGAAAGACAAAAGGAGACATGGATGAGGGCACGGTGGGAGGTGAATGAGAGTGTCTACCTCCCGCTGCCTTCGCCCTGAGCAGGGCAGAGAGTTCAGCCTGGTAGCCTGCAGCACACACATCCACCACGCTGCGCAGCGCCACCTCTGGCAGACGCAGGACTCGCAGGGTCTGCGCCGCCTTGCCCTCCTTCACAGCCTGGTTCACCGCCGCCAAGCCCAGGGACACTGGCAGCCAAGCCAAACACAAAATACATAAGCCAACTATTCACAAATGTTGTGTATTTGTATATATGTTATACGTGTGTGTGTATATAATACATATTCATTCCTCGAATAACAAGCAGATAGCTAAAGCTGCGATGAGGAGAAATACTTACTCTTTAGAGCTTTCTGACTGTGTTGATTGGCTAGCCTTACTCCTTCCTGAATGTCAGCCAACCACAGCTCGGCTCCGGGATCGCGGTGAACCTGTGATAATAGGGGAATGTCACGTTGACTCAGCGATGCAATCTGAATCAGCGGAAACTGACATTCTTTTATGAAGTCATGAAATGGTCGAGCAGCATTTGTTTCGGCATTTCAGTTCATGATTGAGAATGTTTTGGTGACTGATATGGTAGATCTTAATGTCCTTAATACTTCAGCAGGCCTTAAGACAATACATCCTCACAATGAAATGGTCCCAAACCAACCAATGTCAGTCAGTAACCATAACCCTGATATCTTGTGCCTAGTCAGAGCCTCTGGTGTACCTTGGCCTTGTGCTGCCTGGCCCTGGTCAGCACATCGTGGTAGTGGTGAGCGTTGGCCGGCTCCACCTCTTGCAGGCCACTGGAGGGCAGCAGCAAGGCAGCCAGGGTCTTCTGGGGGTCTCCCCGACACAGAGCCTGGTTGATCAGGCTGATGGTGAGGATCTCTGCAAGACAAAAACACGAGGACGACGAGTCAGAATTTCTTCAGAAAAATATTTTTTTCTTTCTTTCTTCTAGCTATTCTAAATGATCTGGGGTGAACACGGCGCTCTGGAAAAAAAGGCAGTGAACCCCCGGAGTGTTACGAAGGCCGTACGGTCGTGTTCGTCCTGCGCTGCGGCGTTGACGGCGTTGAGTCCTCCCTGCAGCTGGTTCCAGGTGAGCAGGGCTCTGCCCGCCTGCCTCTTCTGCTCACACAGCTCGTCAAAGTACCTGAGACAGGAACCGGAATGGAACGGACGGCGTCAAACATTCGGGCGTGTTCTAAACGGACACATGGAGGCCAGCGCGTTCTTGTTGTGCGTATACACGGAACACGGACCATCCAGTTCATAAATGGTCAAATATGGAAAAAAATGTACCTGCATGCAAATGTGCCCAGGCTGACTATACACACTCTTACCTTTGAACCAAGCTGTCGTCGATGTCTGCCAGCCCAGCAGCCGGGCTTATCAGCGTGGCACAGAAGGCCCCTACGTCTTTAGCCTCCACGGCCTGGTTGATGAGGGCAACCGCAGACAGCATCTCCACAGCCACGTACAGCTCCTCCTGCTGCAGCTTCCCCTGTAGGTTGGGAGGAACAAATATGGAAAATGGCATGATGACGACAATACATTTGAAAAAACGTACTAAACTCATCGAAAAATGTATTTGGTATTTGAAGGATGTGAGGCGTCTTGATCTGAGAAACTTAAAGCTTAGTTGAGATGATCAAACTAGCTACTTTGCACGTATTTGCAGTCAGAGGTCAGAGGTCTCTCACACACACACACCTCAGGGCTCTGCCGCTGCAGAGGGACCAGCTCACTCTGGTAGAGCACCGAGGCGAAGGGGAACACGTCAGGAAGGTGGGCGTCGGGGTTCATGAGGGCGCGGAGCGTCTGCCTGGGATCACCGCGACGTAGCGCCTCGTTGATGCAGCTCACAGCCCCCTGCACTGTCGGCCCATTTATTTACATGAGTATACTGTCACTTTCAAGTTAAATGTTTTTTTATTGTATGTCTTTTATTGAAATAGGAACGTATCGATTGACATGGTGAGTAACAGTTCTGAGGGAGTGAGAGTGTGTGTGTTTACTTGTCTGGGCGCGCTGAGCTTCCTCGTTGGCGACACACACACCCTCCTGAAGCTCTTCCCGCTCAAGAGGGTCCACACAGCCTAGGTTCTGTCACAAGTCACACGGAAAAGTTACTTAACACTGCGTGGAGCGGGTGTGTGTGTGTGTGTGTGTGTGTGTGTGTGCAGAAACTGTGGTGTTCTCTCACCAAGGCTTTCTGTTCGCGGTCGGAAACCAGTTGGTCCAGGTACCAGGGCCCCTGGTCTCTGCGGAGGCCCCTGAGGGCCAGACAGGGCTTCTGGAGGGCAGAGAGGAGGGACAGCACTTCCCCGCATTCCAGTGCCTCATCCACCTGCTCTATGGCTGCACGCACTACACAACAACATGGCACAACAAGGCAGCATTTAAGGACAAGCTGAACACATCTCAGGTTAGACAGATTAATTAATTTAATTTATTCTTGTGATATGTTTATCTTGCTTCTGTACAATGTTACCATGATAATTCACCTTGTAACTGACAGCAATGGTTGGACAATACAGTAGCTGAACATTTCGGGACATTTTCTAATTAAATATACTGCCATCTAGTGAAAAACATTTGTATATGTCAACTTTGACAGAAGCCAGTAGATGGCATTATTTGAATTTTTTTCTAAAGCTTAATTAACTGCTTTCCAAACTGTAAGGAGGAAAAGTAAATACAAACTTGAACAATCATTTAGTCTGACCCACCATTTACTTTGTTGATGTTATCTTGGATCTCATTCTGAGTAAGATACTCTTCATAAATATCCTTCTCCTGGGAACCATTGCGCTGAGAGAGTGAGTGAGAGAGAGAATTCACATATTTGCCACTAACCAGATATGGATCCAGTTTCAGTAATCACCCGAGATGATCTGAATACAACTCATAGAAACATCACCATGGGGAGGACGACATCATTTGCCCACCTTGGTGTAGGAGAGAGCAGCCTTCTGTGCCCGCGCCTGGCGTAGCATCTCCTGGTAGATGGGCATCATGTGCTCCTGTAGGTCTGCCAGCATGGCATTGGGATTACGCAAGGCCTGGGCAGTGTCCTCCACGTGTCCCCTCTCCACAGCCTCGTTGATCGCTATGACTGCGGCATGGACTGGAAGCAAAGAGGAGAACGGAGGGGGGTGAACATTTCAAGGGCACTGAGGAGGCTAATATGATAAAGACATGAGCCGTTATAATCGCCACACAGTCAAATGTGTTATCGAGTGTTTTAAATACAAGTAGGCATTCATTTGTCTTTCAGCATGGGTAAAACACAATAGTTTGTTTAAAGAAAGGTCTATTACCCAGAAAGATAAACCTGTGTTTTTCTCCATGGAGAAATACAGGAATATCTTGAAATACAGACCCCTCCACTTCACAGTACTGAGGCCAAGCACGTGACTCCACATACCAGCAGCCTCGTCCACCGACAGCTCATTGGCCAAAATTCCCCCAATCTTGCTGAAGGCAGGCATCTGGATGCCATATTTATCCAACTCCCGCTTCATGTTGTTTATCTCCTCCTCTACAAAAGAGATGAGACCCCACAAAAACCTGTTACGTGCAACACAGTCAATCCAGCTTCAAAGTTAGCCGTAACTCGAAATCACAAACAAAACATTACCTGTAAATTTGACCTTGCCACAGAGGTCATGGATCTGTGGGGCCAACCCAAGACGGAACAGATAGAGGCTAAAGGGAAAGACAAACCCATGAGCAAACACCTCCTTGTTAGTAATACACTGGGCACAAGATACATTGTTTAGAAAATCCTCTCCATAGTCATACAAAATGACTGATACAGAAAGCAAACTAAAGCTGACCTGAGAGCGTGGATGATAACTGATAGCTGACCTGAGAGCGTGGATGATACAGCCTCATAGCTGACCTGAGAGCGTTTTATGATATAGACTGATAGCTGACTTGAGAGCATGGATCAGCCTCATAGCTGACCTGAGAGCGTGAATGATACAGACTCATAGCTGACCTGAGAGCGTGGATGCAGTACACAGTCCTGGGCATGTTCTTCTTGTCGTAGATGTCCGTTGTCTCGGGGTGGAACATCTGATACATACAGAGATAAATCAAATCTTAAAATGGACAATTGCTTGGTTAGGTTTCAAAATAAGAACAACATTTTGATTTCAAATAAGCAGATGGGTGAGTTTTTATGGAAGCAATTTCACCATGCTGTAACTGGTAGAAATGTATATTTGAATTTCCTCCAGCTCTTTTCAGATTTCCATGAAGTGGCTGCCAAGTGAAGCTCATGCATCATTTACCGTTGGCAGTCCGACATCCACCATCGCACTGCGCCAGTGGTTGATGTTGTCCGTGTGGCGGAACTGCAGTCCCAAGCCCTGGGGTGGTGGTGAGGGGGTATGAACAGTTAGAAATCAGCATTACGACACTTCTTTAAAGTTCACATAAATTCAGTGAAGCTATGCTAATCCATGATCTACTTCAGCACAAAATATTAACTCTGCAAGTACCACTTTTTACCCCAAACATGGAAAAATGCATGACATGTACATAAAGTAAGTTCAGTGTGAGTTACTTAAAACAACCAAATCACATTGTGGAACAAAAGCATTTGTAAACTTGGAATATATGAACATGACTGAACACATGTAAATTCACTAAACATTAAGCAGTCAGAAGAATACTGTGAAATAACACAGTTGAAGAACAGGGAAGAAAAAAATGGCAGACACAACAAGTGAAACGTAAGCTGTACCTTGTAGCGTTCCTGGTCCAGATCGTAGATTTTCTTGAGAGGGACTATCTTAGGAGCAAAGCAGTGGCCCAGCTTGGCCAGCAGAACCCCGTTTCTCAGGCCCTCCTCCAACTCTGTTGGGGACGGCAGGTCCTCATGCAGACAAGCTTCCATCCACCTAAAATGCAAAAAGGAAAGGGTGTTTTTCAGGCCTTCCCAGACTTCAATCACCCTGAATCATATGCTAGTAATTCACAACATGTGCTTATCCAGATGTTGACACCTGTGGAAACTGTACAAATGTGAGAATCGGTGTAGTTGTTTGTGTGAGTATATATTTCAAAATAAAGGCCACTTGAGATTTACTTATGATGCCTCTACAGTCATGAGTACAGTAGACAATGAGACTGTCACTGAGGAGCAAAATGAATGAGCCAAGGGCTAGCTAGCAGTCAAGCTTTGATAAACTCACTGACATTTGAAATGAGCCATCTTTTACTTGGGGCATGATTGGGAAAACTTTTATATTCCTATCAAGCTAACTAACCTCTTGGCCTCCTCCAAACGGCAAAGGTATTGGTAAGCCACATTTTGGATTCGTTGTTCATCCATCTCCTCGGCTGTCAAACGTTCATCTGTGAACACAATAGTAAAATTGACATTACCATCACCAATAAGATTTCAAAAATATTGCAGATTGATTATCATCTGTGACTAGACACCAGTCTAGTCGACAAAAGTTTTTTGCCTAGTCCACGTACACATGAAACGCTGCTACATTAACAAATATGGTGTAGTGTCCTTCAAGTGAAATTGTGTTCTTTTAGCTGGCGACAATAATTGTATTTAAGAAAATGTCGCTTTACTTACATCCTGAACGTGGTTGTCCACCGGAATCTCCCATTTTCTGACTTTCCCAATTTGTATTTGTTGAAGGAAGGGCAGTCGGTTACACACAGGATCTCCTGTGTTTCTTCTTATCACCTAATCTAGCTACTGTAGTGCTAGTAATAGCTCTGGCTTTCCCTACCTTGCTATCGACTTTTCTCTTAAAAGTGCTTTTTCTTGTTCCACTTTCACGATCGTATTCGCATGCCTATATTATCTTGATTTCTTTCGCGCGCACATGTATTCAAATCCAATACATCTTATAACTTGAAAACTTTCTCAAATGAAAGACACCACTAAACTGACTTAGACATTCAACGACTGAGTTCTGTCTGAGGTCTCAAAGCGAGCTGTTTACTTTCTGTCAAGTTTGAAATATCCCGCCGGTCACTCATTGGCTGGCTAATCAAACAGTAGGTGTGTTCGACTTTATGCAGCGCCGGCGTCGCCTACAGCCCGACTGACTTGAAGCAGCCAATGGCATTCTCCGCTTCAAGGCAGCCGGCTGTAGCCGACTTTCGGCGCTGCCGGCGATGCATTAAGTCGAACACACCCAGTTATAGTAATCATATGATGAAGACGTGGCATCATGGTACATGAAGTTTATTTTAGACACTCATGTGCGCACAGACTGACAGAAAATCGATAGTAACCCACCAAATCGTGTTATTACTTATTGAACCACGTACATAATGTAGATATATTAAACTTGAAATAAAAAAAATCATAGATTTTCGCTCTGATGAAATAAACAGTCGTAACAAAAGGTGTGGCTTTTTTAGTTGTCCTTGTCCACACCTCCTAATTAAGATTACTATGGCAACGGAGTCAAACCAGACTTGAGAACGTTTAGCTAGTAGCTAGCTAAGCATTGTCAAAACCTAAAGCTAACAATAGACTATTGCTCACTGGCATAATTAACATGCTCCACTATCACCGAAGAATATCAGCAATCCAGTAGAATCTTAATACATTGAATCAATAACTCTTTGGATGGCCCATTATCTTGAAAATGTAAGTGTATATATGACGAGCTACTAGCAACAGTACTGTAGTCGTGCCCTAGGTACGATTAATTGAGGATGGCAAGAAAAACTGTAACTTCATTGCGACCCAGTTAGCCTACTGTAAAATATGTCAAAGTTGATAGCTAGCTAACTATAGCTATATAATTTGACTGCGTTTGTCAGTAAACCTGGTGTTACATTAGACAGATGATTAAACATTTATTCAAAGGGGACAGGCAGTGAGTCACCACATGTCAACATTAACGCCACACATGTCAAATCTCTCAGCTACCAAAGGGGGGCAGTATGCCGCCTGTCTATCTAGTTGCCTTTGTGTTCACCTACAGAGTGGTTGCATGGTGATAGTTTTAGGCCTTTCTAATCTCTCTCTCTCTGTCTTTCTCTCTCCTGCAGTGTCATCATAATGCTCCCCTGTAGAACCCCCCGCCAAGCCCAACATGGCGTCTGATAGCTCTCCGTCACAAGAGGGCAAGAAGAGGAAAAAGAAAAGTGACAGGGCTGTTAAGTGCAAGGATAATGGCACTGGGGTTGCAGCAGTCCATGTGGACATCGACGAGCTCACTGCCTCTGGGCACAGTGCCCTACAGGGGGGCAACTGTGAGGAAGCCCTCAGCTGCTTCAAAAAGGCCTTCAAAGCTTCTGTAGAGGTGATATTAATTAACCATATCAGCTAGTACATTTCCTGCATAATACCCATGTTCAGTCTAACTCTCAGCTGCTTCAAAATGCTTCAAAGCTTCCATAGAATTGTTATTAATTAGCCCGACAGGCCCATGCACTATACACACATACTACTCGTGCATTATACAGACGTACTGGATTGAGTTTGAGTGAGATCCAACCCCAGATCCCTGTATTTTAGCAAGCATATCAAGCTGTTAACATCCTATTTAGTGTAAGCCAGTGTATTATTACCCAGTGTACCATTTCTCTAACCCCCACCCTCCCCACACACACAGCTAAAAGAGACCCGGGTCCAGCGGGTATGCGCCTTTAATCTGGGTGCCGCGTACGTGGAGGCGGGCAAGCCCCAGAAGGGTCTAGAATTCCTGACACGTGCCCAACCTGGAGAGCGAGGGGAGCGGGTCGCAGATCTCCAGTTCAACCTGGGCGTGGCCCGCGATGTGCTCGGTGAGCTTGGCCAGGCGACAGGACACTACCTCCAGGCCGCCCAGCTGTATCGCTCCCAGGGGGATGGTGCCAGTGAGGGGGACACATGCATGAAGATGGCTCGCTGTCATCTCCTCTTGCAGGTGTGCATACACACCTTTTTACAGTGTGTCATGGGGATTGCATTGTCACTCAAGATACAGTTATTTGGATGTGCCCAAAGTGAAACCTTGCCGTGTCATCTTCTGAATCTCTCTGTGTAATCGTGCTGCAATGTTGCTTGCATGCTAGCATTGTGATGCATCACAAAAATAACGCACTTGTCAGAGCCTCTGACACTGAAGAATAGAGTTCCTGCATCCAAAACTTGATGATATGTAACATTTTTTGCTCCACAATGAAATATCATCTGAGCTTACCTTTCATACAGTTTATCTTATATGTTATCTTAACTTAAGCATGTATTTCATCCTACTTTTTATCATGAGAAAACTAAGATGTGCGCTTCTGAAGTAGGATATTGCCCACAAATCAATTTCCCTTCCATCTAATAAATGCATGCCTTGCTTAATAGGGAAGGATTACTGTATATGGAGCTTTGCATTCTGTGGCCCATTAGTAAGTTGCTGAGGCAGCATTTAACCACCCTCATAACTTCTGCACATGCAGAACTCTTTAAGAATACTTTAAGCTCATGGATGTGGTCTGGAATACACTAACGGACAAAGCATTTATTCACCAACAACCATGATTAAAGATCCCAATAATTTTTTTGCAAGGAGACAATCAGGTGATTGGACGATCCCATCACTCATTTGATTACGTGAGACAGTCTTTTTTCCTTGTGTAGTAAATGGGTCATTACCTGCGGAGCATTCATCCAAATTCTAACTGAAGAGCAGTAATCAGGGTTTCACCCCCATCGCAGAACATTGATTTTTCTCACGATGGGGACTTGGCATAACTGTGCGCATGCTTCTGCCCTCTATAGTATCTCCATATTTTCAAGTCATATGTTCAAGTCTTGCTGAAAGAACGCGGGATTTCATATTATTTGTATTCCAGTAAAACAAAACAGGAAGTGTACGGTCATTTTGTCTGAAGACTTGGTTATGGATCAGACCTATGATTGGTGCAAACAGGAGTGGAGCTTGGCCGCCAGCAGCTGCCAGAGGGCGGGGGAGAGCTACAGGGTGGCAGGCAAACTGGACACCGCAGCCATGGCCCTCAAAGAGGCAGGAAGTCACATGCTCCGGTCCGACGACTTCACCATGGATGACATCATCAACGTGCTGACAGAGTGCCTGGAACTTAGCGAGAACGTCAAAGACCCCGAGTCACTGGGTAGGTAGATTACCACCTGCAATGTAGGTCAGATGGTGCTGTGCAGTAGAAGCCAAGTAAAGAGAGACTCATTTTAGAATCATCTGTCATATTTATTTCTAATAAAAAAGGCTGCCACCCGCACATATCATCCCCCTCTCCCTCTTTACCCTCCCTCTTTCCTTCTGTGCACCCTATGTCTCTCTTCTACTTCTCCCGTGCCTCTGCCAGGTGACCTGTACAATGACCTGGGCTTGAGTTTCTCCCAGCTGAAGCTGTTTCAGGAGGCTGCCAGCTGCTATGAGCGGGCACTGCCCCTAGCTGGCATTGGGGCCAAGCCCAGCAGGCTGGCAGTGGTCCTGCAGAACCTGGGTGCTGCACACAACTCCCTGGGCAAGTACAGGCAGGCCCTGGAATACCACACTCAGGCAGCCAGCTTGCACGGTGAGCATGGGGGTGGGGGGGGGGGGGTGGGGGGGGGGAGGTGCTGAAGAGTGAGACGGACGTGGACACAGTTCATATTGAAAGAGAGTGAACAGTAAGGGAAAGATAGTGAGAGGTGAAAGGCTGAATAAAGAGGTTGAGGGGAAAGATAACAGAGAGGGTAAGGGAAACGAGGAAGAGGATGACTAAAAAAGCCCAAAAGGAAGACAGAAAGATGGTAAATGATCAGAAAGCTGAGGGAGTGGTTGCATGAGAGAGGTCCGCTCACATACTCTCCTACCTATTAATAATTGGAGGTGCATTAGACAGTACCCTTCATGATGGTGGTGCACGTCTGTTTAAGTGGGTATAAAGACATGTAATTTCAGCCATTTAATTATATGTGTGTGTGCGTGTGTGTTTTATGTTTATGTATGTGTGGCATGCAGTACATGGCTTTAATAATGGCTTTAATTTGTCTCTGGACAGCTCTCATTAGGACAAGTAAATTATGTGTCTGCTTGTCTGTCTGTGTGTGTGTGTGTGTTTGGGACCAAACTCACTCAGGGCTACTCCTGCAACAGTCACCAGAGTGCTTACGACAGCACTGCTGAATGACTCATGCTGACGTAGCGTGTGTACCTTTGAGCAGCATGTGCGTCAGCTCCGATCGAAGGAATGTCCAGAAAATACCGCGGCACGAAAAGATCCATTAGCTCTCAAGAAAACGTGTCTCAAGTGGGAAGCTGAGTGTTTTAAAGGCCCTCCGCCATTAGCCGCGGTGCATTTCCCTCATAGGTGCTCCACTCCATCTCTCCAGGCTCCCAGGGGAGTCGCCGTTCCCAGGGCAGGTGCTTCAGTAACCTGGGCTTTGCCCTCAGTCAGCTGGGCCAGCATGAGGAAGCTGCTGAGAACTACCTCCACGCCCTGCAGGCCTTCAAAGACACAGGTAGTCCTGGTGGACCCAGTTATATTTTCGTCAGCTTTCTTCTGCTACTGACCCATGCGTAATTCATTTGGACATGGGTTTGCGTTAGCCAGGGGAGCTACAGGCAAGCTTTAAAAAGTCTATATGTGGAAGGCTGTTACTGTTTTCAGATTCCAAAATCACATTTGGGTAAACTGCTGACCTTTTCAGTTGGCAAATCATATCCTCTCCTTTAGTAGCTTGTATTGTATCCTGGAATAGCTGGATTGCATCAGACCACATGAATGATTCTAGATATATCTGTCGAACTTTGATTTATATCTATCAAATGTCAACATATCTCTGGACTCCAAATGGGCCAACAGCAACCTGTGTGATGCCCCCCCCCATTCCCCCGCCCCCCACCGCTGTTATCCACATCCTCTAATGATCTGTCACTGTCACCAAGTACCTCATAGCGCTCCCGGTTGCCTACGCAATGATCTTCCTCTCACCTTTTCTCTCATCCCTGCCTCCCTCCTTCTCTGTCTCTCACCACCTGCTCTTTTCTGTCTTCCTTTATTATATTTTTTCCTAATTAACTTTCCTGATTCTCTCTCTGTATCTCTCTCTCCCTCCCTCCCTCCCTCCCTCCCTCCCTCCCTCCCTCCCTCCCTCCCTCCCTCCCTCCCTCCCTCCCTCCCTCCCTCCCTCCCTCCCTCCCTCCCTCCCTCTCTCTCTCTCTCAAAATCTATCAAACAATATAATGGGGCTTCATTCTTTTCCCCCCGCCCTCCCTCTTTCCTCCCCAGACGACTATAAGGGGCAATGTCAAGCGTATGAGGGGTTGGGTGAGGCTCGCTTGAAGCTGAGAGACCTGAAGAAAGCTACGCAGTATTACAAGCAAGCTTTGGGAGCTCTTTCACAGTGTAAGGTGAGCTGGGGATCAATTCAGTCCATTGTTAACACACCAATGCAGTCACTGTAAGATCAATCGCACGTAGGAAAAAGGACCATTTGCAGATCGGTGCACTCCACAAGTATTTGGACAATAGTTGAGCTGTTTTGGCTCTGTACTAAAATGTTGAATTTTTGCTTGGATTTGAGGTCATTAATATCCGATTTGTTACATTTTAGCAACCAGGTTTTACCTTTGACCGTTTCATCCACTCGTTTGAGTGACGTGAATCCAAGCCATAACAGCAGTCTAACTGTCAGTCTGTGTACGTCCCTCTGATCTTCCAGGACTCCTCCAGTAGTGTCCAGGAGCGTCTGGTCAACAAGCTGAGTGACACTCTGCAACTAACCCTCTCTCTGACCACCCCTGGCAGATTACAGGTACACGCAACATGTACCCCTTTGCACATTTGAATTGACCAGTGATGTTGTACAATAATCTGTGTAGTTTGTGGTTAGCAGTACTGGTCTGGTCATCCTGTGCAAAAAGTGACTGGAGATTTCTAGGTTGTGGATCTAATGAAATGTGCATTTAGTGAGTTGAGGAGGGCTCTGAGCTGAGATAAGTTATTATCATGTTTGTGAGACCCCATTGATCGAAGACTCCCATTGAAATATGTGTGCGACTCCTTTACAAGTGCTTCTGGTAGGAGAGCAGTAGTATGGATGGGCAGAGCGATTCAAGGATGTTTCCAAGGCTTGTCAACATCACCTTGTTTTTCTTTTACAGAGAGGTCCTGGTCCTCATCGACACTCCCACAATGGGATTCTTCCTGGACAAGCTGCAAGGTGAGACTAAGCACAAATCGACAGGCCACTATTGTTGATTATTGACGTTTAGACACAAGTCATTTATATTTCATACCACTGCAGATGGTTGTGCGGTAGAAAGAGGAGTGCTGCTGACATTTCCTAAGGCTGCCCAATAGGCAGTGGGATTTCAGTGTGTTCTTAATTCACCCTGAATACTGTAGGCTGCCTGACATCAAAGGCACCAAGCCAGGGCCGGGCCTCCAAACTCTGGACCCGGAATCCACCCAACACCACAGGGGTGGCCTTTCAAATGGGCACAGGGTGGAGGGTGGCCCCCAGAGTAAGCTCCCAACATTGACATTCCACGTGTGTGTGTTTGCCTGCCTGTTCGAAAGCAAGTACACAAGTGTGTTTGCAATGTGAGATCTTTTCTGAGCAGGTGACTAAAAGTGGTTGCTAACTAAGCTTATTTTTTGCTTTATTTGGCATGTGTGCCTTTATGAAACATATGACTACTGTTGGTCCTCAGTGAGTGGAGCTGGCTCCGTAGCAGGGTCTTCCCAGGAGCAGGTGGGGGGAGCGGGAGCCCTGGGCCAGGATGGAGACCAGACGCAGAGACAGACCACAGGAGAGGAAGCTGGGCACGTGTCAACTCTCAGAGGAGTGACACCAGAGCAGTCAGGCCATGTGACTGTGCTTCCTGGGGCCAATAGGTAAGGTACCCCCACCCCTCAACACACACATGATATAGTGTAACACATACTGTATATACACACCTGAACAAACTGTGTTTGTGTTGTCTGTGTTCACCACCCTCTGTTTCTTACAAATGTACACATGCACATCTAGAATTGAACAGGGAAACCCCCCCCCCCCATGAATACACTTTGTTTTGTGAATGATAGCTTTGTTAAGTGCTTACAACTGCATATCACATACGGTTAAGTCAAAGGCTTTTCATAACCTACCAATCAAGACCGTCATCTTATGTTGTGTATTTTTGCAATGTGGCAGTATCCTGGTGTAATTCACCTACAACAGACATGGAGGGCTTGGGGAGCATCCGTCTCTGCGGCAAAGTATTATAATGAGGAGAATAGAGAATCATTAGCAGGCTGTGCATTTATCAATATAGTCCAAGCAGGGAAGGCTCAAACACATGCACGCAAAGACAATAAACACACAGGAGGAGCTCTGACCTTGACTGATGATGATGATACACCAAACCACCCACACGCACACGCACACAGACTCCTTTGCTCAGTCTCTCAGTCTTTCACATGCAAACATACGCACCAGCTACCCAGTAATTCCTTCTTTTTCCACTATAACTGCTTTGCTTTGACTCTTGTACAGTCAGAGTGTCGACAGGGCTTAGTGTCTGTGAGCGTGTACAGACATGTACTGTCTGTGCGCGTGTGTTAAATCCTCCTGTTTTACTCACTCCATGAATCCAGTTTCTCCTCTCACCTTTCGGCACAGAGCCAAAAGTCATTTTAATTACTCTGGAAGATGTTGTCAGGAGAAGATTATTTTGCTCCAATGTTTCCTCCGCTCTTCATTTGTCCAGAAACCTAAACAATACATATGAGCACCCAGACTCACACTACCAGAACCAGAGCATCTCTGGCAGCATTGGGAACACTCAGCAAAGTAGGTATCATAACATCAATGCAACTTGACGACAGTCAGCTCTTTAAAAAAAATCCTTAGGGGTAAATCCTCCTGTAATATCCAGGATGTATAAAATGCATTCAGTCGCATGACCGTACAAGGGCAACTCCTATCAAATCTGGGATGTAAAAATATTGTGTTGGGACTGCAGGTTTTTGTGAGAGACTTGCTAACACGGCATGTATAAATAATTGATATTATTGTAACGATCTTCATGTGAGACAGTGTCATTGATGAACATCTTGTGCTGACATTAAAAGAGGTGCTGGAGTGTCACCATTCTGAATGGATTATAAGAAAGGACAGACTAGCGGATCCTCACTCTCAGATCCTCCATTAGAACCGGATTTGACAGCTATATGAAATGCTGTTGTATTTCTCTGCAGGTGAACATTTGTACGAAAGTATAAAAACTAGGAAAATGCAAATGAACAGGTAAGGAAAATGATGGATGTGTAGTTTCTAATGAAATGTGCAGAAAGGAGATTGAGGAGGGCTATCCTGCAATACTCAAGTTATTTTCCTGTTGAAGTGAGACCCCACTGGTCGAAGACCAAGAGGCTCCACCTACTAGTGGATCGGTTAATGAAGACGCCACAGCCCTGATTAAAAAGTGGAAGTCTCGAATATGTACAGTCATGTGAATGGTGTAATTAAGTACTAACTAGCCATTCACAAAGAATGTTTTACAGCCTCAATTTGTCAAATTTGTACTGGTATGTGCATGTAAATATTGTTCTTGGAGGGTTTTGTTGATTATTGATGATTGATATTTGTTGATATTTGTCTAAGGGCCTCATACTTTTAATTATATTTCTATGTAGGCTTTTTTACTAATGGCTTAGCAAGCAATAGAATCAAATGGAAAAGGGCTCTGGGAACACTTCACAGATGTATCTGTACTGATGTGCACTTATTCACATGTACAAATGACTGTGGGTTATGAATTATGAAATAAATTATAATTTTACAATGGCTTTGGCTGTCAATGCATTCTATTGTTTGCAAATATTAAAATATGTTCTGCTTTTCATTAAAATAATATTCATCATGTTTTAAATCAAATGAGCAACTACTTTTCTACCACTGGAAAGAATACTTCACAATCGACCACTCAATCTGCTTTCATTATTTGGTTCTTTAGGGCGTATCTTGTGGAATTCAGTCTGAGCTTTGCAGATGGCCCTCAAATGAAACCTCAAATGTGAGTTTCCTTGATGTAAGAAGACTCACCCACACTTTTTGAATGGCTTTACAGATTGACACAAAGGGGGTTGGGGGGAGTAAACTGTGACTAATCCAGTCGTTCACTGGCGATAGTGCTTGAGCCGGTAAAAATGCTAGAGGTACAGGGCAAACAGCGTCAATCTTTATGTAGCCGTCTCAGCAGATAGATAAAACCATGTGTCTGCATACTGACTACATTCTGGTTTTCTTATATTCAAACTAGTAGGCTATAGCGGAAACTGACTGCTGAAGATCCAAACTAATACAACGGTTACCTTCTCTATTTTCATTTTTTATTTTAGGGAAACCAGTATGACGGATAATGTTGTCAATGTTGTCAATTTATAAACGATTTGTTCAAGACCATCCATCTACTACGACCAGCACTCGTCGCCTTTCAGCACACATGCGAACAGCACCCGCTTAGTTCTCTGAAATACAGCGCTAGTGGGACAGAACCAAGCGGTTGCCACTGCAGTCAGATGCGTAGCCTGATTTGCCTTCCGTGGACCAAACGGACAGATCTTTCAGAAAGATTGATGCAGTAGGGAGCTTTTTTTATAGACAAAATACTTTCATCAATGAATAGTTTACTAAGCTAAATTAAAACATTGAAAAAACGTCAAAGAAATTGGATCCCTGGAAAAGAATAGCCTACCTACTTTGAAGACTTATTCCACGTTTCATGGAAAATGAAACATAATTTTTTATGTCATTGCAGAACTTTTAAATTGGAATTACAAATCAACACTAAGGTTACATCCAGTAAAGAATGTTGATCCAAGTGACCTGAGCATTTCAAGGTAGGTTATGACAAATGTTGATGCGTTATAGCCTATATCAGGAAGGTTGAACTGAACTTAATCAGCCTATAGGCTTTAGCTAACTGACATTTAGTCAGCAAAATGAGACTTTAAAACCAAATGCATATGCTTCCTCACATTATTTTAGTTTACAATCTACTCTACTGGTTGGCCAAACAGTTTCTACTACTTAAAGTTTCTTAAACAATTTGCTTACTCAGGTTGCTAGTCTAAAGCATTTCCCCAAATCAGTCGACATTAAAATAACAGTGAAGTGCCTTTGGGGCTACAGCGTAGCTACAGTCCTCGTCTTATGTAGGTATAGGCTGTAGCAATGAAAGATGTACTGCGAAACTTGATCCTCCTTCAGATCCGAATGAGGATCACCTTCTCGAGCCAGGGATGCCTCAGTGGGCGGAAGAACAATAACTGCTCCTAAAAATACATCCAAGTTCACTTTCAAAAGTGCAGCAAAGCCATTCGCAGCTAATAAGTCTTCGAATTTGAAGTGTAGGGATATGAGCAGCATTGGACCTGGAGATATGGTGTTGGAAGAGTTTAATTAATTGATGTAGAAATTGATGTAGAGTAGCCGGGAAGATCATTAGGTGTGCTTGCGTTCGTGTGTGTGTGAAAATGAGAAGAACGCGTGTGAATGCATGCGTCAGAATCTACAGTGAAACGGAAGTGCTGAAATGTGAAACCATGCACGTTCATCTTTCAATGGATCTCAAGGATGCTTCTTCACATGCTAACCGCGCTCGAACTTAAAGGGTTAACTCAGAGAGCGGAGAGACGGGACATGATGTAAAGATGTTAAACCCGGTGTTATGACGATTTGTCTCACAGTTTCACATGTTCCTTCGTAGCGCAAAACCACAGGGAAAACCTTGACCCAATCTTAACCATGATGCATGTGCGCAGTAATTTAGGTTTCTGCCCCGGAATTTACATTTATGTGTATATCTTAAGGTGTGCCAGTGCCATCAATTCTGGCTGTTGGTCAGCTCAGTGTTGGGGTTTAACAGGTTTCACCAAACCTGTTCCTCAAGCGTTCGCAGGGGTCTTCTAATGCAGTGGTTCTCAATCCTGGTCCTCGGGACCCCCTGCCCTGCATGTTTTAGACAACGACCCATTCATTTGAATCAGGTGTGTTGGAGCAGGGAAATATCTAAAACATGCAGGGCAGGGGGTCCCGAAGACCAGGATTGAGAACCACTGCTCTAACGGGTTAACTCAAAGGAAACATCCAGAATGAGTCTCAATTATGAAAATCACTCCTACAAAATATTTTTTTCATTGCTGGTCCATATACAGACCTAATCATAAACACACACACACACACATCCAAGGTTGTTGAACCAAGCAGGAGTGGGGAATGGTGCATGGGCCATCAAGGCTGGGTTTGTGCTGTTCTGACTGCAGTGTCGGTGTTAACAGTAGCGACCTTTACAAGAGATGCTTCACAGTGAATCAACTGGGTGCTTTCAGGAGAATAACCTGACAGTGGAGAATCATGGTCAATAGAGAATGACCGGCAGCCTGCCAGGGAGGTCATCATGTTGGGAAATTGTTGTGGACATGATGTCCCAAATGTTGCAATGAGATGTCGCTCATTTGGATTGTAGGAGCCCAGTGAGCCTCAATTCTACAAACAGACAAGCACATTCATTGATAATAGTACATAGAGATCTTGGTCCAAAGTAAATAACATTATGAGAAATGTGATGGTACGAAATTCATTTTGGAGAGATGAATGATAGGGTTTAATTCAGTCTCTGTTGTTCAGATGTAGTCTCCACGCTCCTTGAAAACTGAAGGAACAACCCTCAAACACTGAAATAAAGAGTGAACTTTAATGCAATTGACGCAAGGGTTGATGTTGAAGCGAAGACTTCAACTCTCAATCGAGGAATGATGTCATCCTATTATAATCCACGATACCTTCAGAAACAGGAAGTAGCCAATTCTAATTAAACAAAGACCAAACAGGTCTTTGACTTCCTCTTGACCCTTTCAATTGGGGAATAGTTTTTTGTCGAGCACTGGGCTATAAAGTCATACATAAATTATTTAATGGAACACACATGCAGACACTGAGCAGATTAATTTAATTGAGGGCACATCCACTTAAGATGTCAAAAACCATGACAAGAAGACATTTCTATACTTTTTTTTTTAAAGGGATGAAATCACTTGTTAATGAAAGATGCACAACATTTCATGCCAAAAGGGCCTACAGGATTGATTGGCTGTTGACTCCACCCCTCACATTAGCCCATGGACGAAGTCTGAACAGCCTCTGCACTTTATTTCTAACGAATGACATGCCCTTTGTAGAAGATTTATAAACACTATTAGTCCCTACAGGGTTGGTTCGATGACAAGAAAATGAAGATTGCGTTGCAATGGTTTTTGTGGCACGTTGCACAAGGACATTTCTCTATGGCAGGAACGTGGAGCAGAAAAAACATGTCCCTCCATGCCAAAGCAACATCACTTTGTTTGTTAGTATTCACATGGCAGGGAGGAGTGTGAAGCGTTGACAGCTCTAAGTCAGACCTACTGGTCCTCTACATCGAGCCTTAAGTCAATATTGTCAGGAGGGAAGACGCTACATGTGGCATACAGACCAGTGTCTTTTCTTGTCATGAAGCGACTCAATTTTATTACAACCAAACAACGAATGTCTTCAAGACACTGCTTATACTGTTTTGAGGATGTCTTGGTGTGAAATACCTTGGTAGTCATCACAAAACCTTGCCAATTAGAATCCTTCGACCTATGAACTGTTCCAGCGGGAATTAGGAATGATTCTCCCAAAGAGAACTGAAGAACCTCTGGAAATCTTTAATTTCTTTTGAAGAATTATGTGTGCTGCCAAGGCAGATGCAGGCAATTATTTTACCCAACCATGTCACCATGACAATATAGTTATGGGCTGTGTAGAACCTAGTATCTGAGCCTAAACTAAGCTTTGATTAGATTGTTCACACTCCAGAGGTGTGATGAAGCCTATATCTCCCTTCTTCCACCTGTGTACGTCATTGTGCCACAATGATTCACTCATCACAACCGGCCACACAATGCAGCTTGAAGGCAATAATGACTGTTGCCTAGGCCACACACAAGCAGGGTGAAACTGCCTTGTATGTGGAAGGTGATTTCTACAGGCCATAATGTAGTAAAGAAACAGATTAATCATGTTCCCAAAGTCAACTAGGCTGTGTTGTAGTTCCTTTCTGGCCTTTCCTTGAACCCACTTTTGTGTGGGTGCTGGTGTGGTATATTTTCAGTCAAAAGTAATTTTTTCGGCCTCTGATGACAAAGTGCTTCCAATATCTTGGTAACAGCTGGTTTATTGGAGTTGAGACATTGATTGTAGTGATATGTTTGATGTTGGACTTTTATGTTGTGTAGAAAACTGGAGAATTTATCTTGCTTTATGTGACCTTTCAGTGTTTAACAAATGATGCATTGCATGGATGTGATTTAGGGAAATGCTGTCTGGTTATTACAAATGCATCTCAGCATATATATGTGCTGTATTTGTACAGTACACGTGTAATAGGTAATATGCATAGACATGCAAAAAATGAAATGCTTGGGAAATCTGTTGACAATTTTTCATTCCTATATACTGTATATATTTATTTACATTAATATATACAAAGTAAGTTTAATCAAAAATCTACTGTACATTTGACACCCCTTTACATCAACAACATTTGAAGCACTCACACGAGTGAGATCAGACAGGCAGAGTAAATATGTTTAGCTCAAGTTAAGGATATTTAGTAGACCAAGCAAGGTCAATGAACACAAGTTCATTTTAACAAGTTTTACAAGATTTACAAGTTTACAAGTGGACAACTGGTTTATTAATTGTATTGGTTATGCTGCAGAGACTTTGTATTTGTTATTAACAATAAAGGGGCGGCCCTGACGGCTTATTAGAAAAGAGCTGTCTGTTGTGAAGTTCTGAAAACACACTTACTCACCCAGTTACATAACACAGAGCAATTATCGCACACACATTTTCTTTTTAGTGCTGTGGGATTGCAATCTGTCACACTTAGATTTGTGTGATAATTGTTTTAATATCCTAATGGCAGTCAGATATTCTGCTGAGTTGGTTGATAGACCTATGTAAGGAAAATGGAAAACCCCAAGTCACACTTACGGTAATAGCATTCAGCAGAAGAGCGACCCACATTCAGATTTGAATGAGCAACCACACAGTATAAGAACAGTCAGTCTGAGTAAAACATCCTCATTCTTGTGTATATGGGAGAAACTGGAAAGTAGTCATTGTGTATGAGCCAACATTAAAATGAACTATCTCCACTCCTCCAGGATGTCTTGGAACCTGTCCTTCCTGCCGTCAACAGTGTCGCCGGGGCTCCCCGTCGCCAACTCCTCCCAGTTCCCATCACTGACGGAATGGGAGGCACCCACCTTTACCCGTGCGGCCCAATTCCGTGTCAGCGCCACCTTTGTCCTCTTCCTGTTTGCCGCCTGCAGTAACCTCGCGCTATTGGTCAGTGTGTGCCGAGGGCGTGGCCGGAGGCTGGCCTCCCACCTGCGACCGCTAATCGTTAGCCTGGCCACAGCAGACCTGATGATGACGTTTGTGGTGATGCCGTTGGATGCCATCTGGAACATAACAGTGCAGTGGTACGGCGGGGACGTCTTGTGTAAACTGCTCTGCTTCCTCAAGCTGTTTGCCATGCACTCTTCTGCGTTCATACTGGTGGTTATCAGTCTGGATAGGCATCACGCCATCCTGCACCCCTTAGACTCACTCAACTCCCACCACAGGAACAAGAGGATGCTGGGATTGGCTTGGAGTCTGAGTCTGCTGCTGGCCTCCCCACAGGTGAGTGGGTCAAGTGTGTGTGTATGTGTGTATGTGTGTATGTGTGTATGTGTGTATGTGTGTATGTGTGTATGTGTGCATGTGTGGATGTGTGGATGTGTGGATTTCTGTATGTGTGTATGTGTGTATGTGTGCATGTGTATATGTGTGCATGTGTGGATGTGTGGATGTGTAGATGTGTGGATGTGTGGAGGGGAGTCTTAGAGAATAGAGAAAAAGGGGAAGATAATTAGATTGAGAGAGGGAAGAAGAACTGTGTGGGACATAAAGAAAAACAAAGGCAGCCGAAAAAGGGGGTGTTTGTTTGATTCTGACACATGGATTCACCTAAAATATTTCATATGGTCTTGGCAACGTGATTAATCCTAATCATTTGTTGTGATGTCTCAATTGGCCAAAGCTTTTAGGACCTCTAAACAAAATGAGTGTCATGCAGTGCTACTCAATAACCTAGTGAAGCCACTGTGCTGAACAGATAATCAATCAGTGTGCACAACCCATGTTTTATGTACCGTTACGCATTCATTCTCCAGTGACTGATGACACGACAGAAAGGAAGGATGGCGGAGGCCATTATTTGTAAGCTGGTGTTGAAGTTATCATGTGAAGGTCACATACACATGTGCCCACACACACACACACGCACACACACACATGCGTAATTTTCGTCATTCAAAGGTCTTGAGTAAACGATTGAAAATGTATTAATGAATCCTTAAAAAGTTGATGTTAAAGGAAGTGGAAATGAGGCATTGATCTGTGTGGTGTGGTTCGAGCATCTCGGGACACAGAGGGGTTTACGTAAACAAGAAGCCCCTTTTTAGTTGAATGCGTAAAAACAGCACACATTTGCTTGCAAGTACGTCATCTACAATGTGAATATTGGTCATTATTTTTATTTATTTTTACATACTAACGAGTAAAAGTACATTACTAGGATCTACATATGTTACGTAGATAAAATGCTTTTAATGTGCCATTTCTGGCAACCCTTCTCCATCACATACTGTAGATGTGTTTGCACATTTACCAAGAAATGACTTGTAATTCAATTTGGGGCTTAAAGAGGGTCATGGGCTCAACACAGGTAAACATAGTATCAAAGCATATTTTTCAAAATAGCTGTCCCTAATGAGGACAGATTTATGACCAAGGCAACAAATAAGGCTCATTTGCTGTCAGGGGTGACTCCGGGGCTCCTGGGAGCTTTATCTTTGCACCTGACAGAAGCGGTTGATTCACAGAGCCCTGTCGTCTTGCCTCTGGCACCTCTCCCATAATTGTATATTCAGTTTTGATCCAGGGAGAGAGAGAGAAAGAGAGAGCGGAGAGGAAAGGAGAGAGAGAGAGTAGCAACCAAAGATGTACGCAGCCATGCCGCATTGCAAGAGCACCCATGTGACCACAGCCCCTACCCCCACCTAGACGTGACCATAGCCCCTCCCCTGTTCCAGGAATAGATGGGTTAAATAAGAGGGGTGGATCAGGGGGAGGATTTCTAAATATAGTGTGTGAGGCATCTTACTATATTATCTTAATTTTATTGATAGATTCTCATGATCCAGAAATCTGTTAATTGAATGATGGAATGAACAGAGAGAATATGTTGGTAGATTATTGAATCAGTGAGTGCAGCAGGTGGAGAAGAGTGTGTGTTGGAGGGGTGGGAGGGACATTCTGTATGTGTGTTTGTGTGTGTGCTTGCCTTGTATTGTATTATGTGTATGGGGACAGTCGGTTTGGATTTAAAACACTGAGCAAATGTAAGTACTCTTTAGAGAGGTGACACAACCTCACAATGTTCTCACAAGATAACTTGACAGTGACTTCAAAAGGCTGTTTGCTAAAGCTGTACGCTGCTGTAGAACTGCATGTTTAAATCTTCTGCTGTCAAATCAGTTAAAGAAATTAAGAACTTGCTTTTTGTAAAACTATTATAACTTTTATGTTAACCATATGATTTATGTTTGCTAGTTTTTGGAAACCATGCCTTGTCCTTCATTCCAAAGCTAGCTTAACAGATTAAATTGTTGACAAAAATGACATGAGTAATGTTCCCAAACTACTGTAGATTGAAAGCTATTTTAGTATCTGCTCCTGTGACAATAAATCAAAATGACTTATCCACCTTCATTCTAATTGTGACAGTCATTCAATAAGAGAAGGCTCGTCAGTGAAGTTGTGTCAGGTGGTTGCTGCAAGCCAACTTCTTTAATTAAACAGAAATGGCCACAGTAGACATGAGTCAGCCTTTCCAGTTTTTATTAGAACACAAATTCTGAAAAACTGCTGCAGTACAAAATGACTGTTTGCACTAGATATAGTGCCAAAGTATGTCATGTAAATTGGACTGGAATCAACACAAACTAAATCCATAATGTAAAAACACTAGGACCACCCTGACAGACAAAGAATTGTCAGGGTCTAAGAACACCACAGGCAGTGTAGTGATGTCTTTGTTAACAACGATATTTCTCCACCTTCTGTTCCACAGCTGTTTATCTTCCGCGCCATCAAGGCAGAAGGCGTGGACTTCACCCAGTGTGTGACCCATGGCAGTTTCCAAGAGCGATGGCAGGAGACAGTCTACAACATGTTTCACTTCGTCACCCTCTATGTGTTCCCTCTGCTGGTAATGAGTTGCTGCTACACCCGGATCCTCATCGAGATCAACCGTCAACACCACAAGAACAAAGGTACCCCAGTACAGAAAAGCGAATCCCTCACTTGAGTTCAATGTGACCATCTTTTGCCGAGGTCTTTTATAATCTAACCACAGTCTCTTTCATGTCCATTGAACAATGTCTTACCTTTACAGCTGGGGAATCGTGCCTTAGACGCAGTGGCACAGACATGATCCCCAAGGCCCGTATGAAGACACTCAAGATGACCATCATCATCGTGGTATCCTTCACCGTCTGCTGGACACCCTACTACTTGCTGGGCATCTGGTACTGGTTCCAACCCATGATGCTGCAGGTCACGCCGGAATACGTGCACCACGCCTTGTTTGTCTTCGGCAACCTGAACACATGCTGCGACCCAGTCATCTATGGTTTCTACACGCCTTCTTTCAGAGCTGACCTGGCTACGTGCTGGTGCTCCAAGAGGACCAGGGACTCGGCTGCTTCTCCCAGGTCTTTGGACCGCCTGTCCGCCCGGCAGGGACCTCACAGTGGGGAGCACGACTCTGACGGCCCCAGTGGGGACCAGACCCGAGGCACTGCAGGATAGTTTCATCCTCTCGCACCCAATGAGTTTGTGTTTAAGCCTTGAAGTAAAGTGAAAATACTTTTGCGTTTTCAGGGCAATGTAACTAAACCCATCGTGTGATATGTGGACAGAGCATCAATATAATACGTTTGGCAATTTGTGGAAAGTGTTGGAGAATTGAATGAAACAACTGAAATTCCTGGGTACCACCATTGTGGAGGTAGACAAACTACACAATGGAGAGTGAAACTCCTATTTCTCCATACTGTAGGGTCTAGTTCAATAGGCAGTAGGTGAGAGCTTTGAGTCTCATGGTGGCCATCACCACTTCCAAAATAAATCACTGAACTGAGAAGGTGCTGGAATTTATCATTGGAACTCCAGAGCCATTTGACTCACCTTTCAGTATTTAGGTGGAATCTGATAAGTTAAATCGCAGAAACAGCCAATTGGAGTGTTTGAGAACATCTGTCAGGTCAATAAGACTGTGCCCTACAAACAAAGGTGACTTTTAGACGCCAGTATATCTTCACAGCTGCATTGAGGGGATACTGTACATCGGACACAATTTAATTTCACTGTCTTTGAACATTACATTACTGTAATTAGTTGCAGAATCTAACATTCATTCTGGTCCAATTATCCTAAAATAAAGTTTCTTTTTTACCAGCAGATCCGCCTCTACCTCTAGCAAACCAATTACAGTACAACTCTCCTGGCTGTGTGACTTTACACACCATCTCCCCACAGATTGCTTTTCCATGCAGCTATGGGCATTGTGTAAACGCATTTATACATTTCTAAAATGTCAATTGCACTCTGTAGTGAGGATTCATACAGAACTGTCCGTTCAATCAGGACGTTCATGACTGATAACCAAAGTGCAGAACTATTGAATAGATAGCCGGACTTTATTTTACACTTTATTTTCAACCTGTATTGAAATGTAAAAAACCTTTACTGCTAAGATCCAGCTGCTGTACTGTATATCTTATGTTTGGTAAGTGCATGTTTGGTATCACATTCCAAGTGTGTTTGTAAGTCAACAACTTGTCAATGGTGGATCGAATATGACATAAAGGTTTAACTGAAGCTGAATTAAACTTGAATTGTTATGCAGCAATTATATTACATTTGTAAATCAGTTCAATACTTATATAAGCAAGGGAGTCACAAAGATTCAGCACATGAAGGAAACTACCAGGCGTTAGGTATTAGTGTATATCTTCGGGGTGTATACTTTCACCTTCTGATACAGGACAATGTCATCATTTGCTCAGAGCTATGAATTTCATTTAGAATTATTGCATTCCCTCAATAGCTTTGCATATTTCAGCTAAAAAGCTGTTGTAACATGATAGAGTGATATCTGTATTCATCATCAGACCCGCAAGTGTAATATTTTATTATTTACACTTGCCAAATTTAAATAAATATCAAAAATATTTTCTTTGTTTCTCTTTTTAAAGATTTAAGTGTATTTAAATTGAACATCTACTTTCTCCTGTAAGCAAGACAAGCACAACATATTACATTTGGAACTTATCTAAGAAGATACATTTCATCTCACAATGTTTTTGACTGACCTATATTTGAAATAATCTGGTATTCTAGTAAAATATTTCCATCAAACAAAAATGTTATTTGAATTGTGTAATGTGTTGTCTGTCTATCAGTCTGTATATCATGTAAGTGGCTGTCATATGTTTTGCTGTTGTATAGGATTCCCAACAATAATAAAAAATAAAAGGCCAAAATAACAGAAGAATAACTATAAAATGTGTGCTCCTACAACTCTACACTACGCCTGCATGAGCATGTCTGCTTCTTTAAAAAATGTTTTATGTGAGGCAAGTGAAAAGAATATAGAAAGAGAGCGAAAAACAGTGAGAGAGAGAGAGAGATACAGGCAGGGTGGCATACAGGCATACCAGAAATAAAACTTTAGTGGCAGAGGGACTCGGGAGGAAACGATCATCGATCTTCGGATTTGTGAAGGCAGCAGCAACAGACAGAGAGCGCAGGGCCATCAGTGTCTAATCAACCAGAGACAGAGACGACAGAGGATTCTCACAGGCTTCTTATCTAGCGGGCGCTGTCCACATCAACTCCGTGTAGCAGGGGGCCTCACGGTCAGCCATGTCTAGCTACCCAATTTACCCAATTTCTCTCTCTCTCTCTCTCTCTCTCTCTCTCTCTCTCTCTCTCTCTCTCTCGCTCTCTCTGTCTCTCTTTCGCTCGCTCTCTCTCTCTCGCTCGCTCTCTCTCTCTCTCTCTCTCTCTCTCTCTCTCGCTCTCTCTCTCTCTCTTGCACTCTCTGTCTCGCTCTCTTTCGAACACTCTCTCACACATACATCTGTGAGACTATGCTGCACATGGGCACATACATGTATCTACAGCTGGTGTGTGTGAGAGAGTGAACGCCTCTCTTTATTCTCGCTTTAGTATGTAAATAATCTTCATTTCTGAGAAAGACAATGGGATGCCTCATGCTCCTAAATTATCTGGTAGATCTTTTTACAGAAAATTGAAATGCAATCCCAGGACGTTCTACCTCCTGCCAGAAAAGAACAAACAAGGACACATGGAATAGTGAAACCTGAGATAAAAGGAATCATTACTGTCTGACAAAAATGTTTTACTAACACTATGCCACTCATTTCGAATAAGATCTGCTTGACGTCAAGAAACAGAAATGTACATATTATTATTTTGGAGGAGTGCTATTCAAGAAGGAAATGGTTGGTTACAGAAACTTAAATTGAAGTTGTGTTTAATCAAAAATAAAATAAGTTTCACTAACGTGTTATTGCTGTGTTGTTTTTCAGGTTGACATCTAGAGGAGGCATGGAGCAGAACAGCAAGCTGTGCTGTTGGGAAGAAACCTGCTTTCTCACTCTGACAAGACGCAATAATTCACAAGAAAAATAATATAAATCCATAGAAAATGTTCTTATATCTTTCGTTATCACTCTGACTCTCTCTCTCTGCAGACAGGGTGAAAAGCAAACAATCATATCCAATTTTATGTCTCTCTCTCACACAAACACACACGAACAAACACACTCACACATACATGCAAACACACAGACCATTAGTATGCCAGAGTTCACCTCAGTATGCTATTCTTGATTTAGTGGATTCCATGGTAACCTGTTCCATAGTTGACGTCTAATCCATTGATTCCAGAATTAGCTGTGTGCTGTGACATGTGCACAGCCTCTACATACGGTATACAATATCTAACAGAGTTGAATACATCTGCTGTTGAAACCAAATTTGAATTTGTTTATATCCTGACTTGTAATATGCTTACTTAAGAGATGTATCGCCTACAGTCTGTTATCAGCAGAAAAATGGACGATATCCATAATGTGTGCTCATACATATTAATGATAACATGTTGGACCATATCAGTGTCTTCTAAGAGCTAATGGTAATGGATGCTGATATTACGTGTTTTAGGAACGACTCGAGCCATTTGCTTATTCTTCCTTATCAACCACCTGCAGAGAGAGCATGGCATGGGTTCCATCATTATACAGTCGTCATCAAACGGAGAACGTGGAACCTTGTCTTAGTAATAACTCAGCATGGTGCCTATACATCCTTCTCCCTTCAATAGAATAAGTAGCATGCTAGTCAAGCTAACTGAAATACACTGGGCATTTTTACGGTAAAATCTCTGACAGGTCTGAATAATCATATAACCAGACTTCTTCAAAGCTAAGTATTAAAATATTTTTTAAATATTTTAAAATGACAAAAACTTGGATCTTTTTATGTGTATTTCACAAGCTTCCTGGTTGATACTTGATAGGACGATAACAAAGGTGGAGATTCAGAAAGTAAGTGAGGAGGCTGATTGCAGGTGCAGCGCCCTGTGTAACTGAAGAGATGGGGATGTGGGAAATGCCAAAGTCATAATCAGAAAGAACTGAATCCCATGAGGGCAATTCTCCTTGTTTGCCAATGAAGTAAAAGGCAGCCTGGACAAGATATCAGACCAGATGACTGAACAGGTTTTTTAATCTGACGATGGTGATTTCTGTGAGATAAGGAGGAAATAGAATCCATTAAATGACACAATTAGAATATGCAAATACGATTTCAAAGAAGTGTTTTCGATGCTCAGAAAATGAGTTATTTACAGTAAAAAGATTTGTGAACATTATTTGATTTCGTTTTTTATTATTATTTTCTCTGCTTTTTAATGATCTAGGGAAATATTATCCCTGTTCGGTGCCACTGAGACCACAAAACCTCAAAATATAATCTTTTCATACAGTAACAGTAAAGCATGGGTAAAGTTCACCTCTGTTTTGTTGCGATTGCACTTTCTACATTCCCGATAATTGCAAAGGTACTGTAGGTGTCAAAAGTAATGACCTTGCACCCATGGGCCCCCTGTAAGATTGTGTCAGAGAGGTAGCCCATCTCTCTTGGTGAGAGGGAGGTCGGAGATATGGATCTGTGTTGGCTTAGGAGGGTTATTCTTGGAACTCAACCAGAGATAAACAGAGGACCCTGTCCTTTACAAGAACCTGGAGATGGAAAACAGTGAACAGCTGACAGGGGGTCTGAAAGAGGGGAGCAGCTAGAGATTGTCTTCCACATGACGTGTTCAGAGGCACTAACACACAGAGCAGAATCAGAAGAATTTATTTTCTATTGACGGTGGGGATGTCCAGGCTGGGTGGATGTGGGTGTGTTTGCGTGCGTATATATGTCTGTTAATCCTATAGTATTCTCTGCACTCACTGCCTCTATTCACAAATGCATGATAGGCAAAGACATGAGGGCTGACATCAAAGTGAAAATCAATAACGTCACAAATACTTCTGTACTGCACACCCAGGTCCGGTGAACAAAAGGTCAACATTACAACAGCAGACAAGGCAGAGGATCCTGTTACCTCCACACACCCTTGCTCTCTGTTCAGAGGTTACAAGCCACAAACACTCACAACAATGACCCACACCAGACAAAAATGAAACCCCTCTGAATCCTGGCTTATCTGTAAACAAAGAACACCTCTTTAGTTTCCTTTTTTTGTCATCTGTAAAATGGCAACATGGTACATTGTGTCAACACACTCTGGTATTGGAGGTATACTGTACGTATATATATACATATATATATATAAACTGTCTGGATGACAGAAGCCATCTAAAGGGATGGTTTGGTCTAGGATTTGGGGGGTGTTCAACGATCTTGGAGGATGAACATTTCCAATTCGGAATCAGTCTCTGCAATGTCTTATTATTCTCATTCCCATCCAAGGCCCTGTCGCAGGGATGAAACATCCAGCTTTATACGGCAGCATTGGACTTGGGGGGGGGGGGGGGAGTGTTGTGGCTTTACTGCTGCAGTCCCATGATATTTCACCGAGCCATGAGCTGCACTGGATGCTGTCAGAAGTAATCACACTGGCAACAGCGGATCAAATGAATGCCAGAATGAAGCTACAATGACAGGGCTGCCCCATGGGAAGAAGCAAAGGGCTGGAAGGGGAAAATAAGAGCCCACACTTAAATTGGCCTCCATGCGGTGGTGGAAATCTTTACCTAAGAGACATGAACACAAGCTTGGTTTGGTCGAGAGGATACATGATTGAATGCATTTTTTTTTTGTTATCTGACTTTGCAGTTTTTGTCAATTATCTGCCAGGTGAAGAAAATTTGAGTTGACACATTTCAAGTTACATACAGGTGTTGTGGTGGGTCTACTGCACATACAGCTACTGTATCTCATGACTGTATTCAGTCATGAATAAAAGATGGCTGCCCCATAATGTAATTTTGCCAGCACAGCACAGTTTTCACTCATAAACAATAGGGTGATGTAGGATACACACTTTTGACAATTGATACCAAAAGCTGACACATTTCTCAGCCAGAGTAATTTCCTCCTTCAGACAAAATTGCATACATTAATTTGTGTATTTTGGAGAATGTGAATGTATGTGGCAGGAAGTAACAACCTATTAAACAAGGCCTCCATTAAATGATCCAAAAAATGCCCAGCATTGTTTTGGTTAACATTCTGCTCTGTCCCTGGGAGATAGGAAAGTATTGTGTGCCATGCTCATGCTGACGGTTCAGATAATATCACACCTTGGTGCAGAGCTGAAAGCAATTAGGTTCATCCATAGGTAATTGAATCGGTAAATGACCTGCAAGCCAAGATTAGACTCTACGGTTTTATCACCAGAAAGGATTTAATTTGCAGTAGAACCAAAATTACTGAAGGTGAACAACCTTTTGTGTTATTCCTCGTCCTTCTAATGACACCCTACATTTCTTAACGACTTCTTACCTGCCTCCAGCACTAATTTGATCAAAGGTTCCTGACTGCATGAAGCAGAACTGCATCTGTATGAAGGCATATGACTATGATTCATTATGTAAAGGTATCATTCCAACAGCTGACATCTACTATAAACAAATCAGCCCAGAGAGGCTTAACGATAAGGGAAAGAGCTTCAACATGAAGAAGAGGCATCCATTCGAAACTATTAGGATTTAGAATGTGAGATATGAGATCTTAACTTCCCCTTTGTGGTGCTCCACTTAGATGTTTTTTTTTCATTTAAATGTAAGAATAATATTATCTTCAAAGATCCCCATCTCATCTGCAAGTGCATGCTGTGATTTTTCAGTCATCTCCCAAAGATAGCATCCCTTCTGTAGCGTGTGTATATGGTGGTGCATTGCTGTGACAGTAAACCCAAAAGCCTCCAATATGCTTCATTATCTCAGTCCAGGGTGGGGTCCCTAAGGAAAAACTACTGCGCACTTTTTCATCACAAATGCAAATGATTGGCATTCTGTCTTAGAGTGCGACCCTTGGTAACAACCAACAGTAAATGTAAACGTGAATGAACATGGAAGGATTTTCCTTACCACAGATAAAACATTTTAACGTAAGAAACACATGAAATACATATTTATATAATACAATTAATTAATTTTACAAAATGCTGAATTTTCATTTGTTTACCAGTTACCAGTTGCTAGTTTTACTGGTTATATGGTACTTGACCAGACCTTCAGACGAAGACCGAGTTAGCGGAGTGTGATCTCAGTTGATATAGTCTCGTCTAGATTACTTTGCACCAAATAGATTGTAATGACTTTCACATTGTGTGGATCCCTCAAGTGTATTTATAGCTTAATGAATAATTAATAGGATCTCTGAATGTGTAGAAAGGAGAAGGAAGGGAGTGGAGATACAGGGTAATGAGGCAGCAGTTTACCTCAGGGCTAACAAGACACCAGAGAGACATGGAATAGACATCAAACATGCCTTTAATGTCCAGCTGAATTTCTCTCTGTTTCTGTCACATACACACACACACACACACACACACAAAGACAGACACACACAACTCTTTCTCTTGTTCCCTCGGGAGTGTTCGTCAGATGTGACTGTGACGAACCCTATGCCTGAATCTTATCCCTCTACAAAAAAAAGTATTGATTTGCAAGTGCCCCTGAGCATTGGCCTAGACTTTATGACAGGACCAATGTATTTACCGTGACTTTCAACCAGTTATCAATATCATGGAGAAATAGATTTGGTTTCAAGATTGAATTTTTTTTTTTGTTTTCCCCAGGGTATAGGATGACCAATCCAAACTATGTATTCAATTTAAGTTTTAACTAAATAACATGTTTCAAGAACATTGTTTAAACCCAAGTAAAACAAAGCACAGTTTTGTTAACATTAAACAAAAACCTAATCCTAAACTTGTTAAATTAGCACGTCATCAAACTTAACACAAAAAGAAAGTAATTTCTTTTTTATTGCTTGATTTTAGGGATGGGACCAAAACAGCATGTCCGCTCATCAGTCACGTGGTCTCTAACTAGTAAAAAGTGCTGTGTTAGTATCTTGCACCTTGGCAAAAGCTTTTCTGCTTGCTATTCTAGACAGCATTAATCAGGCTTGCCAGCAGGTGTTATCAGGTGCTGGCGCTATGGCTTGGGCTCCCCAGGCAGAGAGGGACTGTGTGTGTGAATGTGTGGGCAGACCAGTTGATGCCAGGAACGATGCATTCATGCCAGCTCTGGGGCAGACTGGCAAACAACTGCATTGCAGACAGCATCTGTGATAAACAGTCAATTTGTGCCCTAAACTGGATTGACACAACATTACTGTTCAATTGTTGGAATTTGGAATGTTCTTGTAGGTTCGATATTTGTGTCACTGTTAGCCGAATTTAATGAAATGAGCACCTGGGGCTAATCTTGCATTAGGCCAATAAAGCCTACTTGTTCACAAAAGGCACACTTTTGTTAAGTAGTTTGCTAAAAAACAAAAGTGTCATGTGAACCCCAAGTAGATTTTAATCTGTGTTCATATTTAACATTTTAATCATACCATCACTTTTGGGACACTGCTATTTGTAACTGCGGTGCAAGTTAGATTAAATACCGTTACACCTTTCATTCAAACTCTTCAGAGCTGTTGAGAAACTAGAAGCTGGATTTGACCTTTAAACCATCTAAAAAGTCTGTGTTATAGTTGGCATTGTAAATGAGAACTCATAAAACACTGTGGTCTACTTTAATGGTCTTAGTTTTATTTGGTTTTCAGGTGTCATTTCATGTGAAAGAAAGAGAAACAGAAATAAAAACAGGCATGTTGTTTCAGATGGCGTATTTCAACACTCATATTACCCAGAGACCAACAGTATGGAATCAAAGACTACAACCATAAACTAGGTCATCTCAATCCTGGTAGTTTCTGTTCAATAAGCATTGGCCTATTGGTACAGTGGAAACAACAACAACATGGAGTCCAATCGAGGTCTCTGGTTATGCCTTGAATAGTTTTTACATGAAGTCTCCAATTCTCTCCTCTGGTGTGGAACCACTTTCTAAAAGCAATTTAAAGCTTTGGGGTTTTTAAGTATGACACACAAAAATGTATGGTTTAAAGAGAAAAGAAAATTGTGAACCTTAAAGCATCCCTTTTCTCATTGGTTCTAGCATCCATTCACTATTTCTCTACATTTATGTTTTACTACAAGGGCAATAGTTTAGCAAGAGGTAGGCTGTGTGTCTGGCTTTGTGAAATAATCGATAAGTTCAATGCAGTATTGGTTTTACAAAAAGACCGAATTCAAATGTATTATTTGAAATACAAGTATTCGATGTACTGTACAAAAGCATAGAAATGCAAAGTAAAGTTGCATCAGATCAAGGTATGGACTAGAGTACACAACAGCTGTGTAGAATATGGCTTAGGAATTCTCCTATATGGCTTACTATGGTATGGCTAGTGTCCATCTTGAAAAGTTAACTTAAATAACATGCTACATACTCGGAAAATAACATAATAGGTAATTAAAATTCGAGTTCTGACAAATTAAGCTAAACGTTTGTAAAGTAAGAGTCTGAAATATTCTTCCATCCTAATACTGCTTGTGACCCTACCCTTTGCAGACAACACACCATCCTTTTCAAAAAATCTTAGCCAACATTTTCACATCATTCAACTAGATAACAATTAAAAAGTAAATACAAATGAAAATCAGAGGAAGGGAATAAAAAAGGGCAATACTTATAATATTAATAACAATAATAGTGACAGCTTTTGAAAAATATTATTATTAATAGGTCTTAATTTTGGCAACATTTCCAATACACAGCAAGACAGCAGTAATAGGAAAATCCATTAATGAAAAAAAATTCTACAAAAAGAACAGCCACATGTATCCTCATGTTTTTGTTTAGCTCAAAGAAATATTGGATCTGAAATTATGTCTCTAAAGTCAAATTATAGTATAATGGCAAAGTATTTATTAATTGCCTTTTGGTATCACATTTGTTTCAATTAGAAAAAATTATCACAAACAAATGTGTTTGTGTATTAAATGAGGTATTCACAGTAATAGTGAAGGCAGTGGTGAATCCTGGGCAACTGACAGTTGTGCTGTAACCTTGAACACTGTGAGGCGGATGTGTTTGCTCATCTTGTTCAATACTTCGTCTTATACAAGCAGTGTAACAAAAGTTGCACAACAAATAAACAATCACAAACATACGCTAGAAGTGCAGTCTAGTCATTTACAGCCAATACAATTTAAAATTTGAATATAACATTCACAAAAACATTGAGAATAAGTGGCTGCACATGTTCATGGTTTACCAACTGTCAGTCAGTCAGCGAAGACACACATACTCTATGAAGATATTTAAAATGTATGTGCTTAAGTCATGAATATGTAACTTGAATTTATCTGAATATACAGTGTATGCTAAAATAGGCAAGAGGTATTTGGTTATAATAGTATTTCTAAAATTCGAAAGACAGTTATTTGGCAATTTCAACTCCATTTAGTTATAAAGAGAGATCTTCTTGTAATAATATATGAAAATATATATCCCATTTTCAAAGCAAAATGTTCCAATGAAAGGAAAATAAATGTGGCATTCCCATTTAAGTCTGCCAGTTAAACACAAGAAAACCAACCTTGGTACTTTAGTGTGATAGGAAGTATACTATTCTTGTTGTTTAGTGTTTACATTTTGGCTCACATTCCACTATTTTGTTGCTTTAGGGACAATTGGTTTGTCTTGTTTTAATGGCAGTCCATTTAAACAGGAATCCTGTTGGTAACATTATTTCACCAATAACAGACCGGTAATGAAGATAAAGACTGAAAACCGTAACAATTTTAAATCTTTGGATATCGTTCCACTTGGTTTTCATTGAATATTTGGAAAGTTTGGTTGAAACAGAAATCTACAGGAGAAAGCTAATATCGTGCCATGTAAGTTTTAGAACACATGTTGAGGGAAAGCAAAATAGAAAACTGTAGGTTTAACAACCTTCAAAGTAATAGCAGGTTTTGATGATGAAAAAGGCCTCACAGGCACTGCAAGCCAATCACTTGTTTGGTAATGGAAAGCTTTCTGTAAATGGCCATCTCTGCAACAAAACACATAAAAAGTATGTAGAAAAGGGCAAAAACCTGTCAAGTTCCTTCCGTTGAGCACAAACTAAACTTGGGCAGGTTCAATAGTGTCCATACTTTTCCTCAAGGCTCAAAATAACCAGCGTGTTATTGTTTATTTGTTTACCATGTCTCAGGCATTCAGTGCTTGCCTCCTGATGAACTTTTCCGTGTCTTTTCTCCCCTGGTGAGAAGCGAGACGGTACGAAGCTCCCAGAGGTCTTGGGGCCACAAGTGGTGTCTAAACATTGACCGATTCTGCTCTCATTCACGGAGGACACATGTTATTCCATCACTCTGACAGTGCTCCACAGCTCGGCTTGAAAAGCTGTCTGACATCAGAGCATGCTCCATAAACTGGTTGGGAACCTGTGGGTGGGAGGTAGAGTGAGGGTATCCCCAAATCACCATTGGGGTGTGGAGATGTAAAGGCTTGACACTGTCCACATCATGGAAACATTCATCAGGTTGAAGCGCAGTAGTTGACCATTACAGGTTTTACAGTTGTCAGTAAAAAAAAAAAAAAACAACAGTACAGAACTTGGTTTGTTCCATGAACTTCCACTTCTTTGTGACAGCGTGGGGCGAACCAAGTACGTTCCGCAGAAGGTTGGGGGGGGGCATCATGACATAAAATCTCTTTTTGAGGATTCCTGCTTTTTTTGACAGCAAGGATGGTTGGAGGTTGGAGGCAGTGTAACAAACTTGACAACAGGGAGTGGTGGGGACTGGCACAGGACACTGGCACTGACACCCAAATAGCAAAAGGGGAAAGTGGGCACAAAAGTACCCTTTTGGTTTTGAGGTAGGTACGCTTGACCAGCAGCACAACAGGCAAAATGGTTACCTTGATAGCTCCGGCATTTCTTGCCAGGCTGAGGTAGCTATCTTTGGAGGTAGAGAATTTTGGTGGGGATGCAGTAGGGGGGGATGGAGGAAAGGGGGGAAGGAGAGGGTTAAAAAATGACTTATTCTCTGGTTCCTACTCATCTGCCTTGAGGCTAACTCGGTGAGACAAACAATCAACTCAGTCAGGTTCAGTAAGGCTGAATCAGAACACGCTAAGTTGCCCTAAGGTACTAGCTGACCACAGCGAATAGATACATAACGAAAACACCTCCTCGTATTCGCTTGGTGAACAGTGAACTCACTTTGGCTCTGGGCTCAATATCATTAGATTGAGCCAACATGGACTTCTCTGCAATAGCTCTCAACACCTAATAATCGAAAGGCCATGTTCACTGTTCACATTGGTCAAAGGCCTTAGTGTATCTGTAGTTTGGCTGAACCTGAAACATGGCACCGTTGGCAATTAACTAAAAAAATTAAATTAAGCTGAACTAGTAAGGTTTTGGTTTAGGAGGAACCATCCTTGGCAGTTGGGTAACAACAATAACAAGCAACCCAACTAATGTCTAATACCACACAGGGAATACTACTTTATACTAGAAAATTTGAACTTTTCTGTACTTTAAAGTAATTTGTACAAAAAAAAACAAGTAATTAGTAGAGATCAAGATATGAGACCCTCAGATATGAGAACATTCCCTTCTGACTATTTGTATATATACGAAAGTAAACTATACGTATTGCTAAGCTTTGGTTTGATAAGAACATTTTTAAGGAAGGCAACAATAAGTAATTTGGGCATTTAACAGAAACAAATCAGCAAATGCAATACTGAAGCCACAGTATGTTAAGACTTTTCCTGTGTGGTAAAATGCATTCAACAGATGTACTTGGACATGCTCACGCTCTCTCAATCTCAAACTGAATTTGAACCACTCGCATTCATAAAAAGGACTAGGGGCTTGTAGCTGCTATTAGGCAGACTATGGCTAAGGCTTAGGCAGGCAGGCTGGGAGTAGGAACCATTGAACCGTCAGCCATTTGTTTCAGGGGGAAGGGCAGAGGGGGGCAAGGGGAAGTAAGTGGAGGTGTGGTTGTGTTTGCTTTAGCCTGTGCCAGGCTGGCAGGGGGGAGCCTGCTCTACGAAGATGTGACACTGAGCTGGAGGGGCGTGTTCGGCCCCCACCACCATCACTGGTGCAGCGGAGTTACATCTCTGCAGGGGGGAGAAAAAGAGAGAGAGAGAGAGAGAGAGAGAGAGAGAGAAGGGGGGTCGTTATTTTTAAGGGTGATGGTAACACGTCTGATGGAAACAGAGTGTTTAAGTGTGTGTGTCTTTGATTCTCTTCATGCATTAGCCTGTCAGAAGAGCTCACCTGAGGCCTTAACTCTATAGCCTCGGGGATGCGGATCACCCCCTCTTTGGGGACAGCAGCCCTCTGTCCCACGTCACCCCGGTCCCGTCCCTGTGAAGCCCCCCAGCTGTCCTGGGTCCCCTTCCTGCAGAAGAAGCTGGGGACCGAGAAACGTTCACACATCAAACTGTAGCTCGAAATCTCGAAAAGAAAAAACATCCTACAGTATACTATGGCAGTATACCACTGCCCAATGCAGGCAAGATTTCCCAGCCAATGCAAATATACAGGAGTTGTAAATAAAGCAATGAACACATATTTACATACTGGGACAACTATACGTTGCTAGGACTTTTCTGAATATAATCCAGTATATTTTGTATATGGGTTTCTTACTGGGGGGAAATGTCACTATAAAAGGCTAGGAGATTGTAACTGCCAGAAGGTGCTGTATGTGACCAATGTTTACCTGCGTCTGTAACCAAACATGAGGAAGAGAACACAGAAGATGATGCAGGCCATGCTGATGTGGATGCCCACCACAATACCCGTCATGGAAGCATCCGTGCTCTGCCCGCAGTTACAGGGCACCTGACCACCTGTTCACACACACACACACACACACACACGCACGCACACAGGCACGCACGCACACACAGGGATACTGGTTAAGCTTTTTCAAGGGTACTTTGAGAACACAGTGCAATGCAACACAATTGATCTCCAGTGTAGATGCTGGTAGAACACACCCGCAAACCCAAGCACACAAACATTGCAAACATATGTCCTCCGACGAGACCAATAATGCATTTGCATTTGTAGATAATCCAGTAAGCGCAGAGTATAAAGCCAATCATTCTCTCCAGACACTGGCTCTGTGCATAATGGCACTGAAGTAGTTTCCCATTTCAACTATCAACCTTCCAATTGTACCGCATAACACACCCCCACCTCTGCCTACCCTCCTGTGCTACGGTGGTTCCAAACTACAACTGGCGCTCAGCAGACAAACACTTATTGTAATGAGGTGTGTTTGGAATAAGCGGACATAAAAGCACGTTCTCTCTCTGTGAAGCATGTCCTTGAGGTCCTGTCTCAGACACACACCACAGCTGTGCAGACACACGCTGAGACAAGCAGGAGAATAACGGGCTGGAGAGGGAATGTGTGTACTCCCTGACTGCCACACACTGGCCAGAGCATCACACCATCTGTGTGCTGCGCTGCTCTGTATTGCCCCCTAGTGAGAAAATGATGCATTGCAAGTCAATGAGGAACCACCATGCTGTGTGGTCAGGATTCTAGTGAACGACTGTAGTTTTCAGGGTCTTACCGCCGCCGTTCTTGGCGCTGGTACCACTCTCAGCCAGTGAGACCAAACGCTTGTTGGCTGAACCATCCCCGTTCCCGTTGAAGGCCACCAACTGGATCTCGTACACAGCAGCAGGTTCTGAACCAGGAAATCGATCATTAAAAGTGAGTAAAAAAAAGAATTCTGGTGACTAAATAACAGCACAATGAAGGGTTACAGTTACGGTTAGGAGAACGTTATTTATAAAGACTTGCTTTCAATGCTTTGATTTCTGAAAAAAATGAAGAGCATGCAAAAGAGCTGCTGTGACAAACCTAGGTGGGAGATGGTGTGGGTGTTGATGTGGCCGGGAAAGACTTCCTGCCCCTGGAAGTCGGGCTGAGGGACCTCGCGATAAGCCAGCTTGAAGCCTTCCACCTTGCCAGGCTTACTGGGCAGCTCCCAGAACACCTGCATGGCTGTCTTGTTCAGAACCTTGGTGAAAAAACTAGGAGAACTGGGGACTGTGAGGAGAAAGAGGGAGCCAGAAAGAGATAAAGGGAGGTAGAAATAGAGAGTGAGGATAAGTGAATTAACATCTAAATGCTTTGATACTTCTGGGAGACAGAAAACTGTGAAAAAGCTGTTTGTTGCCAAGTGCATAAGCATAAAACATATTTAAGGAGGAGAAAAGAGAGAAAAAAAGACAGATAAAGGTGACTTCGATTTGAAAATAGAGATGGCAAATAACATTTTGTTTGAAAAATTGCATTATTTCTCCTGTCCACATTTAATCACATTCTCAGTCACATGAAAAGTGACTTACCGCCCCCTAGTGTTGTGGAAATGACAGTGCTGGACTGCTGACTGGCCCCCAAGGGGGAGTAAGCCTTGAGGTAGATGGAGTAGGTGGTGGCAGGCTCCAGGGTAGCAAACTCATGTTGGAAGGTGGTCTTACTGACAGCCTCCTGCAGCTCTCGGCTGTCTGGCTCTGAAAGTGAGGAAGAAATGGTGTCAGTGGTAGAGTTCACAACAACAGAGATAAAACAAAAAAGTTAAGTTAGTAATTATGTATGACAACGTTTAAAATATTCTGATGATCTTAGACGGTTCATGTTCATAACAATTGCACTGTTTAGAAATTGGAGCACGCAAATTGCAGTGATATATTATCTTGTAACATCATAAGCTTTATACCTGTTCACAACAATTCTAAGAAGCCTCAATCTATGGAAGCAAATCGTGACCAAAATTCAAATGAAAATGCATTTCCAGAAATGCATTTTCATTTTAAGAATGTGGCTGCATTATTTGACTCATAAATCAAATTAGTATTCAATCATCCTATTTGCATTTTTATTTTCTTCTTTAAGACTGCTCATTCTTTCCCTTAATTAAAATGAAAACGAAAAAGACATTTGAAATTTAATTTTCAAAATATGCCCCAGCAAATAGATACCAAAATTCAATTTGAAATGTAAAATTTGAAAATGAAAATGCATTTCCAGAAATGCATTTTCATTTTAAGAACGTGGCTGCAAAATCGTGACCACAATTCAAATTCAAATGCATTTCCAGAAATGCATTTTCATTTTCAAGAACGTGGCTGCAAAATCGTGACCACAATTCAAATGCAAATGCATTTTCAGAAATGCATTTTCATTTTAAGAACGTGGCTGCAAAATCGTGACCACAATTCAAATTCAAATGTATTTCCAGAAATGCATTTTAATTTTAAAAATGTGGCTGCATTATTTGACTCATAAATCAAATTAGTACTGATTAGTACTGAGCGGACATTGCATTTTAATTTTCATGTTCTGCCCGCAAAGAACTGCCCATAATTCGAAAACGAAAATGCATTCTGAGCGGCGCAGTAGAGTGACGTCAGTAGCCGCTCTTCTTCAGCTCCCTGCTGACCGAGCTACCCATCTTGTTCGGTAGGGGGCGGTGTGCACATACGCATTGCATTACATGGCAAATGTGCCGGGAAATTGATTGAATTGCCGGGTCTTTAGAGGACGCATCACAGATCATGGCGCTCCCTCAAATTGTGCAGACACTGATAGAATTAGCTGAGCTGGTAGAAACTAATAATATATCTGAGTCTGATGCCCGTGACCGAGTAGAACAAGTCACAGAGAGCTTGGCTGCATACTCTGCCGTCACAGACGTACACATTAATGAGGTTGCCATAGTAAACCTCTCTTCAGTCCTGGAACGGCTGGATGCTGTGGAGCCTCAAATGGGACGGGGACGACCAACCATCCACATCCCGTTCGAGTCCATCGAAAACTATTTATTAAATGGTTTAAAAATAAAGGACATAGCGGAGCTGTTGTCGGCCACCAGACCATCCGTCGGAGGATGCAAAGCAACGGATTTACGGAGCTAGAAAGCTGACAAAAGTATCTGAATTTGAATATGAAAGATCTGAAATATTTGTGTGTCGAATTTCATAAAACTGAAATATATTGCTGTTGAATATATAATATCTGAATTATTTGTATGCCAAATTTAATACAACTGAATTATTTTGATCCAAAAATAAAACATTCTAAAATTCAGATTGCAGGAATTCAGATTCTTGAAATTCAGATTGCGGAAATTCAAATTCAGATTGCGGAAATTCAGATTTTGTCTGAACCAGGCCAAAGGTGAAACAGCTTGCTTTCACAGGAAAAAGTAGACCATTTAATAAATAGTTCTCGATGGACTCGAACGGGATGTGGATGGTTTGTCGTCCCCGTCCCATTTGAGGTTCCACAGCATCCAGCCGTTCCAGGACTGAAGAGAGGTGTACTATGGCAACCTCATTAATGTGTACGTCTGTGACGGCAGAGTATGCAGCCAAGCTCTCTGTGACTTGTTCTACTCGGTCACGGGCATCAGACTCAGATATATTATTAGTTTCTACCAGCTCAGCTAATTCTATCAGTGTCTGCACAATTTGAGGGAGCGCCATGATCTGTGATGCGTCCTCTAAAGACCCGGCAATTCAATCAATTTCCCGGCACATTTGCCATGTAATGCAATGCGTATGTGCACACCGCCCCCTACCGAACAAGATGGGTAGCTCGGTCAGCAGGGAGCTGAAGAAGAGCGGCTACTGACGTCACTCTACTGCGCCGCTCAGAATGCATTTTCGTTTTCGAATTATGGGCAGTTCTTTGCGGGCAGAACATGAAAATTAAAATGCAATGTCCGCTCAGTACTAATCAGTACTAATTTGATTTATGAGTCAAATAATGCAGCCACATTCTTAAAATGAAAATGCATTTCTGGAAATACATTTGAATTTGAATTGTGGTCACGATTTTGCAGCCACGTTCTTAAAATGAAAATGCATTTCTGAAAATGCATTTGCATTTGAATTGTGGTCACGATTTTGCAGCCACGTTCTTGAAAATGAAAATGCATTTCTGGAAATGCATTTGAATTTGAATTGTGGTCACGATTTTGCAGCCACGTTCTTAAAATGAAAATGCATTTCTGGAAATGCATTTTCATTTTCAAATTTTACATTTCAAATTGAATTTTGGTATCTATTTGCTGGGGCATATTTTGAAAATTAAATTTCAAATGTCTTTTTCGTTTTCATTTTAATTAAGGGAAAGAATGAGCAGTCTTAAAGAAGAAAATAAAAATGCAAATAGGATGATTGAATACTAATTTGATTTATGAGTCAAATAATGCAGCCACATTCTTAAAATGAAAATGCATTTCTGGAAATGCATTTTCATTTGAATTTTGGTCACGATTTGCTTCCATATCAATCCACCACCATGGTCTGCCATCACTATTGATGACGCGGTGATTCAGTAAGTCACAGCAAACGAGATAACGCGAGCAAGCGTCTCCTCACCTCCCAGCATGCGGATGTGCAGCACGTAGCCGATGATGCCGTCGGTGACCTCGGGGGAGGGCTGAGCCCAGCTCAGCTGCAGGCTGGTGGAGGACAGGGGCGTGGCCTTCAGGTCCTCAGGTGCCTCGGGCAGCTCGGTCGACTGCGTGATGGCCAGGCGGGCGCTGGCCTGGTTGGTGCCGGCGCTGTTCTCGGCGATGCACTGGTAAATGGCCTCGTCCTCTGAGGTGATGCGTGTCACCGCCAGAGTGCTGCAGGGGGAGGTAGAGAGAGTTGAAGAGGAAAGGTCTTTGAGTAAATGAGCAATTGTGCGGTGTTCTATCAGGAATCGTTCCGTCTTTACAATCCAACAAACGTTCTACGTGAAGTCCCGGTTCTATAATCCTGTACTGCAGCTCATGCACAAGGAAGCAGCTGGGGTGTAAGGACCTGTTGTTGTTGGTGAGCTTGACGTTAACACCGGGCGTCAGGATCTTGCCGTTCTTCAGCCAGATGAGGTGCGGCTCAGGGACGCCCTGGGCGGTGCAGGTGAACACAGCGCTGGCCCCTGCTGGCCTGGAGACAGACTGCGGCCACTGCAGGAACTCAGGAGGAGCTGGTGAGGAAGAGGGAGAGTGAGTTCCGCCCGTTTCCTTGGCTTTTAACCAACCTGGCTTTTCATTGATTAGTATTTGAAGGATCATCTAATGAAACCATAGTATTGTTCGAACGTGACTTACAAAGAAATGTTACACCAAGGGCACAGAAGGTGAATGTGAAGACACACATGTTTATGTACACATGCGGAGGCTGACAGAGTGGCAATATAGTTCTAACTTGTAACCCAAATTAGGAGCCTAAGGAGCAGTGATTGCTTTCCACATGGGGCTGCCTCCAAGTTCCTTGTCCTCTGCAGTCTCCTGTCTCCTGTAGTTACTAGGAGTGTCCAGTGGAGGGCAGCACTGGTGTGCTAGCATTGAACTTGACAACATGACCATGCTGAGTGACTGAGAGGTGAAAATGAATTTTACTTTGTAAGATGTACAACTGTCTGCTCAGATTATATTTTTCCCGTGGAAATGAAAAAGTGTAACACAAAACATATTAATTTAAATTATTGTTATTATTTAAACCTTCTCTACAATACATCCATAGTGTAAATGGCACATACGCGCATAAAATGGACTTCAGGTATTGTGAGTAGGGCTGCGCCACTCCATTTAGTTGGTTCTATGGAGTGGGTTCAGTGAGTATGTTTGTGGAGTACGTTCATGTTTTGTTCAGTTAAACCAAGAACAATAGCCAAACCACAAGCACTGAGTCCCAGCATAGGAACAACACCACACAGCTGTGTACTGGGGTCCGACGTAGACCAGAACGAGGCATATGCCTAAAAAACAGGTTCATGACCCGTGACAGCCGCGTCTCGTCCCCAAATTAAAGCGACACCCCTCTTCAGGCCCTCTCTGCAGTGACAGTGTAAGGGGACGGAGAAGGGGGACAGATGCGGTCTCGCCACCACCCTGCCCTCATATGGGACACAATAGTACGTCTGCGTCGCGAAAAACCTGCGCCCGCCCCCCTCCCCCCCCTCCCCCCGCACCCATCCGCTCCTCTCAGCATCTCATTAATATAACGTCACCCGCCACCACCCTCCTCTCTCACTCTCGTAAAAATGAGCTTGCTCACAAACCCATTGTGATGTCTCTGAGAGGAGTCCAAGGAGAGATTGAGGGGGGGAGGTTCCAGGGGCCAAAGGGCAGGGGGCACGGGAGGGAGGGAGTGGGGGGGGCAGAAGAGGAGGGGTGTCCGAGGAGGAGCCCGTGTGAAAAGGGGAGCCATTAATCAATCGCAGGCATGGATTTGATTTCTCGATGGGCCCGTGGGGGCCTCAATCTCTTTCATTAACAGGAGAGGAAAAATAAAAGCTCTGTAAAAGATTTAAAGAGAGTAGCCCTCCGCCCTGAAATACAGCTTTGGTTCCTCACAGACTTATGCCTAGTCACTGCTGTGGTTTCGAATGCTTCACAGGCTAGTTTAGGGAGACTGATATGGCCGTAAATGTGTCAGGGGTACTATATCTTTGCAATAACCACACCTTGTCAGTATTTTCAGGCCATCAAAACAGTTACTGAGAACTAAACTGGATCTTAAATACAGGGCCTTGGAAAATTGAAGCAGTCAATATGGACAGTCTGACAACTGCCACTCTCCACAGTAACATACACCAGCCAGCCCTTATACCTAAAGTGACAGTGAAAGAGTGAAACAGTGTGTACATTTCACTTCAACCTCGAGCAGTTTGGAGAGCTCAAATTGAGTCGAGTAAACCACTTAATGGCGGTTGTGTGTGTGTGTGAGAGCCTTGGTGACAGGGTCATTGTCATTGTCACTGTGTTTGCAGATGGAGCCCCCCAGCTGTCCCCGGACTAGCCCACCGAGGAGGGGTGGGGTAGATAAGGGTAGGGTGCAGGTTCACCCTCTCGTGGGAGTGAATAGGTCTAGGGTGTGTGTGTTTGTGTGGTTGGTAGGTAGGCCCGGCAATCAATCTACCCCTAACAACCCCCTTTCTGTACTCCCCATGAGCTGGAAAACACTTCACACTTGAACTTGGGAGAGCCAATTTATCAAGAGTAGAAGGCTATTCAGACAAACACAAACCCAAGTTGTTTTTCCAAACGGGTTGGTGTTTCTCATTTTGCTCAATAAAGCAGCAGGAGAGAGCTGAGGTAAAATGCTGTTCTGAGTTTATCATTCTCTTTAGCTTCTTCTCTGTGGCCCTGGTTTCTTTGACAACAGTTCTTCCCCACTGGCTCTGAAAGGTCCCAATGCTCCTTAGCTTCTGTTTGAAACCCGAACCGAACATATCTGACGCAGAAAAATCTAGATTTTTATACCAAGTTCATCAGGTGTATCTGGGATGTACTGAGACTACATACTACTAAAAAAGCGAAAAACACAGATGTGAATGCAATTTTTTCTATCGTGCAGAACTTTTATAAATGTTCTAATTGCAGTGGTTTACAATCATCAGTGATTGTTTGGACTTGTCAAAGGCAGGTTCTCTAATAATATGTGTTCATCGAGCTATAGAGAATTTATCTTCCTGTCAAATGGACTGTAGCACTGCACATCCTATTGTATAATAGCACAACAGCCATCCCCTTCACTCTAAAACATGTGGTCATCCAAGCTCTGTCGTGAGAACCACCCCACACCCAGGTTGGAATCCAATTCCACATGAATTGCCCTGACCTCACAAAACCATATGCACAATATATGCACATAATATTCAAATGTGTGAATGAGCAATGACTCCCTGCACTCCCTATGCATGAGGATGACGACCAAAAGCCATGGGAATGGGCCCGTTCTTAAAGACCTCCCTTAGAACTAAGCTGTTGTGTACACACAATGCCCGCCGTGTCCCATTGTCGTTCCTCAGCCTCCTCCTTGTCCCCCCCTGCCACTCAGTGTCCCCTGAACCTGGCCTTGCCTCTGTCTGTCACTAGCAGCTGGGACAGAGACAAGTGTCCCCACAGGGCAGCATTCACATGTATGTGTGTGTGTCTCACGTTTCAATCAAGGTTTGTCAATCAAAGCCTACAGCCTCCAGCTTCAAAGCAGAGCAGTACTAGTTTGCCACGGCTGCATCACAGCCTCTTCTGCTCGCTGCCTCCGTAAGTCAACGCCCCACCCCCCAACCTCTCTCACGCATCATTTCCAGGGGGGGGTCTGCTGGGAGAGGGGTCAGGGGTGGGAGGTCAAGGGTGATCCTTCACTCTGACACAATTATTCTGTTTCTCCCCAACCCGTCTCTCCTTCTCAGCTCGTGTTGTCTGTTTTACTTGGCTACTAGGATGCCTTTGAATTTTAACACATTTTTATAAATAAAAAATAACCACATTTTCTTTTTCATTCTTTTTCCCCCCCATGTGTTTCCTTGGTTTTATCCAGCCTATGTTACTACATCTTTTACTTCACTCGATTTTTATTAAATCTCACTTCTTTCCCTTGCAATGTAAAGTACACCACATCTACATCAACGTACATGTATGCGATAACTCTTATAGTATGTGTATATGAGACAATTGATTATAATGTACAAAATTATTCTCTCTCTTTGGATATTTCCCTTACAGATGGTGGCTAACCGTTGTCTTGAGCCTTGTCTACATCCGTCCAAGTCACTTTGTACTCCATCCTCCCCACCCCCTAACCCCCACCCCCTAACCCCCACCCCAAGGCCACAAATGAGGTTGGGGAGAGGGGACAGATAAGGGTTAGGGGGTGGCCAGACGCGACCATGGAGATGAGGCCATCCTGCGATATGCACTAGCAAGCCCAGATTGACCCTAGATTTGACTGCCAACATAATGACAAAGGGTGCAGAGAAGCAGTGACTGGTCAAGATCAAGTAGAGTTAGTGAACTTCTGAGATCCTGGGATGGACTGACACAGATGGTGTATGGAGGACAGAAGGATATGGAGGCAGGGTCACACACATATTTACTGCACACTTCAGATTCCCATGTTAAATATAAGTATAATAGGTTAATGGCAATTTTTGTAAGATAAAATATTTACTTTTCAAATCTGCATTGTAATCAACTTCAATCTTCCAGACATAAACCATAGTCCGTAGTTTCTATAAATTATCAGAATCCCATAAACCGAGGCTGTAAACAAATAGTAATTTGTGTTGGACTTTTTGTTTATATCAAAAGGGGAGGGGAAGGAGTGGTCAAGTGAGCACCTTTGTCCTGTTTCCAAAGTCAATCAATAAATGAATGAATATATTAGAGCACCAAGCCAGATTGTGATGGAGATAGAGTGGATGGATAGGCAGGTATTGATTGAGCAGGGTGGAGGGAACTGTAATCAACCAGATGTTGAGAGCCTGAAGCCGTTAAGTCCTGGAGCAAACACACTTAAGCATGTTCACTCAATGTGTGTTCAGAGAAATAGGGCACAGATGTTATCAATAAAAATGATTATTCTGTATATGTAAATACATTGCTTTGAGCACTATAACAGAATTAGAACATTATGTATGTAGGGTTATGTTTTTGCACCTTTGCAGTGAGTGTATCGGATTTGAAACATTGGTCAAACAAACAAAGCCAAAGAATGGTCTCCTTTGTCATGAAGCGAAAAGGCAGATCCATTGTCGAATATCTTTGAATGGAAGGAGGCTGGGGTTTTGAAACTACAAACGCCGCCAAGTCCATTATCCATATCCAGTGGGGCCCTCAATATGATATCCAGATCACATTAGAAAATGGCCAGTATCAGGTTAGAAAGCCCAAAGGCCCAATCTGAACTGAGGTCAGAGGTGACTAGAGCAGGGGGATGGGTCCAGCTCACTCTGGAGGTCATGGTCAAATCCAGTAAAGGTTAACACAGTCCGACCTCCTCCCACACAAAAAAAAAACCTCTAGCCACCTGCCACACACGCACACACGCACACACAAGCTGGATCCTCCTCTTCATTACTTACATCTCTCCTCCCTCCCATCCCCCATCTCTATCCTCTCACACACACTGGGTGAGTATTAGGTGTTCCCTTGAGGGACCCTGGGTCAGGGAGATGGTCTATGGAGGTGTGTGGTTGACTGCTTTGCTTCAGGGGGGGCTGGGAATAAGTGTTACATGGAATATGCTGGACAAAGCTTTGTCAAAGCAGCCCTGAATTGTGTGTTGTGTATGTGTGTGTATGTATGTGTGTGTGGGTGTGTGTGTGTGTAGTGTAAGTGTAGACCACTAGATGTATTTTCAAAAGACAATTTCCCAATTAACAGCAACAAAAACAACGACAAACAAGGAAGGACTAGTAATCTAGTCCTCTTAATCTGGCCTAGTGATCCATATGAAGTGTCAAGTGGTATCCATGCTAAATGCATCTAAAATGTGATCGAGCACAGCAGCACTTCTTACGAGTAGTCCTCGTGTATCTCTAGCTCATTTGAAGTGGTCGAAGCCTCACCTTGCACCACCAGTCTGCCCAGCGCGGTACGCCTCATCCTGGTGCCGGGGCGGTTGGCAGAGCACACGTACACGCCTGAGTGCTGCAGGGTGGCATCGGAGATCATCAGGTTGCCCGTTCCGAGCACCTGGATGCCCTCCACCCCGATGGAGCGTCCATCTACGATCAGGAACGAAGGAGGAGGGAGAGCGACATGTCATTGAGGAGAGAGTGAGAGGAACGCATCCGTCAGGACAGAAAGGGACTCATCGGATGCGTCGGATAACAAGAATGTTAAGTGTTTACCCAGGCGACTCCAGGATACGATGGGTCTTGGGTTGCCGGTGGCAATGCACTCCAAGATGGCGGTCTGGTGAATGGTAATGGTCAGGTTCTGTGGACCCGACAGGATCACAGGCTCCTTGTAGATCCTAGGGGCTGCCACTGACGGGGGGGAAGAAAGCAAGAGAGAGAGAGAGAGAGAGCGACAGCAAAAGAGAGAGTCAAAGGAAGAGAGAGAGCGCGATAATGACAAAGATCAGATTCTGCGACGTGAAAGGATTTCGAGGACGATTTCAGCCACACAGAAACACTTTCTTACCAGTGACAGTCAACTGAGCCTCGTGACTGTAGCGTGTGTTAGCGATGTTGATGGCAACACAGCGGTACACGCCACTGTCTTGTCGCCTCACTCCAGTGATCTGCAGGATTCCATAAGGGAGGAGGGTGTACCTAGGTCCAACAGAAAGGGTTGCTCTTGTATGAATGTGGAATAGAAACGTGTAGATAAGGACAGTGTGTGTGTGTGTGTGTGTGTGTGTGTGTGTAGGTGTATGAGTGTGTGTGTGTGTGTTACCTCTCGTCGTCAGTGTTCAGGGTAGTTCGGTTTCTCTCCCAAGTGATGTTAGCCTCTGGGATGCCATTCACCACGCAGGCCAACCTGGCGACTCCGCCCTCATCCACTATCATCGACTCTGGGTGTGTGTGGAATTTAGGGAGAGCTGTTTGTGTTAGAAAGAGAGAGAAAAGGAAGAAGAGACACAGAGAGATAGGGTAAACAGAAGGGAGGAGAGCATTGGAGAATGAGAATTCTAAAATGATTCTTTCACACCATATGTGACAATTGTTTTTTTTTTTTCATTCTCAATGTCCAAACACTGAAAAATAGATCTCCCTTGAGACCTCTCTGATTGGCTTTGAGGAATAGCCAAACAACCAGGCCAATTTCACAATCAATACCGATCATTACGAAAGTGGGGGCATTCTTCTTAAATGAAATTGTATCACCATGGTAACCCATTTGGCTCAAAGGCAGCACCACCAATCCTCACTAGGGCTATAATTCCAACGCTTTACCCATAACCCCCTGCCCTGCACCCCGCCCCCTAACAACACATGCTCGTTGGCCACTTCTGGTTTTATTTGGCCAGAGGGAGGGGTCAGGGGCATGAGTGAGGGAAAGGTCGTTCACTCAGAGGGGGGTTTGGGGAAAAGAGAGGCGGGGGCTGAGGCTATTAATGTCCAATCCAAACTCGGGGGCTGGAGACACTAGATAAAGGGGGCCGGTGGTGGGGTAAAACCGTCAGGTATGATTTAAATGCACCTTGGACAGTGTTGAATAAAACACATACTGTACACCAACACATAAAAAGGGATTGACCAGCATGGGAGCTAGTTTTACAGGGGAGATGAATTGCCCACCTCAGTATGGAGCTGATGACATAAAAAAGGACAGGAGACATTACGACCAGACTTTTCTGATTTAGTGTGTTTTGTATGTAGAGTGGTTTGTAAGGGTAGTATTGAAATGAATCTTTCAAGAGTTCAGTCTGATAAAGGACAACTTTAGGGCTTTGGGTAAAGGACACATTTGCCAAGATTTACATTTGATTGAAAACACGCAAATACTCAACCTTTTTTTACATCCTCACCGTGGATGCATTCGTTATTCCATTCGTGTATACAAATTGGTGTGTGTGTGCGTGCGTGCGTGCCTGTGTATACCACTTACATGCCAGCTGCACCCGTGCCTTGCGGCTGATCAGCATGCCGTAGCGGTTCTGGGCGGCGCAGTCGTACTCGCCGGCGTCCGTCTCATTGCTCTCCCTCCTCTTGGAGAAGTTCTTGATCAGAAGCGTCCCATTGGCCAGCACGCTCGCCTTCAGGCCTGTGGCCACGGGCCGGCCGTTACGGCGCCAGGTCACCGAGATCGGCCCCTCGCCTTCCACCTGGCAGTCCAGCATCAAGGGACGGTCTCGCACGGCGATCACGTCATTCGGCTCCTGCAGGAAGGCCAGCTCGGAAGCTCCACCCAGAACTGGAAAAGAGAGAGAGAGAGAGAGAGAGAGAGAGAGAGAGAGAGAGAGAGAGAGAGAGAGAGAGAGAGAGAGAGAGAAGTAAAATTGAGAGGTGTGGTCACTTTGGTAAATCCTCAGATTACACATGGTGATGGTGATGGGGATGATGATGAGGAAGAAGAGTGAGAGAGGGGGAGATGCATACTCACAAAGATTTTAGGAGCCGGTGATCCTCGGACTGAAGTCAACGATGATGACGATGATGATGAGGATGGTGATGATGATGATAAAGTGTTGATGGAGGAGACAAATGTCTTGGAGGAGCAATCATTCACAGGAGACAGAGGTGATGTTTTTCAGACTTTGATACAAAAATGAGATACCCCCAGGAATAACAGCACATTCACTGCTACTGAAACAGTGACCAAAGCACAGAAGAGTTATTGCGGGAGAAAAAAACACACTCTAAAACAGTGTGGTCAAAGACTGTTGTGAATCAACTCACAGTCAATCAGACATAAATTTTCGCCGATGCTTTAACGATCCCAGAAACGAAGACTCTTAAAATAAAAACCTCACTCAAATCAACGTTATGACCTCCCACCAAACTACAAATCAAAGAGTGATTCCAGAACACTCCATGGAGGGGGCCAGAGGGATGTGTTTTCCACATCTATGGGCTGGCTTTACGATATGAACTGGTGCTAAGTAACAGTGCTGCTGCAGCTACACAGCACTAACCTCAAATATATTAGAACAAGGCTGAGGTGATGGTCCTGACTCATAAATGCTGAGAGGACTCCATTTCATGACAATCACTCCTCGTTAAGGTGAGGTAGGAGGTGAAAGGGATCATGTTCAAAGATGGCCAATGGGGACACGGAAGAACGCTGATGTCACTGACGTAAATGGTCCTTTTCCACCATCAATGACAGTTAACAAGATGAGTTTCCTTTCCTGCAATGTCTTACATCACCTGTGTGGCAATAGATTACCTGGATGGTTAGCAGGTTTAGTAGCTTGACATACAGGAAACATTCATTTTAAGTATATATGGTCTTGTAAGGCTGGGTGTCAACCTGCCCCCACCTCTCATATGCTAAAATCTGGAGTTGCTTGACAGGGTCTCAGATTGATGAATCTCACACCCCTTTGTGTAACTTACTGTAGCATTGCTAGTCATATGTTGATAAGTAAGAATCAAGATTTGGTGTGATTAGTTGTTCTTGTGTATAAAAGGAATTGCAAAGTATTGTTCTGTGGATTCTTTATCTCCTGAGACCTTCTCCTCAGCTCTGGCTTGTCCTTGTACTCCTTGTCCTTCCTCACATCTTGCTTTTTGTGTCTTCTTGTAATTTATTTCAGTCATTTTCAATGTTATTAAAGGTTTATTTTATTTAACCTTACTTTGACCATTCTTGCTCAGATTTAACCGTAACATTAGTATTGGCATTATTTGGTTCATGTTATACACTGTTTCCCATCTTCTTTTAAATCATAAGGGGATCAGTTTAGATTGTTTGGCCAAAATGTAACCCCCTACAGTCTTTTAAATACATTTATAAGAAATACTGTTGAAACAACAAAGCCTTTAGTATTTTACCTCAGAGGTGAGGTGAATGTTTAGTAAAAAAATCTTACACCAGGAATAAGGGGGGTCCCAAAACCAAGACATTCATAAGATTTTCATTGTTAATATATTCATTATCTCCTTTTTTATGCATTGAATCAGTTGGCCAACTGAACTGCATCAAGTAAAACACCTGGCATGATGCCAAAATGGCAAGAAGCCAACACCTTATGCGAAGTAATTCGTTGAGATTCCTATACTTTGGTGACCAACAAAGGGCTTGGATCACAACCCACTCACCTCTGGTGTGTTGGACAAACTCCAGGCCCTCGTTCCCTTCATAACACCTTAATTACAGCTGAATAGCGGAGTTGTTAATGAAGGATTAACAGGGGAGTAAGGGTGTGTGTGGGATTCATCCTTGGCTGGCTTTTTACAGGCTGCAGGGGAGAAATCACACACTGATAAATGGGGAGTTTCATTGAGGGAGCGCGTACAGCGTGAAGCCCTAACTCTTCCCCTACAATGACGCTGGATGAAAAGTGGGAGTCGTTCCCTCAGCGGAGAGCAGGCCACACTGTGAGCACTGGTGACAGCTTCATTCTCCAGCAGGAACTCTGTGTGTGTGTGTGTGTGTGTGTGTGTGTGTGTGTGTAGGGAGAGTCATCAGTGTGAAACAGTGAGAAACAAGGGCGCAGAGGGAGGGGACGGGCCAAAGCCAGGCTGTGGAGAAGTCTGCCTGGGGTAGAGTTTTCCGAGGGGTGAACATGCACTTGACTTTGCTCTGGCTTGATTGATAGCTCTGTTAGTTAGCTACCCCTCCCACACCAGCACCCCTATACCCACCCCACCACCATTCTTCTTTTCACAATGCCCTACCCCCCCCCCCCACAAACCTCACCCCCCCCCAGAACACACACAATTCATCCCCCCAAAACTGCTTCCCACAACAGAAGTGAATGCCGGGGAGCCATTGAGGCAAGAGAGAGCTCAAACAATGGCAGAAGTGGAGGAGAGGGGGGGTCAAGTTAGGATGACTTCAATTGAGTCTGGGTGGAGGACTTGTCTGGTAATAGCACCGCTCCCCGACACCCTCTGCCCCTGTTAGTCATCACCCACTCAGGGAGACTGAACATCTGCCCCCACTCCCCTTCACTCCCACCCACCCCCGGTTCCTTACAGTCCCTTCTGCCCCTCCTGCTTTTTAACTTGAACTTGGAGGTGACTTTCCCATGCCACCCCCATCGCTCAGTCGCCTCTGGACCCCTCGTTGACGTCGCCGACACGCCCGTCTCCTATTTTACGCACCATTTGAAGGGAGGGGGGAATACCTGATATTTTCTATCCCCCAATTCCCCCCCCCCCTCCCCCGACCCCTTTCTGATGTCCCAATCCCTCGTTCCCAGCTGTTCCAGATAAAGAGAACAGAAAGTCACGAGACGGAAGAAAAGGTTTCGCACCATTTCAATCTCTTGAGTTTATGCAGCGACATGTGAAAGGGAGACGGGCCTCAAACCCCTGACGTCTGGACTGGGCTCCTTTAACCTCACGAAACACCTACAATGAACACAGGCCCAGACACAACACCACAACAACCCCTGTAAGCTGCAAAACATCCCGCCATCACCCACAGCGCCCCGCAGCTGCTCTCTCTCTCTCCTCCCTCCCTCCATTCTCAAACTCCTTCTTCCTTCACCCCTCCATCCGCCCTTCTACCACCCGAACCCAAGCCATACTCCTCTTCTACACACATCAGTCCATTCAGACCCACTAAGTGAAAAGCCCCAATCTTGGCTATGCTCCAGCACATGCTGTGCGACAGCAACCAGTTCCAGTTGTGGTTTTGTTTGTCTAATTAGCCTCCCCCTTCTTACTCGCTGAGCCTTCCCCCTTGAATCCTTCCATCTACACTATCTCTCTTACAAACTCAATCTGAGGGGCCAATTACAGGCCATTCACTATTCACTTTCCTGCCTGACACTTTGCCAGGCGTTCCTCGTGAAGTATTTGATCTGTTCCAAACCGGGAACTATTCCATTACTAATCAGACCATATTATGTCGCCAGCAGCAACCATGAAAGTTAGGATTTAGGGGCATGACTAAGTTCTCCCTCGTCTAGCTATACTTTCATTCCCCCAAATGATCAAATTTATTTGGAGGCTAATGCAATGACAAGTGTTTTCCAGACATGTATACATACTGTCCATGTACATCATGACTTAAGTCAGTGTACTATCCTGGGCTGAGATGCATCAGATGAGGTTGATTGCACAATGGTCGATGGTCAACATGGTCGATTTTCACACCCTTTCATGCCATGAAGCCAAGTGAGGACCTATGGACTTCTACACAAACACTCAATATTAGCCGTGTGACTGGAGCCGACAGAAAGCCAACCAACCTCCCTTCTATTCTGCTAACTACAAGCTGAATACCCCTGTGTGGACCAGAGGATGAGAGACAGGCCTTGCTCTCCCAGCTACACCCCAGGACCGCAGCCTCCTCAAGGGTAGATCACAGGCACCGAGACCCAGGGCCTCAAATCAAAAGCATAACCGTACTTCCAGGACCAAAGACACACTGCCTAACACAGCACCCACTGGGACAATAGACCTTGGGCCTTTGTCAGTTCAATCGGCTTCCTCTTGAAAGTGTTAACTCTCCACGGTTGGACATGGTGCCGTGCTTTGTGTGGGATCTAAAGAAGGAAGGAGTGGATTAAGGGATACCTGGGACTAGTGAGGCCGTGGGGCGCACAGAGAGTGAGATATCAGTCACAGGGACTAAGGATTAGATTAATGTCGGAACTGGTGGGTCGAAGCATGGGATTAGAGCTACCTGGGGACTTCCATACTGGGGCTGTGAGAGAGTGTGTGATGTAAGTGGAGAGCAGGGGAGTGAGTTAAGGCTGAACAGTGAGTGAGCAGTCAGATGTCAAACAGTGCTGGCAGATATCTGAGGATTTAGACCTGTAAAGGGAGCTACAAAAGAACTCCCCGTTGGCTTGGTTTATTTAGCACAATGTTTCAACAAGAGCATTATAGTGAAATGCTGCACTTTAGGGGGGGCACACATTAAATAGATTTTTATACATATAAAAAGGGCACTTTAATAGGGAATGACATTGATAAATATCACTGACTTAAATATAATTTTAGGTGTCAGTGTTAGCATGAAGACATGGGTGTTGCTTAATAACAAACAGTTATTAAGTAAAGGACAAAAAGGTAGATGTATCCCCTATAAAATTTTCTCTGTGCTTCACGTTCCCAGTTGTATTCCACCCGGCACCTGCTTCAAAGCCAATCTATACCGCCGACCTCCTCCAGCCCCCTATGACCCTGGGTGTGTGATTGAGCGTTCAAGTTTAGGGATAAATTCGCCACCCATCTGTGTCCCAGTACTATGAAGAGGGAGTCTGGCCGGGGGGATGGCAAGAACACTGGAGACAGACATCACCCCCACCCTATTCTATCATCCCCCACACCCTTTACATCCTGAAATCCCAAATCTCCACCCCACCCCGTCCCCTGACTTTGACCCCCAGCCCCTAAAAGGTCATGAGAGAGTTGGGTGAAGGAGGGACCAGGGCGGAGGACAGCTTGCGGTCCGCCACCGGTGCAAGCCAACCCCCCCCCACCCCCACCCCCACCCCCACCCCCAAAACCAACCAACACCCCTGAACCCCCAGACTTGCCTTTTTGTCTTCACCCCCCTTGGCCATGAACTTCATGGTTTCCATTGAGGCCGGTGGCGCAGCGGAGACTAAGCCCCCCAGAAGAGTGAAAAGAGGGTTTGAGGGGTGAGACTGAAAAGGCAAACACTAGCAAATCCCTTCATTGGTTGCGTCCTGCGTTCTCCATATAACCTTTATGGGAGGGTGCAAGTTTGCATGTGTGGGGGGGGGGCAAGGGGGGGGTTGGATTCGGTCATTAGTGAGTAAAGACCTCATTGGCGAATGTGTCTCAGAATCCTTAACTGACTCGTCCCGTCCAATGTCATCCCCCAACTCTGGGAACCGTGACAACCGTGAAGGGGAGACGCCGACTTTGGCAAACTCCAGCATGTTGGTATAAGTTACACTTCACATAAAGGCACTTTTACAGTGAAGTTATATTTATGTCAAACGCACTAGTTAAACAGACAGGGTTCATGGAGCCTGATACTATGAAAAATGCAAAGGGAAATAGGTTGTTCAGAAAAATCCAAAAACCCTGGATACATGTTACCTGACACTAGCTTTAACAGACCTGTGTGACAAGGGGCGTGATGCTCCAGGGGACATTCGAAACATCTCAGAATCATCAGAACAGGCTTGAGTTACAAGCTCTCCAAGTAATTCAAAAAAGATGAAACAACATCAAATGTAATCTCACTTAGATCACTGGTCTACTAAACAAATGTGTAAACTCTTTTTTTGTTTGCGTTTGTTGTCAGAATCTACTTGGACAGGGCCTACTGACTAAAGCGAAGAATGGATGGGAAACAAGGGTTGTATTGACAACTATATGGGGGTTTCAGTCAGAGTGCTCCGCTCAACTCTGATAGTTGAGGGGGGAGTTGTGGACTTGAAACCCAGTGGCGCAGGGCTGAGCCCATTGTCCCGCTAATAGGAGTTAAACTCCCCCGTCCTCCTTCCTCCCTCCCCTCTGCCTCCACCGGCTCTGTGGCACGCTCTCTCTCTCTCTTACGGCCCTGCGATGGCTGCCAGTGGATCTTACACCACATAGTTCCCAGCGCTGTTGTGTAATGTCTAATGAGTGTTCATTATTAATTGGTCTCTGCCAATTTGGGGGACTGGTGTGTGCCCAAGAGCCCATTTCCAATTAGGCTAATTAACTCTCACGCCTACAAACACCTCCTTACACACCCCTGGGTGTGTTTTGGGAGGGGCAAGGGGGCATGTCATTGGAATTAATGGCATGGGATGGCATTGGGGCAGAGTAGGCAACATTGGCAACAAACCAAATATATACTTAGATTGAAAGTACATTAGCATAATGCAGGAAGAGTCTTCATTCATCATGTTACTGGCTCTGCAGCAATTACAAACCTCGGTTTTGAGGGCACACTGGTGTATTTTCTGTTAATAAAATGGAAAATGGCTGGTGGTATTTTTGAATTGGGTCTGCATTTTGGTTGCAATGTTGCAGTAACACATCAAAGTCAATGTGGCCGATGGGTAGCAGATTATGAACATTTAAATCATGTTAAGGCCCACTCTCTTATGGGTACGTGGTTGAGTTGAGCAAGCTATTCCCTTTTCATTTACCATGAACATTTAGTTTTATATGAGGTTTAGTTCAGTTAGGAACTTTTCTTTTTCTTTACAATAGATCACGTTGTCCTGGTGCAAGTTATGAAACCAGGCACAGTACATCCCAACTGTAATCCTATTCACACAATGTCTGCACCGTGACGAGCAGTCTGATACACAGTGAAACGAAGGTCTCCTAGGTCAACACGCTTTGCACTTTATATTGATTTACTCGACACATACAGCAGGAGACAACCTTCATTATATGTTTTCTTACGTTTCATAAAAATACAGACATGGATCTTACTCTCTAGATAATATGAGTTTCCACTTTAGTCTTTCCTTTGAAGTCCATTGTGGTGAAGTTAAACCTTGTACACAAGAAGGCTGTCTCGTGTCATAGCCATTCATAACTACTGATGAATAGGATCACTGAAGCCTTACATTTCATGTCTTAAGCGGCAACTGAGGCATCTGAAGCCATAGCCAGCAATGATCTGTGGGAATCTTTGTCATCCCTTTTGGAATGGCAGCCAACACCCATCATGAGCCAAATTTGGTCCTATACTTGGTAAACAAGAACCCAGGGTGAGACCAGCTATATCAGGGAGGATATCAGTAGGTGGCTATGGGAGACTATGGCCTGTAACAAAAAAGGCTAAGGGAACTGGGCCAAGCTTTCACCTCTGATGGCTGCATGGGGCCTTAGCTCTGATTCTTTCTCATTGTAGGTCTTTGGGATTAACACCCTGGGTCTGAGAGATGCTGTTAGGATTAAGAGAACACAGTCTGAGCAAGGGCAAAAGGAGAGGGTGTGTGTGTGTGTGTGTGTGTGTCTGTGAGGGAGAGATAATTGTGCTGAGGTCTGGTGGTGTCCAGGCAGCTGTGGGGGGATTACAGACGACACTCCAAACACACAAAAACACACACACACACACCATCATCATTATCCCCAGCACCATCCACAATGAGGTCTTAATCAGGGGGTGTTGCACAGACAGAGAGGGTCTGTCTGGTGTATGTAAATGAGGGTGTGTGGAGGGTCAGGGTGGGGGTCAGCCATCGTCTGGCCCTTAGGGTTATCATGCATGGCTGTTTGACCGTGACCATGAGAGCTGTCTGAGCTTGAAGACAATGCAACTCGAATTCAAAGCAGCCTTGAAAATCAAAATGACCATTATGGCCAAGGTTATGTCCAAGTTTAGGTAAAAAAAAGTTTGAATTTATCTTTCAATTATTTAACTTTTGATGCAGTTGGGCTTTTTAGAATGGTGGGAAATGACAAATTTGAGATAAAAGTTTGGGGAACAAAGCTTGGTTGATTGTCTGAGAATATCAACTTACAAGTTCAAATGTTGCATTGCATTTACTCAGCAGTCTTTGACTGCTATACTTTGGTATTGGACAGGCTGGTGTGTAAATGAAGAGTTTCACTGTTGAAAGTTGCAGCCACTATCTAATTAGCATTTAAACATTGTGTTTAACTAGAGGTCCATGTAATAAATGATGCAATTACAATTCCTTGTAAGGGGGAAGCTAGTAATTAGTCTAATGGTCCATTAGGTAAAAGTTAATACCTGGCCAGAAGTAAGTCAGAGAATCATTGAAAACGAAACTGTAGTCTTGAACATCTTGGACCAGAAGAGACTAGAAATCTAAAAAGGGCAACAGTTTATTTGACATTTTTGTGTAAACTGGATAGAGTCCTTGCGTCGTTATCCACGCCTTTTATTCGTACCTTTGCCACCTTTAGGCTATAATATGCAGACCTAGCACCAACATTTTGATTTTTTATCTGGACTAAGCTGCCCATGTTTTACAAATATTAAAGGTAAATCCACTCTCCCAAGGTCTCTGAAGGTCAAACGCTTTAAATGAAATAGTTGTAAATATCCTAATGGTTGAAAACATAGCCATTCGTCTTTACGCGCGACTTAATGGGGCCATTGATTATCACTAATTATGCCATTCGTTTCCCGGGGTCAACAATTTACAACTCCTAATGACAGTCACTAGACCACTGTTTTTAAGAGAAACAAACGTTAAAATATGTTGATGGAAACAGCGACAAAACACACGTTTTACGCACTGAAATTGCAAGTGTGTACAAGGACACATGGCCACTCCGTACACCCAGGGCATGCTTCGGATGAAACAAAGTGCACATATCCAAACATATTTTGTGTTTCAATCTTCCCGTTATAGTATCACCGTAATAGGATGGCCGTAATAGGGTAATAGTCACTAACACATTGTCATTCGTTTGTTACTGAACAGTTACCTGCGCACCTCGATGAAGCTTACTTGTTTGGCGTAAGTCTTCAAGGACCGTGAACTTGACTTTCAAAGGTGAAACAAACAAACATTTACCGATGTTTCTCGTTACCTGACAATGCTTTCGGGTGAAATCATGAAGAGCAATTTTGTTCTTAAACAATGTGGATTTAAATTGACCGTTCTATTGAATTTTGAACAACTAGGCTATTCCTTTGCAGTCCATTGTTTTCATTGCTAGGATTATTACATTATAGTATTTAAAAAAAGTATATAAAACACACTTAACTGTGTCATTGTTAATGTCATTTACGGACAACTCTTGACACACGCAGCAGCATGACAGGTTACATGCGTTTACATATAGGCTATATATCCGCTTCACTATAAGCTACAATATTTAATAACCATTTCAGAGTATATAGAAGAATAATTACCTGTGGAGATGACCGCTAGTAGAAAAACCTGGAAATTCCGAGTCTTCATGGTTTGGAAGTAATCCTTTTTAAGTTTGAGGTCTCTATAACTGCAATCTTTAAGGATATTGCTAAATAAAATTCGGCACGTTCATAAAGTCTAATATATCCACTGCTTCACAGTCTTTAAAACGATCTAATTTGAAGCGACATTTCTAACATTTAAAAAAACATTCTTGCTTCTCAGTTTCCCTGTCCAGTGCGAACGGCCTGGCTTCTGGACTCGTTCAAGGCTACTGGGAGAATGTCCTCTTTGCTATTGTAAAAGGGCCCTCGCGGGGTACAGAGCCGTTTAGTTATGCATAAGGGTATTGTTGTCTTCACCCCCGTCAATGAATGGACACTGATAAAACAGAATTGGCCGACTGAGGCTGGTTAGTGTAAGGGAGCCAATGACAGGACGTTGGCCAGTCAAAAGGCGGGGTCCTACTTACACCTCAAAGGACCTATTGGGGATGCTGCATAAAAAGGGTAGCCTTCATATGGAATGGACTTGACCATGGAAAGATGAGCACCGATCTCGCTGTGTATGCCTACACAGACCATTCTTGGCATTAGAGTTCATGTTCATTAGATCCTAAAGTTATGATTGGACTACCCGTCAATGGAAAATCTGGTCAAAGCCCAAACTACAAGGCTTAATAAAATGATAATTCTCTAACGTTCACATTCTTTTGTTCTCTCTCTTTCTCACACACACACAATAATGACAACTTTTTTAATGAGATTGAATTAATTGCCATTTCTGGAGCAAAAGAGCAGTTTTTCTACCATAAGGCTCATTAGCACCATATCTATAAACATGTACATACGTGGTATTAACAGCCTCTCAAAATGTATATGTGGATGAATGAGAAAAAGTCGTGAATTGTTTCTGTGTAGAACCTTGAGGGCCTGGTCCATTCAAAGAGCCTTTTCACCCTATAGGCTACATCCAAACTCGTCTCATCATCTCAGCCAAGCGCGACTCAAAGGACATCTCAATTCCCTCCCGCACAATAAACCCCCAGTTTAGAAAGAAAACAAACATATTCAGCGATCACCACCCCGTCACTAGGCTCCTCATGTTCCTTATTTGGGCTTAGAAAGGGAAGCTTCTTGATCGCCTGGCTGTTGGAATGCAGCGCGGCACACGGTGTGACCCAACAGCCAATTAACTGGCATCAGCGTACACGGCAGGGTGCCCCCGGCACACAATAACCCCCTCCTTCTGGGCCGAGAACAACAGAGTGGAGGGCCATGTGGTTTTCATTAGCTGGTCCTCTGTGTTCGGGAGCCTCTATGAGGACATTCAAAAGAGATCTAATTAGAGCTGAGGTCCAGTAGCGTCTGGCTTGGACGTATAATGAGGAAGATATCAACATGCAAAGCAACAAGGGTGTGGAAGGAGAGTGAGGGTGAAATGGAGAGGCACTCAGACGAGGCTGGTGGACCGAGGGTGAAGATGCACGTCGTCTCCTTGCTCAACACACACAAAAGGACTGCGTGTGCACACATGCGTACACAGCCTACACACCTAACGTGCTCATTAGCAAGGTCTTGGGTGATTCTTACCATCATCTGGGTTCTCACCAATGCTTCTCCAGTTTCATGGAAACTCTCATCGTCCATTTTGGGGAATGCATACCATTAATAACACTCTTTTGGCTGTTTCTTGGAAACCGCCGAAGATGAGAGCTTTGTAAGGCTGGGTGTCAACCTGCCCCCACCTCTCATATGCTAAAATCTGGAGTTGCTCGACAGGGTCTCAACTTGTTGGCTCTCACACCTAGGGATGTCACGAGAACCGATACTTACGGTACCTTCCGATGCTAAAATAACAAAACACCGACGATGCCCATTTTTTTGAAGCACCGTAAGTACCGTGAGCGCCGATGCCAGATGTTTGCATCGGTGCTGCGCCTTCAGGAGTGTTCCAGTCGACGTTTACATTAAGAAAAACAAGATAACAACTGCTGCTTTAGTGATCGCCCCGCTTCGACTTGTTGACAAGAAAGGCAAAAAAAGTAGTTTGCGTTTGAGGCAGATGACTGTGGCGTTATAATTAATCCGCAGAAGCCATTATGCAAAAAATGCTACCGCAGTCTTCAGACCAAGGGGGAATACTTCCAATTTAGCTAAGCACCTGAAAGATCGTCATCTGGATTTGTTTAAAGAATTCAAGGCAAGTTCTGATTCTGTTCCATAAGAGGCGCAGCACCGATGCTAACATCTGGCATCATACAAAATAAATCAATGTTCGTTGAAGTCGCGGCGAAATTCTGAATACATCCAAAGAATGCTCTTTTTCTGTTTGTTTAATCTGTCATTCTAAAATACACGTTACATGATGTTTGAGATGGTGGGCACGTGTGTTACAATGGCTTATGTACATAGTTTAGGTTAGCTGTAGTTTTAACGTTAGCCCATAGCTTAGAAGGTAAACTCATGTCATGTTCATCTTGTTAGCTGAATGGCTTAATTGCACTTTATTATGTTGTGCTATGCTCTATTGCACATGTTTTGTATGTCTTTGTAGGACATTTTGCTATTTTTCAAATATTTTAAAGAAGTTCATGGTTTAAGTACCCTACATGGTATCTTAGAAAATCCTCTTTTTTTTACCATGGTATCGAAATTGGCATCGAGAATCGTGTTATTTTAATGGTATTGGCACCGACTACTGAATAGTGATGTGTCGTTCGTGAACGATTCGTTCATTTTGAACGAATCCTTATAAGGACTCGGGAGTAACGAGTCCTCTCAACGAGTGATTCGTTTATTTCCCGACTCGGTCTTTCTACGAGTCTTTGGATCATTTTTCACGTGACCTGCATAGGCTCTGTAGCTAGAGGAAACGAACGATTCGTTCCTTTCCCGACTCGGTCTTTCTACGAGTCTTTGGATCATTTTTCACGTGACCTGTATAGGCTGTAGCAAAAGGAAACGAACGATTCGTTCCTTTCCCGACTCGGTCTTTCTACGAGTCTTTGGATCATTTTTCACGTGACCTGCATAGGCTCTGTAGCTAGAGGAAACGAACGATTCGTTCCTTTCCCGACTCGGTCTTTCTACGAGTCTTTGGATCATTTTTCACGTGACCTGTATAGGCTGTAGCAAGAGGAAACGAACGATTCGTTCCTTTCCCGACTCGGTCTTTCTACGAGTCTTTGGATCATTTTTCACGTGACCTGCATAGGCTCTGTAGCTAGAGGAAACGAATGATTAGTTCCTTCCCCGACTCGGTCTTTCTACGAGTCTTTGGATCCTTTTTTCACGTGACCCGCATTGTATTTTTTAGTAGAGGAAACAGTTTCCTTATTCCCTTTCGCGTGGCCGCTGTTTTAGTAAGACGTGAATGAATGATATTCGCTCAAGTCATCATACTGACTGGTTTTGTTATTTTCACTTTACATTTACACTTACAGTTTAGTGCAGTGTAATTGTTTGACGTGATAATTAAATGCTAGTGTGATAATACATGACCAAATCATACAAACTCATGATACATTATTTTAATGCAGGAATTTATTTTGAAATAGTATTTGCTGGTGCACATGTCATGCACTAACCTACAGTGGACGTATAGGGGCTATACGTCCTTTGCAGTGGACGTATAGCCCCCAACCCCCCCCCCCCCCCCCCCCCCCCCCCCTGAAATGAACAAATGACTCGAAAAAAGATTCGTTCATTTTACTGAACGAGATTCAAAGAACCGAATCAGTAAAAAGAACCGAACTTCCCATCACTACTACTGAATTGTTGGCATCGTGACACCCCTACTCACACCCCATTGTGTAACTAACTGTAGCATTGCTCGTCACATGTTGAGAAGTAAGGGTCAAGATTTGATCTGATTGGTTGTTGTTGTGTTCTTCCTCACATCTTACTACACCTTCTGTATCTCTGGTTTACAATAATCATGGTGGTTTAGGTAAGAATTAACCTTCATTTTGTAACATGTCTGCCTTGTAATTGATTTCATTAATTTGCAATGTTATTAAATGCTTATTTCATTTTAACCTGACTGTGACCTTTCTTACTCTGATTTAACCCATAGAGTCAAATAGCTATCATTCTATTTGTATTGGCATTATGTTCATATCAATACACTGTTCAGTTTCCCATCTTCCTCTAAACCGTAGGGGAATTAGTTTAGGTTGTTTGGCCAATATTAAACCCCCTAGAGCTTCGTGCCATGTGAAGGGGCAAACTGAATCCCACAGAAGAGAGGTTCTTTCACCCTAATTAGTTGGCCTACAAAGATAAACACATTTCTCCAGAATCTCTGGTAGGTTTCCGTTTATTCCACATTCCATTTCCATCTTTCCTATTATGTCAACAGCTCTGCATAACGCTTGAAAATACTGTACAGCATCCATAACAATGTTCCATGTGTGGGAGTTACATTAATCTTGGCTAGTTATAGTACATAGCATTGCCCTTGTGTCCCTCGCAAACAACGCAGGCTCCATTCTTAAAAGATAGATTGGGAATGAAGCGTCTAAGCCCATTTCTCCTTAATCTAGCCCGTAAAGTCTTTTGTTCCATTCCCAGAGCGAAAGGGCCAAAGGACAAGAGGAATAAATATATTGAGAGCTGGAATCCATGAGGGACGGCCCTTATAGCTAGAGATGCATCAAACCACGCTGAACAAAGGACCAGCAAGGCATGGGAGAGCCTTATCAACATACTGTACACAATCTTTGAAAGAGGCAACCGACCCAACACACATACATGATACTCATATACCCTTTTATTTCTTCTATATACTTCTTATAACTCATTGCTTTCTTGCTGACTTTACCGTGGTTTATAACGTACAAGATCCAATAAAATGTGTTTCTCAGTTCTACTGCCCTGCCCTCAGAAGGTCCAGATTCTGCTTTATTAACCATGATCCTTTGGAACTGTGATCCTATTGACTTTGAAAGATGAAGACACAGCATGTGGGTCAATAAAAGACAATAATAAAGTTTCAGTGGTCCCGGTACTTCAATCCCTTGGCCCCAGAGACCGATATGGCAAAGACTATAGCAGACAATACATTATAGTAGCAGGCCACCCACCACTAGCATCACAAACTGGATATAACTAACCAAGGAAATCAATGCCTGGTGTACGGTTGAAACCCTCCCACCATCATTAGAAATAACAAAGTTTAATAGAGTTGTCCACTACTGTTCAGTTCAACAGTGGGAACCACATGAGCCTGGAAGATCGACCAACACTTGGCAGCTTGTTGCCAGTCAAGCAGAGCATAATCCCATTAAACACTTAACAGGCTTTGGGGTTTCACATTGCGACGACCACAGTGGCCAGATCTGAGCTGGCTGTACCCTCCTCCTCCTCCTCTACCTCACTTGGTGCAGCTTTTCACACCGTCCTCAGTTCAGGCTTGTTGAGCTTAATAGTATTACGGCCGGATTTGGGATTTGAAAGGGCCGGAAGATGGACTGAGAGAGAGGGCAGGAAACGGGGGCCTGTTTAAGGCAGTCATGGAGGAAGGCTGGGAGATTTTAATGTCGGAATAAAAGACTAGAGGAAAGATCAAGAGATATTTTTTATCAATAAACAATGTCTCCAAACTCAGCTAAGTAGTTCTGCTGTTGTCAGAGCATTTGATGGCTCTGAGGCACCAGCTCTGGTACTCAGAGTGGAAGTACTCACCACCGCTATTGGTCCTTTCCTACCCACTCACCCTCTATGACTGACCCAACTAAATGTCTAAACTCTTTCTCTCCCCTGTCCGAGGCAGAGATCTCTGACCTCATTCCCTCTCTTCACCCCACCTCGTGTCCCCTTCATCCCGTCCCTTCTCCTCTCTTCCAAACCATCTCTCCCTCCATCATAACTTTTCTTCTCCATGTCCTTAACTCTTCTCTTACTTCTGGCACCTTCCCCTCTGCCTTCAAACAGGCCAGAGTTACCCCTCTACTCAAACCCTGCCTCCAGAACTACAGACCAGTATCACGTCATCCATCATTATTCTGCTGGAACTTTCTGCAGCGTTTGATAAGGTTAACCATCAGATCCTGCTCGCCACACTTTCTGAGATGGGCATCACTGGCACTGCACTTCAGTGGATCTCATCCTACCTGTCGGGAAGATCCTACCAGGTCTCCTGGGGAGGCAAATTGTCAGGCCCTCGCCAGCTCTCTACTGGTGTCCCACAGAGCTCTGTCCTTGGACCCCTACTCTTCTCCCTGTACACCACCCTACTTGGACCAATCATCACCTCCCATAGCTTCTCCTACCACTGCTACGCTGACAACAGCTGTACCTGTCGTTACCCCCGACTGATCCGGGGATCTCAGCTAGGATTGAGGCCTGCCTCACAGACATCCCCGCCTGGATGACCAAGCACCACCTCCAGCTGAACCTCGCCAAAACAGAACTTCTCGTCATCCCGGCCAAACCCTCCATCTCCCACGATCTCTCAATCACCCTGGGATCTGCGACGGTGATCCCTTCATCTTCTGCCAGGAACCTGATCTACAATCTACCCAGACGCTCCCATGTTACCCCGCTCCTCATCTCCCTACACTGGCTACCCATCACGGCCCGCATCAGATTCAAGACCCTGGTACTGACCTTCCGAGCTGTGAACGGGACTGCAGCCGACTACAAGTCTCTCCTGCAGCCTTACACCACCACCCGCCACCTACGGCCTTTTTCAGACAACCGCCTGGTGGTCCCACCGCTCAAAACACAAGCCTGGTCCCAACACAAGCTCTTCTCGTTATTTTAAGTGACCTATGCACTTTGTACAGCTTTCTCTTGGAATTCGCTTTGGATAAAAGTGTCTGCTAAATGAATAAATGTAAATGTAACCTTGGGGTTACCATGGATGACAAGCTGTCCTTTACTGCCCACATTGCTGCAGTCTCCCGGTCGTGTAAATTCACCCTCTACAACATCCGGAAGATCAGTAGATACCTGTCTGAGCATTCCACCCAGCTGCTAGTCCAAGCACTTGTCCTCTCCAAGTTGGACTACTGCAACTCGCTGCTCGCCGGTGTTCCAGCATGCGCAACCCGCCCTCTCCATAGGATTCAGAACGCAGCATCCCGCCTGGTCTTCAATCTACCCAGACACTCCCATGTTACCCTGCTCCTCATCTCATTCCACTGGCTTCCCATCATGGCCCGTATCAGATTCAAGACCCTGGTATTGATCTTCACGAGCAGTGAACGGGACTGCAGCCGTCTACATCAAGTCTCTCCTCCAGTCTTACACCCCCACCCGCCACGGCCTTCTTCTGACAACCATCTAGTGGTCCCGACTCTCAAGAGCACCCGCTTCCAACCCAATCTCTTCTCCTGTCTGGCCCCCCAATGGTGGAATCACTTACCCACCTCCATCAGAGACACTGACTGTCTCCCCACCTTCAAGAAAAGGTTTAAGACACACTTGTTCTGGGAGTACAACGGTACTTAGGAATGATTTGCTGGACCTGATGTTAGTTTCCTCCAGGGAAACTTATTGAGGGACTTGTTGCTCTTGTTGGTTAGTTGTAATTGATTTAACTTCTTGTACTCGCTGTCAATTATATTATTGTTGCTTGCTTTTTCTACAGGTACACTCTTACACTTTTTTGAGGATGTTCTTTAATTGTAACTGCATGCTCTTATGGTTCTTCCCATTGGCACTTATTTGATTTTCACAATGTATGCTTCATGTTTTGGCTACCCGCAATGTTTTGGGGCTATCTCGTTGTTACAGTCAGTGAACTATGTACTTTTGTATAGCTCTCTCTTGGAAGTCGCTTTGGATAAAAGCGTCTGCTAAATAAATACATGTAAAATGGACTACCACCCACCCCTGACAAACAGATCATGTCAGATCCTGTGCTTCAGAACCGGTAACAGGATCACCAGCCCAGCTTGATACAGCAGCTTGCTTGGAGCAGTAGTTGTTCAACTACTGCGGATGAACACATTCTGCATTCTGACATCTTGAACACACCGTCTCCTCTGGTATTAAAATGTTGTGTGTATTGGAATGATAAGCCAAATTGATTTTCACACACCGACAAACTTCAGTTAACCAAGTCAGTGACACTACAAATTGCCTGAAGACAGACTTAAAATTCAGTTTAAAAGCTTTTGGGATGTGTGAAGACAAGCAAGTCACATAAAACAAACTGGTTTCTGCGTAGTCTGTATTTTTTTGATTTTCATAAAAAAAACATTTACAATTCACAGCCATTTAAATTACAACAGCAAACACAAATCTTAAATAGACTTCTCATCATTCCTTTGTTCATTCAGCCAGGACAAGTAAACAACAGTATAAATGGTAATTTCCCTTATATTTGCAGTCCGGTGCATTGAATACAGTGGCCTTACAAGTGAAAATGCCTAAGAGTGGAAACTCATCCTCCTTTCTTCAGCCTAACTTCCTTATTCTCTTTTTGAGTAAAGTAACATAACTAGATTAATTAACACCATATTCCCAGGATGTTAGCAGATGTCTTATTTCTAGTTTTCCAAATATAAATCTCAGCATATTGCTCTGAATATGACCACACTTTATTTTCACCCGTCCATGACTGGATCCATAATAATCCCTAAGAATTAGTTGCCTGCTGTTCCGACTTGATTGCAGTAGTCATTACTGCCCTCTGCTGGTCAAGACTGCTTACAGCGAGCGTCAGTCAGTACAAAGTACACAAGATAACCCGTGTTGTGTCAGTACAAACTGCCCTCGTACAAATCTTGTAAAAATCATCCCAAATGTACAGCTGAACAAGTAGAAGTGTGTATGAGTAAACGTTAGAATCAGTGCCATTTTCAATGTTCAACCTCAGTTTAAGACTAAGCAATATGAGCGCCGTTGCAATTTCCCAACTAGTTACTTCACAATGTTGCTGGAAGCCAGGGAAACTAGCAAGTCTATACAGGAAGGGAGAAAAACTGGAACACAAGGCATTCTCTCTTAATGCTCCGCTAAAACAACTCTGCTAATAAAACAAGTTGCAGGTTTGATGAGAAAGCTGGCATTACAGTGTAGCGTTGTAGAAGATAAAAATAATATGAAAATCCTATATTCTTTTATTTTGCACTTGAGAGAACTTCAAGTGCAAAACTTCTACACAAGGCTGAACCACAAATAAAGGGTCAACATTTCAGGAGAAAGGCCTCACGGGTACATGAAGACAGCAACCTGGCAGGTGGAGAATCCATGGGGAACAAAACACCTCTAAAAAGTATATCTTTTAATATTTAACTGATCGTGATTTGTGGATTTATTAACTTGTGTGGTTTTGTGAGAGACGGGGATGGCAAGCAATTTAAAAGTCCTTCACAGTTATGCTGGGCCCTAAACATCAAATCTGACCCTGTGAACAAACGAGTCAAGGAAAAAAGAAATCACTCAAAAATATGCGAAATGAGGTAAATATGAGCAAAATCAGGGAAGAAACACACAACATCATACATGTCATTGTCACGTCATACATACCACCTTTTCGCTCCTAGTTTTTATATTTATTATTACATCAGTCGATTTTCAAAAGTTCATCAGCCTCTGACTGAGCAAGCCTGACACAAAGTTGAGTCAACCACGCCACCAATCTTTAACAAGGAGTTTTAAAAACAAAACAATAAATCCTTCGCGTGTCAAAAGTCATTGTGATGACTTTTGTGATGCATGGATGTCGGGAAAAATGCCTTTGCCTCTGTCTGGTTCCTTCCCTGCGCGCCGCTGACTCAACCAACGTCTGTCCAGCACATCATTGCTTGTCAAAAGTTGACGAGTCACTGTGTTTAGGATCTTTTTTGTTATAAATTCCCTCCAAAAAAGGGACTGCATTCCTCTTTTCCACCCAGCACAGACCAGGTAGAGGTTCTGACTGCCCCACAACAGGAGCACCATCTGTGGTCGAAAGTCCTCATACCCGTCAGACAGACTTGTGTCTGTCACCTGTCATACCACAGTTCAGGTCATGCCTGGTTGTGTCCTTCCTGTTGATGTCATCTGTAATTTTTTATTTGTATTTTTTAAGACATTGACCTCCGTTATGCTCCTTCACTTTGGAGTTTCCCCACTCAAAGTCAACATATTTACCCCGAAAGAAGCTTCCAATCGAAGTCGCGCTGCTCAAGTCTCATCTGAGACCAACTTCACCAAGGCCCAGTTGATATAATGAATTACAGTCGAGGGCAACTAAAACATGGAGTAACATAGGTGTTTTTGTCCTCGAATTCCCAGGTTTTCACTGTTGTGAACTAAAAGTGCTAGAAGTCTATTTACGACGCTATGGATCTTTTTCAGTGTGCAGTTCCCAACCAAACTTCAACCACAGCCCAATTGCACTTTAGATCTCCTAAGTGTCCACTTGATATTGGCTCCCACCAGTAGGAAACATCCTGCTTAAAAGCAAGGCGGCGCAGATTCTAGAACATGGTCAGTAATATGCATAGACGGCAGTTAAGCATCAGGGCCTTGTTAGGATTAGGGTTGGGCGATATGAAATGTGTTTAGTTTGACCTGCAGTATATGACCTTTGTAGCTGGGAAAGCCAGGCTTCAAGAGACTGTTAATGCGTTGCTAGCATAGATATTCATAGACTTCTGAACTCCCAGGGGTTCACACAAACAAGACCCAGTGAGATGTGTGAGTGAAGACTGGTAGCCAGGCTGCACAGGGGACAGCGGAGAGGTCACAGATGGAAGGAACGAACGAAGGCAGTTGGATTTGAATTCTGCAGCTAGCAAGCGCCTCTCCGTCCTCCTCTACCCATCTCCTCCTGAGGGCCGGGCAGCGGTGCTCCAGTGAGTTGGAGTCAGCAGCATCGGATGGGTGGGGGATGCAGGTGTGGGTGGAGGTCTGCAGGCTGCAGGCTGGAGGGAGTGGGCAGGTGCAAGTCTGTGTGGAGGTCTCCAGGCTGGAAGGAGGCGAGGGGGGGGGCACATCAACACTCGAGGGGGAGGAGGAAGCTCCGTCGGCAGTCCACGGCCTTGGGGCTCGGCGGCTGGGCCCGCTTCCGCCGGAGCTCGTCACGGCCCAGGGTGCCGCTGAGCCGCGAGTACGCCGACTTGTACTTCTTATCGAACGCAGCTGGCGGGCGCAGAGGAGAGATGGAGAGAAGACAGGAGACATGAGGAAAAAAACAAGGACTTTGTAAACGTAAAGAAAACTTCCATCTCGGGGTGTCACCTACCCACGTGGTCTTTGCCCATAGCAGCTAGTGTGAGAAAAAGCATCTCCCTGTAGAGACTCCTAAAACAGACAGATTACATACAGACTCAACCATTTGTTCATCCTCCAAGTGTAGTTAAATTATTATAAAAAAATTAAAAAAAGGGCATTTTGCTTTATTTGGACGGAGAGTGGTGAAGAGTGACAGGAAATGTAGGGGAGATAGAGAGAAGGGACGAAATGCAGAAAATGACTCAGGGGCCATATCCACCGCTCACCTCTGTATCCTGGGCGTGCCCGGTTGCTTGCTGATGGTGTCCAGGAAGAGGGTGACAGCCTTGTGCACCTCGTTCATGCCGACCCAGCGCAGCACTTCCTCCAGGAAGCTCAGGGTGAAGGGGTGGTTGTGCTTCCTCCAAGCATGGCTCCGCATTGGCACGCCACCTGGGGGTGGAGGTGGATGACGGGAGGAGAAGAGGAAGGGGAGGGATGAATACATACAGTGATTAGGGATAGGATAGGACGGGGGGAGGGGAGCGTGGGGTGATAGAAGAGGAGAGAGAGACAGGGAACATCACAAGAATGACAGAAGAGGAGAGAGAGAGATAGGGAACATCACAAGAATGACAGAAGAGGAGAGAGAGAGAGAGGGAACATCACAAGAATGACAGAAGAGGAGAGAGAGAGACAGGGAACATCACAAGAATGACAGAAGAGGAGAGAGAGAGACAGGGAACATCACAAGAATGACAGAAGAGGAGAGAGAGAGACAGGGAACATCACAAGAATGACAGAAGAGGAGAGAGACGGGGAACATCACAAGAATGACCCAACCCCGAGAGTCTTTCGACAGATGCCGTGTCTGACAGGAGGGCTGCATGGTCTTACTGTGTATCCTCCAGAGGATGTAGAGGGGGGGCCAGTGGTCCGTGTCTGGGACCAGGGTGTCCCAGAGGAGCCGCACCCTCACAGAAGAGTTCTCCGACTGAATTACGCAGAAACGAGAAGAGAAATGAGGCAAAAATGAAACAGGATCTAAATAGTACATGATACACTGTAGTACGTGATATCTGAGTGGGGCGCTACTCTGTCAATGCAACTTCCGACGTGGCTCTTTATTTTGTGTGTGTGTGTGGGTGTGTGGGGGTGTGTGTGTGTGTGTGTGTGTGTGGGGGGGGTGTGTGTGTGTGTGGGTGTGTGTGTGTGTGGGTGTTTGTGCGTGTGTGGGGGTGTGTGTGTGTGTGTGGGGGGGGGTGTGTGTGTGTGTGCATTTCTAAATTCTTCTTCTTAAATGTGCAAGAATGCTTTATTGTTGAGACTTGTCGAAGGAAAACCTTTTTTTAACTTTACAGTCTGTCACAAAGTATCTGGTATCTTATGTATTAAAAATAAGTGAATCAATCAAAAATATGCAAGTACTAGCCTACATGTAAGAGCTAGAAAGATCAAAGATCTCATCAGAACATATATATTTTTTCCACTAGTCCTACCTGCGTGAGCTGGTTGGCCAATGGTGGTGAGGTTCTGACCAGCTGGAGGAGGTTGCTGGGCAGACCCAGGCGCTGGAAGTACCAGACCAGGTTCCAGAAGATGATGGAGTGGCTGTCCAGGAGCAGGGCCTGGGCCAGAACCGACTCGCCCTCGTTCTCCAGCAGGCTCTCCAGCTCCTTCCTCAGCACCAGGGGGCTCAGGTAGGCCACCGTCACCTGGGGGGCGCCCCCTATCGAAGAACCCTGAAGAAACCATGAAGGAACCCAGTGAGATGTTGCTTCTCAAATGAATTCAGATCCTGCTCATCTGACAGATGCCCAAAAGCTTCAGCGAAGCAAAGCATGTGGAAATATAAAATCTACTTGTAACACAAATGAAACCTATATAAAAACCGAACTGTGCTCCACACACTGTCCAGTACAACTCTGTCCAGTACAACCCTGTCCAGTATAACCCTGTCCAGTATAACCCTGTCTAGTATAACCCTGTCCAGTCCAACCCTGTCTAGTCCAACCTGGTCCAGTCCAACCCTGTCCAGTCCAACCCTGTCCAGTATAACCCTGTCCAGTATAACCCTGTCCAGTCCAACCCTGTCCAGTACAACTCTGTCCAGTACAACCCGGTCCAGTACAACCCTGTCCAGTATAACCCTGTCCAGTATAACCCTGTCCAGTCCAACCTTGTCCAGTATAACCCTGTCCAGTATAACCCTGTCCAGTCCAAGCCTGTCCAGTATAACCCGGTCCAGTATAACCCTGTCCAGTATAACCCTGTCCAGTACAACCCTGTCCAGTATAACCCGGTCCAGTATAACCCTGTCCAGTCCAAGCCGGTCCAGTATAACCCGGTCCAGTATAACCCTGTCCAGTATAACCCTGTCCAGTATAACCCTGTGTCCACAGTGATCCCAGAACACCAGGATGGGCAGACAGTTACCATGGTGGTGCTGCTGCTTTCTGAGTAGCTGCTGGTCTCCGAGCTAGAGTCGTCCGTCACGCCGTTGTGGAGGTGGCGCAGGGAGGCCTCCGGGTCGCTAGGGGGCCTCATGGCTCCGCCCACCTCGTCCTCGGTGTTCAAGTTACCGCGCTCCAGGCTGGAACAGTGACAGCACAGCCAAGGTGAAGGGGAGTGGGTAGGCGTAAGGGGGGTTTGGATTCGTTAGAAGATTGGGCGAAGAGAGGGAGAGAGGGCAAGGTGGGGGTGGGAGGAGACGTAGGGCCACACCTGTTGATGGGCCCCAGGTCGCAGATCTCGGCGTTGAGCAGAGGGACGAAGGTGGACAGGCAGAAGGGACAGCTGGAGTTCAGGTTGGAGTCGTCGGACGTCCAGCCGGCCATGATCTCCTCGTCGTACACCAGGCAGTCGCAGCTCCGACACAGGGAGCAGCTGGACATTAACACCTGAGCAGGGAGGGACGGGGTGGGGGTCATGACCTGAATGTAACGCCACGTTGGCATGACAACTGGAGTGTACCACCATTTCAGCGGGGGTAAAGTACCAGTGTATTTGGATAGAGACTATTTGAATACAAAATAGAACTACTACTAGCCCTATATGCATTTAATACAAAAACATCTATATTTAAATAGTAGTACCACCATAAATACTCTTTATGACAATACAATATAATGCCAAAAATATTAAATACTGAGATACTTGGCATGCTGTAGTGTCGGTGGTTTTACCTCCAGGCCTGCCCCCTCCTGGTTGGCGTCCCAGGACTTGCGTAGAGGAAAGGCCAAACTGGCAGTGTCAGCCAAGTCCACGTCACTCCCCACTGACAGAGAGCTCTGCAGGACCGGAGAGGTGGTGGGACAAGAAACGGTAAGAGATGTCCGCTACAACAACCACTAGCCTTTACACACAACTTCCTAGGGTCCTAAGTTCTTTTCAAGACATTTGCATAACCTAAAACCATGAAACAGCCCCCTCCCCCCCCCCCCCCACACACACACACCTCTGAGGTAGCGTTGTACAGCCTCTCCTTTGCCTTCAACAGGGTCTCGGCCACCTGGGCCTTGCGGGACTGCCTCTGCTCGGATATCCTGCGCACCCCCGGCCCCCCGGCCCCGGGCTTCCGGTCGTCCACGCTGGCGGCCCGTCGGACAGACGTCCGGTGGCGCGTGGGCGTGAGCAGCTGCTGCAGCTTCCCGGCCAGGCCGCCTCGGCTGGGTGACGACACGTGGTTGTAGTTCTCGTCGAGCGTCTTCTTGCTGGCCGTGTCTCGGGGCCCCGGGGGCCTGTGGGAGCACACACACATGGCAGGGGGCCGCGTTTCAGAGGGCTGCTGGCACAGAGACTACTGAACACTTGTATTCACGATTGATTTGATGATCATATTAGAATTTCATGTTTGGTGTATTGCTTAGAGTCATTATTCATCTACTATAATGGTATATATATATCATTATAGTAGATGAATAATGACTCATATATATATCTATATATGTGTGTATAAATGTATATATATATGTATATATATTGTGGCACACGGCAGGGAGAGGTGAAGGGAGTGGTGGTTGAGGGAAGGTATCTGGCCACCCTTGAGCCATGCAGGGACTTCCTGCAGCAACGAGACAGGCTGTGTCTCGTTGAGCAGTTAACTGATTTTGTGGTGGCTTATAAAAATGTATATGACCAGAAACGTGGTTGTATGAGAAGGATTAAAGATACAACTGCATTGACATTGGACTGCGTGTGCCGGTTTATTACTCAGCTTGATGCTGTGGAAACCCCACACCCCCTCAACCTGCTGCTATATATATATATTTTTGATGGTCATTTATCATCTCCACTAATCGGTCTTCCTCTTACCGGCTGTCTCTCTCTCCAGGCTGGCACCTGCAGTCAGGATCAGGGTCGGCCGTCTCGTCACACTCCTTGTAGAAGTTGGAGAGGCACACCTGGCTGCGGCGCACCAGGACTCCACCAGGGGGCAGGGGAGGAGGGGTGGAGCAGTCCCTGGGCCCCACGGGGGGCTTTCGGGACGAGGCGCTGCTCGAGCCGTTGGTCCCCGTGTTCCGTAGCACGGCCTTCTTCGATAGCTTCAGAGTGGATTTTTCTGGAAGAGAAGAAGTCGTTTTTTGATGTGATGATTAAAGAATGGGGAACTTGCTGCTTCTTGAGTAATTTGTTTTTCTCCAAAATGTTTCAGTCACTTACTGTCTGTGGAGGCTCTCATGCTGTTCAGGCTGTTGCTCTTTACCATAGAACCGCTCAGGGATTCGTGGCTGGAGCTCTCACTCAGGCCACTCCAGCTGGACTGACGAATCAGGCTGGAGTGGGGGCGGGGTTGCTGTTGACTGTTCATCACTAAGTCTAATTAGAAAGACGCAAAAGTATATGCATAAAAACCTAGCATTTTTTAAACTACATTTTTTCCATAAAAGCTATACATTTTAACAATAATTGTAAAACACATTTTTTTTATCCTATCCAAGTTGTGACCTGAGCGCGAGCCAACCGAATCGCTCTTCTGCCGCTGTTTGATTGGCCGTCGGAACTGTGCCACCGCCATTAAGACGTTGCGTAACTTTGCCCAGAGCAGACGGCCGCCCTGATTGGTGGAGGGCCACTTGCTCTCCAGCACGGCCTGGGGGGAGAAGGCGGAGCCAGAGGAGAGACGGTCAGCATTGACCAAACTTAACACTAACAATCTTAACATTACATTTGACATTTTATTTAGTTAGCAGACCATAAAAAAAACTGACGTACTAAGAGAGCATATCAAAACGTACAGCAGAAGATAAAGGATCTGAAGCTTCAGGAAAGTACAGTATTCAAGGAACTGTACTTATTTACTGTACTGTACAGTCTGTATTTACCATTTTTGCTACACTGCAAAGTAAAAGCCCATGACCTGGCAGCACATGCAATGAACATCAAGCAGCATCTCTCAGACTGGATCCCAGAGAACAGTCAAGTCTCACTTTGTTGTAGTAGCCATAGGTGATGGTGTTGGGTGTGATGCCAGCTTTCTTCATCTCCAGGAGCACTCTCACAGCCAGGACGGGCTGGCCATACTGACCACACAGCTGCATCAGGATCCTGTAACACACCTGAGGAGACACACCAAGGGAAAGGGTTGTTGTCAAAGACCAATACATTCATTACCACTGGTGTGACCTTAGTAGAATTTCTCGACATGACCATGCGTGAGAGTGCGGGTGGAGGTCTGGTTTTGGTGGGCTAGCGTGAGGGCGTCTCACCTCGTCCGGTAGCACCACCTTCCTGGTCTCCATGTGTTTGAGCACCTCGTAGGCCGTGTGGAGGGCGCGCACCTTGGCGCTCTCCGCCCGCACGAAGGTGGGCAGGTAGATGAACCACAGGCCGTAGCAGTGGCCCAGCAGGCATTTAGACCACATGTCTGGCACGGCCGAGTACTTCTGAGCCCGCTTCTGGGCCAGCTTGATCTCCTGAACGGGGAGGGGAGATGGGCTTTCGTCACTACTGAAGGGGGCGAGCTCGCCGGCAAATGCTACTCATTTGCGAGTTGTTATCGAAACATTCCGGAAGCTTCATAAAAATGGGTTGTTTGAAACAGTATGTATCTGTGTCAGGAGAACTGGTCCTTTAGTCTTGCAGCACTTCCCAAATAAAATGTCTCCTAGCCGAGCAGTCATGGGGGTGCTCACCCAAAATACACAGAGACACGATGCCTGCGGGCTTTGAATATTACATGAATGATAAAATATGTATATTCATAAAAATTAGAAGAGCACAAAGAGATTGTGAGACAAATTATTTCTTCCCTACTCTCAATTCAGGGAAAGTGGCTTTAGCCAAGTCTTAAAAACCTTAAATCATGACTTGTTTTCTGTGTCCATATCAATAAAGCCTATAATAAGAAAAACAATAGATTGAAAATATATATATTTTAAAGGCCCTATATTCATAATACACAACATTTCCGCGTTGGTAGGCGTGATGCTGTTGGCCAGTGGGTGTCGGGTGGTGGGTGGGGTACCTGTTTGGTGCGCCGGGGGGCAGGGCTGCTGGGGGCGCTGCCCTTGGCTGGGACGCGGAGCTGGTCGTGGGGCCGGTCGAACAGCTCCGGCCTCAGAGGAGGGAAGGTCTCGTAGCTGCAACAACACAGCGGAGGCCCGGTCACCAGACACCCCCATGTGTCGGCTGGGTGGAATTTGCCGCGTAGGTGTCCAGCGGATATTCGGTGTGTGTGTGTGTGTGTGTGTGTGTACCTGTAGAGAGCAGGAGGTTCCGAGCCGTCTGGTTCTTGGGGCTCCTCTGGAGGCATGATGAAGACTGTGTGTTCTCCGCTGTGCGTCTCGTCCAGGTCTATGAGTCGGACCTCCTCGGGCTTCTCCACATCTACCTGCTTACACACAGACACACACACACAAACGGTAGCATACACAACAAACAAACAAACAGTTGACACACACACAAACAGTATGAAATTCTGATATTGACATCCATGACACATTTGTGATGAATGTATATCCGTGATCAATTCAAATACAAAATAGACCTCTGAGGGGAATCCATTTGGAAAACACGATTCTACCACGACATTACGCGACAATGACAATTAATACGTTCACGCACACACTCTCAGTACCTAAAAAGAACAAGAAAAAGCAAAGACAAATTGTGCGACACGTGCAAAACCCCTTCAGACAGACCTTCTGGACACACTCGTCGAAGAACTCCAGACAGGCGTGCCGGTCGCTGACGAAGGAGCACTCCTCGATGAACTGTGAGAACATCTGGGTCCTGGTCAGCTGGATGTAGAACTTCTGGTGGTTGCGTTCACGAGACTTCAGAAACCCTAGACCAGGAGAAGGTTACGATTTAGACGCCTGCTGAGGAAAGGCAGGAACAGCAGTGTTCCTTCCCTAAAAATGGGACGGAGGTCTGTATCTACTTGACCATGGGAGTCGCAACCATACACATGGGGTGCTCATGCCTAGTACAGACACACACACCCCCGTAGCCCCCTTCCCCCGTAACCTCCCCCATCCCCCGACACGGACCCTGCAGGTTGAAGAGTGAGCTGCAGTCGGTGGTCCTGTCCGAGGGGGCCTGGGTGATGGGCAGCAGGTAGGTGCGGTAGCCCTTCAGCAGGGAGCTCATGAAGCGCAGGAAGGCCTCCTGGATCTCCAGCTCCAGCTGCTTCTGGCGGCCATAGATCAGGTCGTAGTCCGTCAGCAGGTACTCCAGAGTGGCCTCCTCCTGGCCCGGGGTGCAGACTGGGGGGGGGAGGGAAAGGGAGAGAGAGAGAGGGGGAGAGTCAGAGGGGGAGAAAGAGAGAGCGATGAAAGCCAGAAGACGAAGACCATGTTTCAAACTATGAATTATTCAACGGAATATTTGAAACGAATGGTTCCATAATGCATGAGAAATTATCCCTCACATTTGTTCTGAAGCCCCAGATTGGAAAATTGGAAGCCCACCAGATCGAAACAACAAAGAATATTGACAACAGAAGGGAAGAGCTGTGAAAAGCTGTGTCTGTGCTCACTTTTCTCCAGGGTCTTGTGCAAGTTGGTGAGAGAGTTGAACAGAATTTTGCCATGCTTCCTAGGCAGCGATCGCCATGACAGCGGCTTCTTGTCCTCTGTCCTGTAAAAGGAGATAGAAAAAGAAGCTATAAATAATCCTGAAACTGTAATTAAGCTTAACATGTTCTCGCAGCAACACTGCGCGGTTTCACGCCCTATTTGAGGAATGCGAGGGCCTCACCGAGTGCGGCGCGCTTTGAGAATACTCACTGAAATATCGTGTTGGTGTCCAGGTCGACGCACACCACGTCGGCCGGGGGGTCGTAGAGGTCGAAGTAGCTGGAGTGAACGCCCACGATGAAGGGCATGGGGGCGTTGAGCACGTCCGCCAGCCGCAGCGGGCACAGGGGGATGTATGGGCACTGCCAGCGCAGGGGGAACGTCATCTGGAGGAGAGAGAGAGACCAGGGGGACGTTAACGCACACCCCACCCCCTAGCAAAACTACATATAATGACATTTCAGACGATATTCACGTAAGAAGTCTTGGACGCCTGAGACGACTGCACGGTACTGTATGCGAGTGTGTTTGTGGGAGTCAGATGGCTGAGCTGTTAGGGAATCGGGCTAGTAATCTGAAGGTTGCCAGATCGATTCCCGGCTGTGCAAAATGATGTTGTGTCCTTGGGCAAGGCACTTCACCCTACTTGCCTCAGGGGGAATGTCGCTGTACTTACTGTAAGTCGCTCTGGATAAAAGCGTCTGCTAAGTGACTAAATGTGTGTGTGTGTGTGTGTGCAGGGCTGTGAGGCGGGGACACTCACAGACACCAGGGCCTCGCTGACGGAGGTGAGGACGTCGGGCCGGAGGGAGTGCAGCAGCAGCTTGTGCTCCGTCAGCACGGCCAGCAGCAGGGAGCAGGCGCTCTCCGGCCCCAGGTTCTGCAGCAGCTTCAGGAAGCTGGCACCACTGGGGGAGGGGGAGCAACGCCGTCAGAACCCCGCCCCCCAAAACAGGACGTCCCAGTTTCATTTCATTGGTCACATTCTCACAACATCATTTGGGTTCCATCAGTCGTTTGTTTGCTCAATCGTTTCGGCTGTGTTCCATTCATCCAGGTTGGCGGCTCGGGAAACAGGTTTTGGTTTGATGGGTTTGATGCCCTTTTAAAGCACTCAAATCTATCTCACGGGAGCAAGTCGGGCTTTGCCCAGACGCACACATCCATCACTTACTCCTCCTCTCGCACATAAACAACTGAATCACGTGTGCTTTGTGCTGTCACTGAAGCCACTTACCGCTACAAACGTACAAAGTTGCATGAGACTAATAGACTATTCATCAACTGACCTTAGTGGTAGGGGGAGGAGACTGGCTGGCACAGCAGGAGGTTATCATACGGGGACAGCTGAAAGAGATGCAGTACGAGCACTTTAACATTTTGGATTGACAAACTGAAGTGGCAGAAGATAGTTTGTCCTCAATCTGAGGACGAGAATTCACCCATGCTTTGATTTCATTTCCATAGTTTTCCCTCAATCGGAGTACGAGAATTCATTGATTTGATTTCCATGCACCTAACTGATATCGAATGATTGGATGTTCATTCATGAATCCCCGCTCATGGGTGAAAGCCCATTGTCCACTTTGTGGGACAGACAAGTTCATCTTGAATCACTCAAAACCCAGTTTATCATTTGATTAATCTACAGTACCCAGACAGCACAATTACCTGTGTCTTCCACTACAAAATGTACCCACACTTTTATGAAATGAGTGGAGGAGAGATTGACTGAATTTGGATTGGGTGGTGTTACCCAGCTGTCTGCACAACCTTCATGCCCATTTCCTGTAAGGGAGGAAGTGGAATTGGAAGTAAGAAATACCACAACGCTGCTTGGGTCCATATCAAGTACGGCTCAGTGGGATGTTGCCACGGCAACACAAACAAGCACGTACACGCCGACAGCACACGCACAAACACAAAACACACAAACAGCACAGGTACTTTTAGAACATCCTTTGATCGGGTCATGCCAGACAGTAACCAACTTGACAACACATCAAGAGTAAGAAGAAGGGGCCAATCGTCAGCCGGGGCCTGGCTGCATTCCTGGGGTGTCCACATACCTGCACTAAGATGCGAGGTCTCTGAGGGGAGGGGAACGGGACGTTGTGCATGAAGCTGGAGATGTGCCTGAGGAAACACGACAACCAGATGAGAGACTGACGCTGATGTGTCGACCAATCCAGCAACACTTGTGGTCATGTTGTGTTTAAACAAGTTCAGGCTCATCACCATGAACACGCTTTCTCCCCAGAAGTCGTAACCAGAACACTCACAGAGGGTGTCTCACAGGCTTTAAAACTTTCACTAAAACAACTTCCTTAAACAAAAACCACCGTAAATAAATGTCAAGGTCAAAATCTCATCGGCCAAAACGGCAGCCACTGACTTCTCCAGAGGCAGGACGTGGGGGCCGGAGATGGAGTAGCGGTAGACGAAGGTCAGAAACTTCTGGAAGACGCTGAAGAAGGGCCAGTGGGAGAGCACGCACACGCTCTTCTTCACCTGCAGCATGCGGTTGGTGATGGGACGCCGGTCCACCACGCTCACCAGGCCCAGGCGCACACTCTGCCGCTCCGAGAGGCCCTCGCGCGGGAACGCCTCGTAGAACTGGATGGCGGCGCCGTACACCTGGGGCCGGGAGAGGAACACTTAGTGTGAGGCGAGGGCTGAGAAGCAGAGCATTTCCGGCGTTAGCATCATGCTAAGTTGGTTTTACTTACAGGCATGCAAAAAAAAAAAAAAAAAAAAAAAAAAGCTATTTTGTTATTGAATGATGGACGATGAATATTCAAATATTCAAGTGTTTTAATGCCACTGGACGTTCACAAAACTCGATGCTACACATGCAACTACAGTGTGTGTTGCGAGTGAGATATAGCGGAAAGACAAAGATGAATGGAAAGAGCGAGTGAGAGAAAGAGAGAGAATGGCGGCGGGGGGTGCCGACCTTGTCCCCGCAGGCGCTGGTGAGGACGAAGGTGGAGAACACGGGCAGCTGGTACTTGGTGTTGAGGGGCCAGCTCTCCACTGTCACGCCCATGGGCAGACAGAACATGGGCACCGACTCAGGCAGAGGAAACGACTCCAGGTCGGCCTCCGGGTACCGATTGATCAGACCTACACACACACACACAAACACACACACACGGCATCTTAGTCAATTACACTTTAAATTTATAGTGAGTGACTAATAGGCATCCGTGATTCAATTTCACCAAGTGGTTTTATATCTGTACGTGTACACACACTCACCTGCTTCGTAAACCAGGGCATTGGCTTTGGCCACCGCTCTCTTATAGCACAGATACAGGGCTGGACCCCACTGTGAAGCCAACACAATAACAGTGAGATACTCTCGACAGTCCACCTGGTTGCCAATTCAAATGTGAATCATTCGAAAGGGGAATAAAGACCCAAATAGGAAACAGTGAAAGAGGAAGGGTGACAGAGCGAGAGAAAGGGGAAGGACTTGAGATGAAACGGCGACAGATGAATCAGGGAGAGGAAACGAATGCTTTGCTGCCCAGAATTGACGGCACCGCTGCTCACAAGATTAGAGGGGAGAATGTGAGCGAGACACAAAGAGAGTGAGAGTGAAAGTAAGAAAGAACGAAAGAAACGAACGAGGACAGTAAATAAGGGCACTCGGTGGACTTACTAAGCCGAGAGACAAGACAATTCAAGTTTAGACAGCGGGGGGGGGGGGGGGGGGGGGGGCAACTAAAGTGGGAAGCTGCTGACGTCCCTCACCATGCCAGTGTTGAGGTTCTTGTCCACCCTGCAGAACGTGTGCGGGGCCACCTCTCCCTTGCTGGGCAGGAGGAGGGAGATGTCCGTCACGCCCAGCGTGTGGAGGGCCTGGGAGTCGGGGGCGCGCCTGTACGTCAGGAAGGTGCGGTGGGCGGCTGGCCCCCCCGAACTCAGGTTGGCCGAGCGGCTGTAGGGGGTGGTCTCGATCACGAACCAGCCCTGCTTCACCATGTCCTTGCCTTCGTAGAGGACCCTGGGGGGATAGGGGGTTCTTGTTAATGGGTGCATCTCAATTTGTCTCCTGTGGGACTGTGGGTGGTGCTTTCAGTGGTTCCATTCTGTTTAACCAAACAAGCTTACAAAAGTGGACATTGGACTGTCCCAGAATTCGTTGTGTCCCCCTCAAATTAAAGGTCCCATGACATGAAAATTTCACTTTAGGAGGTTATTTAACATTAATGGCCGGGTATTCCAGATTCGTTAAGAAGCTCTTAACGCTAAGATCTTCTTAGAAACGTTCTAAGAGCGCTGTAGAACGCTCTTAGAACGTTCCTAAAAAGCTCTTGGCGTTAAGCGCTTCTTAACAAATCTGGGAAACCCGGCCAATGTGAGTTCCCCTAGCCTGCCTTTGGTCCCCCAGTGGCTAGAAATTTGGATAGGTGTAAACCAAGCCCTGAGTATTCTTCTCTGCCTTTGAGAAAATGAAAGTTCAAACGCTCAGTTTTGAAAATGTTCCTCCCATATCATCATAAGAGGGAAGGTTACCTCCCCTTTCTCTGCTTTGCCTGCCCAGAGAATCTGACCCGCCCATGAGAAACTGAGCTACGACCTTGCGAGTGCAATATCGTTTTTTCCTCAAGACTGACATCATGGCTTGCAAACGAACGAAGCATAACAGTTGCTCAGTGTTTGGATGTACATACACAACCGACGACTGTTTCCTCAACTTGGGCCGATACAAAGCTGGCCTTGCTGACCGTCTGGATCAGTACCAACTCTCCTTGGTCTAGCTACAAACCTCGGACAAGTAAGTCAACGAACGCTATATCATTTTGTTGCTTTACTCTATATGGTTACCTAGCTTGTTAACCTTAGAATGTGGCTATAACATTAGCTCTGCAGCTAACAGTTACTGTTGCAAATGTAAAGGTAGATTGCATCAAGTATGTGTGTGAATACACACACTAATGCGAAAGTTGTACACTTCTTTGTTATTTGGATAACCGTTCTGCTGTTGTTGGTGTAATGGCGCGCGCGATATCCGCCTTTCCCCTCATTGAAATGACTATGAGTGTGCACCTCTGCAAACCAGGGTGATCAGACGAGCCTAAACATTCTTAGCTGGAATATATACAAAGTAATACATTTGACCTTGTTGTCTCTACACAGGCCAGCACACCCCCACCCTCCACCTTGCCCTGCCTCTCTCCTCCTCAAGCTACAGTTGTGGGACTGTCTCATTGTGGGACTGCTCATAGTGGCTGTTATTCTGCACCAAGGCTGAATTTCGGGAAAGAGACTTCAGATACTGTATTAGGGGACCACTAAGGCCTATATAAAAGCATCCAAAAACAGCATGTCATGGGACCTTTAAAAAGAGGCTTTGTCACCCCAAAACGCCACGAGAAAATAAATTTCGACCCCTCGAAAAAACCCCGAGGCGCGTTGCTCACCCGAGGTCGAGGACAGGGGGCTTGTCGTGGCCGCGGCGGTAGCACAGGTACATGTGCGGGTTGTTGATGAGGCCCGCGCTCAGCTCGGCCGGGTGGCCGGCCTGGGTCTTCTCGATGCAGGTGAAGCCCTCGGGCACCTCCTCGCCCAGGCCGCGGGCGATCACTGCCAGGTCAGTCACGGGCTCCACCGCCCGGCCGCCCCGCTGCTGGCCCTCCTCGTCCAGGGGCGCCGACGACACCCCGGGCGTCAGCCCCGCCACCACAAAGTAGTCCACCAGCTGGGGGCATTTCTCCTCCGTCATGCCGCCTGGTTGCCCGCAGCTGGGGGGCAGAGAGAGAGGAGGGGAGAAGAGGGGGGAAATAAGGAGCGGTGGGGTTAAATTTTTTACACACAGTCACCACATCAGCACACGTTAGCAACGATGCATACATAGGCCGTTCTAGTAAAACCGACAACTATAGCGAGCCTTCAGCATAAGTGCCGTAGCTAAAGGTCTACTCTAGGAAACTTGAGGCTACTTTTTGCTAGGTACCTACGGACATGTCTTAATCAAAGGTTCCCCTATGTTCTTTTGGTGAAAAGTCTCAGGAGCTAGCTACTTAACGCTACCCGGCGTCATGGAGCTGCCCAGTTAAATAGTTATTTATCACTAGCGCTACCTGCATGCAGAAATTATTTGTTTGTTGTTGTTGAATTATTTCGACCCCCCCACCCCCCCTCCCGGTCTGACATGAAACAACCCCCCCCCGGGGAGATAACTTATCTATAGTAATGTGTAAATAGGCTGTATGTAAGTGTACTGATATTAATCAGGGTGAGCAGGGTTGTTTACAGATAGTCTTGTTGAAGCATATAAATCACCTGCTTATTTCCCAGAGAGACACAGAGAGAAACAGACAGACAGACAGAGAGAGAGAGACAGAGAGGACAGAATATGTTAACAAAATCAATGTGTGATTAAACCAACCAAAGCGGGTGGGGTTAGGATGAGACGAGGCTGTGGCGAGGATGGTCGTAAACACAGGATTCCACTATTGTGTCAGACACAGGCTTTTCACTGCTACAAACCCTGTTATGTAACCCGGCCTTTCCCCCTCCCTGTTCGCTAACCTCTCCACCATATTGTAAGGGTTTTTTATTAGTGCGTCAGCTGGCTTCTTCCTGTCCTGTGAGTGAGTGAGTGAGTGAGTGAGTCTGTCTGACTGTCTGTCTGTCTGACTGTCTGACTGTCTGACTTTCTGTGTGTGTGGGCATGTGGAAGGGTGTGACTGACCAGTATCCAAGTGTTTGCAGCCATGGCAGTTTGTCCTGCTTTAAAAAAGCATTTGTGTTGACTGGGCAGTGTGTGTGTGTGTGTGTGTGCACGTGTGTGAAGAAAGACCCAAGTGGGAGAGATGGAGAAAAATCAAAAAGAGAGTGGGTGAGAGAGCCCACCAGGGAGGTTTTCTAGACCGAGACGGTGGGGACGAGATGAGAGACAACTGAGCATGAGCGGAGACCAAGAGAGTGGGCGAGCGACCACGAAACAGAACACAAGAGAGCACTGACTGAGCATGAATTAAGAGCATGTGTACTGATTCTCAGTAATCCCCCTGCTGCTTTTAGTGGATGTATCCAATGGATGTACAGCCCCTAAGAGGAAATGATTAGTAAGCAAAGTATGGCATTGAATAAGGGCCTTCAACCATTACTAGGTCAACCTGCCAAAAGTGGGAGGAGTATGTGAGGCGGACAATAGACTAGGCCTCAAATCAATGAACACTGAGAAAAATCTGAGGAAAAAAATACATCTTTGTTTGCGTTCCCTGAGTATCAGGTCTTGTTAGAAAGAGTCAACAACTGAATGAGTCTTGTGCCGTATTAGTTTTTGAACGTGTGACAAGTTTGAAAAGGCCTTGAAAAAGAGCGAAAGTAGAGGAAATTGGAAGTTCCGGCTTCATAGGTTAACCGGCAAACAGGAAATAAGACACTGGCAGTCTGTTTCCTGCTCAATCTCCAGGCAACATCAGTGACTTCTTGTGGTAATAGGCTCCCACAGGAAACTATGAAATGCATCATTCTTGGTACAGAATGAGGACTATGTTTTTATCAAAATGATCAATAAATCACTGAGGGTTAAGCTAAATGTAAGTGTGGTGCGGGGAGAGGAGGGTGCATAGAGATTTGCCAAGACAACAAAAAACTGGGTGTCACACTTCATGTTAAGAAATTGCTGATCTATTCACGGATAGTTCCCTTATCTATTTTTTTTAATGTTTTTTTGTGTGTGGTAACCTTCTAGCAGGAAAATGGGGACTCATACACAAGCCCAAATCATGATTTCTTTTTTGAAAGAATGAGAAAAACAACGAGAAAAAGAAATAGGAGACAGAAAGAAAAAGAAAGAAAGAAAGCTAAAGAGACAGAGCGAAAGACAGTACAAGCTAGACAAAGGTTCTGTGACCTTCTCGACAAGAACCTTTGACACAATCCTGTCACGATTAGCATTGTTACCACAGCGGTAATACACCACAGTCTTACATATTTGCAGCAAAAAGTGTTTCTGGGTAAGACCCGTGTGAAGAAAGCTGTCAGTTTCACCATTGAGAACCCTCCTCTAAACACCACATCCAGTTTCCTGAATGATGCTCACTGCAATCAGAGATGAGAGGGGGGAAGGAGACGAGAGATAAAGAGAGAGACAGAGAGAGGGACAGAGAGAGGGAGAGATGAGTGCCAGCTAATGGGGGTATCCCCCTGACAGGGCGATGGATACCTCAGAGGGCATCAGCAGCTGAACAGCACCCTGGAAAGAGCAGACATGAGGGGCAGTAGAACATGTCCACTGCCTGCTGCGCAGGACATTGGAGCCAGAAGCTTGGACCATGGTGGGTTTGAGTGCATTTGCGGCTTGAAGCTTGGTCATCAAAAAAACTGTGCTTCCAGCTTTACGTTCCAAAACCATTCTGTACAGCTTTATGGGTCCTTTGCTATCTCTCCGTCCTTGCCTACAGCATTCACACCTGAAACTACATTTGTGTCAGTTTGCATGTGATTGTCATCCAAAAAACATCCAGAGGCATGTAATTACATAACATTTAAACAAACTATGCACTGGAGTCAGGGACCTACGTTAAAGATCATATGTAAAAATATACAGCATATACATTATATATAGGCTATATATAATTCTGGAATGGAATTATCTTAAACTTTTGAACATTTTCTTGAGCAAGAACCTTTGAGGAGATTCCGAGAGTCTTAACAACTTTGGGAGAAACTACAAGAGCCTCCATACCCCTGGACCACCACAATATTTATTATCTTCCTCAAACATTCAGATGATGCTTCTGTAACACAGGACATGACCACATACACTAGTGTCACTGTAAAAAGATCACAAGTTGGTTTCCTCGTTCCTACCAGTCTTTTCCCTCCGTCTATTGTCCTCAATACACTACCAACTGACGAAAGTAGAGTTTTAGACAGCTCTGAGGAGTTTGAACCCCATATAAGTGATAAGGAAGCTGTGAGTGCACACATCTCTTTGTGGCACGGAATTTATGTGCGTGAGTGGGCGTATGTGTAAGTGTGTGTTCAGAGGCGGGCAAGTTAGACTATTTTTCATCTTGTGAGGTAGTTGAGAGATAGAGATGTATTGTACGCGTGTGCGCAAGCAGCACACCCAGGCCCCGAACTAAGAGAAGCAAGGGTGTTACAACTGGTGAACCCGCCCCCCCCCCCCCACACACACACACACACACACACATCTTCCCAGGTGTGAGCACCTGATAAGGACTCCTCAGCCTACCAACAGCCTGGACAAAGAGTCTCTGTTTGGGCTTAGCATCTAGCAATCCTCCCCCTGCCACCCTTGCTTCCCCCTTCTGGCACTAGTCACTCTCTGGCACTTCCTACACACGGCAGGGTCTCTTGCCTGTCATTTCACACATTATTATGCCAGCACCATGGAGATGTTAGTCACAACCTCCAAGGTTCAGATAATTACTGTATAATGGTAACAGTAGAGGAATAAGGAGATTATATACAACATATTAAAATATATAGCAACACCAAGTTCATGTCATTTATGTATATAAATAGATGATGATTGTTTAGGCAATAATAACAGACTATTTTCCCAACCAGCAAAAATTGTCGGAGAAACCACACTGATGAGACTGATGAGACTTTTCTGAAAAGAATTCAAAGAACTCTCAAAAACACTCCAAGGCTCCTTGATGTGACTGCTAGTGCTAGGCGATGCCTTTGCTCTTGACAAGCTAACCTCCTTTGTTGAGCCTAACCTTCAACTCTAGCTGGAGAAACAGAGAAGGTATTATTTGTAAGTGATAGACAGAGAGAAAAGGGAGAGTGAGAGAACAATGGAGCCAAATAAAGAGTGTGTGTTAGCGTGTGTGGGTGGGTGGGACGCTGATGCTCACGTTAAGACAGGGGCTTCGCTACGATGTCACTCCAAACAGGGGTCCGGCTGGCCTACAACGACCTCTTTGTGACCAGGGTCAGCACGTGACAGTGTCAGACGGTGCACACATCACACAACGTGCACGCACGCACACGCATACACACACACACAGAGGTACAAAGAAGAGTTGTGAAACAAAAAGTGGCATCATCTTCAGCTTTGTCACGACTGTGAGAGACTGCATTATCTTACCAGTCTGTTTCAACAGTAGGGATGTCAGACGCTGGCCGCAAAAACTCCTGAAACGAGAGCCACCCAGAAAAATATGGGTGTTTTGCGAGTATGTTGTCACTTCTTTCACTTTCAGACTGTCTTCTGTTTGTAGAGCTCGTCGGAAAATGGGGTTGTAGTCGAGTCAAATAATCCTTACTCTAAACCCTGTCTTATGGAAAGCCGTGTTAAAACAACCACCCAGAACAGCAACAATGTGTTTAGCGTACGGTAGAGCCAAGAGATTAGACTTTTAAGAGAAATATTAGAGGTCAACATGTTGCTGTTTCACAACTGTACAACGACTTCATGACCTAAAACTGTATGTTTGGGGTTATGGTTGTATGGTACAGAAAAGCACCTTAGATGATAGCTCTCTCAACATAAAGCTATAACTTACTAGAAGGGAGTTCCATGCAGGCAGGGTTCTTTGGTTACGTCCAAGATCAAATGATTATGTGGCCGTTTGTACGTTTTTGAAAGAATCCACCCAGACAAGTGCACAGCAGAGGGCTGGGGTAGCACTTTTCCCTTGACTAAAAACCCTCAATTATGGATGGAGGATCCAGCCAACTGTCTAACTATACAAACTCAGGCACCCGTTTCCATAAGCCAATGCCAGTCTATAGTGGCTTACATTTTCTCAAGATAGTAACTAAATAACAGAAGTACTCCTTTCAAATAGACACTGATCAAGCTGGAGGGGATTAATGTCTCACAATCTAAGAAAGCAAACGCGGCGAGTTCGAATTCCAGAAGAATAATAATGATATTTTCCCTGTGGCTTTTCAGTGCAAACAAAATTGATCCTGAATTGTTTATTCTACAATACAGGAGTTTATGGTTGTTTGTTTGTGGTCAAGAAGGCTGTTTGCTACCCCATCTAGGTGGCTAATCAATGCAAAGTGAATTGTGGCTCCAACACAGTCCATTCAGACTGTGAGTGGTGGTACACTGTACACCCACGTCTGAAACAAAACGTGACTAAGCGCAGACTCATAAATAGCTTGTTGCCCTGGTAGATAAACAAGGCCTGTGTCATAGAGTTCCACCCACAGCAAAGCCAGAGATATTTTGAGACACGGGTATAGAGTGGCTTACTCTATACAGGCTATTCTTTCATTTAGAACATGAAATACATTTACATTTGATTTAAGAATATCGTTTGTCCGCTTTGAATAGTTTTGCCAGTTTTGAGTTTCTACATATTGGAAAATAACATATGTTTTATATATATAGCATAGACAGATAGCATAAATGGCAGGATCAAAATCCCTGTCCACCATGCATTACACAACATTATTTGCCCATCTAGAATATAGACCCCCCACAATTAAGTGTGCCATAATTCCTCAGGTAGACTGGCACTGATAACCAAATAGGGAAATACATTAGCCCAGTCATTAGTGTTCACGGTCTGAGCACAGTAACATTAGGCCATCAGGAACGGTGATGTCCCCTGCTTGCCACTTCGCTCCCTCTCTTTTTCCCAGGCCACAACCAAACAAACAAGGTCAAGAATCCCTTCTACACAGGACTAGGCTTTCGGACATGCTCAACCAAGCTGGTTTACCAGGAAGCAACACAACACTGTTGTGTTGAAATTCAACACCGCTGTCTTCACCAACTAAGGATGACAGCAGCCTCCTGAGTTTGATGAACATTCTAGAAATTCTCCTGGGTTCATCCGAAGGCCCACACTGAACGGGCTTCGCGGAGACTTTGGCCTCATTTACCCTCTTAATGTTGGGTGTTTTTCTGTTGAAACCCCGTTCATTCAGCAGCAGTGGGGTTTGTAGACACGCGTGGGTCCCATTGCCTCTGACAGTCAGCAGCACTTATTTCAAACACAGGCAAGGCTATTTAAAACCTACTCAGAAATACACTCACTACCGCTCGCTAATAAAGAGACCCTTCGACTGCTGCTACGGCACCTCTCCTTTCTCTTTGCTTCTGTTTGAAAACTTGACATGATACCCATCCCTGCCTCAATATCTCACTTAATCGACAATGATCCACTATGAGAATTTGCCTCTAGGGGTTTCTTTTCCTATTCTTAGAAATTCAAGGAATTATTGTAAAAATGGTGCTAAAAGACAAAGAATATGGCAGCCCTAACTGTACAAAATTGAGGTAATAAAAGGACGGCAGAAACTTGGGAGTTTAGAACATCTGAAGTTGGCTATAAATACTCCTTGGCTATCGCCAAGTAAGGTGGTTTTTTAAAACTTCATTTTAGACTCCCCAAGCGACAAGGATTCTGCCCAGGTAGAAAACAAAGCCCCCATCATTTTGTGTGAGGATGACAGTTTGTCAGTTGTCAGCTTATGAGCAAGACTCTATAGGCCCACCCTGCATGCTAGGCCTGTATGCTTAACTAATCAAAGTCCAGATAAAGAAGGGCTCACTCCAATCAACTTGAAGAAAATGTCACCGTCTGTGACGCGACTAAACCTCGTTGCCGCTTTGGATTACACTTGTCAAGGTAAACAAAGCAGAAAGTCAAACGGTCTGGTCTATGAGAAAGTGTTACGTGTTCAGTGTGTTCATCTGGATAACACTCAAAAACAGAACGTTAAAATCCTACTTTTAAATTGTATAATGATAATGAGGAGGTATGGCCATTTTTCCTGGCACCTTCTTCTGGTGCAGTGAGACTTGTCGCGATGCTGAATGCAGGTGAAAGTGTGCCTATAGCTGGCAGAGATCACTGAAAGAAGAGGAGTCAGGGAGGAGTGAGTGCCCTACAGCACACACTGCTGCCATGGGAGTTCGACTCTCACAGAGAAACGGGATCTGTGCATGTGTGTGTTTGTGCGCACGTGTGTATCTAGATAGAGGTATACCCTGAAAGCTGCTAATTCATCAAGTGGGAAGAAAAAAGGGGAAGGCAGAGGAGGATTAAAGGGATGGATGTTGGAGAGAAGACAAAGAGCAGGATAGAAAAAGGTTGGTTTATTTGCAGCGGCTGCCAGGTTGGGTTTAGCTGGCAGACGTTGGACGATCACACAGCTTCAGTGGACACATATAGTTATTCACTGACGCAGAGATGCGAGCATGGTCTATAAATGACGCTGGTGCAGTGGCCGCATGCGATGACACTGGACTGTTTCTCCATGGTCAATGCCTACAAACTAACACTAGGTCATCCATTGTCTTGCAACGCATGGCACTGCTGCCCGAAACTCTTCGCTTTTTTGCTCCTCAGAAAATGCCATGCAGCCTACATTTTACATACAAATTAAAGACTACCGTTTTGCTCTTTGAAAGGAACTGTATTCATACTGAGCAACATTTCAACAGTTATGACTCAATTAGATAGTACATCAGTGTAAAGTTAATATGAAAATATGGAGCATCAAGCCCAGATGGCAATAGATTATTGAGGCTGTCCCTTTTTTCCGATGGAGCCCAGGGCTGTACGGCTGTTGAGCTACTCGTAGAACAGCAACTCAAGAGCGGTGAAACCTTTTACATTTTCATGAGCTTGGCTGATCCATGACAGATGATCTGTGATCTTTGATTTACAGATTTGGCTTATGTTGAACAACACAACACAACGGTGTCAGGAGAATCTAGTCCAAATCACAACAAAAGCCTAGAAGAGCAACCAAGAGCATAGTTAGGTGACAGTCAGACAGAAAGGCCACTGCCAATCTCTTCAGACACATAAGTTTGACTACAGTTTAAATATTATGGGCCACGATTGTTTCAGGGAGGCATGATCTCCAAACCAAGACAAGACCAACCAAATCCTATAACTGTCATTCACATCTCTCCACAACAAAGTTCACTTTCTTTGTCAGACCTTTATGAGCTGGAGGTACCTCTGCTGGAAACTCTGTTACCTGGGGCCTTGTAACACCACATAAAGCAGGACCCTAATGTTCCATGGTGATCATTCTAACTAAGATCCACGGCAACAAATCTTATATAAGAATGGCTTAATAAATGAAGACCAATTTCACAATAGCAAAGCCTGGATTGCGAAAGGTTTATTCCCCCCCCCCCCCCCCCCCCCCCCCCCCCCACACAACCCTAACCTTCCCCACACCTGTGTGTGCAGCTATAGGGTGGTAAGTACATGCTATTAAATACATAAGGGGGAAGTGAAATAGGACCAAGCTATTAAGGGGTATTGAGAACTGCAGAATGAGTTGGAAATAAAGCCAAAGGTTACGATAGGGCAGAACTAAGATGATGACTGGGCAGTCAGGACAGTCTTGGATGGTGTCAGACAGCTTTGACTTTGAGTCGACCAATTTAAAAAAGCCTTCTGAATAAACCCTTGTTATTCTTCTCAAAACAACATCAGTTTTCATTTCAGAACATAGCAAGGTTAACTGTGTTAACATATGTCATGGTTATCCCAAACTAAGTCTTCACTGATAGTTTTCCCTCACACAGAAAACAACCTACTGCTGAGATGAGATGTACTGGCAAAGATAGTGGTACATGTTAGGAGAAGCAAAGTAAACACTAAAGGTGGAATGTTGAAAAGCTGGTTTGTAGCTAAGAAGTGACAGAAAAAGCCAGGTCTGGAGAATACACCATCTATAATTAAATAGAAGTTGATGTAGCTTAACTAATAGACGTTACATCTCACTTTAACTTGTACAGATCTTAAGTATAGTTATGGCAAGTACTGTGAAGGTCAATAACATTTTATGGGGAAACTACATTTTGACTTACATTTAAAAGATTGGTATGATGACCGATAGCACCTCGTCTGACACGAGTCGACAAAATTAAATTGCTGGAATCGCTTTGACGTTCCATTCCCCTTTGTTTGCAAGTACTTATAGCAAAGTTGCCAAGGTGGAACAAGAGGTGGCATGTCAGCAAGAGTGATCTCAATCTCAGCTACACGACTCCTGTAGTGTCAGGCTAGAGGTTTGAAAACAATGCGAGTTACTGTCTTCAAGAGCAGAGATCAACACATTTGGTGTCTTTAGAAGTAGGCCATGTGTTTTATGTAGTTGAGCGGCTCGTTTCATGACAGGTTTAGTCATCTGTTCCTCGCAGGTGCTTCTCTTATCTCTGTGAAATCGTATTAATCTATCCTTGACTCTACAGTTTCATCCAATCTGTAAACCTTTGTCCAACACATCTACGGTGAACACTTTCAAAATGATTGTTTCTCTCTGAGTGAACGCATCATGTCAAACAGAGAGACTGTCTCTAGTCGAGAGATGATTGTTCAGTGGTTAAACAAAACAGCAAGCAAGCTAAGAGGCCTACTTAATTAACTGGTATAATGATACTGTCACATAAGGCTTAGAAATGCTAAACATTTATGAAAATACCTGTTTTAGAATTCAGGCATTCAACAACAACAACATTGATTAGTTGACAATTCAAAAAAATACACTGTCCTGTGAAAGGTATTTCCCCAACATAGACAACAATAATGCACATTTTTTGAGAACTGGCACAAGTGGGGCAAAGAAAGAAATTCCCTGTGACATCATGGTGGGAAAGTGATCGTGCTTTCCTCGGTGTTGCTGTTGATAAACCCAGACCGTGACAAGTCAATATGTCAAATTAGGCATTGGTCGCTATAGATTCCATTACAGTATCTTAAAAGGCGTCGCTTTTTGACAGTAAGTCGTGCATTAAAGAAATATGCATAGGATCGAAAATGAAACAACATATGGCCCTTTCTTGCCAGCATATACTTCAAATTCTTTATATAATTATACCCTGCTTACACACCCCCGTTTCCGAATGGAGTTAGCAGGCAACGAACTGACTGTGGTTGAGCATGCCAGAGGCACGGTTGGCTGAAGACTAGAGTTTACCATACGTTAGCTAGCTAACAGTAGTTGCTTGCTGGTATATTACCAACCTCGTAACCTATGCCATGAGACAACAACAGTATCGTTCATAACGGTTTTATGCGTAGTTAGTTTCTAGTTTGTCCAGTCATTTCTGTTCATCAAAAGCCTGGTGGGATCAAAAAATTTCATCGCTGATGCACCGGCGTTATTTCCCAATGCTTCATAGCACAGTAGTAGTATGCTGCTAGCTTGCTAGCTAGCGTAGCTAGAATAACTGGCGTCACAAAGCACGCAGGCAACAAAATATTACAACGCATTTAATTCGCTCTCTTACCTTGTAATCCTTGCTGACAATTCCGATAGCACACTTTAAGTGTCATGGCTAAGTCACATTCAGACATTTGATGTCCATGTTTGCCGTGTTGTGCACTATGGAGGTCGACTTCTAATTCTGAGCCAGTGCAGATACCGTTTCAGTATCAGTCCGCTTCTTTCTGCTGCTGTGTTGGTGAGGCAGTAGAGGGAGGGGTTCTATCTGTGAGCTCCTACACTCGTGCGGCACCAGTGTTAGCTCAGACAGAAAGGAACGCCATGTAATTTTCAAATGTAGAGCGAGACTAGGTCATTTCTTCTTCCATTCAGGCATTTCCCTGTTTCTTATCACAATGAAGCCCTTCTTAGCCAGCTGCAGTAAGATGGCCTTCTCGCATGCATGCAGCTGTTGCCTTCTGTTTACAGCTGTCCTCTTCTGGACAAGTGATATTTAAACATCTTTCTTATTGTGTAGATTCATTCATCAAGTTTTGGTGAGAGGAGAGTAGAAAATAATGATTCGGAAACACCACAAGAAGCCTTAGCCAAACTATTTTCCAATTTCTTTATTTTTTGTAAAATAATGTGAAGGTACAGTCTTTTAAAAATCTTTTTCTTGTTAGGTTTAAGAAGCACCTATGGTTCAAGAATATTATTTACAACACACATGGGTTCCCTGGTTATTACAAGTTGGAAAAAGTAAATTACTTACTCTGAAATAAAAGCAAAATGCATATGTTCATTTATTTTCTTGACCCTAAACATGAGCAAATACAACTACAAGGTAACAAAACAAACATTATTATGAGAGTAATTAATACAATAACATCAATAAAAATATGGCCATCTTACAAATTCCACACACTTCAACGCTGATCAACAGCACACCCTACAGGCAGAATTCAACACTACAGTGCTTTTGCCATGCAGTGTTCCCCAAATCCCAGGTTTTTTGCCCAACAGGCAGATGCTGAAATGTAAAAGCAGAGCTAATAAAAAAGCAATGAAAAATGCTTTGATTAAATGCCAGAACTGTAATGAAGATATATTCCGAATACCTCAGATGTAGAAGTGGGAAACGGGAAGCCTAGTGTTCCCTCTCTCAGTAACTAAAATTGCATTGAAACAAATAAGATGTTTAAACAGAAACTTGGCAGTGTATTTTTGAATACACATCATGACAATTACCTGAAAAAAGCGTCAACAATTGGCAAAGTGACGGCTACATTTCAATGAGGCAGGGTGTAACATTGTCACATATTCACAATAAATTCTTAGAGAGCAAACATTTCAACCCAAAACAATTCACACAGGACAACCAAATGTAAGCCTCCCATATAGATACTCATGGGTTTCCAAATGGCAAAGTGCAGAAAAATAAACTATAAAATTCTCTACGTTTTCAAGTCTGTTCTCACACCAGGTGACAGTGGATATCAATGGTTTCTCACATTAAGATTCAGCTACCGGCACTGACTCTGAAACTCTAATCATAACTTCATAAAAATACCTTTCAGACCAAAACGGAAAAGTACTTCCCCCATCTGGATAACTTTTAAAAACAGGCGGGACTCAAGACACACCATCTAGGACAAAACCAAATCTTGCTAGTTTTTTTTGTTGCAATTTGAATCTCACTTCACAGAAACATATTTTGTTTTGTTTGGGAATGATCCACAGTGCAGTATCATGTAAATCAGAACATAAAAGATAACAATAATAAACACAGGACTAAGCAATGCAAATAAACTTGTAACAAATTCCCAGTTGAGTTACCGTAATTGGATTTCATTTTCTCCTGCCAACCCCCCCCCCCCCCCCCCCCCACGTAGCAATATTCAAAATGCATAATAATTATCAGTAACAAGCTTCCCTTACCAACATAATGGCAATCAGCAAGCTATGAGTTCAGGCACAAGGGGGACACAGTGACAGCTCAAACCTATCATGCTAGCTGTGACTTCAGCACACAATGCAATCTTTAGTAGACCTGTTGGATAGGGTCAGTGGTGTATGGTTTGTCAAGGTTCAAACTTTCCAACCAACACTCAAGCATATTACCATTATGTTTAAAAGTATCATGGTTAAAATGATTGTTTACAGTGTAATGGCATCCACTTTCTACATACTAAATACAACCAGTTCCAAGTTAGTCCACACAAACACTGCTTTGCAAGCACTTGAAACTTGATATTATTGCAATATCAATTTAAACTAAATGTTTAGGCTGTGTGGCATCCAATTATGAATGATGTAACAGGTGTCTATAGCTTTAAAATCTCAAGTTTCCATACATGTTGGATCATCACAGGGAATTAAGCCTCATTTTCAACCTTTGTCAGGATTGTTAGATACATGATCTAATCTAAAGCATTCTCACTTCCTGTTGTTACTGATATCAAGCTGGGCTTCCATTTCATCAAGGAAAAATATCATGCCATCAAAGCATTGAGGATCGCCATTTGACAGGAAACAAAACAAATAAAGGTTTTGGATCATTGCATTATTGCACAACAACAGTACAATTTTAGCAACATTGAAATATACTCTAACCCTAACCCTATGCTTTGGACGGCAACCGGACGGTCATACATAACATGCACAAGACCATTTGAAAACGCAAACTGACTTTGCTGCTCAAAACCTGTTGCTTCTCAAATTATGCAGCTGGTTTTGGGATGTTGCTGAATTCAAAAGGCATGTTTTCTTAAATATACTCTCATAGTTATATTAATATATACATATAGACCTCCTTTGATTAAAAAATAAAACCTCTTCATAGTAATAACGACTGTTACATAAAAATATGTTGCTATACTCTGGCTATGGCCCTTACTGTGGCAAGACGGGTGCAGCAGATGCGGGGAGGTGGGAGGAGTTAAGAGGCATCAATCACAGTGACTAGGATTATCTGGCTAAAACAGACACTCAAGCTCAACAACCTTGGGATTGCAGCGTTTACAATACATAGGACACGATACAGCTGTGCGGTCGCCAACTTAGTTAGCCTTGCGTATTCAACTTACTTCAAATCACACGAAACATCTCGTTTAAATGCATTACCCCCCAACCTCTGGTAATCTCCCACACCAACCCCAAGACCCATTTGATCTTTCATAATTTCTAATGTAATCTGAAGGAACGGAGGAGAACTCTATTCTAACAAATTATCCGGAGCAGGTGTATATTCTAAAAAGGGTGCCGACGCTATAGCAGGCACACAAGGTACATAGCAAAAGTTAAAGACACAGCTAAAGCTTACAAACAATATCCAGACTTATTACCAGGTGGCAGAGAGAAAAACTGGCGTCGAAGGAACTACAGCTGCCATGTTGAAACAAGCTGTATACGCAAGACAATGGATCAGATAGGCCAGCAAAACAGAGCTGAGAGAAAAAACATTTGAGTTCTGGTTCTGAAAAATCTACTCAACTCTTGATTGGTCAATTACCAGATTGAGTCGGTTTGAGAATCCGTGGCTATCATGTGGTGTCAATGTCCAATGAAGATGACTTTTTCTTTTAAAGTATGTAAACAAAAGGACAGAAGCATTACATACGATGGCTAGAGATGATCTTCCATTGAAAAAAACTATATACAAAATGACCACATTTCTTAAACTCATTTTTAAAAACTCTCCGAAATATAGGAGCTTGGTCATCTGATTTCTGTATGACTTCTATGACTGTTGAAACATTGAACACAAATTTGCCTGGATTCACTAAATAAAATAATACCCAAGTCAAAAGGCCCAATTCTCAATTGGCTGGCCAGTTGCTGGTAGCGATGAAGAGAACAGGGAAAAAATGGTTGTACAGTTCATGAAGTAGAATTATTATTCTACTATTAGTTATGGCAAATTTGGTCAGTAACTCCAGGCCTCTCATTAGAGTGTAGGAGTGAAAACAGTTTACACAAAGCCAAAAAAGCATAGTTAAGGCCTGGCTTGACAAATGCATATCATAAGATTTTTAAGAAGTGCAACTGACTTGTTTCTTTTATATCAAGCTGACATCACATGCGTGATCCCTGCGTGTTTGCATTATCCCAAGTGCATTTAGTTACCATGCAGATAAGACTCGTACAACCTAATGCCTATTTTGTTAAGTTTAGTTTTGACTGCTCAAGCATCATAACAGCATTTTCAACAAGTGCTTGAATGTAGCAGAAATAACCTCATCCGCAGTTGCTCCATAACAAAGAGAGGGCATGTGGATTTTCTGCCCAAAATGAACCCAAATCTCTTAAACGTTTGGATCCCATTTTGCGAATCCTGTAGCTGGTCAACTGCCAGCGAGAGAGTCTAGCAAAGCAGGGCTCCATCCAATCTGTGTCACCTCCGTCGGCTACGTTTTGGTGGAGAAGAGGGGAGTTTCTACACCACTCTGCCCCCTTCACCCCAAACACATTGACTCCAGAGGGGATGGGGAGGCAGTGCAGGGCTGGGCGGCGGCTCATTTGAGGCGGTCCGAGCGGAAAGAGTCCTCCACGGCGGGGTCGGCCAGCATGAGGTCTCCGTCCAACATGCCCAGTCCCTCCAGGGCCAGGGGATCCATCCTGAGGGGGTCGTCCAGGGAGAACGGGTCCATCTCAAAGCCTGGGACATGGGAGAGGACACTGGCGATCTCCTTGGACAGGCCTGGAGGAGAGTCTCCTGCTGGACAAGGAGGAAGTTTACCTCACAGAACCAACTAACTTAAAATGCCTTTTTATCAACTGTCAAATTCGTTCAGTCACTAGTGAAAAGGGTCAAAGCCTAACACCCATTTCTGAACAGGGCTCGAGTGACAGCTAAGATTTTTAGTAGAAGTACTTAACAAAATGAACAAAACGTCCATGATGCCGCATGTTCTGAAGACGACACCCCAACAAGGCAGCCTGGACAGACTTACCGGTGAGTATGATGTTGGGAACGTTGTGCCGCCCCTCGCCCCCGTAGTTCTGGTTCTGGTTGTTGAGGAGCTGCTGGTCCCCTGGATCCAGAGAGCCCTGGTTGGAGGAGTAGGGGCCCTCCTGGCCCTTCCCTGCCATGGAGCCGAAGCCCAGAGCGTGGCTGAATGACAGGCCTTCCCCCTGGGTATCCATGTTGAACTGGGACATGGCATTCATGTTAGACAGTGGGAGAATCCAGTTCTCTAACTGGTTAGGTAGCTGTTGTGTAAAGGGCAGGAGGAGGAGTTACTGGTATGAGGTGCATCCCAGTGGGGAGATGAAAAAAAGGGTTCAAGTTGGGAGCGTGTTATGAAAACGACCAACTAGTTTAATCCAATCTGTGTCTGATCTCCAGTATAGCCATTGTTTGAAAGTGGACAAACCCATGGCTTTATTCACAAATGAAACCGATTAACATTTCCAATATGTGAAGATTAGAAACAGGTGGTTGGATTGAGCCTTACCTGCTGGTTCTGTCTGGATGAGAGCTGTAGACCTAGGTAAGGGTCGTCGATCAGGGAGTTCAGCAGTAACGTGTCCTGAAATTAACAACAGACAGCTTGTCAGGAGAACGTGGACTATAACTAGAAAACAAAACAAGATTGACAAACAAGGAATAGTTGTCGGCATAGTGGGGAAAAGTAACAATATTTCAAGTAACAATATTAGGCAACAGTCAAAGATCTAGGGTACTTCGTCTATTACTTAAATCAATGGCAGTTTAAGTATTACATTAAACTGTTTGTGCTTGTGGGAGTAGGACGAGACAGACAACATTTCCAATTTTCAGTAATCGACAGAGAGCAAACTCTTATATAGATCATTTCTCACCAACACAGGCAACCCCTGTAGCCCTGTCTCAGTGTTAAATACCACTGCCATTACCCTCCATCTTCCCCTGAATACAAAACACTGGGGCATCCTCACACGAAAGGCCACAGCAGATCACCACTTACGGGCTAGTGTCTCTTGAGGACTCGGGAGTTTCATTGACAGTCCATGCCGCGGGCCCATTTCCCTGCTAAACAGCGGTTTGAATGTCAGTGTGACTCGGCGGACAATGGAGGTCTCCTCGGCAAGTCTCTATAAATAGACGTGCATTACACGGCAGGAGACGATCCGGTTTCATATGGCTTCCACATTACATCAGCGCAACCTTTCACTTTTCGGTGCCGCACACACCTCGGAGCCCCGCCCAAATCTGCTCCAGTGTTCGATGAAATTATGGAGTGACACCTGCAATATTTGGACATGCAAAGCCAAACTCCTACCCAGGATTCAATAGAACTTCAATTAAAGCCTCATGAGTCATGTCATTTAATTACCTGTTACATGAGAATGTGTAGAGAATCTGTCTTTCAGAAGCCAAGGATGTCAGATTGTATATTGCTATGAGAATAACTATGTATTGTATTTTTCGGAAAATAAGACGCATTTGCCATAAGTCGCCACCAGAAGGGGAGCTTTGTGTTTGTAAATCTGAGTATAATCTAGTGATGAGAAGTTCGGATCGTTTTACTGACTCGGTTCTATGAATCTCGTTCAGTAAATGAACAAATCTTTTTTTTAGTCATTGATTCATTTCAACGGGGGGCGGGGGAGATGTTGCTCCAATTCTTTTAGCTAATTCCCTGGCCTAAATGCGTCCGCTGCAAACATTTATTGTATTTTCAAGTAGGCCTGCATGTAAACCAGAAGATACTATTTTAAAATAAATTCCTGGATTATATACGAAAATATGGGGCGGCATTTTCCACAATTTGTGTTTGGCAACCTCTGCTGCCCCAAAAAAGGCATTGCGATTGTGTTCGTGCCACTCGTTCCGTGTACTATGTTGGTGTGGCCGGCGGGGTAGAGGGCGGCACGAGATTTCTTCGTCCCGGGGGGGTTTAAGTGAAAAACTCGCCCGGGGCGCCAAATGTGCTAGGACCGCCACTGACTGCACTGAAGCTACAATTCACTAAATCTATCTTAATAATTAATCGCCGCCCTTGAATAAACGCTGCACCAAAAATGAACATTGTGTAGTAAACGCTCCGGCGTTTAAACCGAAAAATACGGTATGTGCGACGCTACTCCTTAACGGGTTGAATAGCATTCATGAAAAAAAGTTTTTCTACAGTTGATTTGTTAAAAAAACGTGCTATAAGCCGCTTCGAAATATAAACTGCACCACTAAAAGAACATTTTTAAATTGGGATATAAACTCTTAGCCTGGCTCTGCCCTCCTACATTTTTCCGCTCAATTTGGATTTTGCTTCTGTGCTAGGTCTGGGAGTTTGGCATTGAAGTCGGTTTTTGGAAACACATTTTTTGTAGGTCCAATCAGGGAACAGAGGGAGTGGCTGAGAACGATGACATTAATGTCGTGCACTAGTTTGAGTAGTTCAGTAATGGCGGCGGAGAAAGATGCGAGCGAAGCTATTCTGCAGTTGTAGCAACGCTGCCAAATATCCATAAGTTAAAGCCGGAGCAAGAACATTCCTTGCTTGTTGGCGGCCATGATGTTGTGGCCCTCCTCCCCACGGGGTTCGGGAACAGTTTGATTTCCCAGCTACGCCAGCTAGCTCCATTACAGTAGTGGTGAAGGAGTTGGCTAAGGTGAACGCTAGCGATTGGTTATGGCAGATCTGAGTGGCTCTGGGCAGATCCAATAGTGTTAAACTTCAACAGAGGACCCGCCTTCAAGGAAGTTGACGTTTGTCAATGGAGCGATCCCAGACCCTCTGTACAAATGAAATGTATGAGGGTCTGGTTAGGACCAGGCTAATAAATCGTGGCTTTATTTCCAAAAGATACGGTACACACAGACCAATGTACACGTTGTGGCAGACGGCAGGGAAAGGTGAGGGGAGTGGTGATTGAGGGAAGATATCTGGCAGCCCGTTGGATCCAACCTTGTAGGGACTTCGTGCAGCAACGAGACAGGCTGTGTCTCGTTGAGCCTTCAATTGAGTGTTAACATTTGAAAAGGGAAAACTGTTTTATGTGACGGATTAAATATACATCTGCATTGACATTGGCGTGTGGTTGGAGGTTTGTTATTGAGCTTGGTGTGGAAACCCCACACCCCTTAACCTGCTACACTTCAATTAAAGCGAAATGAGTCATGGGTTGTGTAATTTAATTACCTGTTACATCAGAATTTTAAGACAATCTGTCTCTCAGAAGCCAAGGATGTCAGATTGTATATTGCTAGAAGAATGACCGACTATAACCCACTGAACAGGCAAGTTGAGTCATCCCCCTCCTAAATTACTAACTGCCTTACAAGAAAAAAAAAACGCTGAATTTATCAACCTTTTAAAGGGGTCATTGACTGCAAAACCAAGCTTACCTTGTCATAGTTGAATAACAACAGTTTGGTGGGTAAAATGGACATACAGTGAACCTCAAAGTCCATTGACACCTCTTTCCGACAATTTGAAACTGCTGCTGTAAAACGCTTGGTTTGAAAACATTTGTAACGTCACTTATGTGGCTCCACCTTTTTTGGCTCTGGTCTGTACCTTTGTCACGCCCCAAAATTTGCTGCGCGCAGCTCTGTTTACTTCAACGGGAATTACAAACAAGAACGTTTTGACGTTTTTCAAGGATATTGAAAATGGACCACAATCGTAAGTGCAGTGTTCCAGGCTGTACAGGGAATGCTGACACTTTTCATAGTTTTACCAAGGAACCAAACACTCAAAGGGCATGGCTGATGTCTATGTAAGTCTAGTAGTAGGCTAGTAGTCTATGAGAAGATCCCTATGAAGTTCGACACTCAATTATTAATTTGCTCAGACCATTTCACCAAAGACAGTTTTGAAAACCTTGCACAATTTAAAGCACAATTTCTAAGACGCCATTGCTGAAAAGAAGTGCTGTTCCGACTGTATTCACAACCGCAAGCTGCAAGTGTGATTTTGTTGCTAACAGTTATGAGCAAATCTAACTTATCCTGTATCTAGCATAGGTAGAATATGTGATGATTTAGTTTATTGGCAATGGGGCTAACGTCATTTCATTTTCTTGACTGTTTCATTCAAATAAATACCGTGTTGTCATGTAAATCTACAATTCACGATGCATGTTTGGCTATGTTGCGTCTTTGCTCCGCAGCTTCGCTCGTTGAAAACCAACCAATCAGCGCACAGTTCATCTACAGTGCCCTCCAAAAGTATTGGAACAGTGAGGCGAATTCCTTTATTTTTGCTGTAGACTGAAAACATTTGGGCTTGACATCAAATAATGAACGTGAGACCAGAGATCAACGTTTCAGCTTTTATTTCCAAGTATTTACATCAGGATCTGATGCACAACTAAGAAAATATCACATTTTGTTTGAATCCACCCATTTGTCATGTGAGCAAAAGTATTGGAACAGATATACTTAAAACATATTTAAGTGAATAAGACTTAATATTTAGTTGCAAATCCTTTGCTTTCAATAACTGCAGCAAGTCTGTGACCCATTGACGTCACCAAACTTTTGCATTCTTCCTTTTTGATGCTTTCCCAGGCTTTCACTGCAGCCTCTTTCAGTTGTTGTTTGTTTTGTGGGGTTCCTCCCTTCAGTCTCCTCTTAAGCAGGTAAAATGCATGCTCTATAGGGTTTAAGTCTGGAGATTGACTTGGCCAGTCTAATACCTTCCATTTCTTGCCCCTGATGAACTCCTTTGTTGTTTTGGCAGTGTGTTTTGGGTCGTTATCTTGCTGCATGATGAAGGCTCTGCCAATCAGTTTGGTTGCATCTTTCCTTAAATTGGCAGACAAAATGTTTCTGTAGACTTCCGAGTTCATTTTGCTGCTGCCATCATGTGTTACATCCTCAATGAAGATTAATGAGCCCGTCCCAGAAGAAGCCATGCAAGCCCAAGCCATGACATTACCTCCACCGTGTTTCACAGATGAGCTTGTGTGTTTGGGATCATGAGCAGTTCCTTTCTTTCTCCAAACTTTAGCCTTTCCATCACTTTGGTAAAAGTTAATCTTTGTCTCATCAGTCC